>NC_083225.1:84274286-84889286 GCF_032191835.1 Heteronotia binoei
CCCTGTACAATTTCTCCTTCCTGCGTTAAGTTTTTCCTGTATGCTGCTGTTAGCCTCTTTAGTTGCATCCATACATCTCTGGATATTGTACTCTTGTTGTACTCAAGAACATTCACCTCCTATGTTGCTTTGTCTATGTAGAAGAATCCAATTGTGAATAATTTCTTTAGTGAAACAATAGCACAATATCCAACAATGCATGGATGTGTCAACTTCTGTGCTTCCTACACTGAATTTTGTATTGAACCTTTGGGTTTGATTTTTGCCTTGTACTACACCTGCCTGATTGCACTATACTACACATTTACCCAGATCTTTGTCCAACTCTTATAAGGGTTCATAACACTGTTGAGATTGCAGTTGCCAGGAAGTTATAAGCAGGCAATATTCTGTGACACAACTGATTCTGGATCAGTGTGTAGTTATGAATCAACATTAATAGTAATAATGATACTAAAATTTACATATTTAATCATGAAAATCCTTTAAAATGTGGTATTTTACCTCTTTAATGTTACATGTTATGCACATTACCTCATAAGAGGAATGCATGGTCATAACAATTCATTATTCTTCACGTAAATGGACTTGGAGAACTCATTTTCTCACATATTCTTGCCATTTCAATTAAGCCTTTAAATCACATGTCCTTTAGCAGTTATTTATCTCACATGTCTTTTAGTAGTTGTTAAATGTCACCATGGGTGATATTTTTTCCCTAGAACCACCTCAGTGATTTCAAATCAGATTTGGAATTAAAATACAATCCCATTTTCCCCTTAAACCCTGCCCATGCAGAGGAGATATGGAATGTATAATCAATTTATTTTATTTGGTCACTTTTAACCTTCTGCATGTGGGCTCAAAGATGGCTCACAATGTTAGAAACAACAGGAAACCTTTAGATACTGCAAACATTTAAACCCAGATTACTTAACTATGTACCTGCCTGATTTTAACAAACTAATCCACAGGGTGAGCGGAGGGCTGACTAACAGCACTGCCCTTGATGGAAACAGGTTCTCCCCAAGTATTTCCTTCCTTCCAGGAGGATGCTAACCTTTAAGCTTCCAAAGACTAGAGGGAAGTGATTTCTCCAATAGTTTATATGGAGAAACTATAGTGTCATGGTGATAAGGTTATGCATAGTAAGCACATTGTGTTGTGAATAAATGATTGACAGCCCAGTCCAGTGAATTCTTCCAGTGAGAGCTCCAGGGTCAGCAGGTCATTCATCTGTCCACAAAACTAGCCTTTGGATGCTGGTCTCTCTCTTATATTGAAATAAATAGTGTATAATCTCTCTTCATATATTTTAAGTGCAGGAGCAATGCTAGATCTGAAGCCTCATGTTTACTGATATTTATATTTCAGATGCTTTTATAGGCCAGACTTTGAATATACCTGGCTTGCTGGCCTTTTGTAGGGCCTGTAAAACGGAGCTGTTCCGCCAGGTTTTTGGATGAGGCAGCGGGCATCTATATATTTGATCAGTTGGCCTCCTCCCTACTGCCCTACTGTATTGTGCTGTATTGTGGTACTATTTTGTGCTATATCATCTTGTTATATCATTTTGCTGAACCATCCTGTTGCAC
This sequence comes from Heteronotia binoei, assembly GCF_032191835.1. Classification (NCBI taxonomy): domain Eukaryota; kingdom Metazoa; phylum Chordata; class Lepidosauria; order Squamata; family Gekkonidae; genus Heteronotia; species Heteronotia binoei. Next base: position 84,275,882 of record NC_083225.1, read on the forward strand.
TTTACTAAATGTTGTAATTGGTTTTTATTATGATGTTATTGTAATTTTATTACTATTTTGATGTACTCCGCTCTGAGTCCCCAAATGGGGGAATGGGTGGAAAATAATAATAATAATAATAATAATAATAATAATAATAATAATAATAATAATAATAATAATAATAATAATAATAATAATAATAATAATAATAATAATAATAATAAATCAATGGTTAGAGAAAAGACCAGCAGTGAAAACCTTTTGAATATAGAAATTAATTATTAGTGAATGTTTATACAAATATTGACCAATGGGCATGTGTATGTATATCTGATGTTTCACCACTTCATTTCTCATGACAATAGATAAATTTTCACTGAATTATTTAAGATGGCCATCCAGTGGAATAAGTGCTGAAGCACTGCAACATCAGGCACTCCCCTGCTTGGTTATCAAACCTATAAAGATCTATAAGGAAGAGACTACAACATTCACTACCCAGCAACTGATGTTTCAAAGCCACTTGAAGTGTTTGAAAGAAAATGTTTGAAAAATATTTGAAATGTTTGAAGAAAAGTATCAGGGGACTAATATATTGGGAAATGTTCTGGGGATCAGAGGAGAGGGATAAGTAAATATTGTATTTGAGTGATTTGAGGACTTTCTGGACTAATATAATGCAAAAAAATTTAAAAAATGTTCTCTACCTGTTAGTACTTTTTAAGTGATAAAGATGAATCTATGAACAGACACAACGCCTAAATTAGTAGGTGTGGCACTATGAAAAAAGGCTAGTAAATATTTCAGAAAGTTTCTCATCCTTGACTGATTTGCCCTTTCAACAGACATTAGTATCTATACCCTCCATCTACCAGATGCCTCTCTCAAAGAAAGTTTGTAAAGCAGCTTCACTGTCAGTTTTTGAATGACCTATACAATATCCTTTTCTGTACAATCTTTTTAGGTCTAGTGTAGTCGATGAGTGTTAGGTGAACTAATTTCCTGATGTATTTTTTTTTAAATCTGTCTGTTGCTGACTGTTTTAAATTGTCTTGTTGCAAGAAAGCAGGATGCATCTCTCTCTCTCTCCCTTTCAGCCCTATGTTTAGAAAAGAAATAAGGAAAGCCTAGAAACAAATATCTTGTGTACTTATTTTTTCATATTAAGCAGCCAATAAAGTGGCAGTTGCAATCTGAGCTACTTTTAAACTCTCATAGAATTTTGGTGTTTCAAATACAGGAATGGAAAAACACATCTGAGAATGAAAAGGAAATAGTGACATGGGTGAGATTTGAATTGTATAGACTCAGCTATTAATTCTTCGTGAATTATTACCTTTTTACCAATCAGCATGATGAATGCCACTGTACACCAGCACTAATAATTCACAATTTACTGCTAGTAATTTTTTAGGTGCTTTATGACTATGAGTACTTTTCTACTGCCTGTCATTGCTCTAATCGTTAATTTATTTGAAATCTACGTGGATATTGCAGTCTCTCCCTTGAGATCTCAACTGTAATTCAGCATTAATTAAACACATCATTAAGTATTTAGTATTCATCATCATTCTATTCATCTTAATTGATTCATTGGATATTAATGTGAATGTCACAAACACTTCTACAGAATTTCCAGTATAATTCAGTAGTAATGTGCCTTTACAAGCAGAGTCATGAGCACAGTATTAGCTAGAGCTGGACTGTATTTTATGTAATATAAAATGGAAACTATGTGATGTAAATAATGAAGCAGGATTTTTTTTTAATATGTGTGAAATGCCAAGATGTTAAACAGAAAAAGGAGGAGACACATGAGGACTTGCAGGGGTGGGGAAATTCCACCTACCCACCCAGTGCACCCTTTCTTACACCCAGTCCACATCAGTGATGTTGCATGGAGTTGCTAAGCAACCTCATAATGCTGACCGAGATCTTTTAACTAAACACATGAAACATGAGTAGTTTTGAAGGGAGCGGTTAGTTGCAATGTCTGTGCTTGAGCAAGCACAAGTTCTCTGGTTTAGGATGAGGGTGGTGGATTTTGTAAATCCCCGATTATTTAGATACTTTTGAGAGTTTTCTGGAAACTGAAGTTGGTAGAAACATCTCTCCTATTCCTTTGTAGCCCCACGGTGCCAAAGTTTTATTTGTATGGTGAAACCAAGCTGAGAGTAGATACACACCAGTCTCTTAGAAGCAGCTTACATCATTCTCCTCTCTTCCATTTTACCCTTGCAGCAACCCTGAGAGATAGGTTAAGCTGACAGTGTGTGACAGGCCCAAGATTACCCAGTAAGTTTCCAAGGCAAAGTAGACATTGAACTTGATCTCTCATATCCTACTCAACATTCCAGTTTTCACATACATATACAAGAGTTCATCTTCTTCCTTACTGGTAATTGGCTGCAGGGAATGGCTCTTTAAATAGAGGATAGGCTTATGTTTCCCATAAATTACTCTCCCCAAACTTTATCAGCATGACTTCCTGCCAGTGCTGATTTGGAGTTTTTGGTTTTGTTTTACCTCTTGACTCAGATGGCTAAGAAAACTACAGTTCCTGTGGCAGAACAGTCCTGCTCTGGCCTGCAGACCCTGTTCCACTGTAACCCCTAGACTCGCCAGCTCCCAGGTCCCAATGGGGGATCTCCAGTTTTGCAGGCTCCTGGGGAAGGCAATGGCAAATCACCCTGTAAAAAGTCTGCAGTGAAAACGTTGTGAAAGCAATGTCACCCCAGAGTCGGAAACAACTGGTGCTTGCGCAGGGGACCTTTCCTTTCCTTTCCCTGCCACCAGCCAGCTGGCTGGCAGGAGAAGGCCCCACCCCAACAGCTATCATGTGCCTTTAAATCTGTGCAAGCTTAAAAGAAGCCTGCAAACTGCCTATGTTTTGGACTGCGTGTGCCTTTAAAATTGTGTAAGAGGAAAGCAGAATGGGTGCAGTGAATAGACAGCGCCACCTGGATCTTCCCAATGAGACTGTGAAGCATGAGAGAAAAGAAGATAAGCCTGCAGAGTCCCTCTGTTTCTTTGGAGGAAAACTCCACTCCCTAGGCTTCCATTTTCCTGTTAGTCTGAAGAGGTCGGTTGAAATACAGCAGATGGTTACATCCAGCAACTTTAATGAGTAAATTTCCCCAGTGTGTGCATGCTAACTGTGTTTATTTTGGTTGCTGTGTGTGTGTGTGTTCACTTTCATTTAGTGTGAGTGCAGCTGCTGGGGGACGAGGAAATGAAGACTGCTGTATTTTATTTATTTATTTTTGGGATTGGAAAAGTCTCTTGGCTTCACCCCCAAAGTTCCCAGATATTTTCTGAGTTGGAACTGGCAACCCTAGTAACCTCACCCTTGTGACCTATACATAAGGGTGACCTAACAAAACTGGGCATATAGACACTCCATCTCTGAATTACTCAGAGTTTCCCAACTCAGGCATTGCTCTGAGTCACTGTCCTAAGGAAGGACACAAATGAAATCATGAGAGTGAGTCTGGCACAGACTCTGGAAGGCTGTTAGAAAGTAAAACCTTTGTCTCCTCTAAGGACATTCTCTCCCCACACCCAAGATAAGCTACATGCATTCCTGCACATCCCAGTATGTAGGTCTGCCTTCCTGCGACTTTCTCTGTCTTCTGAAGTGTAAATTCCACCTCACTGTAAAGCATATTTATGGCTTCCTCCCTGGCTAAATCTCTTTAAGTGTGAGTAGATCTCCCTCTGAAAAAGTAGATACATCTGTCACCTATGGTCATCTTCCTGACCTATTTTCCTGCTTACCAAGAATACATTAACTTTGATATCAACCATCAGTTTAGCAGATACATCTAGGATGTGCACCATCAGGGCATCATCACACCTTTTGTTTATGGTCTGGAAAACCTCACACTTATTTGCATTAGATTCACAGACCCCTCCCAACAAATGATGTAACATACTGCCCCACTCCAGCTCTGTGTGACTCTAAGGGTGCCTACAGAGTTCATCCTAAGACATACAGTCTGCCCCCTCTCCTCATAGTATTCTGGCCATTAACAATTTCTTTCAGGGACCTCTGAACATGTGGATTTGGCAAATATTACCACAAATTCCCTTAATGTCTCTTTATTTCTCCGTTTATCTAAGCTTTGCTTGTATGTATTATTTTGTCTGTTTGTATGCTGTACATTTCCAATAAAGAACATTTTCCCTTTTAAATTATTTGAGAATTCTTCTCTTGAGATAAACCCTTGAAGATGCGGGTAAATAGATCTTCTCTGTTTACCCCATTCTGCCAACTCTATCTCTTAAGCTAAATTTCCCTAATTAAGAGAGGCAGTGTGGGTAACACCACCCTGCCCTCCAAGGATTTTCCAACACACGGACAGGCTTTTCTCTCTCTCTGGTATCACCACCTGACCTTTGTAAGAATTTCCCACTGCAAGAGTCAAGACGCCCAGCTTCCCATCCAAATTCTGCGGCCTTGCCTCTATGCCTCCCACTCCCTAGCCTGATCACCAGTTCAAGCAAAATAACAACTCAGTAGGCTGTAATGATCGACCCATATTGAAGACAAGCATTATGAATCACCAAGATATATATTCCAAAGCAAAGTGAACTTTGGCAATATCATGAAGATGATAAGGGGGGAAGCTGGGATACAACTTATTTCTAAAGATATTATTGGGAAGAGAAATCAGTGCATTTCTAATTCTCTATAATCACAATAAGAGACAACAATATGGTACAGAACTACAAATAGTCTGAGTTTTCTGGATGATCTTGGAGACACTTCTGTACTAATTTCAAAGTGATCAAAAAGAAGTACTCAACTAACTGGTATCTGGTATAAGATTCAAGGAGGTACTGGTTTACTTCTCCCATCCCTGCTTTGAGTTCTGCAGAGAGCAAGAGAGCCTTGCTGGGAAGAACTAAATAAAAAAGATAAAATATATCTGAAAGCATTTGTCTAACCTCTCTTTTCCCTCCTGTTTGTCATCACAACTAAACGACATTCAGATTTCTTGCCAGAGGGGAAGAATGTGCCAGGAAAGTGAGAAGCATGACACTGCTGCATTTAGATTAAGGAGCTGATAGGTATAACGAGACATATTTTAGTGAGGGTGGACTTCATTATCAGAAATAGAAAATAAGTCATCCAACAGTAGGCATTCAAACACCTGCTTTCCCACTGAATGGAAATGTAATTTGCCACTTGCTATGCAAACTCCTCACCCAGATTTTGAAACACCTTCTCTCACCACTTTGACAAGTTCTTTCCTCAGCTATTTGAAAAGTTGGCAGTAACAAACTACCTGCCAATCAGATTGAGTTGGTAGAGTACTCATGCATACACCCATATTTCACAGTAATAATTTGACATTTGACAGAATAATGCTTTATTGGGATGCAGGACAGACAGTTGAACAAAAACCTTGAGGAAAATAAATGTGTTCAGTGACCATGACTATAACCCAGAATCCCCTCCTCCCCCCCCCCTTTTTTTTTACTATTGTTTTCTTCAGTTCTTGTTTGGGCCATCTAATGTACATCAAATCCTTTCAGGTAAAGAGCGTGTCATCATATTTTCAGTGCAGGGCCCGCGCACACCTCCACCATACAGACATGCATACACACCAACACCACAGTCTTTCATCCCATACATACAGTCTCATGACCCATAAAAATGTTTGTTTTATTTCTGAAACTACTGTTATATATTCTACCTTTCTGAAAAATGTCTGCCTTTGCTACCGTTGTTTGATAATAGCATGCAGCCTTAGAGTCCTACAAGTTCGCTAACTATTTTTCTATCTTTTCATCATTAAAAAAGGATTATCATTTCAGTGTTTTGCTTCTTTGTTTAAATGTAACAACATCACTGCAAACATTAAGCCAATTAAAAGCTTTATTTTTCTCATGTTTTTATTGCAAAATCATGACTTAGGTCCCCAGTAGGGATGGGCATGACAAACTGATGAACTAAAGTTTGTCACAAATTTTGATCAGTTTGTGAAGCTCCTCCATGAACTTTCACAAACTTTGATGAAGTTTGTGGTGGTTCCCCGCCACTCATCTATTTGGTCTAAATGGCCAGGAGCTACTTAAACTACTGTTTTCTGCTCCGTGCAAAAAGCCATGGGGAGCAGAAAGCAAGATTTTAAATGTCTCTGAGCCTGCGGCTGGCTACTAAGAGTGTGCATTCGGTTCAACCAAACCAAATATGCCCTCCAAAAACAGCTGATTTGGCAGTATTCAGGCCATATAGAACTAAATCAGATTCTTGGATGTGATTCAGGAGCCATATACTGCAGCCACGAATTGCCACCGAAATTTGGCAACCATTCAGCCTCCTTATACCCTATGGTGTAGGAGCCTCTCCCCCAAAGAACCCCCAAGTTTCAAAAAGATTGGACCAGGGGATCCAATTCTAGGAGCACCCAAATATGGCCCTTTTCCCCTATGATGGAAAATAAGCAATCAGTCACTTTTCCCACTGTAATTACATTGGGAAAAGTGCCTCTGGGGGGAAGGCGGTTTGAGTGAGAGACACCAAATTTGCAGGGCTGATTTTGGTACCTCTCTCGCACAGAACCCCTAACTTCCAAAAGGATTGGACCAGGGGTTCAACTCTAGGAGCAGCATCTATGATGGGAAAACCTACCCCAGACAGCAATCAGATTCTCCTTCAGAATCTCTGCAGTCAAGTCAACTGTGCTGAGGGTGCTAGCTTGCAAGGGACATAGTTGCCCAGCAGAACAAGTGCGACTGTGGCAATGGTAGTGCAATGCACAGGACCTTAGTTCAAATTAGAGAATCCCTCAGATTTAAAAATTGGGATGGGGGCTTTCTGTAGGGACTGCAGCACAGAACTGGTGCATTGAATGCACAAATGCCAAGCAGCAGAGATGGGGCACGGACTTTCCACATGCAAAGGAGTTGCATACTGAATCATAGCCCTACCTGTGGGGAATCCTGTAACACTACATTGTAAGAAAGAAAATTTTGGAAACTAGGACAGGACACTTGGTTTTAAAAGAAGCTTCTGGGAAGTCAAGGCTGCTCAAGGGGAACCTTAACTTATGTGGCAATAAGTTGCATGGATATCACCTCTAGTCTTCTGGTCAACCTGTCACTGCGCTGTACTTATTCTAGCTCTTGTTTCTGGCATGGCACACACCTGAAGAAAGAAGCATTCCTATCTATGATAACAAAACTGAGAGACCAATCACTGCAAAAATACTCAAGGCCCAGGAACCCCCAGGACTTCATAGAGATATTGGCTTCCTATCTCAGTGGACATAATAACTTGCTCAGTTCTTAATTTTCCCCAGAATTCAGACTCTGTTGGTTTTAAAAGAGCAACTGGTCTTATAAAGTGTCTCTGTTTAAGGTGAGTGCCTGCTTGGGTTGGGTTAGGGATTTCTTTAGGGCTGAGGGAGGTTGGTCAAGTCTTTAGAAGTTTTGTGCAGGGTTTAAAAGCTTGTTGTAGAAATATTTCAATATTTTCATTCAAGATATTACTGTACTGTTGCTGTTATTTTATTGCTGGATGAGGGCAGGGTGTTTTGTTCACTGTTGTTGTTTGGTAAAATTTCTGATCACAAGTTGTGTTAGTAGTTGTTTGCAGATTAAATTATTGTTACTGTTTTGTGGACGTTGACAGATGTTTTAAAAGAGTTTACTGGTGCTTCCTTTGGTTGCTTGTGAGGTTGTGTCTTGTGGCTTGGTTCTCCTGGATACTATTGTTGCTTCCCCCCCCTTTTTTTTTTTTGCTACGCAATGTGATTTCTTATGAACTTAGGATTGGTTTTTTAAAGTGCCTTTCCACTCCATTCTGGTTGCTGGGGAGGGGACTGGTAGTCAGTGTCAGTAGGTTGCTGTGTTTCTATGTGTTGTTTTGTCTTTTACAGAATTGTGTTTTTCCCCTTTTTCCTGCGTGGGCCTTGTAGTTGGTTTTACTGATACAGTCTTGTGTTACTCTTTGTGACATGCTTCCTCTGGTGTCTGATGACTCTTTCTATCTTTGTTGCAGTTTGAAATCAGGTTCAGGTTCAGTTGATTTTGGTCTTATTGGAGGGGGGATTCTTGCTGGGTTGGTTGATGGTCAGGAAGAACCAGTTAGAGTCAAGATGCATAATAAGATTTGGGTGTTCACTGAGTATAACTAAGAATGGAGCAAGGGAAGAAGGCAGCAGCATACAACTACAAACCTGAACACCTAAATGTAAGAGAATGTCATTTCAAAGTGTACCAGTGGCCCCTCAAGACAAGCGAAGGACAATGCTAGGTGGTATAAGCAACACCAGAGCTCCATGAGATGAAATAAAAATGGTGCACCCCCATATTTGTTGCCAGGAAGCACCATCAGAATCTAGATGGCAAAATGACAGAGTGGTAACTGCAGCTAGAAGTGGATAAACATATCAAACAAGAGCAAAAAAGCTGCAATTTTGGATTCAGAACAGGTACTGATGGGGTTAATAAAATGCCTGAAAACTAAGTTTGACTACAGTGGCACCTTTAAGACCAACATAATGTGTTTTCTGTGAAAAGCTGAGTACATAAGAACATAAGAGAAGCCATGTTGGATCAGGCCAACGGCCCATCAAGTCCAACACTCTGTGTCACACAGTGGCAAAAAATGTTATATACACACATACACTGTGGCTAATAGCCACTGATGGACCTGTGCTCCATATTTTTATCTAAACCCCTCTTGAAGGTGGCTATACTTGTGGCCGCCACCACTAAACAACTTAGTTATTAATTATGTCTACTGAGATAGGAAGCCAATGTCTCTGTTATGTCCTGGGGGTTCCATTGTGTTGACTTGTTTTTATGATGACTGGTCTCTCAGCTTTGTTGTGATAGAAAAAGAATCCTTCTCTCTTTGGGAATGTGCCATGCCAGAATCAAGATGTAGAATGAGTATGGTGCAATGACAGGTTCCCAAGATACTTGCTTTTAAAAGAGCAAAGGTGATATTTGCATGCCACCTGGCATGTCAGTCAAAGTTCCCCTTGAGCAGCCTTGTTTTTTCATCAGCTTCTTTTAAAACCCAAGCACCCCAGTTTCAGTACAAACAACAAGTGGAGCGTTGAGGAATTCCCCACAGGTATTTCATCTGTGGGGCTGTGGTTCAGTGGGCAGATGCTTGACATGCAGGAAGTTCATGCCCCATCTGCATGTCAGTAGTGCATTCAATGCACTGGTTCTGTGCAGCAGTCCTTGCAGAGAGCCACCACCCCAATTTTTGAATGAGAAAGATTCTCTAGTTTGATCTAATATACTGTTTGCGCCAATGGCAGTAGCATGGTGGCACTGGTTCTGCTTCAGGATATGGCACTGCCTGTGGGGGAGAGGCCCCTGTAGCGGCCCTGCAAATGTGGGGCTCTCTCTCAAACCCTCTACTCTCCAGATTGCTGATTGCTTTTTCCCCATAATGGGAGAAATGGGCCTTTTTGGGTGTTCCTAGAATGGGAACCCCTGGTCCAATATTTTTGAGACTTGGGGGTTCTGTAGGGGTGAGGCCCTTGCAGCTGCCCTACAGATATGGCGCCTCTACCTCAAACATCCTCCCCTCCAGCTACCTTTTATTATACCCTATTTTGCCATTGATTTCAATTGCTCATAGGGTATGATAGATGGGAATACCCATTTTGGGAGCCCGCAGAATTTGATTCCCTGGTCCAATCTTTTTGGGCCTTGGGGGTTCTGTAGGAGAGAGGCTCCTGCAGTAGCCCTGCAAATTTGGAGCCTCTACCTCAAACCCTCTGTTCCCCAGCTGTACTTCATCATACCCTATTTTGTCATTGGTTTCAATGGTCCATAGGGTATTATGGGGCCATATATTCAGGAATAGCCAGATATTTCTCGAATCAGATTCAGCTACCGAATCTGCTATTAGGAGACTGGTGAATGCAGTCAATATTGATACCTGCCGTGAGGAATATAATCTAATTTCAAGGGAGATACAGAAGGAATTGAAAAGAACTAAGTCGGGACCTTTAAACCAAAGAACTGGAGCACACAAACCATGGTTTGATGCAAAATGTAAAAGGGCAAAGTATATCCTTAATATTAATTATGCAAAATATAAAACTAACCCTGAAGCAACATCCATAATAGCTTTAAAACACCCAAAAGCTCAATATAAGGCCCTCATTAGAAGAAAGAAACAGGAAGACATTATGTCTTCTTGGGAGGAACTTTGGAAGGCAGTTAAAAAAAAAAGCTCAGTATTATTCTGGAAACTAGTCTCTGATCCATCACGTAGGTCACCAGATATATTTAATAATCCTATTTTGCCAGATGCTTGGTTACATTATTATAAAATGGTATATGGGGAAACAATTATAAGCCCACTTAATTTTTATATCATCCATAACTTACCAACTTGGCCTCCAGTGGGGTGTACAGAAGTAAAGCAGCTCATTGATACTTTGAAGCCAGGGAAAGCCCCAGGCATTGACCTAATTCCACCACAGCCGTTTAAAATGAATGCAGAATTGTGGACACCAGTTTTGGCAGCTTTGTTTTCACAAATTGATCTATCAGGGAAAATTCCCAAGGACTGGGGAGCAGCTATCATCATCCCCATATATAAAAAAGGTAACAAAGAAGATCCAATCAACTATAGGCCGATCAGTCTTTTAAGTGTAACAAACAAGCTATATGCTAGACACCTACTGTGGAAATTTAGAGACTGGCTTGAGAACGATATTTGCCTACACGAGGAACAGATTGGCTTCAGAGAAGGTTGTGCCTTATTAAACCACTGCATACTGTTGGACCACTTGATTGTAAAATATTCCTCAAACTCAAGTGTGTCATTATATGCTGCTTTTCTAGACCTGAAGTCAGCCTTTGACTTTATCTCTAGGACCATCCTATGGGGTAAAATAAGAGTCACCAACACTGACAGATGCTTGTTATTTCTTATTCAGGCCCTTTATGATCAAACAACCATCCAGGTCAAATAGTCTCGTCAAGGCTATTTGACAGACCCCATCTCTACCAACAAAGGGGTTAAGCAAGGATGCCTCCTGGCCCCCCACTTATTTAACTTCTATATCAATGATTTGGTGTCACATATAAATAAACGAGAATGCCACCCACCGCAGCTAGGTAAGCATATAGGGGTGCTCCTTTATGCTGATGATGCTGTTTTACTTTCAAGGACTCCCTTAGACCTCAGAAGAGCCTTAAAAACTTTCGCTCAATATTACCTGGAAAATAATCTAGAGGTAAATTACGCTAAAATCAAAGTAATGGTCTTTGGCAAAAAGACACCCAGATTACACCATTTGTACTTAAATTCTATTCCCATTGAACAAGTTTCATGCTTCAAGTACCTGGGGGTCATGTTTCAAGCAAATGGAAGAACCACCAATATAAATATGATTACCTCAAATGCCATTAGGAATGTGGGGGCTATCCAAAAATTCTAGTGGGGTAAAGGGGGTAAATGCATAATTGCAGCCCTTAGATTGTTTAAGGCTAAATCCTTCTGCCAGCTAACATTTGGTGCCCCAATCAACATCACTGCAAACTACAAAAAACTGGAGAGTGTTCAATCAAACATTTTAAGAACAGTTCTCCAGGTACCCAAGGGCATTCTGAATGCATTAATTAGAATAGAAACTCGCGTGATCACAGTAGAAGCAAGGCTTTGGATTTTGGCCATCCAGTTCTGGTTGAAACTTTTTTCAAAAGTTTTTTCCTAAGGGCTTGATCAGTTTAATTCTGCAAGATATCTTGGTCCCAAGATGGATTAGGGCCACAGAGGACAGAATTCATTATTACAGCCTTTCCAAGCAATATCTCAGTTCTCTCACTTATGATAATGCTAAGGAGATTGTGAAAGAGAATATTGGATGTTGTCAGATAAAATGACCTCAATAGCACAACCAAATGGCAAGTTCTGACAGAACCAATCAATAGAGTGACCCCGATGCACTTCCTATACCGTTTAACAAACAATGAATATAGGAAAAAGTTTATTCTTATGAGGTGGGACATTCTCCCTTCAGCAGTGGTGGAGGGGAGATACCAAAAGGTGCCGTTCCAAGAACGATTATGTCCCTGCTGCAATGATGATATCAAATCTCTAGTCCATGTTATATTTGACTGTGAGGCTCATAAGGATCATCGAGAAGTACTTCCATTTTCCACGGCCATACCTTTTACCAGTAGCCAAAAATTGCAACTCCTTAAGAATCTTCTTAGGGATAGGAACCCTGAGGTTACATTCAAATTAGCAAAATTTGGCTGGCTTGCCACAAGAATAAGGAAAACTCTAATAATGCAACCAGGAAATGGCAAAATACCTTTGCCAATCTGTTTGCTGTAACTGCCATATTTTGTTATATTTGCAGTTTTATAACAGTATTTTATGCCTTTTATGTATGATTTTATGGTCAATCAGTTTTAATTTTGTATGATTTTACTGTTTTAAATGCTGGCTTAGGCAGTGAATAAACTATTTATTAAGGAAAGAAACAAAGAGGTCTAGACAAGGTTTTTAGTTTATCCTTGGTTTTAACACTAATTTTACATCTTCATTGTCAGTGTCTTAAAGTCTGTATTTGTATTTTATGTATATTTTAGGTGGTATCATATTTTAGTATTGTATAAAAATTATTGTATATTTATATCACCTTTTATTGGTTATGAATTGGACTTTTATGAATTGTTTGCTGGTCTATGACTGTTATAAATAAATTAATCCATGTTATTAGGAGATATATGTCCTCCCAGATTTTTTTAGCCCCGAATACCTCCAAATCTGAATTTTTCCATTTTTTTTTCTTTTGCACACCCCTACTGGCTACCCATGAAAGCCCCTGTGATGGACTGTCAAGTACAGTTTAGCTATTTAAAGATGCTTTCTTGGATTCAGCTCTGAGTCATGTAAGCCACTACTCTCAGCTCCTCGTGGAAAGCCACAGAGAGCAGAGAGCAGGGGATTAAATGGCTCTGAGTCATTTAAACCAAACAGTTGAGCAGTGGAGCAGTTTTTGAGGAGTGTTAGCTTGCTGAAACCTCTTGAGCTTCTACCACAATCACTGGCAGTAGGCAAAAATCTGCAGGGCTACACACACTTCACTGAAAAATAGTTCTAGTTTTTTTGTAAATATAATTTAATAATATAAGTGAGGGTAGTTCATACTCTTTTCCAAAAGATTCCAAGGTTTTTTTAGATGCAAGATTTCATACCATGGTTTCCACCTGACCTACCAATCCCGGTATGTGATCCATCTATGGAGGGAGTGAAGTTATATATACACTGTCAGATTCTGGAGGAATTATACTGTTTTTGTTTATCTTAACAAATTAGTAACCCATCTTGCTGGGTGTAAAATGTAGAGGACTGGAGAAGGCAATGATAAGCCACCCCATAACAAAAAGTCTGCCAAGAAAACATTGTGATGTAACATCACCCCATGGATCAGTAGCGACTTGATGCTTGCACTGGGGAACTACATTTGCCTTATCTTCTATTATTGATTTTAGTTGTTATATTTAATTATGTTGCACACTACCCAGAGTCCTCTGGGGGAGGGCAGTTTATAAATTGTTTAACCTGGAATGGCTTTTTCAAGTAGGAACCACTTTCTCGAAACAGGACTGCACTATAAAATGAATCATGCAAAGTCTTAAAAATACAATATACTTCAAAATGCTTTGTTTGCTAGGTGAAACGTGGAATAACATTCTTAGCGTGCCTTTAGGACTTCATTGGGATTGCTGTCTTTGGATAGCAGAGTTGTTGCTAGGTTGTCTAGTTTCAACTTGGAACATGGCTTCTGTTTCTGAAAATTGAAGACACCTGAGCACCTTCAACAGAGTGATTTATGAGCCTTTGACAGACTGAGGGAACATTTGGGGTTTTGCCCTATGATCTGACAATTTGAACTCTGATATTGTTGATATATGAATAGCTTTGAAATTTGTATTTATGAATTTTGAATATGTTATAAAATTAATTTTCATAGAATAGTTTGCGTAATTTAGTTATCATTTTCTATGTAAAATATTTTAATATGCAGTTGTTTTGCTGGTTACACTAACAGTATGTGCAGCAGATAATGTTTTTTTTTAAATTTAGAAGGAATTTAAACCCATGATCTATTTAAAATTTCAGATTTTTCTGCAAACTTGAGGATTCCCCCAAGTTTGCAGAAAAATGTGCTTAACTTTGCTGTGCTTCTGATGCACAGATTTTGGTATCTGTAGATAGGGACCACGCATCCATGCCTTTGGCTACAAGATGTGCTTCCTATAAAATGTTGGCAAACTAATTTGTTTTATTTCTTTTATTTATTCAGCCATGAGAGCTACCTCTGATTCAAGAGAGATTCCACTGGCTTGTAAAATCTTGTTTCTGTCCTCAATACTTCAAAATACTGGGTACCAGAAGCCATCAAAAGGTATTACAAATAGCTGAAGCATTGCTTCCACTGTTTTATGGTGGTTTAAAAGATGAGATGGCTGGACAGAGTTACTGATGTAACTAACATGAAGTGACTTGGTCCATGAGGTTGCAAAGAGTCAGACTTGACTGTGCAACTGAACAACAAAAAATTGCCCTTTCTAACAGGTGTTCCCTCTCTCCTGCATATGTACAAGGAACTCTTGGATTTCAGAGTCAGCGTGGCATAGTGGTTAAGTGCAGCAGACTCTGATCTGGTGGAACTGGGTCTGATTCCCCACTCCCACCCATGAAACATTCTAGGTGACCTTGGGTCAGTCACATTCTCTCATCCCCACCTACCTCACATGATGCTTGTTGTGGGGAAAGGAGTGGAAAGTGATTGTAACCCACTTTGATACTCCTATCAGTAGAGAAAAGTGGGGAACAAGAACCAACTTTTCTTCTTACCACCCTAAGCCCACTTGGGGAGGGCAGAATAAAAATCTGAAAAATAAATGAAATAAATAAATAGTTCTTGAGATGATAAATCATATTTAATACAGGGAAACACATCTCTCAGTCTCATTTAAACAGTCCTAATTTAACCGACAACTGCACACTCTATTCTAGAGAAGGGCCTTAGGCTGGGAATATTGCTTGAGAGGATAAGTCTGTCAATGGCTGCAAGATCTAGTGACTTAGGAAAACCCCCACATTCAGGGACTTTGGAGATGGTGGAAGACAGGAGGACCTGGCATGATTTGATCCATGGGGTCACAAAGTGTCGGACTCAACTGTGTGACTGAACAAGAAAAAAAAAACAATTTCTGAATCTGAGAGCCAAAAGGTAAAATTAGGGGGAGGCCTCAGCCTCTATGCCCTGTTCTTGGCCCTCCAGAGGAACTGGTTGGCCACTGTATGAGATAGGATGCTGGACTAGATAGACCATTGGTCTAATCCAACCAGGTTTTTCTTATGTTCTTATGAGATTGCTGCTCTAACAGTGCTTCTGATTGGCTCCAGTAAATCTCACAAGAGATCTAGACAATAGATACAAGATAAAAGTAAATACATTTCTATAAATATCCACAGGCATGATCTACAATTTATCCTAAGGTCCCCCTCCCCCAATAATGGGGATATGTGCCACTGCCAGGCCCCTCTGAACCTCTGTTAAAAAAAAAAAAGGTAGTCCCCTGTGCAAACACCAGTTGTTTCTGACTCTGGGGTGACGTTGCTTTCACAACATTTTCACAGAAGACTTTTTTATGGGGTAGTTTGCCATTGCCTTCCCCACTCATCTACACTTTCCCCCCAGCAAGCTGGGAACTCATTTTACTGACCTCGGAAGGATGGAAGGCTGAGTCAACCTTGAGCCGGCTACCAGAACCCAGCTTCTGCCAGGATCAAACTCAGGTCATGAGCAGGGAACTCAGACTGCAGTACTGCAGCTTTACCACTCTGCACCACAGGGCTCAGTCTGAACCTCTGTATTCTAGTAAAATGCACACTTGTCCCAATCTGGGGGCTCTGGTTCTGTGTTCCCCATACTAGTACATCATTGGCATTAAATAATATTTAAATTATAGTGGTAGAAGTTACTTGTGCAACAAATCCTTCAAACCTTGGAGTCTTATAATATTTCTCACATTAATCAAAGCAAGCAGCGTGCTCCAATTCACATTAAAAAATTGATGACAAAGGTTCTGAGAAGAGAGACAGCAGGAATTCCAGAATGCTATCAGCCAACGCAGTTTGTTAGCAGACATATGCCTCTGTCTCGTCATGTTTATGTTCTTGGCAGCTACAGTCATTTGCTGTTGTATATTAGCTGACATTTCATGAAAGGAGACAGCTTCACAGTGCTGGATTAACAAGGACATGAGAGGTGCCCAGGCTGAAATATACTCCAAAGCTCCATAACGCTGACTCATTTGCCACACTCTCTCTTCTGTTTCATTCACCCAGAGGCAGTCACACAGGCACACTGAGGGTCACTTCACCCTATCATTTTTTTAAAAAACAACAACATGGCTAATTCAACACAAGTAAGCCTTTTTAGCGGCTTTTGGCAAGTTGAACTATTTTGAATCATACTTAGAGCAACCAAACTGTGCTCATTTGTTACAGTTGTGCATCCATCCGCTATAATTTAGTGTTTTTTTGAATTGACATAATTATTCAGGTTGTACTGGTCACAAATATAATTACCACATCAAAGTGCTGACAACATATCCTCATGAGTACTGCCTAGTGACTTCTCTCTCAAAGTGTGAGTGTCACCACCGCCCCTCCAAATCATGGTGTTGGAAGGAGCTTGAGAAAAGCATCTAATCCATGTACTTGCCCTAAGGCAGGAAATTTTCTCATGGCAGCTTTATAAATAACTCTGAAAGACACAGGTAAAGTGGAAGTTCCAGTTACAAAGTCCAGCAAACTACCCCAGTAGACCAGGTTTGTGTGGGGACCCTCTGTTTTTTCCTGAGCTAAAAGAACCCCTAATTCATGAGCCAGAGCCTGAAATACAGACCTATGAGTGGCATAGGCAGAAGTCTCTGCCAGACCAGCAAACAGGAATTTGTCCCACTAATGAGTGATGTGGGAGGAACCAATGTGGTTTTTAATGACCCATTCAAAAAAAGAACTAAAGGTTTCAAAAGCAGTGCAAGCCACAGAGCAGCCCATGGGCATGTCCGTATCCATTTGTCATTCAACTGGAAATTGCTGGGGTGAACTGGCAAGAGCTGAAAGGCAGACTGAATATTGCATTTGGCTATGAGAGCTCCTGGGCCACAAGATGGAACTATGCTTACTGAGTGGTCAAAAATGTGTATCTCACTGGGCAACATTCCTGTGGAATAGCCTCATTAACTGACAATCCCTTAGGGGAAGAGAGGTGCTGAATCAGCCTTATACTCACCCTGGAACCACTCCCATTAGGGACACTCTCAGGTTTGAGAGGGACCTGAGACATAGACAGCTGTGCATTCTTTAACCACTTTAGCAGCAACTATCTCAGGTGTTTCCTGTTCCAATTTTAAATTTCCTGATTCAAAGGGGATGAGGGGTTGAGTGAAGGGGATATAAAAGCCTTCAGTGAATCCACCCCAAATGAAATTCATGGCACCTCAATCAGAATACCTACTGAGCAAAAAGTGAAGGGTACCCAAACAAATGGGGGTGTAGGCTAATGTGAGGAGTGGAAGAACTCTCCCCACAAGTTTCTAGCAGGTCCCCACTTGTAGAAGTCAACTTGGCTAAACTTGGTCCTGGGGGGAGAAGCTCTCATTCTCCCATGTATCAGAAGGTCCTGTCCCTGGGCACTTGTTATGATCCTAAGCCAAGTGTGGCCTACAGGGTCCAAAGAAGCTTGTATTAGAATAGCAACCAGGCCTCCATTTCCTATGGCGCCTTTGGACCCTGTGATTTGTTGGCAGGAGTTTTGGAGTGAAAACTTGCACCAGTACAGGAATTGGAGGCGGTGCTTGAGAAGAAGGAATATTGAGCCTGGTTCAAAGTGGGAGGCTGTTTACTCCAAGGGAGCAGAGCTGGTGAGAGGCTGCTGAAGATGGAGGGATCCCTCATCCAAAGGAGGTGAGTCAGTTGAGACCAAATACCTCGAAAAGACTAAGTACTGTGTACTTAGATGTGTTAAGGTTTCTTATTTTGTGGTTTACCTATCTTTACTGTGCTCATTTTTCCTACATGTTATTGAGTTATAGTAGTTGTTTAATCTCTTTAATACAAATAGCTTGTTAATCTGCCTGGGCCCTCATGCCTCATTCAGTCACTTATAAGGGGAAACCTGCTGGAAAAGGAGTGGATAAAGGGTAGGGTGTTGCAAAACATGCCATTTACTGGAAAATCTTATATTAATTTCTCTTTAATATTTCCTCACTTAAGTGTGATTGTATTTTTAAACCATCTTTAAGTTCCTTTTATACGGTATAACTTTCTTTTGTTATTATTATTTTTTGCTGTTAAAGTTTGTAAATTTTGTATTTTTGTATTATTTGACAATTTCTTGAAATTTCAATAAAATTGTAAATTGAAAAGAAATGGGTAGGGTGGATCCTCTGGGTCCTCCTAATGAGACCCATACCAAAGTGGTAGCAGCCATTAGATAGCTTTTCTCACTGTTGCCCACAACAGCACCAAATACAGCTTCTGACCTCAGAGGAAATCCTCCTCACATCATTGGCAGGGGTCACAGAACCTCCTTGCTCTGTTCTGTCCATGGGGCTCTCACAGAAGAAGAAGACTTGCAGATTTATACCCCACCCATCTCTCTGAATCAGAGACTCAAAGCGGCTTACAATCTCCTATATCTTCTTCCCCGACAACAGACACCCTGTGAGGTGGGTGGGGCTGAGAGGGCTCTCACAGCAGCTGCCCTTTCAAGGACAACTCCTACATGATATTAGCACATGTAGATCTAACAATGTACAGATCTAATCATGATATTAGCACATGGAGATATTTTAGTAATTGTTTTATGTTTTTATTGTTATCTTATTTGGTTTAAGTTTATTAAATTTATACTCTGCCCTCCCCACAGAGGCAGACTCAGGGTGGCTTACAACATTAGTCATAATAACAATAAAAGACTAACACATTGGTACCCAAGGCCATTCCAGCAGGTGCAAGTGGAGGAGTGGGGAATCAAACCCGGTTCTCCCAGATAAGAGTCTATGCACTTAACCACTACATCAACCAGGACTGCTCAACAGTAGAAGTTCATAACACTGTTTGGAAGGGAGGTCTCCAATGACAGTGATTCAGAGGGTGGTGGTGCTGGTGAAGTATCCCCATCCCAACTCCTTCCATATCTCAACTCTGTTCTACTTCTGCTGTCATCAATGGAATTCCCTCCTCTGGTGCTTCCCAGCCCCGCAGCAGCTGTGCCTCCCACCTGTTCCAACCACAGCCATGGGATCACATTTCCAGCTCATCTGCAGTGACCCTTGTGTGGCAGAGTACCAGGTGTGCCTTGCCTATGTCTGGAGGAGCAGGAACACCCAACACCAGTTTGATGAAGTGGTTAAGTGTGCGGACTCTTATTTGAGAGAACTAGGTTTGATTCCCTACTCCTGCTGATGTGACCTTGGGTCAGCTACAAGTTCTCTCAGAACTGTTCTGCTTAAGAGCAGTTCTGGGAGAGCTCTCTCAGCCACAGGGTGTCTGTTGTGAGGAGGGGTGGTGGTGGAAAGGAGATTGTAAACCATTCTGAGACTCCTTCAGGTACTGAAAGGTGGGATATAAATCCAATCTCCTCCTCCTCCTCCTCCTCTTCTTCTTCTTCTTCTTCTTTCTTCCAGCATTCACTGGAGGCACCTAAAGAGGATGTACCCCAGTGTCAGCATTGGAGGAAGGAGTGGTGGCCACTGGGAGGTGGAGGAGTCTCATCAGCAAGGAGAAGCAGTAGGGAATAGGAGGTTCCTCAAAAAATGGCTATGAGCACCATGGTTATGTTCCCAAAGTAGGCCACCCTCTGAGAAGTCATGCAGCTAAGGGCTCTGACAATGTCAGGCAAAAGGGCAAGGGGGAGGGCTGGGGAAGCAGTTATTCATCTCATCAGGAAGATGATTGCCATAGATAGCCAACTCTTCTCCCTCATGGAGGCTTTCACTGGGTGCTGCACCACCTGGCTCCCTGGTAGCACATCCCCTCAAGGAGGACCACGAGGTGATGAGCCTTGCTGCCATGAACTGCTCCACAATTGCACTGGTCAAGGCTGAGCTCTCCAGAGCACAAGGCTGAACCATCCAGTTCACAGTAGACCTCTGGAGTGACCAGCAGCATGACTACCTCTCCCTCTCTACTCACTGATGGAAACTGGAGGACCTCTTTGTCTGGATTGTCAGGCCCAGTCTCCAGGAGGGCCCAGTCTACCACCTGGCTACAAGATGATTTTGGTCCATGTGCAGAGGATGGATGCAGACCTTACAGCGGCAAACATCACCATCATGATCCAGAGTAGCCTGAGGGAGTAGTTGGATGGCACCAACATCACCTGTGGCTATATGGTCATGTAAATCACCATCAATATGCTATTAGAGCTGAGGGCTGCACTACTTAAGGACATTGCCTGCCTGGTGGCTACCCATAACAGCACAGGTGACTTCTTGACCTAGAGGAGGAGGAGGATTGGCCATCCCAGGGAGAGTTCTGCTGTGAGTTTGATGCCTCTAGGTTCCACAGGGTCCATTCTATACATTCCTCAAGCTGTGCCCATTTCCCCAAAAGCACTTTCCTGTGGGCAGCTTATCTGAGGGGCCATAACTCAACCCCCCAAGTCCAATCTGCTCATGGCAAGCTTCTAGGGGAGCATCCTGGGGAGGTCCCCCATGAGTTTGATGGGTCTAGCTTGCACAGGGTTCATTCTATACACTCCTGAAGCTGCGCCTGACATTTTCCCATTAGCACTTTTCTGGAGGCACCTTTTTGGTGGTGCTGTAACTCAGACCCCCTAAGTTCAATTGTAACAACCTAAACTCCCCTCTGGCTTGAGGCAGAGCAAGGTGTTTTCTTTACAGTAACAGACAAGGCAGCACAACTCAGAAATAAGCAAAAATATTACTTTATTGAGCTGGCAGGTAGTTTTAAAACAGACTGGTGCAAGAAAACAATCACGTTATAGAATATAACTAACTAATAAGATTTACACCATAATCACCAGCCAGGAAACAGGACGGCTTTTTGCCAAAAAGACAGTGTATAAAACAAACGGTTTTGGGAACAGTATAAATCCCCCTCAGCTGGCTAATGACAAACCAAACATGGGCATTCCGGTGTCGATGCGCTTAGAGTCCAAGAGGGTGATTCTTAGCGACGCAAGAATGAAGGCTGTACACAGTAGCTGTAAAACCACTATATGCATTTATTTACAACACCACTCACTCTTCTGACTGACAATATGCTCCGCTGTAACTCCAACTCCATTAACCCACAATCACCACAGTTACTCTGTACATTTATACATTGGACAGCCAATCAGCAACTTGCTGTGTCATGCTGACTCTGCTGGCTGATGCAATACCTCTGGCAGCCAGCCACCTGCTGTCATGTAGATCATCTAAGCCTCCAGATCTACTTTCTGTTCTGCAGCACATGCTATAAGCTGTCTCTTTACATATAATAGCGACACCCCTCCTCAGGTTATAGCTTGTGCTGTCATCCATACATCACAATATTGCTTATACATATTGGTCATTTCACCATCAATACATTGATTACATTCATTTCCATATATACATTGGTTACAGTTCAGTATTGTCATTTCCCTGAACTCCTGTGTTAACACACACACATTTTGCTCTGCTTGCCAATTAACCTGCAAGCACATTCTTATCAGTTGGCACTCTGCCCAGACTGACCATATCTCCTCAGCTGGCTCTCTTCCCAGACTGAGCACTTCTCTTATCTTTTTGCTGGCTTGTTTCCCAGACCTGTTGGAAACACAGTACCATGTAGTTTGGTGTAGATGCACATTTTCTTTCAATACACATATTTGCTTACACATTTTTTACAGATTTCAGCTTTTTTACACTTAGCTTAACATTTGCAGTTTTGGAAATTGTTCACACTTCAGTTCAGTTTTACAATCATAGTTTAGTTGCAGCTTGACACACATCTTGAAACAGTAAGTTTGTTTAATGTTACAGCATTGCTTTTATATTCCAGCATTTATTCATTTGTACATTGCACCCTTTTTAATTCAGTTACTGCTTACAGCCTCTCCTTCCAGGCTTTTGCTTATGTGTCTCCCTCTTCTCCAGAAGACATCTCATACAACAGCTCCAGCACACTGGGATATGTTTTAGGGTGGTCATCATATACATATGTATAACCTCCTTCTTCCCTAGTGAAAGAAGTATCCTCCTTTACATCTGGTGCACTTACACAGCCCTTTGGCTGTCTCTTAGGCAAACTATCTCCATTGCCCAAATAATTTATATCAGCATCAAAACCATATCTTTTGGGCGGTACACCTTTATTTTCTCTTGCTGAGACCCTGACTTCAGCCGGCGCCCTTTTTACGGCCTCAGAAGTCTCCTGCTGTTTAATGCTATCTGAACTGCTTTCACTGTCCTCCTCCTGCTTCAGTGAGTGAGCCTGCTTGCTTTCTGGCTTTTGCCCCTCCTCACTTGTCAGAGACAGTTGCAGCTTAGTTTCTTTAGGCATTTCATTGGCATGAATTTTAGACCAATTCTCATCCTCGCAAAACGAGGCAGACCTACTCAGTTTAATCATATCATTACCATCCACAAATCTCCAGGACTTCATGCCGTTCTGATACCCCACAAACACAAATTTTTTGCATTTGGCACCTCCTTTTCTCCTTTTATCAAGAGGAATATTCACCCAAGCCTTAGATCCAAATATTCTAAGGTGATCTAGGATGGCTTTCTCCCATACAGGACCCTGTAGGGTATATCGTTTATAGCCTCCATCCACAAACAATTAGAAATATAACAGGACGCTTTCAAGGCTTCACCCCAGTATGCCTGCTTTAGACCACTATCTTCTAGTAAGGCATGGCAAATATCCTGGAGTACTCCCCCTCTCCGTTCCACGATCCCGTTTTCCCACGGAGAGGAAACATTGGCAACTCTATGCTTTATGCCCTCTTGCCTCAAATAGTTGGCAAACACTTTATTTAGGAATTCACCCCCCTGATCAGTTTGAACTGAGGCAATTTTGGCATTCAACTGTTTTTGTACCCTTCTAGCCCAGTACTTGAAGGTTGCACAGACATCACTTTTGTGCTTAATAGCATACACCCACGCAAACCTGCTGTGGTCGTCGACCAGAATCAACCCAAACATATTTTTAGAAACACTGGGTGCATATGGCCCCACCAGGTCAGCATGTATTAATTGGAGCGGTCTCTCCGACACACGTTCACTTCGTCTGGTCGATGGAAATGCCCCTGACTTGGCTTCTTTACAAACATTGCAATCTAGGAAGGCATTGCATTTATCAACTTTCACTCCTTCCAATCTCTCCAGAGTTTTATTTATTGTGTTGTAGCTGGCGTGACCCAGACTTCTATGCAGCCGGTGAATGCACCTGCTGTGTGGCTGTCTATTCCACACAGTATGTGCCTTCCCCACATTTTGCATAAGCTCATACACATTAGCTCTTAGAGTGCCTTTAGCCAGCTGTTTACCCTGCTTCAAAATTTCACAGCCCTGCTTATCAAATATTACTGTAAACCCAGCTGTTGCCAGGACGGAGACACTTAACAAATTAGTCTCTAACTCTGGCACACATAACACATTATCAAAACTGTGATTAAGTCCAGGAAAATAGACCGTGCCTTGGCAAAGCACGCCTGCTTGTCTCCCATCAGCTAAGCTCACAGTTTTCTGCTCAGCTGGTCTGCAGTCCTGCAGCTGTTCTTCCTGGCAGCAAAATATCTGGGTAGCCCCAGAATCTACAACCCAGGGCAGACTCTGCAGTCCCAGACCAGTTCTTACCAGAGTTGCCTGGGGTGTCCTTGAAGACTGCTGCCAGATCTTTCTCTGCTGCTGTGGACAAAATCGTTGCACATGCCCGAGCTGGTTACACAGATAACAGCGTTTCCTCCGCACTTGCAAGGCTTTTTCCTCCTCCTTGGCTTGCCAGCTGGAACCAGCCCCAACAGACCTCGGCTTATCTTCTCCTTTGGGTTGAGTCTGCTCTCTCTTGCTCTCCAGCTGCCTCTGCTCTTCTGCCAGGAGTTTGTCGATCACATAAGGCAAAGTTAGCTTGTCGGCATCTTGCCCTTCAAATGCTATCACCAGCATGTCATATCTCTTGTCCAGAGAGCTCAATAATATGTACACCTTATCTTCCTCAGCCACCGCTTTCCCTCTTGCTTCTAGCTCTTGGAAACAATTAGACATACCGTCGAAGTGGTCCCCATCGACTCCCCGGCCAGCATACGTTTCCTGTAGAGCCTCCTACACAGGGATATCAGCGTACCTGCTGACTTCTGTACATACACAGCCTTGAGAGCTTCCCAAGCCTCCTTTGCTGTCTGGTGCCCACGGACATGCACCAGCTGGTCGTCTGAAACAGTTAGAATGATAGTGGCTAGAGCTTTTTGGTCCTGAACGACCTCTGCCGGTGTGGGATTAGCTGGAGGAGCTGACACACAGTCCCAAAGCCCCTCTCTCTTCAGGAAATGCTCTAACCTCAGCGACCAGGTGTTGTAGTTGGTAGTGGTGAGCTTCTCCACCAGCACAGTAGCTAGATATTGGATTTATATTCCGCCCTCCACTCCGAAGAGTCTCAGAGCGGCTCACAATCTCCTTTACCTTCCTCCCCCACAACAGACACCCTGTGAGGTGGGTGGGGCTGGAGAGGGCTCTCACAGCGGCTGCCCTTTCAAGGACAACCTCTGCCAGAGCTATGGCTGACCCAAGGCCATGCCAGCAGGTGCAAGTGGAGGGGTGGGGAATCAAACCCGGTTCTCCCAGATAAGAGTCCAGACACTTAACCACTACACCAAACTGGCTCTCTACAGCTACTGCTGTAGCCATCCTGCTCAGACTCCTTTCAGCCACTGCTGGTCTCACCTCCTAGGCAGCCTCTGGAACAACTCAGCGTCCTTTCTTTACCACCTCTCTCAGGTCTTCTAGGCGCAGCGGAAGCGTGCTGGGCCCATACCCCTGTCGATGCACTTAGAGTCCAAGAGGGTGATTCTTAGCGACGCAAGAATGAAGGCTGTACACAGTAGCTGTAAAACCACTATATACACTTATTTACAACACCACTCACTCTTCTGACTGACAATATGCTCCGCTGCAACTCCAACTCCATTAACCCACAATCACCACAGTTACTCTGTACATTTATACATTGGACAGCCAATCAGCAACTTGCTGTGTCATGCTGACTCTGCTGGCTGATGCAACACCTCTGGCAGCCAGTCACCTGCTGTCATGTAGATCATCTAAGCCTCCAGATCTACTTTCTGTTCTGCAGCACATGCTATAAGCTGTCTCTTTACATATAATAGCGACATCCGGAAGAACTAATCAACCCAAGGCAGCTGAGGGTGACAATTAATTAGAAGGAGATTAGAACAACTCTTTCCAAGATCACACATAACCAAAACACTGCTGGAAAAATAAAAATTGGCAAGCAGCCCAGAAATCAAAACCACTATATATATATATATATATAATTTTTTAAAATCCACAATACCCTTTAAGAGAGGTTTTCATTACACCAATCCTCACTAAATTTGATGGGCAGGTAAGAAGAAAGTCAGCTGGAGATCCCCTGTGAGTTTGAAATTTTGATCATGTTGTTGGGGGGGGGCGGTGTTTTGCTGCATCACAATGTTAACAAACTGATTCAGTTTGTATGAGGCAATTTTAGTTTGATTCAGTTTGTGAGTGCACCATGAACCACAAACTAATCTGCCTATTCATAGTTTGTGCCCATCCATAGTCTATATATCATGAAAAGTGTAAAGCTGTAGTCTCTGTGCAGGGCCGGATTAAACCTTGTGGAGGCCCCTATGTCGGTGTATTGAGTCCTCCTTCCACAACATGACAGGAGCAACAAGGAAGCAGGTGGATCTATCTGACAGGTCAGGTCAGAGTAACCTTGTCAGCAAGCCGGTTCTGGCTGGACTATGACTAAGGGAAAGTACCTGCTGGAGTCAGCAAGTATATGGACTGCCTTCATTGGCTGACTTGTGTATATAAGGACTGCAATGCCTATATGTAGTTCTCTCACTCGAGAAGTGGATGCTGGCGGAGCACTTTGTCGCTCAGATGTATGTTTATCACCGCACTAGTAGCTTTGTATATATCTTGTAAATACACTGTGTTGATACTAGGTGCTGGTGTGTGGCTCACCTTCTTTCCGGAGTTTACTATTGTACAGTTCTCTATTCCTCACTCTGCACACACACGCACCGATAGGGTTATGGCCCCAGCGTGGTTCCGCTGCGCAGAGGAGTGTTGAGAGCTGTCTCGACGTTGTGGTGGAACCGGAGGCGAGAGAAGCCATGGAGGACAAAAACGAGAAGTTCCAGCTATCTCTGTCTGAGAGCGAGGGGGAGGACGGCAGCCAGCTGTCTGGAGGAGTTGGTGAGATGGCTCAGCAACAGCTTGCTGTGGCCATGGAGAAACTTACGTCTGCCAACTACGCAGTATGGAGCTTGAGGATGGAGCATTTCCTGAAGCATGAGGGTCAATGGCTATTCGTGAGTAACCCCCCTGCTGTATTATCTCCAGCCGAGACTGTGTTGGCTGAAAAAGCACTTGCAAACATAGTGCTGGCTGTTGGAGATGACCAGCTTATCTACGTGCGAGGCAAGGACTCTGCGAAGGCTGCGTGGGATGCACTCAGTGGTGTGTATGTTAGAACTACTGCAGGCTCCCTAATGGCCTTGATGCGCAAGATGTTCTGCACGCTGATGCCGGCTGGAGGGTGTGTAAGGCAGCACATTAAGAACTTGACTGACTGTTTTGTTGAATTGGAGACCCAGGGAAAGGTGATTGCTGATGATGACAGGGTTTATATACTGTTATCTTCCCTACTGCCGGAGTTCTCTCCACTCATTACCTCGTTGGAGATGGTGGACGTGGCTGCACTAACGATGGGGTATGTGTGTGCTCATCTTTATGATTAGCAGGAGCGAGTGGCAGCTGTAATCCATCTGGGAGTGTCGGCTGGTGAGCGTGTGTCTGCAGGAGCATCTGGGAAAGTGTCCAGAGAGGAGCCGGTTCGTGCTGCTGGCAGGCAGCCAAAGCCTGAGATAGAGCCGAGAGCGTTGGCTGTGAGGCGTTGCTACAAATGTGGGTCTGCATCTCACCTCTTGTGTGCTTGTCCCGAGGCTGGGAGGTGACATCGTCAGAGGAGTCAGATTACCACAAGCAGCTGTGAGGAGGAAGCCCAGCTGGTTACGTCATCAGCAGCAAGTGCCGGGTCGCAGTGGATTTTAGATTCCGGTGCGACAAGTCATCTCTGCTATGAGAAAAGCCTGCTGCGAGGCATTAAAAGCTCCAATCTCTCTCACGTGTGGCTAGCTGATGGGTTGTCGGCTGCTGTGCAGTGTGTGGGAGGTATTGACTTTCCCTCATTAAGGTGTAAGCTCCAAAATGTACTGTGTGTTCCCACTCTGAGATCGAACTTACTCAGGGTCAGTGCTTTAATTGATGATGGCTTTGAAGTATTGTTTGCCAAGGAATGTTGTAAAATTCTTGGAGGTGGGGGGAAGTTGCTGGCTACTGGCATCAGGGTTGAGAATGTTTATGTGCTTAGGAGTGCATCTGTCAATGCAGCTCATGTCACCAACGTGCCAGTGCATGACAGATGTATTCGTTTAATTCACCGCAGGCTGGGGCACTGTGGCTTTCATGCCCTAAAGAAAACCCTGCAAATGATGCCAGATCTAAAAGTCAAGCCGTGTAGATGCTTTTTAGACTGCCAGGTCTGTAAGAAGACAAAAAGCAAGGCTTGTGCTGTTGCAAAGCAAAGCACTAGGGAGACAAAGCAGGCTCTAGAACTGCTTCATCTAGATGTCCTGGGGCCTTTCCCCAAAAGCCATTCGGGGAAACAGTTTTGCTTAGTGGTAACCAACGACAACTCGAGGTTCTCATGGGTGTTTTCAATGGAACATAAGTTGGACATGTTTAAATGCTTTACACAGTGGGCAAAGGCTGTGGAAAGGCAGCTAGACTTAAAGATAAAGGCTGTTCAGTCAGACCGTGGGGGAGAGTTCACCTCGAATAACTTTAAAAACTGGCTAGAAAGCAGAGGGATTGCTCAGAGGCTAGCAAACCCAGCAACCCCACAGGAAAATGGCCTGGCAGAGAGGCATGGTGCCATCCTTCAAGGGTATATGTATGCCATGTTGGAAGATGCTAGTCTACCATTTGTGTATTGGGCTGAAGCTATGCATTCTGCAGCTTATACATACAACAGGGTATGGACTAGGGCTACAAATGACATACCTTATAGGAGGTTGTATGGAAAGCTGCCTAATTTAAAATTTCTGAAGGTGTTTGGTACCCGGGCATGGGTTAATATTCCTTTAAGGAACAGAAGAAAGGGAGGTGACTGGGCGAATTGCCTGACTTTTCTGGGCTACGAGCCAGGAACAAAATCTTATCAGTTTTGTGATAAGAGGGCGAAAATCACCTACAGCCGTTCAGCAAGTTTTAATGAACAGAGCAGCTGGGCAAAACTGCATGGCTCTGGAAATGAAACTGTTTTGCTGCCGTGCTCAGACAGCAGCTCTGGGGAAAAGCAACGGGAGATAAAACTTGAGTCAGAATCTCCAGCTCAGGAGGTGGTATTGCCAGAATCTCCAGCTCAGGAGGTGGTAACGAGTGAGCCCAGAGGGAGTGAACCCAGTGTGAGTGAGCCCAGTACAAGTGAGGGGCCATGGGTGTCCTCCAGAGCAACGAAAAGCATTCCTCCTGTGAGATATAGGTGTCCAGAAATAACGCTGGTTAGTGTGCCTGAGCCTAAATCATTTCAGGAGGTGTTAAAAAAGAGAGCAGCAGAGTGGCAGGCTTGGTGCTCAGAGCATAGAACACGGCAAAGTGAGGCTATGACAGAGTGTCAGAACTCAATGCCAAACCAGGACTAGGGTGTAAATAAGTACCTGGGTTTGGGGGAAAATGACAACGTGCAGAATGTATGATGAAAATACTGCTGACTTGTGAACAATGTATCTGAATGTGAATGAACATTGTAAAGCATTGTAAAGTTGTGAAATTCCTGAATATGCTATGTACGTCGGACTAGGAGGTGTGTCGGTGTATTGAGTCCTCCTTCCACAGCATGACAGGAGCAACAAGGAAGCAGGTGGATCTATCTGACAGGTCAGGTCAGAGTAACCTTGTCAGCAAGCCAGTTCTGGCTGGACTATGACTAAGGGAAAGTACATGGAGTCACTTTCAGCAAGTATATGGACTGCCTTGATTGGCTGACTTGTGTATATAAGGACTGCAATGCCTATATGTAGTTCTCTCACTTGAGAGGTGGATGCTGGTGGAGCACTTTGTCGCTCAGATGTATGTTTATCACCGCACTAGTAGCTTGTATATATCTTGTAAATACACTGTGTTGATACTAGGTGCTGGTGTGTGGCTCACCTTTTTTCCGGAGTTTACTATTGTACAGTTCTCTATTCCTCACTCTGCACACACACGCACCGATACCCTAGGCTGTCAAAATCTCAGGAGGCCCTCACAAATTATCTCAGAGTTGGAGTGGCTGCCCCACTACCTGTGACCCCTGCTGCAGCCTGCAGGCATCTTCTCAAAAGCCCCTCTAACAAAGCTGTCGGGGGGAGGCAGAGAGAGGCAAACTTCGCAATGATACCAGCATCAGCCACACCAAGCAAGTCAAGCAAAGAGCGGCTCAGTTGCTGGCTGCGCGTGCAGGCTGGGAGGGCTGCAAGCAGGGGGAAAACTGGGGGGAGCTGGTCCGGGGCAGTGTGGGCTGCCCATCGGCCAGTGCCTACTTGGCCTAATTGTTAATCCAACCTTGTCTCTGTGCCTGTACCCCACCTTTCAGCCCTCCTGTCTATCAGCAGATACAAGGAATCATTTTGGTCAAAGACATTGGTCCTAGCCATTACATCATTACATCATTATGACATTGTCCTTGTCCTTATTTTATATTTTAGTACTGGCAAAGAAGAGCCCCATGATGCAGAGTGGTAAAGCTGCAGTACTGCAGCCCTAAGCTCTGCTCATGACCTGAGTTTGATCCCGGCGGAAGCTTGGTTCAGGTAGCCGGCTCCAGGTTGACTCAGCTTTCCATCCTTCCAAGGTTGGTAAAGTGAGTACCCAGCTTGCTGGTGGGAAAGTGTAGATGACTGGGGAAGCCAATGGCAAACCACCCCATAAAAAAAAACCTGCTGTGAAAACGTGAAAGCAACGTCACCCCAGAGTCGGAAATGACTAGTGCTTGCACAGGGGACTCCTTTTTTTTTTTTTTTTTTACTAACAAAGTACTACAATATAAGCCAGAGATGCCCACTTTTAGCTCCATCATCTTGCTGCATTGGCATGGCTTAGACTTCACACATCAGGTTTACTAAGGTATGAGAACAACTTTTATTTTTTTAAAAGAACTTTTCACTAAAGAGGAGAAAATCTCAAGCTTTATGACAGGCCATATTGTTTTCATTATTTTTTCTTGAATATGTCAAAATAAATATCCCTCGGGAAACAATTTTGGCAAGTAGCTCAACTAATTAGTTATTTCTTCTCTTAATATGGATGTAATTATGGGTAATGCAGTATGTTGTTCTTGCTTTAATTGTAGCATAACTGCTAGTATTTACATAGTAGGATTATCTAAGGCAGATTTTTTGCTTTGGATCACAGATGCACTTTGCGTCTCTTAAGTCTTCATACAGCTTTTTGACCAAGGATAGTACTGAATAAAATTCAGTGAACATGATTGCTATTTGATATTTGATAAGCTATTTGATATTAATGAAGTCCTTTCTGCACAATCCATTGAAGTGTCACTCAACTGTATTCAGAACTATGAAGTTCTTGATGGCAATAGCGCAGCATCATATCTGCACATAATAGATGCAGGAGGAAATAATTTTGGGGTTGTCACCCTTTTAAAGATGGCTGTACGTATGTAAGATTAGCAGGTAGATAGTAATGACCTTTTTAAAAATGACTTCTTTGTAGACAGATAGCCACAAATGTATATTTTCTTTCACATTTTCCCTCCACTTCCTCCAAAGAGTTTGGGGCAGCCAACATTATTTCTCCATCAATTTTATTCTCAGAAAATATGCCCCCCCCCCTTGAATTAAACTCAAACAAGTGGTAACCATATAAAGTAAGTGTGTTATGCCTGAATGGTCCTTTAATCTGTTAAACATCTTCATTATGTTGCATGCTAATTTACTGCTCACTCTTAACCTATAAGTATGAACTGGTAATTTCCATTTCATTGTATCTGAAGAAGTGTGCATGCACACTTGAAATAAAACTTTGTTGGTCTTAAAGGTGCCACTGGACTCCAACTTTGCTCTGATGCTTCAGACCAGCATGGTTACCCACCTGAAACTACCCTTGAGACTGAAAGATGGGTTCTGGCTCAAAGTATCTGTAATGTATGTGGAGTCAGGGGAGAACTGAGTCGGTTGTTCCTGCCTGGCTTAATGGAGCCTGATGACCAGAGCTTGTGAATTTTGAAACAATGAATTTGGAAGACATCTGGAGAGCTACCGTTGGCCAACCCTGCACTATATTATAGTAGCGATGAAAGTGGGATCCTAGTGAGCAGCCCAATTGGTATCGCATCGTGCACCACTGCTCTGACCCAACACCACGCTCCACACCACCACAGCTGATGATATGGCTGCTATGCCAGGTCTGATTCAAGCCTTCAATATGGCCTGCCCAGAGAGATGGGAGACCTGGTTAGAGCAACTGGAGAACCACATCGACTACAATGAGGTCACAAGGCTCAAGAAGAAGGTGTTGCTGCTCAGCTCCTGTGGCATGGATGTCCTGGAGCTGGCTCAAGGTCTCATGGCACCCGTGACCCTCAAGGCAGCCACCTTCGATGAGATCATCGCAGACCTCACGACTCACTTCACCCCATAACCAACCATCCTGGCCCACCACCTCGAGTTCTTGGAGTGCCTCCAACAACCTAACAAGTCGGTGGCCAACGTCAGTGCCACCCTCCACTGGTTGTCGCTCTGCTGCAACATCCCAGTTCTCAATGAAGTGCTCAGGGACCAATTCATTTTCAGCCTGCGGGATGAGAAACTGAGGTGAAAGTTGGTTGGTAAGGACGACACTGACCTAGCCAAGGTCATCAAGGAGGCCATGGTGTATGAGAAATTGAGGAAAGACTGAGCAACCGCCTCTGTGCATCGGGCTGCCACCTCCTCGTCCAAGTCGGAGGACTCCAGGGAAGACGATGCACTCATGCTTTAGCATGCAGCACAGAAGAAATTGCCCAGCCTTTTGTCCGAGACCACGCCTGCTTAAGAGTGTGCCAGCTGCAGGGATCTCCATGAGCAATGTTCCTGCCGATTTTGAGACACAGTCTGCCACCAATGCAGAAAGATGGGCTATCTGGCAAAGGTCTGCCATTCCAGGCCAAAGTGCACCACCCCAAGAAGTGCCGGCTGGCAGGATCTGGGAGGACACCAGGATTCCACTATGGCAGAATATGTCCGCTCCATTGCCACCCCAGATGAGCAGGTATGCCAACTTCCCCTACCCTCCCCTGGAAAATTGCAAGTGACTGTACTCATTGAGGGCAAGCCATGCAAAATGGAGGTGGACTCGGGGGGCCAGACAGACTGTAATTTCTCTTAGGACTTTCCAAAGGTTATTCCTTGGGGGGAGGGGAAGCCAAATTGCAACCATCCCCGTTCGTGGTCAGGGACTAACAGAAAAGGGAGATCGCAGTTAAGGGGGTGGGGTTCCCGAGGGTGAAGTACAGCAACTTCTCAGGAAGGCTGCCCCTGATAGTTGTAGAAGGGGACTTGGGTAGTTTGCTGGGCCAAATGTGGTTTGAACCCCTAGGGATCCAAGTGACGGAATTAAATCAGGTCCCCACATGACCGAGAAACTTCCAGAGCATCTGTGGAGAGTTCCTGACAATTTTCAATGGTACCCTGGGAATTTGCATGTGCCCCCCAGTGTCCTTGCAACTAAATTTGAACATCCAGCCCATAAGGCTGAAGGCCTGACACGTTCCCTTCGCCCTCATCATAAGATAGAGGAGGAGCTAGACCTCCTGGTGGCTCAGGGAGTGTTAGAGCCATTTGCTAATGCCCACTGGAAAACGCTCATCATCACCCCTGTCAAGCCTGATGGCCGCGTCCACCTCTGCGCGGACTATAAGTGTACAATAAATAAAGTGCTGCAAGATCATGACTACCCAGTGCCAGTGGTGAGCCACGTATTGGCCTCCTTATCGGGGACACCCTCATCTCAGACAATGGGATTGCCTTCATGTCAAGGGAGTTCCAGGACTTTTGTGGCTAGAATCTAATCCAGCACCTAAGGTCAGTCTCTTTCCTCTTGGCTACCAATGGCCAAGCAGAAAGGATGGTGCAGTCCATGAATGAATCACTCTGCCGCATCATCCAAGGGGACTGGGAGGCTCACCTTGCTGAGTTCCTGCTAACCCAGCACACCATTCCCTGCATGGCCACCAGCTGCTGCTCAGCTGAGCTCCTCATGGGCCTGCGGCTGTCAAAACACTCCTAGACTGCATGCACCCCGATCGGGCCCCAGACCTGCAAGAGATGCCCGACATGGTCCAGGCACCCAGGGGCTTTGACACTGGGGACTTTGTGTACGCCAAGAACTTTGGAGGGGGCCCAGCATGGCTTCCGGCCATAGTTTCCATGGTACTTGGGTTGGTCATGTACAAAGTCACCACCGAGGAGGGTTTCACAATGCAGCGGCACATGGACCAATTGAGGTTATAAGAGGCACCTGGGAGCGAGGTCAAGGAAGACTGCGGGCTGCAGGACCCACTGGCAGTTCCGGCTGTGACAGCCCCTGAACCAGCAGCTGCTGTGGTTCTGACCCTCAACCTTCCACCAGAGCCAGAGGCATCCGAGAGTCAGGAACCGCTCCAGCATCCCCGGCCATCCACCGTGGCCAAAGCAGCTGCTGCACCCCCACCATCTCCAGCACCCAGGCGGTCAACATGGGAGCACCACAAGCCTGCATACTTAAAGGACTATGTGTGTCAGGGCTTGTGAACTAGGAGGGGAGGGATGTAATGTATGTGGACTCAAGGGAGAACTGAGTTGGTTGTTCCTGCCTGGCTCAATGGTGCCTGACGACCAGAGCTTGGGGACTTGGGCACAATGGGCAGCAGAATCCTAAACCTGCTGCACTGCTGCAATCATGGGCCCCCTGCGGGTTTGAATGGCCCAATCAAACGCTTGTGCGGGGACACGGGTGTGTATATAGTTGGCCCCATTGAGCAGTCTTATTCTTAGCCATGATTATGCTGAAATCAATAAAGAGCTGATGTTATGCTACCACCTCGCCTCATCATTGCCTAGAACCCACTTATTATAGTATCCCACAGAGTTTCATGGAAAATGGCACAACACTGTTAGAGAAGCCTTGCAGTGTTTGTCATTAAAGTGTCAAACTTTACTGACTAAACCAGCTTAAGAAATCTTGTGAACTGAAGTTAGAATAATAGAGCTTGAGGGGGCCAGGCAGACCATCTAGTCCAATGACCCGCTCAGTACAGGATTAGCCTGAAGTGCCCCTGGCAAGCGTTTATCCAGCCACTGCTTGAAGACTATCAGTGAAAAGGAGCTTGCAATCTCCCTAGGAAGTTGATTCCACTGCTGAAATACTCTTAGTGTATTAAAATCTTAATATTCAGGTGGTATTCTGCCCATAATTTAAACCCATTATTGTGAGTCTCATCCTCTGCTGCGTTGAACAACATTGATGGTATTCCCATTATCCAGTAAACTCATCTCTTGATCAAAGAAGGAAACAAGGTTGGTTTGGCAGTACCTGTAGGAGACCAATCCATGCTGACTTCCCTCGGATCACCAAGCTGTTGTTCAGATGCTTGCAGATTGATACCTTTAAAATCTACTCCAGTATCTACTCTTCCCTAAGACAGATGTCAGACTGATTGGCCTGTAGTTTACTGGATCATCCTTTCTCCTTTTTAGGGGGGGAGGGGGGAAGACTGGGATAATATTCACTCTCCTCCAATGTTTTGACACATCTTCCATCCTCCGAGAGGTCTCTGTGTCCTCTATGTCAACAGGCCTCATGAAAAGCATTGCCATCAACAAATCTCTTCCGCCCCATCAACAGCCCATACAGACAGCCTCCCTGCGCATGCAGTCTCCAAACGCCACCCCAATTCTATTTATTGTTTATATTCACTATGATTACGTATCAATAGACTGACGCCTAATGGTAATTTGTGAAATTTTGTGAATCTTTTGATGGTCCACCCTTGTATTTTCTATCTTCGGAATGTGACTAGACGGCAAGGTCTGGCCGTGCAGGGAGCATTTCCTCACAGGCTGTGGCTCTTTCCTATCACTCCCTCCCTCTCTCCTTCCCTCAGCCTTGCCACTAGCCAGAGGCTGTTGCTAGGCAACCAACTTCTGTCAGTAAAGGGAGAGGCTTCAAGTGAATAGAATGGCATACAGTCCACCAAAACAGTTATTTTTTCCAGGATGAGGAGTTCAGTTGTGATCCCAGGAGAGCTTCAGGATCCACCTGGAGGTTGGCTACTAGGGTTGCTAGGTCCAACTCAAGAAATATACAACTCAAGAAATATCTGCCAGGAGACTTTGGGGGTGGAGCCAGGAGCAAGGTTGTGACAAGCATGATTGAACTCTGAAGGGAGTTCTGGCCATCATATTTAAAGGAACCATGCTTCTTTTAAATGCCTTCCCTTCATTTGGAAATAATGAAGGATATGGGCATCTTAAGAACATAAGAGAAGCCATGTTGAATCAGGCCAGTGGCCCATTCAGTCCAACACTCTGTGTCACAGAGAGGCCCAAAAAATGGGCACCATCAGAAGGTCCATCAGTGGGGTCAGGACACCAGAAGCCCTCCCACTGTGCCCCCCCAAGCACCAAGAATACAGAGCATCCTTCGGAATAGTCTCCCAGATAAAATAGTCTCCCAGAGCCCCAGATACCCACAGATTAATTCTCCATTATACCCTATGGGAATCAGACTCCATAGGATATAATGGAGTGCCCAGCAGCCATTTCCTCCCCCCACCCACACACACACTTTCTGATAACTCTGATGTGGGACGGGGGAGGTCCTCCAAACCAACTGGGGATTGGCAGCCCTATTGGCTACCCAAGCCTGGCAGTATCTCTGGGTAACTTGATGCCACCTGACTGGCATGACCAGGCCTGGCTACTTGCTCCTGTTCAGCAGCAGTCCCCCATGACAACTAGTGTGACTTAGCAGTTGTCAACATCAGGTTGGCAAATTCCTGGAGATTTGAGCGGTGGAGCTTGGAGAGGGTGGATTTGAGGAGGGGTGAGACCTCAGACAGGCACAATGCCATAAACTCCAATCTCCAAACCAGTCATCTCCTCCTGAGGAATCACTGTTGCCAATCTCCAGGTGAAAGCTGTAGATAACTCAGAATTACAACTGCTCTCCAGATGGCAGAGATCAGCTCCCCTTGAGATGGGGAGGAAGTTAATGCCTTCACTTGGGTGGGTGGGAAGACAGCAGTGGAGGCACTGACCCAGAGCGTCTTTCTAGAGGCTGTTGTATTTTTCTCCACAACGGGCCATATTCCCAGTATATGTATAAAAAATGAAAGAGAAAAGAAAAAGTTAGCAAATATTTTATCACTATTTCTCTTCATTATTTGTTAAAAATGCATCAACAATAGAAATATGTTTTTAAAATATAGTACTTCTAAATGTGTACAGAGTACTCTTAATTATCAAAAGACACCAGAACACTACTAGGAACTTGCAATGCTATTGCATCAGTTATTACAGGCATGTACAGACATGAGAGCTACCAAGCTATTAAAAAAATGTAGAATGAATAAATTCTTTTAAAATAAAAAATGTATACTGACCTGCAGAATATAAATGCAACAATGCTCCCAATAAACCAACTTTGAAAAAAAAATGTACTGTTCTCATTCTACATTTATCTGAGTCAAAGCCAGCCAGGAAATGTTTTCATTTAACCCATGTGGCACCATGCTTGTCAACTTCAGAATTCACTCCATCACATGAACAAATTATATGTGGATAAAATGAAAAGGAAACTTAATTTGCACATTGGGGAACATAATAGGGTTGCCAATCCCCAGGTGGGGGCAGGGGATCCCCCGGTTTGGAGAAAGTGGGGGTAGGGGAGGGAAATGTCTGCTGGGAACTCTGTTATTCCCTATGGAGATTTATTCCCATAGAAAATCAAGGAGAATTGATCTGCGGGTATCTGGGGCTCTGAGGGGGGGCTGTCTTTTGGGGTAGAGGCACCAAATTTTCAGTATAGCATCTAGTGCCTCTCCCCAAAATACCTCCCAAGTTTCAAAAAGATTGGACCAGGGGGTCAAATTCTATGAGCCCCAAAAGAAGGTGCCCCTATCCTTCATTATTTCCTATGAAAGGAAGGAATTGAAAAGGTGTGCCGTCCCTTTAAATGTGATGGCCAGAACTCCCTTTGGAGTTCATTTATGCTTGTCACACCCTTGCTCCTGGCTCCGCCCCTAATGTCTCCTGGCTCCACCCCCAAAGTCTCCTGGCTCCACCCCCAAAGTCCCCAGATATTTCTTGAATTGGACTTGGCAACCCTAGAACATAAACACAATGTCTTACATTAAATAACAGGTCACCATTAGTACGTTTTGTAAATCATGCCCCCAACTGATTTCTCTTTTTGTCTACATATAGATCTAATATCCAGAATCAGAAAAAAAATTCTTCTTAGAAGGAAAGCTGAGTGAATTCTGAACAGCCCCTGACCTGACATGTCATCTTCTTCATCTGCCTCATATTGCTAGGCCTTTACCAATGGTCTGGAATGTCTGAAGAGCAAGTCTTCAACAGGCATCATTTAGTCCTCCCCACACATATAGAAAGAAGTTGTAGGCATTAGTCCAAAGCAAACTCCCCTCCAAGCCATCTAATAGCTTTTATTAGAGACATCTAATAAAATGTATAATAATAACAAGAATAATACAGTGCAATATAAAATAAAATTGATAATGTCTTCTGTTTCCCAAACTCCATTGTGCTAGTCTTTTTACAGTCCTTGTTTACAGAAGGCAGGAGAAATATCCTAGTCAGGGGTTGTTTTGTAGAAAAATAGGTGGTGGAGCTCATTAGCCTAACTCATTAGCATATGCCACCCCCCACCAGTCAAAAGCAACCCAACCCAAGTAAGGAGAACCCCGGCTCAAGTAGGCCTCGCTCACCTGCGGTTTTCTTTGGCTGCCCCTCCACAGTCTGCCCCTCTGCCTCCCCTACAGCAAGCCACCCGCCAGCCAAAATCCCATAAGAAGTGGAGGAAGCGTAGTGCGGGCTTCTCCAGGGGATAATGAGGGTCGCTGGGGGTGTAGCAAAGTTCCTGGTGGCTGGC
The DNA here is from genome assembly GCF_032191835.1 of Heteronotia binoei. NCBI lineage: Eukaryota > Metazoa > Chordata > Lepidosauria > Squamata > Gekkonidae > Heteronotia > Heteronotia binoei. The sequence continues at coordinate 84,314,351 of NC_083225.1, forward strand.
TGGCTGCTCTCCTAATCCAGGGATTGTTATACAGCTGCACCTACTATTCAATGGACAAGGTAGGCAGGGAGGATGAAGGGGGGCTGTCAGAAAGGTTCAGGAGCTGTGTTCCTGTGAGATCCTGCTGAATTCAAGCCCTTATCCTAATGATGCCTTGCCTCCCATGTTCTTCATTCCAGCAGCTAACCATCACCAGTTTGACTGTAGAAATCTGGGGAAAGACACACTGTGTTCCTATAGCAGCTCTTGTCTGCTCTCCCCACACTGCCATTCTCTGTGGAGGGGCAAGTATACTAGAAAACACTGTAGAAAAAAGCAGGCAGGAGCAATTTCATTGAGGAGAGCCTTGATGTGCCTGTATATAGTTCTGCTGCTTTTATTAAAAGAATTTAGGAACACAAGCAGTGATTTGCAACAGAGAAAGGCTAATGAGCCATTTTATTTTATTCCAGTCATGAAAATGGCAAGATGCTAGTCTCACTGGGAGAAAAGTTCCTCTATATCAAGCACTAGTTCAGACACTGTATCTTCATCTCCATCTTGTTTGTACCTCTTCTGAGCTCAGTTTGACTGTGTGGAAATATAATGAGGGACAGTTTAGCATCTGCAGACAGACAAATGTAAAATTTGGTCAAAATTATTTTTAGATATAAAGTGATGGAGAAAATCCTCAGATGTGTCTGGTAAACACAAGGCACTGTTATAGTGAAGACGTTCTCTCTAAGGGCATCTAGTTCCAAGAAGGACATCTAAGTTCAAGGATTCCAGTAAACCTGACATTAAAGGCAGCAATTAAACCCAGTGCATGACCAGAAGGAACTTTACTCCCCCTCCCTTCTGTTCCCAGGATTTAACAAAGAACAATACACATATTATTTCCTCAACCACAAGGACAAGAAAGAAGCTTGCTGTAAAAAAGCTTCAGACTGCACTGAGAATCCAAACGCCAGCAGCTTGTATTCAAACCCCCACCCCCGGTTGTTTGAAGCTCAGAAATAGAGCTCTTACCTATTTATTTAGCTTTACTGACTTTTTAGTTTTTAGTACATTATTGAATACAATCTTTACAAAATGAAATGTAGAAAGAATGTATGGCTGTTATTACAAACTAACAGAAATAAAACATGGTCTTTTAATTTTATGCCTTGGCTCAAGTGATCCAAAAAGCATGAAAGGGATGTCAACCCTTGATTAATGCCATTGATCTTCATCTGACATATACATAATGTCTCAGTCTTTACAAACCCATTGCAGTTGAACCTGAACATCTTTGTTCTTCTTTTCCTTGCAAAGATTATCCTTGCTGCTATGGTGTTCCCTATTCACATAACTTTGATATTAAATGCTACATATCTTCTTTCAGATAGCCATACTGGCACATTCCTGTTCCAAAGAGGTCAAATAAAAAATCACAGCTGATTTTGGTGCTCCTGCATTTAGTTCCCCACCCAAAAGACCAAAACCTCAAGACTAGATTAAACGATGGCCTTATAAATTATTTTAAAAGGTTGATCTTCAATAGGTAAACTATTTAGCCTGTTCGTGCAGGCACTCTAAGAGTTCATCAGTATTTGGGCAATAGTACACTGGTTCCAAGCTCACAGACTGTACAGGGCCTGTAAGACCAAATTGTTTCAACAGGCCTTCAATGCTTAAACTGAGAGAGAGCTGCCACCTGACATCAGCTAGAGTTCCCGGTGACCAACCGTCTGAAAAGCAGAACCGCCAACATAGTAATGGTACAGCACCGTGGAATAGTTTTTAAATTTTAATTGTATTAATGTTTTATAGATTTTATTGACTTATTGTTTTAAATCGTGTTAACAACTGTTGTAAGCCGCCCTGAGTCCGCTTGTAAATAAATAAAATAAATAAAATACAGCTGCCATTTGCTTGTCCTTTCATGTACATCAAAACTGTACCAAGAGATGTTGCCAATCAAGTCATTTCCCTATGCCAATCAGCATGAAGGTACCTCCACTGGGCCCATGTTAATCAGCAGCATCAAAAGAAATCTTCCCCAGGCACGTGAATTGGAAGCTTAAAGTGTCCAGTTTCATTTAGGTTACTATAGAATCATAGATCTGGAAGATACCTCCAGGTCTTCTAGTCCAACCCCCTTCACAATGCAGGAAACTCACAAACCTCCCCCACCCCACATACAATGACACCTGCTCCATAGCCAGAAGATGCCACCCCCTAAAAAAAACCCCTATCCTCCAGGATCCCTGCCAGACTGGCTTGGAGAAAAATTGCTGCCTGACCCCAAAGTGGAGAGCATCATTTCCCTTTGTGCAATCTTTCTTGCCCTGCATCTCATGATCTGTCTAAGGTCACAGCATTGCTGTCAGATGGCCATCTAGCCTCTGTTTAAAAACCTCCAAGGAAGGAGAGCCCACCACCTCTCGAGAAAGCCTGAGGAACCACTCTGTCAGGAAGTTCTTCCTAATGTTTAGTCTAAAACTCTTTTGATTTCATTTCAATCCATTGGTTCTGGTCTGACCTTCTGAGGCAACAGAAAACAACCTTGCACCATCCTCTATATGACAGTTCTTCAAGTACTTGGAGATGGTGATCATATCACCTCTCAGTTGTCTCCTCTCCAGGTTAAACATACCCTCACCCTTCAGCTTTTTCTTGTAGGACTTGGTCTTCAGACCCCTCACTATCTTCACTGCCCTCCTCTGGACTATCCATCTTAAATTGTGGTGCCAAAAAGTGAACACAATATTCTAAGTGAGGTCTAACCAGAGCAAAGTGATACCATCACTTCACATGATCTGGACACTACTGTCAATATAGCCCAAAATCCTATTTGCCTTTCACACTGCTGACTCATGTTCAGTGTATGTTCCATTAAGACCCCTTAATTCTTTTACTGCCAAGACAAGTCTCCCCCATCCTATAACTGTGCATTTAAATGCAGTAACTTTACATTTATTTTTGTTAAAATTCATTTTATTAGTTACAGCCCAGTTTTTCAGCCTGTCAAGATCATCCTGTATCTTGTTTATTTCTTCTACTGTATTTGCAGCCCCTCCCAATTTAGTATCATCTACAGATTTAATAAGCATTCCTTCTATTCCTTCATCCAAATCATTTATAAAGATGTTGAACAAAACAGGTCCCAGGACAGATCCCTGAGGCACTCCACTTGTCACTCCCCTCCAAGAGTATGAGGAACCATTCACAAGCACTCTTTGAGTGTGATCTGTCAACTAGTTGCAGATCCATCTAACAATAATAGGATCCAAACTACATGTTACCAACTTGTCAACTTATCTAGCCTAACAGGTAGGTGCCACCAGCCCTTTCAGTCTATCCCTAATAGCACAGGAGTGGAAAAAAAAATAAGTTCCCTAAACTTTCAGGGAATTAACAAGAAAAGTCAGCCCTGCAGGATAGGATGGCATCTGAATTCCCAACCTAAAACATTACACAGTAATGTGGTCAAGGGTCCTGGCTTTGGACTTAGTTTCGAGACTATTGAAGGCAAAAATCCACAACAAAATAAAAATATAATTAATTTGATTAAAGTGCAAAATATTTAAAAAGAGACAAGACTGTGAAGATATAAAACAACAAACTCTATGCTCATTCAGCTTAGTTTAAGCACAGTAAAACAATGTTCCAAGTTAATCCAAAGATGTTAGGTTCAGCAACAAAGAGGCTCTGGTCTTCGGAGACAAGGGAGGGCCTTAGCCAAAGGAGCAGTGATTCAAGATGGATACCAAGCAAGGCAGAGCTAAAAAAACACTGACATCACTGAAATCAAGTAGTCTCAGAGCTGTCCAAAAGCAAAAGCTAACTAACTTTATAGAAAAGGATTCTGTTGGACCCCAGGCCTGACTGGACCAATCAGAAACCAGAGAGGTGATGTAACTCTCTTTCTGAGTTGCTAAGCACGTGATTTCCCAGGGGAGAGAAACGAAACTTACTGCAGGTCATTTCACCTCTGTTCACACAGATGCAAGGGTTTTGGAATTTGCTAACTGAAAAACCAAGGTGAGAGCGGTACTCCTCCACTCCCAGGTATATGTCATTCTCACTGTTGTCTCTGGGAAAGAATTTGCAGGCTTCTTCAGCCTGAACCAAAGATTTTTACACAGACAGGACTCTGTGAGAAACATTTTTTCTTTTCAAAGATACATCAAGGTGCTTGCAATCTAATTAATGTAGCAAAGAGAGCACACTAAATTGCTATCTTAATTAAGACCTTACCTGTCTATTCTGATCAGGTCTATTCTAAACTCCTCTCTGCCATACAGTATAAGGGAAGGGAAGGTCCCCTATGCGAGCACCAGCCGTTTTCGACTCTGGGGTGACGTTGCTTTCACAATGTTTTCACGGCAGACTTTTTATGGGTTTGCCATTGCCTTCACCAGTCATCTACATCCCCCCCCCCCCAAGCGAGCTGGGTACTCATTTTACTGACCTCGGAAAGATGGAACACTGAGTCAACCTTGAGTCAGCTACCTGAAAACCCAGCTTCCACTATTTCCTACTCCCTCCTTCACCCCCCGCGCAGCCTCGCCGTCTCCTCCTCCCCCCATTTCCTCCTTCCCCCCACACAGCCTTGCCACCTCTTAAAGGTGCAATTTGACTCCTACTTTGTTCTACTGCTTCAGAGCAACACAGCTGCCCACTTGGATCTATCCTCCTCCCCCTGTTTTCTCCTCCCTCCTTCCCACCCCGCCCCCCCAAAGGAGGCAAGGGCAGTGTTCTTTGCCGCTGTTGTGGCAGTTTTCCCAATTAGCTGATCAGCGGGGGGGGGAGGGGGGGTCAGCCTGGAAGGTGCTTCACCACCTCTTCCCCAGCTTTAAAATGGTGAAAATGGAGGGGGGGAGGAGGAGGCATTGTAGGGGGAGGCAGTGAGGCTGCACGGCCCATTGCAAGCAGGCCGTGGCCCGGTACCGGTCCCTGGCCTGGGAGTTGGGGACCCCTGCCCTGCACAATGCCAGAGATAAATGGCTTAATTGAGAGAATTGGTTTTTGCAACATCTTTCTCAATCTAATCTTGATCCTACTGAATTAGATTGGGTTTAGCAAGAAACAGAATGTGTCTTGCTGAGAGTATCCTAAATACTTTTTTTAAAGAAGGAACCATCAACTTGTCTTAGAATATTTTGGTGCACAATGCAAGGAGATTGAAAGAGAGACACCAATAGTTCTTAAAGCAAGGGCAATGGCTTTCACAAAACATTTAACAATCCAAATCACAATGAAAAGAAAATGGCAAGAATCTATTTTGTATGTCCTCAAAGTGAAAGCTTAGGTCTCCATGGTGCAATACATATGTAGATGTTGTATAGAAAAATATTTAAAGCAAATATTATGAAGAAGCTTTTTCTTAAAATGACCTGATTTTAATGATACAAGTAAGTACTGCCAGTTAGTTTAGTTTTATGTATTTGAACTGCTTAAACCTGAGACCTCACATGAAGAACCAAGTAAATGGGGAAAGCATCATATGAAAAAGAAAAGGATTCCAATTTTCTCTGCAGCAAATACTAGTGTGATTACAACATTGTCTCTTACTTTATGGTTACAAGGAAAAATTCTTTTTGGGAGTGTTTGAGAGCAAATTTGGTGTAGTGGGTAGGAGCATGAATTCTAATCTGGGAGTACTGGGTTTGATTCCCTACTCTTCCACATGCAACTTCTGGGAGATCTTGGGTCAGTCACAGTTCTCTCAGAGCTATTCTCTCAAGAGCAGTTCTCTCAAGAGTTCTCTCAGCCCCAACTACCTCACAGGGCATCTATTGTGGGGACAGGAAGGGAAAGGCCACTCTGAGACTCTGAGTGAAGGATGGAGTATAAATCCAATCTCCTCCTCCTCCTCCAGCTATCTTCTTCCTTAATAATCAAAACAACAAATCATTAATTAATTTCTATTTCATGCAAAAAGTCTATAAGGGGTTTCCAGTCAGCATTAAATGTAGTTATTGTCTTTCCTTTAATCAAGGAAGTGTATTTAGTTATCTCTGCAAGATCCAACAACTTCACCAACCATTCCTCTGTTGTAGGTAATGCTGAAGCCTTCCACTTCTGCAGCTATAATAACCTCGTCGTCATATATAAAAATAGAATTGCATGATTTTTTTTCCAGCTGTCTATCATTAGTCCCGAAACAAAAGCCTCTGCTTTCAATTGTGTATTGATCTTTTAAATATTCTGAATTTGTGAGTGTATTTGTATCAAAAAATTTTGGCTTTATTGCATATCACCATACATGATAAAAATGTCTCTTCACATTGTTCGCATTTCCAACAAAAATTCAAAGTACCTTTATACCAAATTCAAAGCACCTTTTTACCATCTGGCCAATTTCTCCAGAGACATATACCAATGATACATCATTTTATAAAATACTCTTTAAGACTAGAGCCTGATGTAAATTTCAGTTCTTTCAGTTACATATTTTCCCATTGTTCCATTTGTATATTATATCCAAAAATTTTAGCCCATTTTATCATGGATTCTTTCACTTGTGGATGTTGCTGAGAAATAAAATGTTATTGGAATTGGAAGGACACAATCTGAGTTTGGGGTGGTATGAGTATTTGTGGTATGACAAAGCCAAGGTTAATGTAGAGTTCAAAACCCACTATGTTAGACATGCCATTTGGAGAATATGGAAAAAATACAAATCCAGGTTGTGTCAGAGAATACCTTTGTGACTCTCAGCACAAGATGCATATTATAGATGAGAAATGACAAGTGAGTATAAATGGTTAACATATCATGATATGCTGGAATTTTTTCAAGGGGTATATAAAATAAAATCAAGAGAAGATTTGATAAAGGAAGGATATACTTACCAGTGGTTTTCCTATGTACAATTTTTAAAAAAGGTTCAAAGAAACTAAAATACGTTATGATTTTGAAACAGCTAAGACTGAATTTGAAATAGAACAGTGTACAAATAATGAATATGTTATTGCTAAAATGTATAAACTGTTGTTGAAATTTGAGACAGAGGAAGAACAAGTGAATGTTATGTGATTTCCCCCCTTTCTTCAGTTTCTCTTGATGTTTCTGGTTAAGACTTCAGCTTCCTCTGAAGGCCATAGAATTTTGGTGCCAAATGGAAGCAGTTACAGCAGGTAGTGATTGGGCAGAAAATGTCAGGATTTTGACTTTACATTGACGCACACACCTACAATTATGTACATCAATTTACAGCACAGTTCTAAGTCCAGTCTGAAAACTGGCTGTTGAACACAGTATATTCATTCTCCACACTCTGAAATCATGCTATCTGTCATCAGCTGGGGTGCAGGCAAGGGGGAAGTCTGAGTTCAGTCCAAGTCAGAGCCAGAGGAGCATCAAGGGAACCAGTAGCCGAATCCAAATCACAGTCTGAGAGCAGGATTTTTCAAACCAGGAGTCAGGAAACCGGGAAGTCAGAGCAGGAACAGAGCCAAGGAACAGGAGCCAGCATGGTCGCTAGGCAGCAGATGGATTTGTTGCTTCCACAGAGCCTGCAGCTCGAAGCAGGAGCTTAGATAGCCCTCTGCTGCTGTTTCCAATTAGAGGCAGTGGGACCTGCCTGGCATCTGCTAAAACTCTGGGCTGAGTGAATGTCTTGCTCGCATCTGGCCTCTTTTTGTCGCGTTGCTAAGTCCTGCCAGAGCCTTTCCCTTATGTGAGCAAGACGAGGTGGTGAACTGGGGGTAGGGTGTCTGCCTGTTGTTCTTCATCAGCTGTGGAGCCAGGTGTCAAGAATGCTGCAGGCAGCAGTGAATCAGTCAAGTTATGAGAGGGCCCAGCTGTTGGCTCTGCTGAGTCTGTTAACCCTGTCGGCTCTGTCTGACCAGGCCCCTCAGAAGATCTTTTTTGGGTGTGTCCACCAAGCCATATTTAGCAAACATTATAGCCAATTTGGTATTAGTCTTGGATTTGAATTTGTTTTTTACAGGTTTATATGTTTTATCCAATTGAGATTTCCTCCTAATATTAGTTCTCCTTCTTTAAACTGTTCCAGTTTCCCAAAGGAATCTTCCAAAAAATTTAGTTGTTCCATATTGGGAGCATAAATTGAGCCCAACATTACTGTTTTCTTGTCTAAGGTTCCCTTTATGCCCCTTGCGTCCGCTAACTCATCTTTAAAAGTAAAGTGTATGTTTTTTTATAGCAAAATAGCGACCCCTCTGGTTTTTGATGAACCCCCAGCTTTAAATTGATAGGCAAACCTGTTTTTTTTAAAAAATAATAATGGTTTGCCCATATCTCTTAGATGTGTTTCCTGGATAAATAAAATATCAAGGTGTAGCTTCATTAAGTTTGTATACATTCTCTTTCTTTTGATTCAGTTATTTATACCCCTGACATTAATAGAATATATTTTAGATTGTTTAGATTGTTGTACCATCTCGTCTACAAATTATTAAAAAGTCTAATTAAGCAATAGGAGCAAAATAGAAATAGGGAGGAGAAAAGGAAAGGATAATAAGGGAGAAGGTATAGGGAAGAAAAATTAGATCAATAGAAAAACTGTAACTGTGTATATCTATAAACAAATATTAAACAAGTTTTTAACTAGAGTCTTATATCAAAGCTGTTTCTATATAATATTATAATGAATTCTAAGCAATAAAACTAACAATCTCACTATAAATGTATTACTAACTATGCTAGCTAACCTTTCCTACTTAACTAGAGCCAGAGCATTTTCAACAATAGCCCCCGCTCTGTGAAATGCCCTCTCCAAAAACATCAGGGCCCTGTGGGACCTGCCACAATTCCACCAGGCCTGTAAGACTGAACTATTTAAGCTTGCCTTCAATAGTTAAGGGGAGGTAACAAATGTCCCACAGCACTGACAATCCCACTGGACAAACAGATATTCAGAAACATCGATGTGCATATTGAATTTTATGGTTAAAATGTGTGGATTGATTTTATTGTATATTGTTCTTAATATTCGATGTGGTTTTTAACTGTTGCTAGCCACCCTGAACCCGTTAGAGCGGGATATAAATTTGATAAAATAAATAAATAAATAAACTATTTCGAACTAACCTTTATCTATCACTAACTTTTAATCTCTAACTAAATTTATCTTTAAAATCCTATATTGACTAATTACTATCTTTATTCTATAACTAGCTTTATTTTCCTATCTAATTTTATTCCTAATTTCCTAAATACTTATCTATACTATATCTTCTGATCTCTTGGCTCCTGTTAATACACAGGAGAGTAAAACCTAACTTTTTTACTACCGGTATAGGTCTATATCTATGCTAGGAGCTATTCATTTTAACTAAGAGATAGTCCCAATTCTGACATTTTAGAGTACTTAAACTTGTTGCAGTATTATTAAGAATATAAATAAAGTATAAGAAAAAGCCCATGCAATCATATTATAAAAGTTATATTCTTAAAAGGAGTCCTTTCAGGTTGCAGTTGCTCTTGGTGACGAGGGTATAGGGATTCTGCTGTTTTTGTTTCTGGGCAGTCTGGAGTACTGGTGTCAATTTCTCTTGACATTTTTCTTGGTGAGATCAGCAGGTTCAGATAGTCCAAGTTTTTTTAGGAGATTCAAGCCTGAGTCCACATCTGTTGCCTGGATTCTCATGCCATTATAAAGTACTTGTAGCATGGCTGGTCCAATCCATTTGTACTTTTGTTGTGTTTTTTGAAGTTGGAGTGTAATTGATTTCAGTTCTCTTCTTTTGGTGATGGCATTTGGTGGCAAATCTGGAAATGCTTCTATTTTGAGCTCATTATATTGGAAGGTTTTCTTTTTCTTGCTTCTTGAAAGATTTTATTTTTCACTCTGAAGTCAAGGAAAGATAGTGCTATGTCTCTTGGTCTTTTCCAGTTTAGGGTTAATAGGAGGCACCAGCCGATATGCCTTTGTAACAATGGGGACTATATCTTCTTCAAGTTGTAGTTCCTTTGTAAATCTGTCATTTCTAGCATATTTTCGGGAAATCCATGAAATTTTATGTTATTTTGTCTAAGATCCGTTTCCAACATTTATATTTTGGCAGTCATTAGTTCATGGTTTTTCTGTATTATTTGGTTTTCTTCTTGTATAGTCTCTGCCACAGTCATTGCTGATTCAGCAGCCTTGCTGATTTCAGATTGTGTTGTTTTGATTTCCGCTAATTGGGCTTGTACTGGCTCGAAAAGTGCGGTGATTTTACTTAGGAGGCTATTTTCTAGCTCATTTGTCTGTTTTATTTAATGGCTGAGCCTCCTCCTGCATATCCACACTCCTGTCTGCCATTTTGTATTGCTAGCCATGGCACAGCAGATCCTGGGACCAGCTTACCCTGCAGTACAGTTTAAACCATACTGCAGGAGAAGCCCTACCAGCCAGGTCTGCAGGTGGTGGGGAAAGATCTCCTCACCACATGCAGTTCCTGGGGCCAGCTTTTCCTGCAGCAGTTTAAACAGCACTGCAGGAGAAGCCAAGTCAGCCCCAGGGTTGTGCTGGCTTAAAAAATGGTATTTTTTTTCTTGAGTCTACTGAATTAAAAAAAATGGTATTTTATCTATTTATAACCTTTATATCCTACCTTTCTACCACCAAGGCCACCAAGGTGACTAACAAATTAAAACACACATAATAAAAATAGCTTTTGAAACCACTAAAACCAATATCCCTCCCAAAACAAATCATTAAAACAATTAAAAACAAAGCTAAAATACATACCAAGACATAAAAACAATTAAAGCATTGGTCAAGAAGGAGGGATCATTGAGAGATTGCTATACCAAACAGAAAATCACAGCAGAAGGGACAGACAGATCTCTCTGGGGAGAAAGTTCCAGCGCTTTGGTGCCATGACTGAGAAGGCCCTCTTCCAGCTTCCCACCTGCCTAATATCAAAAGGCAGGGACACCCAAAGCAGGACCTTCAAAGATGAATTTAATGGTCAAGCAGCTCCATAAAGGATTAGGTAGTCCTTCAGTTATGTTGATCCCAAACCATACAGGGCTTTGAAGGTCAGCACCATCACCTTGAATTGTGACCAGAAGCAAATTGAAAGCCAGTGTAGATGGGCCAGAATTGAAGTGATATAGTTCCAGCCCACTACTTTGTATCTATCTATCTGTGGTTCTGCCATCATTGCAGCTTTCAAAAGCCAATGACCTTTGCTATATCAAAAGAATTGATAACCCCATTTATCTGACTCACCAGAACTTTGTTCCACTGCTGCTGTTTAATAAATTTTTGGCTTGTTTCACAGTTTTGTCTCTGTTTTAATGAAAGTTGGTAGGTAGAGCTCTGTGCTCACATTCTCATTACCAGTTTCAATTGTCTTCGGCATGGGACACACTGAAAGGAGGCTGAGATGGTCTGCCAAAGTCTTCAGCAATTGGTCTTCAGCAACAGAGAAGCCTGTCCATCACAGCTGAATTTCAACCTCTCACTCCTGTTTCCTTCATGAGCATTTTCCCCCACTGAGCTATTGGAGATATGGCAGGGATATCATCTGTGAAAGTGAAGTTGTGTGTTCTTTTGTTCCTCCTCTAGCGTCTGCATACTCCTTGACTGTTAATAAGCTCCTCCTCTGAACCCTGAGCCCTTTTTGTGGGAAAAACACTAGGCTTTATTCATCTAAGTGCATTGTCCAAGTGAGCTGATAAAGTTGGAGTGACCATGCTTCATTTATACTACATTTGCCTGTCAAAAGGATCTGCAGGAAAGGATTTTAATCCTCATCTACCCTACAATTGTAGCTACAAGTCATCCTGCCCAGTGTAAGGACTGTACTATTCTTCCTTTGCTCTTGCCTTTGCTGTGTTCTGTATGTGATTGGATGCAAATGTGCTTGCCCAGTTTGAGCAGATCTCCATAGAAGAGAGCATAAAATTGTATAAATAAATAAATGTATGGATTTTCCAAGGGTGTCATTGGCTTGTTGCTCTGTAATTGGTGAGGGTGCTCTCAGAAGGCAGTGGCATCCAAAGTAAGGGCCTCCAAAGATGACAATAGTGGTTGGGCAGGTTCATAAAGGATTAGGAGGTTTCTCAGATATATTGGGCCCAAACCATATAGGGCTTTGACAGTCAACACCAGCACCTTGAATTCTGCCTGCAGAAATTAGAAGCCATGCGGATGTAGCAGCACTGGAATGATTGATCCCTACAACTCACTTGATCAACATCTTGGCTGTAGCATTCTGTACCAATTGAAGTTTCTGAATACTTCTCAAAGTCAGTCCCATGTAGTGCACGTTGTAGTAATCAAATCTAGATATAAAACATTGTGCATAATACTGCAAGATATCTTTAATTTTAATGGACCTGTTTCACCCTGCCCTCCAAGGTCTTCCCAACACCTGGAGAAGCTTTTCTCTTTCTTGGGTAACCTACCACCATTGAGAGGGTCAGTACTCCCAGCTTCCTTTCCTTGACCTCTGTGTCTCCTGCTGCCCAACACCTGATCACCACAGAGACAGTTTACTGCCTTGTGTGTCCCTAGAAGAATAGCCACTTGCCAACTGACTGCCTTTCCCCTGATGCTCCTTTTAAAATAGCGTGTCCAAGACAGTGGAGGTCCATGTGGTACAGAGAACCACTACCAGCATCAAAAGTCAGAAAGCATTTATTAAAAAGAAAATGTTCACAAACATACTTTTAGCACAGCACCAGATCGCACAACGGATTCAAAAGACATTGGTTAAATGCAATTTTTCTGACCCTTTCTCTATGCATGCCCTATTAGATGTTAAAAATATAGGACAGGTGCCTTAGCTTAGGATATTATAAATCACTCTACAGAGTTCAATTGTCTTGCAGATTCCTCCAGATCTCCAGCACAACCCATGGGTAAATGACTACCTCCTCCAGACCTCAGTTAAGAGTTCTGTCTGCTCTGATTTATGGCTTCCACCTTGCTCCCCTAAGTTTTATCACCTCTCTTTCCTCACCCACTGACCAGGTCAGAGAAGCCTTTCCTGAAGTCTCCAGAATTTTCCTTCCTGAAGTCTCTCTAGTATTCAGTTCCTCCAAATCTCTGTTTTCTGCTTGGAGGGAGCTTGACCACCCCATTGTCTAGACCTATTAGCATTTGTATGAAGGTGGGCCAAGGTAAGTCTGGAAAGCAATTGAACTGACTTCCCCTCTTTTTGTCTGATTCCTGCCCAGAGGTGGAAAAAACTTTTAAAACTCAGAGTGAAGATTTTGTTCATTTCAAACCTCCAAAGAAAAAAAATGCATTTTTTCACAGATAGGTACAAAACCAGCACTTATCGCTAACTGAGAAAGGAAGTTTAGATAATCTGCTTGGTGTTAGATGCCATTGACACAACCAGAAAAACAATTTCACCTACAAAAGTAAGTCAAAAGGACTCTATCATCCTACCTATTGCACAAGTTGTTTGGCAGCTGCACAATTTTGATGGCCTTGCTACAAGGAGATTTGAGGTTTGATTCATGTGCAACTGTGGCTATTGAAAATTGCTTGTGCACATGTTTGCTGTGAAGTTTGTGGCATCCCTATATCTTTTAATCTAGAACATCTTGTTCCAATATAGTATATAATCTGTGGTTCATGTTTATATCTCTTCATACTGTTAGATGTTCCATATTTCAGACCTGACAGCTTTCAATTGTCAACTAAAAATAAATTATAATATCTCTCATTATGAGCTTTGAGAACATAATTAATTGGAGTCAGGCTGCAAGGCTCTTATTCTTTCTATAATATCAAAAATACAGGTAGAAGGTAAAGCATCTCAACTGTAATCTCTACCTAAAAAAAATCTACCATAAAAAAGATCTGAGGTTCCAAGATTATTCTTTTTGTCAGCTTATTTGGAAAAAAGGGAAGTCTGCCAAATACTCTAAATTTATCAAAGTATTCCAGTAACAATACACTATTCAAAATTTAGCCATCTTTCCTGAAAGTAACTATAACATCATGGAAACTTCCTAAGCATTGCCTATAAGCTCCTTATGTATAAGAATAGAGCATAAAATTTTAACACCCCTTTTGCTGAAGTTGCTGGAGCATTCCATCAAATGCCCTGAACTTGTGCCTAAATGAGATAGTCAACTGAACATAGGGGAACAAGGAGAAACTGAGTATAGACAAAGAAGAGCTGATGATAGTTGGGAAAACTGATGTTCTGCTTGAGGCTTTCGACATTAGATGGAGTAGATGGTGCTCTAATGAAAAGTATAGGAGAGATCTTAGACCCAGTTTTGTTAACACAAAAACAAGTTAGAGTTATTGCTAAGAGTGCATATGTTCACATTCAAGAAACCAGGGCTTTTTTTCTTTTTCTTTTTGTAGCAGGAACTCCTTTTGCATATCAAGCTTCACCGCCCGATGTAGCCAATCCTCCAAAAGCTTACAGGGCTCTTCTGACACGGCCTATTGTAAGCTCTTGGAGGATTGGCTGCATCAGGGGTATGTGACCTAATATGCAAAGGGGCTCCTGCTATAGAAAAAGCCCTGTCAGAAACTGTCCTCTTTCCTAGACAGAGCTGACTTAACCATGCAAATCCAATTAATAGGGTCTAGCCACTTCATCCATATCATACCAGTGTTTAAACATTTGCTGGCTATTTGCATCTAAGTCTGCGAAACATATCTCAAAGACTGTCTCTTTATCAACCCATGCATCACTTCAACCATCCAAGCCTTTTGTTTTGGTAGCGCCTTCGTTGCAGCTAGCCCATTAGGCAACACTCAATCCAGAGCCATCTCTGTTATCTTCTACCTTACAGAACAGGCTTTGCTATCTATCAACCTTCAGGACATCTTACACATACCGTATTTTTCGGACAATAAGACGCACTTTTCCCCCCCCAAAAAAGTGGGGGGGAAAGTGTGTGCATCTTATGGCGTGAAGGTACCTTCCTCCAGGGGGGGGGCAATCTGCTGCCTCCGCCTCTGATCCCGGCGCTTCCCCTGTGCCTGCCTGCCTGGCTCCAGCTTCTTCCAGCAAGCGCCGGCTGTGGAGGGGCGGCGTGCTTTCTCCGTGCCTGTCTGCCTGGCTCCAGCTCTGATGCTTAAAGCAAGCACTGGGATCAGAGGGCGGAGGGAGCGATCCTGGTGCTTGCTGTAAGCATCAGAGCTGGAGCCAGGCAGACAGGCACGGAGGAAGCACATTGCCCCCTCCGCAGCCGGCGCTCGCGAAGTGCTGGGTTTGCACTGGGGACAATGTGGAGTGATTCCAGCGCTTGCTGGAAGAAGCTGAAGCCAGGCAGGCGTGGGGAAAACACCGGGATCGGAGGCGGAGGCAGCGGATCGCCCCCCAGGAGGAAGGTGCGTCCTATGGTCCGGAGAGCCTTATGGACCAAAAAATACGGTAATCTAAAATACTGTATGCAATTGTATTGTGAAGAAGAAGGAGAAGGTGGAGAAGAGCAGCTTACAATCGCCTTTCTTTCCTCTTCCCACAACAGACACCATATAAGGTAGGTGGGCCTGAGAGAGCTCTGATAGAACTGTGATGGACCCAAGATCACTTAGCTGGCTTAATGTGGAGAAGTGGGAATCAAACTTGGTTCTCCAGATTAGAGTCCATCACTCTTAAACACTACACCAAGCTGGTTACACTAAGAAGCAGAATGAAAATCAATTCTGAATGTAGCATGTTGAATATAAAAAAGTGTAGGAAAATAGGTTTTGAAGAAAATTTAAAAACAAACAAATTCTACTATAAGGTATGCAATAGTCCTCCCTTCTTTATTTTTGTTGTATTACCTATTCGTCAAACGTAATAGCTAGTATGTAGAAATGTGAAAATATGCAGCATTGAGTATGCAGCTACAGCAAAATCAGTAATTCAGTTGAAAGACAGATTAGTTATGAAATTTGAAATGTAAAATATTGAATAAAAATATGTATTTATTTGTATTTATATATATATTAGATTTTAGACAGCCCTCTCCCACCAAGCAAGGCTTAGGCTTAGAGTGGTGTACAGCATAATATATCACAACAGAAGTATGTTTTATAGTATTTTGTAAACAGTAAAATATAATGAAGGTGATGATGAGGAGAAATATTTCTATTTCATATGTTTTGTTACATATTATCAACTTTTGATGCATATAGTTATGATATGTAATCATTTTTTTCTTTTCAGTATTTTTTTATTATCTGTTTGTTTTGCATATATATATCCTCAGGCAACTCATCGAACACCCAAGTGGTTTTCCTTTGCTTGTGTGGGAGGAAGAGCCCTCGAAGAACTGGTTTATATTTCTGTTCATTTGTTTTGAAAAATCCATGTGGAGTTTCAATTTTGATTAATGTTTTCTGCAGTATATCTCCTGAAATGATATAATTCAATGCACTGCAAAGAAGAAGAAGAAGAAGAAGAAGATATTGGATTTATATCCCGCCCTCCACTCCGAAGAGTCTCAGAGCGGCTCACAATCTCCTTTACCTTCCTCCCCCACAACAAACACCCTGTGAGGTGGGTGGGGCTGGAGAGGGCTCTCACAGCAGCTGCCCTTTCAAGGACAACTTCTGCCAGAGCTATGGCTGACCCAAGGCCATTCCAGCAGGTGCAAGTGGAGGAGTGGGGAATCAAACCCGGTTCTCCCAGATAAGAGTCCGCACACTTAACCGCTACACCAAACTGAAAGGAATGTTGAGCTTCAACATCTGTGTGACTGTTGTCATGCCCCCCTGTGCCCCCCATAATTATTCTTCTGACTGGCATAACTTAACTAGGCCTGGCTGTTTGCTCCTGTTCAGCAACAGCCCCCCTATGACAGCCAGTGTGACTTAGCAGTTGCCAACTACAGATTGGGAAAGTCCTGGATATTTGAGGACTAGAGCCTGGAAAGGGTGGGGTTTGAAGAGGGGTGAGATGTCAGACAGGTACAATGCCATAGACTCTGCCCTGCAAACCAGCCATTTCCTCCTGGGGAACCATTGTTGCCAATCTCCAGATGAGGGCTAGAGATCACTCAGAATTACAACTGCTCTTCAGATGACAGACATCAGCTCCCCTGGAGGTGGGGGAGGAGTGAATGCCTTCACTTAGGTGTGTGAGAGATCAGCTATGGGGGGCACTCACCCAGAGCCTCTTTCTAAAGCCCATTGAATAAGGCCTTCACAACAGGCCTTATTCCTAGTACATTAATAAAAAGTTACCAATAATATAAAAAGTGGTGCTGCTCCCAAGCTTTTCCTTTTTCTGTCTGCCTCAGTTGCTCCTTCTCCTGTTCTATAACTGAATTAAGAAGCACCATCATAGATATACAAACAGAAAGGTTTACTAGTTCTGAGCATAGAGCAATGTTGTTTTTTGATAATTTATACATCTGATCCATTTATATTATCAGGCCTGGTGCCAGGCTTTTTGGTGCCCTAGGTGAGCCCCCCCCCCCACATCCCACCAGCCTCCCGCCTCGCTGACAGCCGTCCTGCCAGCCCCTGCACTCCACCTTCCTGCTCCACCTTCCTGCCTACCCACTGGAACACACCCTTCCTCCCCCTACCCATGGTCAAAGACAGGCCAGGGACCTGCTGCCACCTCTGAACACACATGGAAGCTCCTGGCCCTGCATAGCTCAGCCCCCAGCCCGCAAGGCAGGCAGGCAAGCGGGCATCCTCCAGTGCACCTCCCCCCCTGGCTGCTGGTTCTGCTGCTACGCTGTCCAGGGAGCCAAAAGGGGCTGGGTGGGCAGAGTGGCTAGCCATGTCCTCAGTGCACTCCAGCAGTGCTCGGCAGGTGGTGTTGCACTGCACTGGTCAGTCTTTCCCTGTGCCAGCTGCTCATATCCTTCCCACCATCACTACCTCGACTTGCCTCATTTTGCCTGCCATGATGTCCCGTTCTACCCACCACTGGGCTCTGCCTTGGCAGAGCTTCCTTCCTTCCTACCTGAGAGGATACAGTGGTGGCGGCTCCTGCAGTGGGGTGCAATTGGAAGCTTCTGAGAGTGAATCACATAGGGTGCCTAATTTGGCACCCCCTGAGGGCCGCTGCCCTAGGTGATGATAGCCTAAGGTCACCTAGTGGATGTGCCAACCCTGTACATTAGATTGAAAGGCAATGTTTCCATTTGCAGGTTACAATATCAACTATTGATCATCTTTTCTTGCATATCATGAACAAAACATTACTGAACATTTCCATTTGAGATAAAACAATTAGCTAATATTTGAATGATTGTTTTCCCATGGTACGAAAAACAGGAGAATATTCAAGAAGACAGGTTAAAATCCCATCTATCATGTTCTTGAAGGCACAGAGTTACCAGACAGATTTTTTTTACCTTGAGGTGAAATAGATTTTCTTTGACTAAGAAGGGGGGGGGGGGATAGCTTCTTAATACTTTTATTCCAAAAATAGACCAAAGTGATTCAACAACAGTAGAATCATATTCCTTTGAATTGACTTCAGCTGCAGAATTGCCCACTAAAATCAGACAGGAAACACATAAGTAATTGTAATAGTATCTATCTGTAGCTTAAATCAATCTCCATCCTGTCACTTTTAGTGGCTAGAATAATAGCAGTTCATAAAAAGAAAATGTCAGATCACTGCATGCTTACTCCCCCCCACCTTTTTTATTTTTGGTTGAGACTGTAGGAAATGGACTAGAGACACTTTGAGTGCAAAGGTCTGAGTTCTACAACATAAGAGCCACAATCCCATATTGTCTAGTTAGGGGCTCCATGCCCCGAGAGTGTAGGAAGCATAAATATCAGACAAAATGAAGAAACATAAAGCCAGAGCTCATGACTAGTCTGTTTCTTTGTATCAGGCCCTTGACATACAGAAGAAATCTTCAGGAAAAATACATATTTACAGATCTTATTAAAATATTTGAAACTTTATAAGTCACTGGCTGGAGTCAGGCTGTCCAGTTGTATTTCAGTGTATAGGTCACTTCAGGTCACAGAAGAAAGTATGAAAAAAGACAATGTGAGAATTATTACACATATGCTGTCATTTTCTATTTTGGTACTATGTTTTAGGTACCATATGCTTCCATTCTAAGACCCCGGCAAAATTTCCTTTGATTTTAATAGAGGGTGACTACATCCTTCTTTAAGGGAAGGTGAAAGTAGACCTTTTGCTGTGATCTTTAAAATGAAAGAACAGTGCTATTCCACCTTTGTTTCACTGATTCTCTCAATATTAATAGAAACAAGTTTAACATCTTTTCTTTTTATTTGATATGTTTGACGTTCACAGTGGAGAAATGCCTTAAGACACAGAGGAAAGATTCAGCAATCAAAGTAAAACAGAAACTACTGAACTGCTCCATTTATAAGACACTGAATTTGTTTAGATTATTCTCCAATCCATAGTTTCAAGCACAGATATAAAAATATGGCCTTTCATTATTATTTATTGTTTTATGGTTATCCAGGACACAAGGGCTGCATGTATAAGTGCCATTTACATGTACCTCCCTCTCAACTTTCATTCTGAGCCTGTGTATATACAGGCAGGCCCTTGGGCTCAAGAAAGAGAGAAGTAGACCTTTACTTCACTGACCACAAAAAGGGACAGAAGAGACTAGAAAAGAGATGCAAATGTTCCTCATCAAATAAAGTTCCTCATCAAAAGCTCCATAGAGTAAAAGGACAAGTCCTCTTGTGGATCAAAAACTGGCTAATTAATAGGAAACAGAGAGTGAGTATAAATGGGAAATTTTCTCAGTGAAGGATGGTAAGCAGTGGGGTTCTGCAGGGCTCACTACTGGGTCCGATGCTTTTTAACTTGTTTGTTAATGATTTGGAGTTGGGAGTAAGCAGTGAAGTGGCTAAGTTTGCAGATGACACTAAATTGCTCAGGGTAGTGAGAACCAGAGAGGATTGTGAGGCACTCCAAAGGGATCTGTCGAGGCTGGGCAAGTAGGCATCAACATGGCAAATGAGGTTCAATGTGGCCAAATGCAAAGTAATGCACATTGGGGACAAAAATCCTGACTATAAATACAGGTTGATGGGGTGTGAACTGGCAGAGAGTGACCAAGAGAGAAATCTTGGGGTCATGCTAGATAACTCACTGAAAATGTCAAGACAGTGTGCGATTGCAATAAAAAAGGCCAATGCCATGCTGGGAATTATTAGGAAAGGAATTATTATTGAAAACAAATCAGCCAATATTATAATGCCCTGTATAAATCGATGGTGCGGCCTCATTTGTAGTACTGTGTACAATTCTGGTCACTGCACCTCAAAAAAGATATTATAGCATTGGAAAAAGTGCAGAAAAGGGCAACTAGAATGATTAAAAGGTTGGAACACTTTCCCTATGAAGAAAGGTTAAAATGCTTGGGGATTTTAGCTTGGAGAAACGTCGACTGAGGGGTGACATGATAGAGGTTTACAAGATTATGCATGGAATAGAGAAGGTAGAGAAAGAAGTACTTTTCTCTCTTCTCACAATATGAGAACTTGTGGACATTCAATGAAATTACTGAGCAATCGTGTTAAAACTAATAAAAGGAAGTACTTCTTCACCGAAAGGGTGACTAACACATGGAATTCACTGTCACAGGAGGTGGTGGCAGCTGCAAGCATAGCTTCAAGAGGGGATAAGCATATGGAGCAGAGGTCCATCAGTGGCTATTAACCACAGTGTATTGTTGGAACTCTTGTCTGGGACAGTGATGCTCTGTATTCTTGGGGGGCACAGTGGGAGGGCTTCTAGTATCTTGGTCCCACTGGTGGACCTCCTGATGGAGATATCATACAAAACTACAATTAAAAAAAATAAGAAAGATAGTGATAAACAAAACCCATAACGGCCTCAATTGTTTCAATTAATGTAAATGGACTTAATTCTTCTGCTAAAAGGAGAAAGACATTTATATATTTGGCAAAAATGGAAATGGATATAATTTGCTTACAGGAAACTCATATCCTAACTAAAGATCAAAAATTTTGAAGAACAAAAAACTTGGCAATTTATTTACAGCTACGGACTTATACAAAAAGAAAAGGGGAGTGGCAATTTATATTAAAGACAAATTTAACCCACAACTGCAATTTGCTTCTGAAGGTAGAATTTTACTAGTGGAAATCACAGTGGACAATAAGAAAATCCTGCTTGCAAACATCTATGCTCCAAATGACCATTGAGAATTTTTTTCAAGATTTGCGTCTTAAATTATCAAACCTGGAGTATGTGGAATATTGTCTAATAGGAAATTTCAATGCGGTGTCTGACAGTTGGATAAGAAAACACATAAACAGATTAAAAGTCCTCAGCTTCCGATAAACTTCTGGAAATTAGCTGAAGAAATGGAGTTGGTAGACGTTTGGAGAACAAGATACCCCAGTTCTAGAGATTTTACTTGCTACTCTCCTAGTCACTAAACCTGGTCAAGAATTGATATGTGTTGGCTCTCTACAAGCTTGATTAAAGACTTAGTGGACACAGAGATTCAAACAAGAGTTATATCAGAACACAGCCCTGTAATGTAAAGATGCATGGATAAGAAGACCATGGAAGTTAAATACAGCAATTTTGAAAGACAAAGACTTTCTTTAAAAAACTAAACTAGAAATAGAATCTTTCTTTAAACAAAATATAACACAAGGGGTGAAGATGCAAACAGTTTGGGATACTGCAAAAGCTTTCTATAGGGGCCTTGCAATTGGATACTGCATTAAAAAGAAGAAAGAGCTGAAAGTTATCAAAATTTAATGGCACAAATGGGAGAAGCTGAGAAGAATCTTAAAAAACATCCAACAAAGTATGAATTTCAAAAAAAGTAAAGTAGATAATATTGGTAAACAGATGGCAGAGATCAAGCAAGAGCTTTTGGAGAATAGTAGACATACAGCTGAGACCAACAAAACCCTAAAAGTACTAGAGGGTCAGGTGATGGAGAATATCCAAAAGGTGGAACATCTGGAAAAGAACAGAGTATAACAAGATTCTAGATTCTTGCAGCTGGAAGTAGATAGAGCCGCCTATATGTTGAGGTTTCAAAATATACCAAAAGAGAAAAATTAAGATTTACAGAAAATATTAAGTGAAGCCTTGGCTGAAATTTTACAGGTGACTCCTCAGAGGATGGAAGAAGAGTTTGATCAAGTTAGACGGGTGCCATCGAGCTATACAAGATGAAACAAATTACCTAGTGAAGTTCATTTGAGATTCACAAGAAAAAGGACTAAAGATGACGTTTTGAAACAAGTAAGAGGTAGACTTATGATGATAGCTGGAAATATGGTGAAAATTCTAAGAGAGGTTCCTTGGCCTGTGAGGCAAAAGAGGCAAGAACATCAAGAGTTAACAGATTTTTTGAGATGAAGAGAAATACCCTATATGTGGCTAATGCCAGAGGGCCTTCTTTTTACATACCTGGAGAACAGATACAGGATTAATTCCACTTTCAAAGTTAAAATTTTTTTTTGAAAGAATGAAGAAAAAAGAAGGCAAAGAAAAGAAGGAGGAGGAGGAGAAAGAAAGTTCTGGTGAAAAAAATCCAAATGAACCACGGAGATACCTACAAGAAAACATTCCAAAAAAGATAAGAAAGATAATGATAAGCAAAACTCATAATGGCTTCAATAGTTTCAATTAATGTGAATGGACTCAACTCTCCTGCTAAAAGGAGGGAGACATTTAGATATTTGGCAAAAATGGAAATGGACATAATTTGCTTACAAGAAACTCATATCCTAACGAAAGATCAACATTTTTTGAAAAATAAAAAACTTGGTAATTTATTTACAGCAACAGACATGTATAAGAAGAAAAGGGGAGTGGCAATATATATTAAAGATAAATTTAACCCACAACTGCAGTTTGCTTCTGAAGATGGAAGAATTTTATTAGTGGAAATTACAGTGGATAACAAAAAAAAATTACTTGCAAATATCTATACCCCAAATGATCATCAAGAGAATTCTTTCAAGATTTGCATCTTAAACTATCAAATATGGAGTACGTAGAATACTGCCTAATAGGAGATTTCAATGCAGTTTCTGATAGCCAACTGGATAAAAAATGCTGAAACAGATGAAAAGTAAAGGTCTTCAGCTGCCAACAAGCTTTTGGAAATTAGCAGAAGAAATGGATTTAGTGGATGTATGGAGAACAAGATATCCCAATTCCAAAGATTTTACTTACTACTCCATGAGTTACCAAACCTGGTCAAGAATTGATATGTATTGACTCTCTGCAAATTTGATTAAAGATCTAGTTGACACAGAAATTCAAACAAGAGTTATTTCAGATCATAGCCCTGTAATGATAAAGCTAAAAGGCCCACAGACAAGAAGATCATGGAAGTTAAATACTTCAGTTTTGAAAGATAAAGACTTTCTTAAAGAATCCAAGGCTGAAATGGAATCTTTTTTTAAACAGAATATAACACAAGAGGTAAAGATGCAAGTAGTTTGGGACACTGCTAAAGCTTACTATAGGGGCCTTGCAATTAGATATAGTATCAAGAAAAAGAAAGAAAAAACTGAAAATTTTCAAAATTTAATGTCGCAAGCCAGAGAAGCTGAAAAGAATCTTAAAAAACAACCAACAAAATAATGAATTTAAAAAAAAAGGTGAAAGAAATGCAACATGAATTGAATTTAATTCTTATGGAAGAGATGGAGATTAAATTGAGGTATGCTAGACAAAAATTTGTTGAACATGCCAACAAGCCTGGAAGGTGGTTGGCTTATAGGACGAGAAAAGAAAAGGTCAAAAGAATAATTACGACATTGAAATATGAGAACAAGAAAGAGAAAACTCAAAAGCAAGAAATATGTCAAAATGTGGAACAATTCTATAAAAAAATGATATGAAGATAAACAAGTTCATAGAACAGATCTAGAAGAATATATCAATAAAAATAACCTCAATAAAATTATAGAAAAACAGCAAAAAATTCTAAATGAGCCAATAACAATAAGGGAACTTGGAGAGGCAATGGCATTTCAAAAGAATGGCAAAACTCCGGGGCCAGATGGATTACCTGCAGAATTCTATAACGCTTATGAGGAGTCTTTACTCTTACCATTTAAGCATCTTATTGAAAAGATTCAAGAGGAAGGCCAAATATCAGTTTCATGGCAAGAAACTACAATATCCTTGATTCCAAAAGAAAATAATGATTTGAAAGATATTAAAAACTATCATCCAATTTCCCTTTTAAATGTGGATTACAAATTTTTTGCTGAAATATTGGCACAACATCTGAAGAAAGTTTTACAATCTATAATACACCATGATCAAGCAGGATTCCTTCCTAAAAGATATTTGAAAGACAATGTCAGAACAGTTTGTAATATTTTGGAATATTATGAGAGTCACCAAGAGAAACAACTGGATTTAATTTGTTTAGACGCTGAGAAGGCCTTTGAAAATATTCATTGGCACTATGCTACAGCAACTGAAAGGCATGGAGTATGGTGAAAACGTCTTGAGAGCAGTAGGAGCAATATATTTCTCACAAAATGTGAGGGTGACAGTGAGTGGTGAACTAACAGATGTTATTAACATTCAAAAAGGTACAAGACAAGGCTGTCCATTGTCACCTCTACTTTTTATCTTATCTTTAGAGATACTGAATAATCAAATAAGGGAAGACGCAAGTATAAAGGGAGCTGTGATAAAAGATGAACAATATAAGCTCAGAGCCTTCACTGATGATTTGGTCTTTATACTAGAACAACCGATGGACTCAATAGACTGTCTTATACATAAGATCAAACAATTTGGCTATTGGACAATATTAAAGATCAATTATCATAAAACAAATTTTTTGACAAAGCATATGACGATGGAACAAATTCAATCCTTCCAGCAAAAATCGGGATTTTTGTATGAAAAAATAATTAAATATCTAGGTTGTTATTTCAAATAGGTGTAGCAACTTAAAAGCTGATAATTATGACAAACTTCTTCAAGAAATTAAAAAAGATTTGGAAAAATGGCACGATTTGAACCTATCTTTAATGGGAAGAATAGCTCTAATAAAGATGAATATCCTACCAAGGTTATTATTCCTGTTTCAAACTATTCCAATATTTTTAAATAGTGGATTTTTTCAAGAATTGAACAAGATGGTTGCCAAATATGTTTGGCAAGGTAAAAAAACTAAAGACATTGCAGGACTCTAAATTAAGAGCAGGTATGGGCCTTCCAGATTGGCAATTATACTATAAAGTATCTGCACTTCTATGGGTAAGAGACTGGATACTCCTGAATGACAAAAGACAATTGCTACTAGAAGGTCACTATTCGACTTTGGGGTGGCATGCATATTTGTGGTATCAAAAACTTGAAGTCCACTCCTATTTTAAGAATCACTGGTTTCGAAAATCCTTGTATGTATACCTACTTCAAATGAAGACACAAGATGAAGGATTGTATGGTCCAATGGGCAAAAAAAATTGGTTATAATATTACATTAGAAGAATGGGAGAGACTGTGGAAGCTTAATGTTAAATTAACCAGGTCAGTAACTTTTAAAGAAAATCTATATAAGATGTTTTATAGATGGTACTTGACCCCACAGAAATTGTGTAAGATTTATACTAATATGTCTAACAAATGTTGGAAATGCACTAAACAGATTGGTTCCTTTTACCATATGTGGTGGACATGTGAGATGGTAAAAGACTATTGGAAAATGGTGCATGAAATGTTACAGAAGATTATGAAGACATAGATCCATTTCAAACCAGAACTATTTTTATTGAACATATTTCCTGAGGACTATTCCAAAGAAATGAGACATTTGTTGGCACACTTTAACACAGCAGCTAGGATTCTTTTGGCGCAGAGAAGGAAATCTCAGGAAATTCCCACGAAAATGGACTTGGTGGGGAAAGCTCTGGAAACAGCAGAGCTGGACTTTCTATCCCAGCTGTTGGCTGGGAAATCTAAAGAAGCAAGAAAATGTTGGATGAAATTTTATGCCTGGTTAGACATTCAAGACTCTTAAGATTCTTTGGTGTGACTCATTTCTTCTTTCTTTTTTCCTGTATTTTATATTATAAAATTTACCTTTACTGGAATTGTCAAAATTACTAGATAATTTTAACAAAAGATTTATACTATAAAATTTTAAAATGGATTATGTACAGTTTAGACAAAATAATATGAGACAATTTATGTAAAGAAAATATTTTAAGCTTGTATTCTTTGAAAGTATTTTTATTTTATTTATTTATATTTCGATTTATATCCCGCCCTTCCCACCAAAGTGGCTCAGGGCGGGATATTTTGTTATTATGCAAAATAACACCAGAATGTATTGTGCTTTTTATCTTTCCTATTCCCCTATCCCTATTTTTTCTGAAACCAATAAAACTTTTGAAAACTCATCATGGTGGGGAGGGGGTTAGCCTGAATGGGCAGAAGAATGAGGTGCCAGCTTATTACCATCACTGTCCTTACTCAGAAGCCTGGTAGAACAACTCTGCCTTACAGGTCCTATGGAATTGTGAAAGGGCTCTGGTGTTAGGAAGTAGAAAGTTCCACCAGGTTGTGCCAGGACCAAAAAAGCCCTTGCCCTTGTTGAGGACAACCAGACCTCCTTAGGGCCAGAAATTACCAATAAGTTGGTACTTGCAGAACACAACTTCTTCCAGGGACATAGCAGAGGAGGCAGTCCTGCAGATACATTGATTCCAGACCACTCAAGGCCTTAAAGGTCAGAACCCAAACTTTGAATCTGACTCGATACTCAACCGGAAGCCAGTGCAGCACAGGTTGAATATATGCTGTCCACAGTGTTCCCATCAGGACTCACGCACGCTGCCGCATTCTGGACCCATTGGAGCTTCTGGGTCAGATTCAGGGATAGGCCAACATAAAGCGAGTTACAGTAGTATAGCCTGGAGGTGACTGTCACATGGATTACTGTGGCAAGGTCTGAGTGAGACAGGAGGGAAGCCAGTTGCCAGGCTTGGGAAAGGTGGTAAAATGCCACCTTGGCAATATGTGTGACCTGGGCCTCCACAGAGAGGGAGGTATGCAATGCTACTCCCAAACTCTTCATGGACTATGCCAGTGTAAGGGGTGCCCTGTCAAGGGTTGGTACTCCAGCCCCAATCCCCCCAGCCACAGAACCTCTGCCTTTGATGGGTTCAGCTTCAGTCTGCTCTTTCTTAGCCAGCCTACCATGGCCTCCAATCCCTCAGGTAGAGACTGCGGGACAAACAGATCCAAACAGTTTACATTTTGCATTTTATTAAGACATAAATTATTTCTCTTCCTGCCCTCTTTCCCTTCTGTGCAATATCTATGTGAAGAGCACATGGAATATTTATTTATTTAAATATTTTTAAGTCTGCCTGAGAAAACCTGCCCAAGTGGGATGCATATCAGTTTCACTATGCATGACAGAAGGGATGATCTAAACCAAAATCTCATTGATTGAACGTACAAAACTGTTCACAGCACTATTTCCTCTTCAGACTGATGAATTGTGTATGGAGATTAGCCAAAGTCATATCTTTTCATAGAGGTAATAGTAAATTAATTTGAGTATTAAAGCTCTCCTCCCACCCCTCATTCTAAAAATCACACACATACAAACTATTGAAATAGATTAAAATCTTTTTAATTAAGGCATTCTCTGTTTTGTTTAAAAGTGCTCTTTGGTCTGTCTTGCAGTAAACGATGACAGACATTCAGATATGTTGCTAAAGCAAAACTGTCATGTACTGCTCTTTATCAGAATGTAACTTAAGATCTCATCCATGGCAAGAATTTTCCCTGTTTGACTGGGTAGGGAAATTCTCTTCTCACTAGATCTAGCCCCTTTCTTTGGACTAAATGGGAGTCTCCATCTAACTACTCACTTGTCCTTGCCAACTTTCCCCAATTCTCTTTTCTGTGTTAAACTGCTGTCAATCAGGGCTGAATTCTGAAACCATCAGTACTAAGGTTGCCAGCTCTGAGTTGGAAAATTCCTGGAAAGTTTGGGAGTGGAGCCTAAGAAGGGTAGGATTTGGAGATGGAGGGACTTCAATGGGATATAATGCCATAGAGTCTACCTTACAAAGTGGCCATTTCTCCAGGTGAAATTATCTCCATCAATTGGAGATCAGTTGTATTTCCTGTAAATGTCCAGCCACCACCTGGATGCTGGCAACACTATTCAACTCTTCTCAGCTATGGCTGAAATTAGACTGAATTTTCCTTGACATTCAGTTTAGAAGTCTTTCTCTGTTCAGCTGAAGCTAATCAATCAGATTCCTTGGAGCAGCCTGTCACTCAAGGCTCTCTGTTTCTGTGAAGAATTAACCCTTCACAGTAATTTGTATAGCACTTCTAAGATTTTAAAAGTGCAGTCTGTCACATCAGTAAACTGGATTTCTCACAAGTCATGCATTCATAGCTGAAAGCCACAAACTATGCAGGCACAAAGCTTATCTACACAGCTCTCAAATTTGAAGAGAACAGTAAGATGATTCAACAAGGTGTTCAATGCACATGTAAAAGAGCAATTAAATCAGACACTGATGCTTTTCTTATCAATGTCACAGACTGTAAATTGCACATATACTCAGAAATAGCAAGGCAAGTTACAGATAGCATGATATAAAATTGGGCCATGCTTCATATCCTGAAACAAGAGGAAAACTTAAATTGCTAACTGCCTCCCCCCCCACAACCATGAATGTAAGTTATCTGAGTTTAAACCACAAGGATATAGGGCCAGGCTACCTGATACATAACCAGCTATTATCTCTACAGCCATCAGTCTTGTCAATTGAATTTTTTTTTGTAGCAGGAACTCCTTTGCATATTAGGCTATACCTCCCTCATGTAGCCAATCCTCCAAGAGCTTACAGGGCTCCTCTTACATGACCTACTCTAAGTGCTTGGAGGATTGGCTACATCAGGGAGGTGTAGCCTAATATGCAAAGGAGTTCCTGCTATTAAAAAAAGCCCTGTATTTTTCACATAAAGTATTGCTGCTGTCCTTCTCTGTAGGAATACTTTCCAGGTCTTTTTGTAAAGACTGAAGCAACAGAACAGTGAAATGAAGGATTATATAATTAGGATTAATTATATATAGTTTAATACAAACGTTTAATACATAAATTATATATAGTTTAATACATAATACATATATAGTTTAATACATTAAGAGAACAAGAGTATAGGACTGTGAAGAGTGACTAGAAGAAAGTTAAAAAGTAATTTATGACATAGAAATTGAGAAATCATTACATGAGTTGTAATAATTTTAAGGTGTCCTTTGTACTATGTTGGTACATAACAGTTACCTTGCCTGATAAGTTACTGTGTTGCTTTTTAATATTTTGCTTGCATGTATTCATTATTTTATCTCAATAAAATCTTTTTGTTTATTATTTAAAAATAAGAAATCATTATTTTTAAAGAGTAAAGTGTTTTGATGAGATGACTATATCATAGTGCTTAAGGGTCTGATTCTTGATTGTTGTCATACCAGTTCATCTATCAGTAGATAGATTCCAGGACCATTGTAGGTAAGTTTAGCCATACTTAGTGGCCCTTCTGGCAAGCTGTGAGACTCTGCATAGGCATTCATTATGAATGAATAAAGTACCATTCTCCTTCAATTTAGTGATTCTGAAGCTTTGTTCTAATTCACTTGCATCAATCAAAGTTAGGGTTGTCAGGTCTGTGTTGGAAAACACCTGGAGACTTTAGGGGTGGATCCAGGAGAGGGGAGGGGCTTCAGTATGATACAATGCCATAGAGTCCACCCTTCAAAGCAGCCATTTTCTCCAGGGGAGCTGATTTCTGCCTGCTGAAGATCAGTTGTAAAAGTTGGAGATCTCCATGACCCACCTGGAGACTGGCAATCCTAAAACTTCATTCTCATTAAAAGAAAACACTGAGGAAAGTGAACTGGACATGCATTACCGTGAACAAACGGGGTGGCAAGTTTATCATGTGTTAGTCAATTGAATAAGGCTTTGTTCATTTTCACATAGAATATTCCACTTGCTGGTTTTCTGGAAGTCAGAAATTTAACAAAATCAAGAGCAATTAAAATATATATATTGTCCTGTAAGTAACATTTTAGTTTCACCAATAACTCAATAGCTCTTCAATAAGTCTGATGTTGAGCCCCACTTCATCTTATACATTATTCTGGTTTACTGACTGACTCCACCAGCTTCTTTTCCTTTCATGTCACACTTAAGAATGCATTTTCTGACCTACTTTCTGATTTGCATGCTGCAGTGCTGATCTGTCTTGTAACATACTCTGCTTCTCTTTTTTATTTTTTTAAACTTCTGTAAGGTTAAAGGCAAAGGAAATAAATAATTAGAAATATCTTCTTAGATCATCAAAATAAAATATCTGAAATAAACTTGTTTTATATATTATATTGCTTTGGCTTTGCATTGACATTTGGACATGATCAATTGTTTGATAACACTTTGCATATTTATGTGGTTATCGTATGTCACTGGATTCTTTGCAGTGTTTCAAGCCATAGAGCCCCCCCCACCCAATAGCTGATTTACAGATGAAAAGAGATTGCATATTTTGATAAACACTCACATACAGCTTTTCCAGTAGATAAATGAATGTGAGGTAAAGGTGTTGCTCTTACAATGCACCAATCATTTCACATTTCAATAAATGATTGGATTGATAGGCTGAAATGTTGAGAGACTTGGGGGTGATGCCTGGGAAGGACACTGTTTGCAGAGGATGTGATATTACTTCCAAGTAACACTCTAGGTTGCCTTTCCTAGTCTCTATACTCTTTACTAGATGAGAGGAAATTTCTATTGCATCACTATGTGGAGTCCATTTTTCCCCATTGCTCAGATTCTCAGGGATGGGAAATTGGGATGGTGGGGCATAAATCCCTTCCTTGGATGGCATATTTAAAGGGCGGTTCTTTCTATAGACAATTATCATAATGCTACAAAAGAGTAATTGGAAGTATAATTTCTTTTTGCACTTCTAATCTGATCATATTTGACCTTCACTTCATTGTATAAGAAAACCCAGGCTTAGACATCATGTCACAGCTTTTTATGCAGTCAGGTATATATAAAAATGGTCTTGCCTGTAGAGATTTGAGTTTGATTAGACTGGAAACTATGGCTGAAATTAAAATTAATCTCTGTGCTGTTGGGCAGAGTCAATGCTTGTGTACACAATAAGTTTAAGTAATGCAGTAGTACACCAGCCAGCCATTTGCTTGGGGATGGATTGTTACCCTGAGAGAACTATTGATTGCTTGTAAGTATATGACAAACTTGAATGATGATTCATCTGTCTTTGCTCTAAGACTTCAGGGAGGAAAAAAAAAGAACTGAGAAAGAGTCCAACTGGTCTGGCGAAAAGAGCATAAAGCCTTGTTTGTTTCTAGCCTTCCCTTACAACAACTGAGTCTGCATATACATTTATCTTCCAAGAAAAGTTATCTGCCTCAATTACACCAGTAATTATTATCCAGCTCCTGTTCATACCTCACAGTCATTTTATAATATCCAGTTAATCCTGTTTGATTTTGTATTCCTCTTCTGAAAGTGAGTTGTTAAAGACTGACAATTAATTGTTCAGGTGACAGTACTACATTAAGTGAAAATAACAAAACATACAATTTTGCATACATTTAATTATTGACCAAAATCACTACTTGTCTAAGGATTATTGCAGACTAGTATCAAATGTTGATGAATTTTAAACCGATGATGTTAAACTTGTCAAATTTAAAAATTTTGCCTCATGTTTTCTTCTCCCTTAAAAATGCTTATGTAATGGCAATTGTACTTAAGAATGTGGACTTTCTATCTCACATTCCTGAATGAACTTTGCCAATCGGAAAAACAACACTGAAAGTGAAAGTATGGAAATTAAGGTCCCTTTCACCATTACCTTAGGGTCTCATCAGAGTAAAGCTCTATTTCTTTTCCTTTAGACTATGATCCCCTAGTCCTCCAAAAGAGGATGTTTCCTTTTGCCATGGTGTAGGGTGTGAGGTGGGGATAAATAATGTGCTATAGAAAGGAAACCATGCATGTATCAATTAACCATAGCAACTGTCTAGCTAAAAAGTACACAAGCCACCTCCCATAAAGGATACCAATAGCCATGAGAAAATAATTGCAGTTTGAAGAGAAACAGGGTGTTTCTCTCCATTGAACAGGAATCCTGCCAGCAATCATCTAGGTTATGGGGAAGTCATTTCCAGTTTTAACATTTTTGATGCAAGCACATGCACTAGGAACATGCAATTTCCCCTGAGTTTTTTACTTTTTAATTTTAAAACTGTTTGGTCCCATTCATTATTGCACATGTTCATTTTCATTATTGTCTGTTTCCTCCTCCTCCTCCCCTCCAAAACCAAAGCATCAGCGGTCCATAGAGGAGCAGAGGTGGAGGGGGGTCTCCTCTGCCCATGTATCCCCTGCTTAATATTGCATGCTGAATATTGCAATCTGAAGCCACAACTAGCCAGTAGCAAGAGGAGCAAATGTCCCATGCATATAGTAAAGAGGAAAAAAGAGGAAGAACGACGACAAAGGCATATATAAATATCTGTCAGTTCATCAACTACATTGCATCTGAAAAAGTGGAGTCTAGTAATAAAACCTTGGGTTTTATACTTCACTTTTCTCTACCCTAAGCAAACTCGAAGTGGCTTGTATTAACCTTCCCTTTCTCTCCCCACAACAGTCACCTTGTAAGGTGGGTGGGATTGAAAGAGTTCTGAGACAACTGTGACTGGCCCAAGGTCACCCAGCAGGCTTCATGTGAATGAGTGGGGAATAAAATCCAGTTTTCCAGATTAAAGTTCACCACTCTTAACCAGTACACCACACTGGAATACAATCTTTTTAGTGTTTAAAGTACCACTACATTCTTAATTGTTTTTGCTGAGCAGACCAATATAGCTACCTTTTGGGAACAAATGACTGAAGGGCTGGTGTTAATTTGTCATTTACCAAACAAGTGAAACAAACAGGCCTTTTCAGTATGTAGTTTTATGCGTTTATGAAAGTATGTTGAAATCCATTCCCCATGGAAACTTCAGCTGGCAGCTATCTCACTTTTTTTCTTTTTGCACTAAGGAACAGAGAGGTTAAAAAAAAAGGCAAGCATGGAGCCTGTGACTTTAAAATATCACGGTAACCTGGAAAGAATACCCCCTCCCAATGAAGTTATCACCTGACTCTGTCTCTGATGCATGAGGGACTACAGTGATCCAAGCAGTTCTGCTGGAGCAGTCTTGAATCAGCACAGTTGATTATTTCAGCCCAAGTAACAATAGGTTAGACTAAATATACAAGTATATAGAAACAATAAAAAGAACTAATAGCATTTTGCTTCAACAGTCAATATGATAACCAACAACAAATTTATTTATTAATTTACGTTATATTTATATCCCGCCTATTCTATGCAGACTCAAAGCACCCTCTCGGCTTGGCTTTGCGAACGAAGATTTAAGAAGGGTGCAGTAGTCCACGTCTGCTGCAGGCTCGCTGGTGGCTGACAAGACCAATGCGGGACAGGCAGATCCGGCCACAGTGGCTGCAGGGAAAAGTCTGATTTGGGGTTCGTGCTGTAGCAGTGCGATTCTTCCTCAATCTCCTTTTGTCCTCAAGACCAGCTATGCGTGCGTTCTCAAAGGAAGAGACGGCCTGGTGGATGGTGTGTCTCCATGCTTTGCGATCTGAGGCTAGGTCAGACCACTGGTGATGGTTGATGCGACAGGTGCCAAGGGATTTCTTCAAGGAGTCCTTGTACCTCTTCTTTGGTGCCCCTCTATTTCGATGGCCGGTGGAGAGTTCGCCATACAGGGCAATCTTGGGAAGGCGGTGGTTTTCCATCCTAGAAATATGCCCTGCCCAGCGCAGCTGAGTCTTCAACAGCAGTGCCTCGATGCTTGTAACCTCCGCTCGCTTGAGGACTTCCGTGTTGGTCACAAAGTCACTCCAGTGGATGTTGAGGATGATGCGAAGGCAGCGCTGATGAAAGCGCTCGAGGAGTCGCAGGTGATGACGGTATAAAACCCACGATTCGGAGCCATAGATGAGGGTTGTCATCACAACCGCTTTGTAAACATTGATCTTTGTGCCTTTTTTCAGATGCTTGTTGCTCCACACTCTTTTGTGCAGTCGGCCAAATGCAGGGTTTGCCTTTGCCAGCCTGTTGTCAATCTCCTTGTCGATCTTGGCATCTGAGGAGATGATGCACCCCAGGTAGCTGAACTGCTGGACTGTCTTCAGAACTGATTCACCCACAGTGATGCAGGGAGGGTGATAATCTTCCTGCGGTGGAGGCTGGTGGAGAACTTTTGTCTTCTTCAGACTAACTTCTAGGCCAAATAGCTTGGCAGCCTCTGCAAAGCAGGACGTCATATGCTGCAGAGCTGATACCGAGTGGGAGACGAGAGCAGCAGCATCAGCAAACAGTAGCTCTCGGATGAGTTTTTCCATTGTCTTGGAGTGGGCCTTTAGTCGCCTCAGGTTGAACAGGCTGCCATCGGTGCGATAGCGGATGTAGACACCATCGTCATCATCTAGATCTACTGCGGCTCTTTGAAGCATCATGCTAAAGAAGATCGTAAAGAGAGTTGGCACGAGAACACAGCCTTGCTTTACACCTGTGCCTATTGGGAAGGGCTCTGAGAGGTCGTTGCAGTGTCTGACTTGGCCTCGCTGGTCTTCGTGTAGCTGGATGATCATGCTGAGGAACCTTGGGGGACATCCTAAACGTTCCAAGATTTGCCATAGGCCTTTCCTGCTAACGGTATCGAAAGCTTTGGTAAGGTCGACAAAAGTCACATACAGAGCCTTGTTCTGTTCCCTGCATTTCTCTTGGAGCTGCCTGAGAACAAATACCATGTCGGTGGTGCTCCTGTTAGCTCTGAAGCCGCACTGGCTCTCTGGGAGGAGTTCTTCTGCAATGGTGGGCACCAGTCTGTTCAGGAGTATTCTGGCAAGGATTTTGCCTGCGATGGAGAGCAGGGTTATCCCCCGGTAGTTGGAGCAGTCTGACTTTTCCCCTTTGTTCTTGTATAGGGTGATGATGATTGCATCGCGAAAGTCCTGTGGTAATTTGCCTTGTTCCCAGCAGGTGACAAGTACTTTGTGAAGTGAGCTATGTAGTGCTGTGCCCCCATGCTTCCAGATCTCTGGTGGAATTCCATCAACTCCTGCTGCCTTGCCACTTTTCAGTTGCTTGATGGCTTTAACAGTCTCTTCTAGGGTGGGGATCTCATCCAACTCTGCTTTCACTGGTTGAAGTGGGGTGAGGTGGATTGCTGAATCTTGAACTACGCGGTTGGCACTGAAGAGAACCTGAAAATACTCCGACCACCGGTTCAGTATGGATGCCTTGTCTGTGAGGAGCACTTGGCCGTCTGCACTACGCAAGGGACTCTGAGCCTGATATGATGGACAATATACTGCCTTCAGGGCTTCGTAGAACCCTCTTAAATCACCAGTGTCTGCACACAGCTGGGTTCTCTCTGCAAGCTTGGTCCACCACTCGTTCTGAATGTCTCGAAGCTTGCGCTGGAGGTTGCTACATGCAGCGCGAAAGGTTGCTTTTTTCCTAGGACAGGAGGGCTGAGCAAGATGTGCTTGGTAGGCAGATCTCTTTTTCGCCAGTAAATCTTGGATCTCTTGATTGTTCTCATCAAACCAGTCCTTGTTCTTCCTTATGGAGAACCCGAGGACTTCTTCAGAGATCTGCAGGACGGTAGTTTTTAGGTGTTCCCAGAGTGCTTCTGGAGAAGGGTCTGTGGGGCAACTGGGGTCCTCAATTCTTGACTGGAGTTTTTCCTGGAAGGCAGCTTTAACTTCGGCTGACTGGAGTCTGCCAACCTGAAACTTCCTCCGAGGGATACCTCCTCTCCTGGGTGTGAGTTTAAAGTGAAGACGGAGATTGCAGCGTACAAGACGATGATCCGTATGACATTCTGCACTGGGCATTACTCGGGTGTGTAAGACATCTCGAAGGTCTCTCTGGCGCACCAGAATGTAGTCAATAAGGTGCCAGTGCTTGGACCGTGGGTGCATCCAGGTTGTCTTCAGGCTGTTCTTCTGCTGGAAGATAGTGTTGGTGATGGTGAGCTGGTGCTCCATGCAGAATTCTAGCAGGAGGCGCCCATTGTCATTGCAGTTGCCAATGCCGTGTTTGCCAAGTACTCCTTTCCAGGCTTCCGAGTCTTTACCTACTCTGGCATTGAAGTCGCCAAGGATGATCACCTTGTCCTCTGTAGGGGTCTTCCGTACGAGGTTGTGTAGATCAACATAGAACTTGTTCTTTTCTGCGGGATCTGCTTGAAGGGTTGGGGCATACACACTGAAGAGTGTTGCATGCTGCTTGTTTTGAAGTGGGAGGCGCATGGACATGATGCGATCTGAGTGACCTGTTGGCAGGTTTTCGAGTTTGGAGGCAATGGAGTTTCTGACCATGAAGCCAACGCCAGAAAGGCGGCTCTCAGCCTTTGACTTACCTGACCAGTAGAGAGTATAGCCAGCACCGTGTTCTTGAAGACTACCTTCCTCAGGGAAACGGACCTCACTGAGAGCTGCTATGTCGATATTCAACCTGAGAAGTTCGTGGGCAACTAGAAGTTCGTAGAGCAGAGCGTCGTTCAGGGCGACCACTGTCTACTGTGTCAAGCATGGTTCTGATGTTCCAACACGCAAGCTTTAGTCTTTGCATACTTTGTGAGGCAGGTGCATGCCTTTTCTTTGTTGTTATTTTTTGACCGCAAGTAAGGATGCCCGTTGACCGCGGCTAGCCAACTGGGGTGGGGGAGACGAGCTTTGTTTAGGCCACCTTTTCTAGGCCCCTCTCCGTGTGGAGCAAGCAGTGCTGTCCTTAGATAAGGCTGCTTGGTCGTTCAGGGTGCTGCCGAAAAATGCTTTCGTCTCCAGGTTAGCATCAGGCGACCAATACCCTGAACCGCCTACATGCAGGATCAGGACTGCGGCTTCCAGTGGCACCTTCCACCTGCCGTTTCACCCCTAGCCCATCGCTGCAGGACTTGATGTGTTGTGGGTTGTGTATGTGGATATGCCCTTCAGGTCTGTGCAGAGGAATTTTTTAGGTGAAGCGCAGTGTGCGCGGTACTGGCTCCACCCTTTCACCTGGGGGTCATCTGCCATGGCCCAGTAAGCCGGGACGCCGGCAGCGAGTCCTCCAGGTGGTAGGTGTTACATTAACGAGCTCTATCTGCCCGGGTTTGATGTTAGAGTTTTCCTTCTCTTAGGCTGGCGAGGTTGGTGGGCCCAGCCTGCCCATCCGGTTATACCGCCGGACAATTCGGTCGCACCATGACGTAGCAAACTCTGTGAAAAACGGGGGGGACCAGCGAGAAGGTGTTGCTACGGATGCAGTAATGCAGGAGAGGCCATTGCAGTGACCATCTGCCAGGCATAGCCAGACATTGACCACGTGGCGTTCACTACACCGGGAGAGGAGAGGCTATGTATTGCGCACTTTCCCTGGGGGGGTAGGATACCCAGAGGGAGCCCCCCCACCCCCCGCCCCCCCAGACTCAAAGCAGCTAACAACCTAAAATACACAATAAACAATAAGCAATATTAAAACAATAAAACAATCAGATAATTTGCAATGGTGTTACTTCAGGCACATATTATTTCCTTTCTCAACGCGTACAGATCCTAGGCATTTAGTACTAAAGTGCAATAGATCCATTAGATGTCATATGCCATCTGAAACAGTTCAGTCTTGCAGGCCCTGTGGAACTGCGATAAGTCCCACAGGGCTCTGAAGGCTTCTGGGAGGGTGTTCCAGAGAATTGGGGCTACAACCGAGAAGGTTCTTGCTCTGGTGGAATTAAGCCAGGGAATAGCCCAAGGATAGCCAAAAGATTTTGAGAGCTTGAGAGCTTGATCGAAGTGATCTCTGGGGAACATGTGGGGCAAGGCGGTCTCGCAGATAGGTAGGTCCTAGGCCATATAGGGCTTTGAAGGTTAATACCAGGACCTTGAATCATTTTTGGTATGGAACAGGCAGCCAGTGCAGCGCTCTCAGCACAGGCTGAATGTGCTCCTTCCAGGGAAGCCTCTTTAGTAGCCTGGCTGCAGCATTCTGCACCAGCTGCAGCTTCTGAATCTGAGTCAAGGGCAGCCTCATGTAGACAGCATTACAGTAATCAATTCTCAAGGTGACCAAGGCGTGGATCACCATTGCTAAGTCACTGTGCTCAAGGTAATTGACCAACTGCCGTGTTTGCTGAAGGTGGAAAAAAGCAGCTCTGGCAGTGGCTGCTACATGGG
Organism: Heteronotia binoei; assembly: GCF_032191835.1. Taxonomy (NCBI): domain Eukaryota; kingdom Metazoa; phylum Chordata; class Lepidosauria; order Squamata; family Gekkonidae; genus Heteronotia; species Heteronotia binoei. The sequence goes on from NC_083225.1 coordinate 84,352,497, forward strand.
CCTCCATAGTTAAGGAGGACTCCAAGAGCACTCCCAAGCCCTTAACCCTTGACGCTGGTGTCAGTGACACAAGACAGTGGCACAAATTCACAAGACATTCATCTACATACCAGATAGAGATGTGTGGTCCCCATCTGCAGATATCTAGATTGTTGGATTAGGGCCATACCAACACTAAATAGATTTTCCCCAGGTTTGCAGAAAAATCTGAAATGACAAAAAAAAGTACATTAGTAGGGTAGAAACTCCCCTCCAAAACAAAACAATGTTGTCTGTGCATGCACAGACAACATGCTTACTGTAAAGCTGTTGGCAGCAACTACAGGGAGCCACACCAGACCCATTTCAGGCAGCTGCTCTGGGTCTAGCCATGGTGATAGCAGGCACTCTGCTAATGTATCAGCAGACACCCCCTAATGTATTTTGTGTGTGTGTGATTGTCAAACCTGGGAGGTCCTGCAGTTTTGTAGGAAAATTCGTTTCATGTTGGTGTGTCCCTGATCGAAAGATTTAGAAATCAGCAGATTAGGGCTGCACATTGCTACACATTGCATATGGGAGCCAGAAATCCACGCCTGACACAGTGGCAGCAGATGACAGGAGACGATCTGGGCCCAGTTGTGGTGGCAGCAACTCTGAGCTTGGGGCAGCTCCCGGGCATTTCCACTGCTAGGCTCAAAGGTTGGTGATTGGACCTGGAGCTGGACCAGGCTCAGCTATGAGGGAGGAGATGGGATGCCTCCTGCATCCCTGTCACCACCACAGGCAACATGGCTCCCAGGGTAGTGTGAGGAAATAGTGTTAGACAAAGAGGGGCAGAAAGACAGAAGGGATCATTGACAGAGAATGAGAGGAGAGGGAAGGAAGGAAGCAAAGGTGGGAGAATACCCCCTCTCTGCAAGTTTTTTGCAGTTTCCCTCATGTATCTCCTCATACTGAGATTCCAGGGTTGAGAATCTGGAACTCTACATTTATGCTTGCTGAAGAATCAGGGATTTTTTTCCCAGAAGGAATGCACAGGAACACAGTTCTGGCTGCCTTGGCATCAGGGGATGTGGCTTAATATGCAAATTAGTTCCTGCTGGGTTTTTTCTACCAAAAAAAAGCCCTGTGAGGAATTATTTCTTCTGTAAATAAAAGACAATTGATTTAATGTTTTGTACTAAAATATGTTCCATCTCATGGATTGCTGCCTTAATGTGGTGAGAGAGCTTGCGCAGTTCAGTGAGGCTGTGGGCTACGCCATGCAGGGTCACACAAGATGGACAGGCCACAGCTGAGAACCCAGACAAAATGCGATCCACTGGAGAAGGAAATGGCAATCCACTCCAGTATCCTTACCAAGAAAATCTTATGGACAGTGATAAAAGGCTAAAAGATATGGGACTGGAAGATGAGTCTCTCAGGTTAGACGGTGCCCAATATGCTACTGGGGAAGTGTGGAGGCCAAGTCCAAGTAACCACAGAAAGAGTGAAGCAGCTGGACCAAAGCTGAAAGCACACTCAGCTGTGGATGTGTCTGATGGTGAAAGAACAGTCCAACAGTGCAAAGAACAATACTGCATTGGAACGTAGAATGTAAGATCTATGAATCAAGGTAAGCTGGATGTAGTCAAACAAGAGATGGCAAGACTGATCAACATCTTGGGAATCAGCGAACTAAAATGGATGGGCATGGGTGATGTAGATCACTACATCTATTATTGTGGCCAAGAGTCCTGTAGAAGGAATGGTGTGGCCTTTATAGTTAACAAGAGAGTGAAGTAGGCAGTAATGGGATACAATCTCAAAAATGACAGAATGATCTCGGTCCATATCCAAAGCAAACCATTCAATATCACAGTAATCCCAGTCTATGCCCAAACCACTGACGCAAAAGAGAAGTGGACCAGTTCTATGAAGATCTACAACACCTTCTAGAATTAACACCAAAAAAAGATGTCCTCCTCATCATAGGAAGTGGAATGCCAAAGTGGGAAGTCAAAAGGTAACCGGAACAACTGACAAGTTTGGCCTTGGAGAACAAATGAATCCAGGCAAAGGCTAATAGAGTTTTGTCAAGAGAACAAGCTGGCCATAGCGAACACCCTCTTGCAACAACCTAAAAGGCGACACTACGCATGGACATCACCTGATGGGCAACACAGAAATCAGATTCATTATATACTCTATTGTCAAAGATGGATAAGCTCCTTATAGTCAGCAAAAACAAGACCTGGAGCTGACTGCGGCTCAGATCATGAGCTACTCATTGCAAAATTCAGACTTAAACTGAAAAAAACTGGGGAAGCCATTAGGTCATTCAGGTTTGACTTGATCACATGCCTTATGAATATACAGTGGAGGTGAAGAATAGATTTAAGGGACTAGAGTTGACAGACAGAGTGCCTGAAGAACTATGGATGGAGGTTCATGACATTGTACAAAGGCAGCAATCAGCACCATCCCAAAGAAAAAGAAATGCAAGAAAGCAAAGTGGATGTCTGATGAGGCTTTACAGATATCTGAGGAAAGAAGGAAAGCAAAAGACAAAGGTGAAAAGGAAAGGTTTACCTAACTGAATGCAGATTTCCAGAGAACAGTAAGGAGACCTTCCTGAAGGAATAATGCAAAGCAATAGAGGAAAAAAATAGAATGGGAAGGACAGGAGATCTCTTTAGGAAAATTGGAGAAATCAAGGGAACATTTCATGCAAATATGGCCATGATAAAGGACAAAATGGTAGGGACCTAAAAGAAGCAGAAGAGATCAGGAAGAGGTGACAAGAATACACAGAAGAATTATACAAGAAGGATCTCAATGTACTTGACAACCATGACAGTGAAATCACTGACCTTGAGCAAGACATTCTGGAGTGTGAAATCAAATGGGCCTTAGAAAGCATTACTAACAACAAAACGAACGGACATGATGGTATACAATTCAGATTTTCAAAGTCCTAAAAGATGATGCTGTTAAAGTTATGCACACATTATGTCGACAAATCTGGAAAATGTAACAATGGCCACGGGAATGGAAAAGGTCAGTTTATATTCCAATCCCAAAGAAGGGTAATGCCAAGGAATGTTCAAACTATCACACCATTGCACTCATTTCACATGCCAGCAAGGTCATGTTAAAGATCCTACAAACTAAGCTTCAGCAGTATGTCGATCGGGAACTACCAGAAGTTCAAGCTGGGTTTTGGAGAGGTAGAGGAACTAGAGATCAAATTGCCAACATACGCTGGATTATGGAGAAAGCACGGGAGTATCAGAAAAACGTCTATTTCTGTTTCATTGACTATGCTAAAGCCTTTGATTGTGTGGATCACAACAAACTGTGACAAGTTCTTAAAGAGATGGGAGTACCAGACCACCTCATATGTCTCCTGAGAAACCTGTATAAGAGTCAAGAAGCAACTGTCAGAACAGGATATGGAACAACTGATTGGTTTAGAATAGGAAAAGGAGTTCGACAAGGATGTATATTGTCACCCTGCTTATTAATTTATATGCAGAGTACATCATGCGGAATGCTGGCCAGGATGAAGCACAAACCGGAATTAAGATTGCTGGGAAAAACATCAACAACCTCAGCTATGCAGATGACACCACTCTAATGGCAGAAAGAGAGGAGGATCTAAAGAACTTCTTGTGGAGGGTGAAAGAGGAGAGCATAAAAGTAGGCGTGAAACTCAACATAAAAAAAACTAAGATCATGACATCCGGCCCCATAATACTTTGGCAAATAGAAGGGGAAGATATGGAAGTAGTGACAGACTTCACATTTCTGGGATCCAATATCACTGCAGATGGTGACTGTAGCCATGAAATTAAAAGACTCCTTGGGAGGACAGCTATGGCAAACCTGGGCAGTATAATAAAAAGTATAGACATCACCCTGCCAACAAAAGTCCGTATAGTCAAAGCAATGGTATTCCCAGTAGTAATGTATGGCTGTGAGAGCTGGACCATAAGGAAGGCCGAGTGCAGAAGAATAGATGCTTTTGAGCTGTGGTGCTGGAGAAGAATCTTGAGAGTCCCTTGGACTGCAAGAAGATCAAATCAGTCAGTCCTAAGGGAAATCAACCCAGACTGCTCCCTGGAAAGTCAGATGCTGAAGCTGAAGCTCAAATACTTTGGTCACCAAACAAGAAGGGAGCACTCACTGGAGAAGATCCTGATGCTGGGAAAGACAGAAGCAAAAGAAGAAGGGGATGGCAAAAGATGAGATGGCTGGACAGCATTACTGATGTAACAAACACGAATTTGAGCAGACTTCAGAAGATCATGGAAGACAGGAGGGCCTGGCGTGACTTTGTCCATGGAGTCGCAAAGAGACGGACTCAACTGTGCGACTGAACAACAACAACAACTAAAATATGTTGCTAAATATTCTCTCTGTTTGATATCTGATTGAGAAGGGAAAGGAAAATGGGTGTGATTTAATGAGAAGGGAAAGGAGAATGGGTGGGATTTAATAGGGCTGCCAGCCTCCAGGTGGGACCTGGAAATCTCCCAGAATTACTACTTAACTCCAGATTACATAGATCAGTTTTCCTGGAGCAAATGACCATTTGGGAGGTTGGACTCAATAACATTACAACCTCTGGAGGTCCTCCCCCTCCCCCAAATCCTATCCTTCCCAGGCTCTACCCACAAAATCTTCAAGAATTTCCAAGCCTGGAGCTGGTCAGCCTAGAAGGGAAGGAAGAGACCTACAGTCCAAGTGGCAGATAATAAAATTATAGTGTCATTGACATCAGTGGTCTAAGAGGGGATATAAGTATGCTTAGAATGGCACTGCTATGCTTTTTCATGTTTTCATGGAAGAAATTCAGAAGTTACTCTCCCAGAGTTGCTATTCTTAAAATACAGCTTCTCCTTAGAGAAAGGACTTATTTTCAAGGTTTTTCAGCTACCATATCCTACTGAAATTCTACTTGTCATGAACGTTTATGTAACAATATATTTGTTAGCCTTTAAGGTGCCACAAGACTATAATTTTTGTTGCAACAGACTATCAAAGCTACTGTTGTGGAATTTAACTTTCTGCTGTGAATTTCACTCACTAGAGAAAATAGCCAAGACTCTGTTATTCATTTGATCATTCATACAGGATCAAAGTAACATGAATCTCTGATCATATTAGGTTGTGGTTAGCATTTCCCCAGATTGTTGGTGCCAACATGCACCACGACCACTGGCTCCTCCCCAGCACTGTCTATCAGCTTATCTGCTACACACGTAATGTTCACTACCTTCGCACCAGGCAGGCAAGTCACCATACGGTCAGTACGCGGTTTTGCCACCCAGCTGTCTACTTGCCTAAGGATCGAATCACTAACTACCAAGACCACCCTCTCTCCCTGCCCAGGGATGGTTCCCTGGCGTGAAAGGATTCCCACTCACCAACTGAAGAAGAGGTCCCTTCTGAGGGCACATTCCCCTTATCCTCAGCCTGGTACCCTGTTCCCTCTCGACCCTCATGCTCTCTGGCAGCAACGGGGCTGCCATGGTCAGATTGGGGCTCATCTAATATGCCCCCGAGAGTCTTCCCCAAGTACCTAACTGACTGTCTCTGCTTCTCCAGGGCAGTCACCTCGGCCTCAAGAGTACGAACTCGTTCCCTGAGGACCATGAGCTCCTTGCATCAAGCACACACTCAAGACTTCTGTCCTGTGGGCAGATAGTCATACATGTGACACTCAGTTCAAAACACTGGAAAGCCCCCACCCCCCTGCTGGCATTCTACTTTCATGATAGCTTTTTTTTTAAAATATACAGTCCTCTTTAAATCCTATTTAAGTGGCTCCCCTTCTGGAGGGTCAACTTACCTTATTGGGAGAACAAGGAAATTAGGGATCTGGGTTCCTGGTCCTTACAGAGCCCCCAGGCTAAGAGCCACAGCCCAAGAGCCCTTTAGCTCTCGCCAAAGGCTCGCGTCTTTTTTCCAGTTACCATTAGAAATATAGATGGAACAGGAAGAAATTATTCCTCTAGAACAGGGGTGGCCAATGGTAGCTCTCCAGATGTTTTTTGCCTACAACACCCATCAGCATGACCAATGGCTGGGGCTGATGGGAGTTGTAGGCAAAAAACATCTGGAGAGCTACTGTTGATCACCCCTGCTCTAGAACAAGCAGGATTTAGAAATGAAAGATCAACAACAGAGCACTGCTTTGTACTGCAACAGTTAATTTAAAAACTCTGGTAAAGGTGCAACTGCCCTATGTGCAGCCATCATTGATTTGAAGGCAGCTTTTGATTCCATCTAAAGGCAAAGATTGTGGCAAAAATTAGAACCCTCCAGTAATAGATAAAAGATTGTTATACCTTATTTGTGCTCTTCATGAGGAATCACTTCTTAGCGTGAGATGTAACTCACAGGGACTACTTACTGATCCAATAAAACTTTTAAGGGAGTAAGGCAGGGTTGCCTTTCGGCACCCATTTTATTTAATTATTATATCAGTGATATGGTGGAACATATGACTGATATTACATTCCACCTGCCAAAGCTGGCTTCTTATCATCTTTCATTACTGCTATATGCAGACGATGTGGTCCTACAAAGGGCACTAGACAGTTTTGTTACTAACTGTGAAAATGAACATCTGGTAATTAATTTTGACAAAACAAAAGTGATGGCATTTGGCAAACAATCTAAGAGTTACTGGACCATGAAAGGAAACAAAATCAAGCAAAAAACAAAATGTATTTATCTGAGAATGGTCACTCAGGACTCTGGAGCTCGCACAACACGTTGTAATATGAAGGTGGAAAAAGCTGAGAAAGCAATATATGCTATCTTGAGATATTTTTTTTTTCAATCTAAGGGGGGCTTTTATGTTCTGGCAGCTTTGAAGCTGCTCTGACTCAAAGTTTTAATGCAGCTCCTATGTAACATTTATTTGGGCATTTCTGCTAACAATTTACAGGTCCTTGAAAAAGCTCAATTTAAATTTCTCTGTAATATCCTGTAGCTACTACCAGGTGTGCCAAATGCCCTTTTACGACTTGAAACGAAGCAAATGAGAATTGAAGCTAGAATTTTGTTACTCTCAGCATAATCAAAAACACTTTTTTCCTTTAATAATTCAAGATGGTTATCAGCCAAGGTGGTTGCAATTGGTTAAAACCAATTTACAAAGTACAGGACTCTCACCTGAGAACCATTTAGCATAGAGCAATGCCCAGGAGAAAAGTATTATTAAACAAAGGTTGTTTTCGCACTCACCTTCCGCCGGCGCGACCCCCCTCTTCACCACGCAGGATCTGCGCGGATTTCGCACTAAACGCTGCAGAGCAGCCAGAAAAGCCGGAAGCTCCCGGCGCAAAAGCCGCTCAAACTGAAACCGCCAAAAAGCAGTTTGGCGTTTGCGCAGCTTTTGCAACGGGAGCTTCCGGCTTTTCTGGCTGCTCCGCAGCGTTTAGTGCGAAATCCGCGCAGATCCTGCGCGGTGAAGAGGGGGGTCGCGCCGGCGGAAGGTGAGTGCGAAAATGACCAAAGAGACCGAATACAGGCCCCTTCTTTCCTGGCACCTTTTAAGTCCAAACATAATAAGGATGACCAAATACCTCACCTATTTGGAGGTGCCATCTTATAGAAGAGCCTTTACTTTAGCTCAATGTGTAGTTATTCCTTCAAAGGTGTTAGATAGGAAATACAGGAAGATTCCTTATGAAGGCAGATGTTACCCTTGCTCCATGGGAGAAGTGGAATCAGTGATCCATATGTTCTTTTAATGTCCATTCCATCAAGTATATAGGGATAAGTTTATTTCCTCATTTTTAGACAAAACAATATAGATGCAGACAAGGCCTGCCTGAAGAAACTTTTAACTGATGAAAATCCACTTATCGCCAGACAAATAACTAAATTCTGTTACCATTTGGTAATATTCCAGAATAAGAGATACAATTCTGTATGGTTTCTATGACTTGCCTGAATCAGAGGTGTCAAACATGCAACCCAGGGGCCAGATCAGGCTCCCAGAGGGTTCCTATCAGGTCCACAAGCAAGCCTGTTTTCTTCTCCCTCTCTCTTGCTTCCTTCTATGTCACAGCTTACTTTGCCAGGCTTGCTGAATCGCACAGGAGTTACAGAGCAAAGTCTTCTTCATTGACTGAAGCTCCTCTCTTGGGGAAGAGGAAGAGCTTGCTTTGCCAGGCTCTCTCAATCATACAGCTGAGCTACTGAGCCAAACCCCTTTTCCTTCTATGGGCTGTGGCTCTGCCCCCTCCTCATCTTCTGGGAAAGGAGGGAAAAAGCCAGAGCTTCCTTTACCCAGTTCCCTTGATCATACAAGAGAGATACAAAATATTTGTGTTTGTCTGTGTCCCTTATAAAGCTTATATCTCTGCTACCTGGCATTACATTTTATGACACACATGGCCCAGCCCAACAAGGTCTCATTTATGTCAGATCTGGCCCTCATAACAAATGAGTTTGACACCCCTAATTTAAATGATTTTATAGACATGTGACATTTGGATTCTTGTAAGGTTTGAAGGTTTTTATAATCAAATATACTTCCTGGAATATTTTTGTTGGTTTTAATAAGGATATATTATGGTTAATGGCCTGTGGCTTGTAACTAATAGTCTTTGACTGCAAATAAAATATTCATTCATTCCCCCTTCATCATGTTGTCTCATCACACATGCATCTGGAACCTTCTTGGAGCCTGGTTTTCAGCTCAACTGTGATAAAAATGCAACAAAAGAAAAAAGGCATCCATTTGTCTACCACATATTGTACCAAGTGTTTATCTGAACCCTGTTCCTAAAATCACAGATCCTATGACCAGAGCAACTGTTTGGACTATGAAAGCTCAGACTAGTTATTGGTATACCATATGCAGTATTTGCCTCTCAGCCAATGTATAAGAAAAGAAACCCTGGGGTATTACACTGTGAACTTCTTAGCATGACTTCTGTACATAGAGTGTAAAACTAGCTGCCCTTCAAGCTTTCTTGTCAGAAACTGCCTTAACAATTTGTATTCACAGCTGGGAAGAAAAATGCAACTGGGTTTATATTACTGAAGGCCAGATGGGTAAGAAAGGGTGAAAGTCATGAGTTTGTTGAACTGTCTGTACTCCTCTCATATTCTGAAGACTTTCTGCTGAGATTATGGCCTTTCTTGATGAGACAGACAGGAAACTGGAGTGCTAAACAGATTTCATTAAGAGAAGGTCAGGTCAGCTGGTCAGCATTTACATAAGATCAATTGAACTTTGCAGACTTTTTCCTGTACAATAAGAAGACCAAGTTGTTGTTTTCATCTAAATATTGCCAGTGGTGAAAGTACATTAATGTCCATATATACAAGCTCTTATAGTTTGCCCTTCACAAATTCATGAAATGTTATAGTGAATCTGTAAGATTGATCTAACACCACAAAGGATAGTTTCCCCGTTCAAGTATGTGACGGACTTGAAAACAGTCTGTGCAGCCAACTTGGAGTGAATTAAATAGCAAGCTCACTGGGATTGACTGGACTGCCTCCTAGCAACCAAAGTGACTTAAATAGGGGACAGGGCCGAGACGATGGACCTTTTGCTTCAGTCTGGAGTTGCACAGACAGGAGAAAGACCTGTTTGAGCATTGATAGCTGTGAGGGACAGAGCTGGCAACAAATAAGGCTCTGTTCTGAGGAGATTTTTATTTTACTTATTTAAAATTTATTTATTCATTTATTGTACTTGTATCCTGCCCTCCCCAAGTGGGCCCAGGGCGGCTAACAACAGTTCTTTTTAGAGGCCAAGTAAGCCTCTGGTGACAGCTCTGGTTCAGGAGTGCTGACAGGCCAATAGCCAGTCTCCTGTGTAAAATCAGAACATCATACATACACTGATAGCTGAAATTTGGTTATCAGAGGGGAGATCCAGGACAGGCAAAGGCTTCAGACAAAAAGGGGCTGAACTCTGAAGTTCTGGGTTAGTGATAGAACCCTGAGGAAGAGTCAGTGTCCAGGGGTCTGGAAGCAGAATCTGAGGTGGACCTTCAGGGATAACCTTTACCTCAGGGCTTGAAGTGCTTTCGAGTGTGTGGGACAGTATACTGCCAACCAAATTTATACTGGTTTTTTAATATTATTTGGGTTATCCCAACTTAGGATAACCTAAGCTTCAGTTTGTTCATTTGAAGGCTCGGCCAGCCTTGAAAAGCACCCAGTGGGAGCACTGTGGGTTTTTTTGTATACTGTTAAGTTCTGCCAACTGATTTACTTTATTCCTTCATTTTATTTCTGTAAACACATTCCCATTTCCTGCCTTTGAAAAAACCAATAAAATTTTTCTTTTGGTTTTAAAAATTAAAAACTTGTGTATGTGCCACTTTCTGCTCAGGGTATTTCTGTCAGATGGCCAGGCTGGTCTGTGAGGAGAAAAGTTTTTATTAAGTGACTGCCTGGGCTGGGAAGAAGCCTCGGCTGGATAAGGGCTTCTTCACAATGTGCCATGTTACTTCCTAAGAGGGAATTCCAGACAGCAATGTCCTTGTTTTTATGCCAGTTATTTTGTACTCCACCCAGATGTTGTCATTATGTGGTATTTGTATCAAATTCTTTGAAATCCTGATGAATACTGTTGTAGATGTTTTAAAGATCATATATATTATTTATGAGAATTTTTGTTTACCATAAATTACACTGAATATTTCTTTTATGGAAAGACAGCAGACATAATTAAATCAGTGTTTTTTGTTTGTTTGTTTTTTGAAAAAGCACAGCAGGAGCTTGTTTGCATATTAGGCCAAGCTGCCTGGCCTGGGAACACATGGCTGCCACATGGTGGGTTGGGCCAGCTGGAGCCCTGGCCAGCCCAGGTGCAGCTCTGCTCCTATGGGCTCTGACAGAAAAAAAACCCCAGATTTAAATCAAAACATAATTTTATAACTGCATTTCACTTACTAGCACTCAGGGTACTTCTAGCAGCTGACTTCCTTGCCTGCATTTCTGTGGATAACTTTTCAAGTGACAAATGCAGATCTTCAAACCAAGTGGCACAACTTGCTCCTTTCTCTTTCTAGTGAAATTGATGGGTAAAGACTCAGGATAGACAAGGGGAAATATTCTTTCCTCAATAAGAGAATACTGGGATTCATTGCCTTATCAGCATCTTCATCTTTTTTTTTTCATACAGACGCCCACTAGATTAGACAGAGCCTCACTTAGAGTACTGTATGTCAGCTGGTAAATAAAACTGTCTCATCCCAGTTCAGTGCAATTTACAGTTACTAGGCATGCCAAAAGGTGATTTGGCCCAGACTTCAAATGTTGACAATCAAGGCTGATAGTAGCACAGACTCCCCATAAATAATGACAGGGGTTGAAGACCTGAGTCTCAGGCTAAGATCTAGGAGAATCATGTTCAAATCCCCATTCTGTGGATGTTTGCTGGATGACACTGGGGCAGTCATACACTCTCAAAAGCATGGATCCGAGTGTAGGCAAAACAGCGGAATCTAGGAAATATGACAACATATTATAGCCAAGGCTATGTCTGATCCTATCAAATATCAGAAGCTAAGCAAGTCAACCCTGGTGAGTATTTGGATAGGAGACCACCAAGGAATACTAGGGTTGTGATACAGAGGAAGAAAATGACAAACCACTTCTGAATGTTCTTGAAACTCCTGTGGGGTCACCATTAATTGGCTGCTGCTTAATGGCAAAAAGTTAAAAAAAAGCAAACATTAAACAAACCTGTGATACCAGTCTGTTTTTTCAAGTCTGTGTGACTTTTTTGTTGGGGGTAGGTAAGTAACTGAAATAATAATCAAGGCTTTTTTTGTAGTAGGAACTCCTTTGCATATTAGGCTATGCACCCCTGACTTAGACAATCCTCTGGGAGCTTACAGTAGGCCCTGTACTAAGAACCTTATAAGCTCTTGGAGGATTGGCTACATCAGGGGTGTGTGGCCTAATATGCAAAGAATTCTGCTACAAAAAAAAGCCCTGATAACAATTATTTTATATGGGCATTCTGACTGGGAAATATTACATGCATACTATTTCTAAAATTCATGTTTGGCAAATAAAAGTTTGAGTCCAGTGGCACTTTTAAAACCAACAAGTTTAATTCTGGGCGTAAGCTTTTGTGTGCATGCATACTTCATTAATTTCTGGTTAACAGTTGCCTCTTCAGTGTAAGAATAATAATCACTACTTTCAGGTTTATTATGATGGTTCTTTCTTCTGTGTAACTCCAGTATAATAAATGGAAAGAATCATAAATTAGCCCCTTCATATTCAAGGGAAAACTCAATTTGTACAACAACTGGAATTAAGATCAAAGTGGCTGTGTTTGTCCAGCTAAATAATAGGTTGTATGTATCAAAATCTGCCTGCTGATACAACACCATAGATCAAACAGCAACAGCACAATATCAGAAAGCAGTACAATTTACTGGAAAAGTATGCTGTCATAATGTATAGTCCATATACTTTATTAGTATGCTTATTTCTATGCTTTACTGGGTATGGAAATTGCAAATGTATAAATTCACAGCAATCTGTAACTGAAGCTGGATTAATGGTCTTCACCAAAAGGACACTTTGGCAACTGTGGTTTAGAAATTCTCTTGTCTTCCAGGATCTGAGAAATCCTATATCTAAGCACCATGGAGTAATTTCATTGTTTTATTGTTTTAATTGTTTATTTACTTCTAATTTTATTGTCTATTGTTATTATTTAGCTCTGTTGTAATCTGCTCACAGGATAGGGCGGACTAGAAATTTAAATAAATAAATAATGGGTTAACATGCAGACAGCATACTTTGGGAACATAACATATCCCATTCTTCCCACATATAAAACAAGCTTTGGGATCAGTCATTAAAAGGTTTTTATCACCCCAGGCAGAAACAACCGGTGCTTGCACAGGGTACTACCTTTACCTTTTTATGTATTTGCTCTAGCTATCAAATCTATCCAATTATCCTTTTGCAAGGATCACAATTTGCTAGGATGATGGTATTCTCAGATTGTTGCTTAATATAGGATGCATGTTACATTTTACATGGTAGCATTTTTAGACTAATAATATTCAAACTATAATATTACAAGCCACATTCAGACAACACAATAAATCATGATTTGTTTAAACTGCAGTTTCAGCAACAAACTATGGTTCATCTATGAGGTGAGAATGACAATCAGCTGTTTCATCTCCATCTTACCTCCTCTCCACCTTCTATCAGAAAATGCATGTTCACCATTCTGCTATAAGGAAAAGTGCTACTCACTATGCTTTCTAAATTCAGACATAACCACAAACCACAATTAGTATAGACTGTGGTTAACAAATGATAGACCTTAATTGGTCCCAGCCAACAAATTCCAACTTGTTGGACCAAACATCAGTTAGATAGAATTGATGAATCCACACCCCCTCCAGCCTAGAAATAGCAGCTCTCCAGCAGCCCTGGCCCCACTCAATGCACAGCAGCCAAGAAGGTCAGAGCGCCTGCTCCGGCTGCAACGCCACTGAGGATGTTCTCCGCAGCTGAGAATGAAACGTCTGGAAGGAAAACTTTCTCCAGTAGAACACGGCACTTGAGCCCGAAAGATTCTACATACCCTAATGATGTTATCAGCCGTGAAAACCTGAAGTCTTTGATGAATCCATAGTTTATAAACAACAGTTTATCATTATGTTTTAGGACTCAATCTTTAAATCAAAGTACCATCTTTACCATCTAACAAGAAATCAGCCACCTAAAGCTTTCTCTAAAGTCTCTGTTGGGAGGAATAAAACGTTTTTGTAAACATTGCTCAGAAAATAATTCCTTCTTGATCTATGATAAATGTTTTTGAAATGTTTCTCAGACTTGTTTGCTGAAAGCTCCTAATGAGATAGGAAAAAGGAATTTAGAGGTGGATTATACTACCTTCAAGTTTCTGAAAATCTGTCATTAGTACATAGCTAGAAGGTGGACTAACTGGAGCTCTCAATGTAACTTACATAAACTTACTAATTCATCGAGGCAGATGACCTTACAATATTACTAACAAAAAGAAACAATGCCTGAAAAGATATAAGGAGATCTGAAAGACCAGGCGATTTTTTATTTGGTTAAAAACTTTAGAAGAACTGCAGCATTGAAGCAGTGCATGCAATACAACAGTTGCTTTCTACTGGAGTGCTTTGTGGTTTGATCACTGTGACCAAAATTAAGTATTTGTGGTGCGATGAGACAAGACTTTTTAGAGATAAACTGTGTTTTATGTAATGTATTGTGTAGAACTGTCTGGATGCTTAACACTAGCCAGACTAGTTCAAAATATCAGGAATTACTGCTCCTATAGAGCAATTCAACAGAAGCAACAGCATTTTACTATTAGGTAGTTTCTTTAGAAAGCTAAGCATTGGCCTTGGTGGTGGTTTTTTTTTAAAAAAATAAAAAAATAAAGACTTGCAGAAGCATGGTAGTAATCTATCTTTAAGTTCCTTTCAACACCATAAAATCCTTTAGATTGCAGTTTGCACATTTCAAGTATAAATGTTAATAAAACTGTACTGCAAGCTATCCATTAGAATTTATTGTGAAAATTGCACAGCACTTCCAAACCATTGTGTTAGGCTAATTTAATAACTCCTTTATTAGGTGATACGATGAATCAAATTCTTGTCATTTGAAGTAACTATAATCACAGCTTGACTCAATGTAAACGCAAGCATTATTTATAAAAGAAATGTCCTGCACTAGAATGTTAGGAATAGAGTCGTCTAGAACTTTTGTTCTCAATGAGCTGCTTTTCCATGATCAAGATTTTTTAATTTGCTTTTGTATAGACAGAATCGTCCAGTTCTCTGACTACCCAGCTACATTCTGAAGTTCCACAAAGGATGGTAGTACTGGATTCTTCTGAACATGTACATCACATCAGTGCACAGTCACCACTAATGTTTTGTTGCATTACATGAAGAACACATTACCTGTGTATATCATATAGCTAGCCTGGCACAAGGTTCCACTTCATAAATTTCAGGTTCAGAGACTGCAGGCAAAAAAAAAACAAAAATGAAGAGAGTCTTTGCAAATTAGCTTAATATTACACAGTTCTCAGAATCTCAAATGGCTTGGTTCATTTTCAACCTGATAGTATTGTAACACTGACTTCGTCAGAGCTTTGATCTGAGCATTATCAGTAATTTTTAGTGGTGGTTGTCACTGCAGGCAACATTGGAATGTGGTAAACAACTAAGGCAGAAAACCCCACAGATTCCATAATACCCAGTTCAGTGATCAATACAACAGCAACTGCCATTCTTCTTTCAGTTCAGCCCAAGAAAAACAAACACTGCTCAGAAGTGTTGCATGAGTTTCTCTGCACCCCTCCTCGGAAAGTATCTTATGCTATTCACTGGAGACCAGCCCTGTTAAAGAAACAAGTTTGCACAAGTGCATCAACTTTGTTTTTACTGAGCTAATAAAGCATCAAGTAGGCTAGTGCCAAAAGCCTCTTGTGGCTTGTTTATATTGACTATGAAGCCAGATCAATGTCTCTATTTGAGTTTGCAGAAACTTCCAGTCTCTGTAAGAATCTGTACGATGATGTCTCTGTTTATTGACCTTTCTTTGTTGCATGAAGCAACAAGCCTGCCAGGAATAATAGGAATACAAGGATGTGCAATAATTTCCTGTTTATTTTCATGGGTTTTTCTACCTTCCTGAACAGTGGTGTTTACACGTTCAAGGCAAATATCTATAGCAGAAAGCAATTTTTTTATCAATAAGATAACAGCAATTTCTGAAATCCTATTGTGGGCCCAGGAACATAGAGGGGGTGCAGGTGGGGAACTGAAACAGATACAGTGATTTGGAGAAATAAAGTGGCCACAGCTTTTTATTGATTACACTATAGAAGCTCTTGTGTAGCATAGGGATGGATCAGAATTAGGCAGCCCATCTGTTGTTTGATGAACCCAATACCCCCAACCCACCAGCTAGAGTGCTACCAAGAAGTGGCAAAGCAGAGGGAGCCACATAGGCATCATCCTTTGCCACCTGGTGTTGACAGTCTCACTGACAGCCCCTGAGCTGAGCATGCTGCTGAATTGACTCTGCTTCAAGAAGACTCCATAAGGGAGTTCCCTGAACCATGGGATGCAGACACACAGGCACCACCTTTCAAATCCCATGCCCAGACCGCCACTAGAGCTGGGGAAGTCAATGCTCTTGTCAATGCTCTTAAGCCTGCAACCAACAAAGCAAACCATCCCAAATGCTAGGCAGCCAGATGTCCATACCCCCCATTCAAACAGGTGTACCCCCATCTGCCCTGTACAGGGCAGATAGCCTAAAACTGATGTCCAGGCAGCTGATAATGCACCTCCCACTGATGCAACCACCTGCACCACCAACTTATATGTTCTTCTCCTTGCCAGGTCCATCTGGTCAGGTGAAAGAGCCCCACACCACTCTTGATGTTCAAGAAAACTGAACCAAAGCAGGCAAGAATTGGGAAACCAGGAGTGCAGTTTTTAAGTCTGCTGTAATGAAGTGCAACAGCATCACTTCTTTCTGTGCAGGGAGATCATTTCCCCCTAACTGTATGACCAAGGCATTGGAAGCTCCCATCTTCAACACAAAATGTGACACAGTAGGGAGGAGAGAGGGCCAAGGCATTCCCTAGTGCCCAAACCAAGCGATACACAGCTGACTGTCAAGACCCAAGGTTTCTCACCGTCTGGATAATGTGGCATACTTCCCAGTCCAAAAGACAATTATTCAACCCATTATCTACACTGATCTTTACTCACTTGCAGGAACTGAAGGACACAACATTAGTGACCTTGCTGCCCAAAGAGTGTGTGTATCCCAAGGACTGCCATCAGCCTGTTGTGCAATTTTGCTCTGCCAAGAAACTTAGTTCCAAGACCATCATGGCTGCACCAGTGTGAAAGGAGTGCATGTGGAAGACTGAAGGAGACAGCTTGAAAGCAACAAGGCATGCCAGCATTACAAAGAAAAACTAAAACCTGGATTGGTGGGATCCCTTGACATGCAAGAAGAGTTAGCACCCGGGAGCCTGATCTCTAGATAGTCAAACTTACAGTAGACTGGGTAGCATTGGCCTGGTGGAGTAGAATACAGGTAAAAATATGATCCCTGCCCAAGCAGGTTGTTCTTGGACCACTGGAGACACACTTGCAGTTTGTCACCAAGGACAATGATGTTCTTGCAAAACAGGGCTTGGCCAACTATCCTGGCAGGATTATGCAAACAGCTCACTGCTACAGAAAATCCTGAAAAAAGGCTAGTATAAAGACATCTTGGAAAAGGGTGCCACAAACGTGGACCAACAGGCCTATGGGAGCTGCTGAATCAACTCCAGGGGCAAAGCCCTCCTCCAGCCTTCCATAGCCCACCAATCCATTAAGGAGTTGCAAGGGTTGAGTAAGCTGAAGACCTTACTGCACAAGGATATGGCCACTAGATGAATCCCCAAATGGACCACCCCACTCCCTCAGATGACTTAAGTAATGCAAGAACCTTGCCTCTAAGTTCAGCCAAGGCCCATTGTGACCTAAGGAAACAACAAATGATAGAAACTGCCCAGCAATAAGACTGATTAATCAATATGGCAATGGACCCCAAAACTCCCTGAGCAATCAGACATTGCAAAGTGTCTTCAGTCCCTCTGAGAAGAGGGCCAGATGTTTGTTCACCCCAAACCAGCTTACAAAACCGCTCAAAATGAGATAATGTGCCTGTGATGTTGTTACTGGTTCCTACAATGTAGTGCGCTGAGAAACAAGTATTTGATTCTAGCCAAATTACAATGAACCTGCAAACCCAACACATGACTTGCTCAAGAGCCTGAAGATTGCCTATTGATAATGGCTTGGTTGTTGCACCAGAAAAGGACACACTTATCCTGGAATATATGCCTCCACATAATCACTGCTGCCATGATGGAAAAGATTTTGCAGAAAGGCAAGGTCCCTTAATATGAAGATGCCTTGATCTCATTCTACATCCATTCTGTGAATTTTCAAATTATTTTATAAAATTTATAAAATGTATAATTGCAAATCAAATCTACCTATTTAATTGCAATTCAAAACAAACTGGCTGTATGTACATGTAATAAATTATGTATTGGTATGTCTTTAAGAACATTGAAGACCAGGGTGTTAAGAGCACTGTTTGAGAATTAGGCATGAAGTGCTAGATGCCCCAATGACATTACATTTCGAAGAAACGCATCACTCCATACAGGAGCTAATTTGGGGGGTCGGGTGCACATTTCCTTTATTGTGCACTTTCAGAAGAAGGCTTGTATTTCCTTTTCTGTGCACTTTCAGCTGCCCCAGCCCTCATGATAAAGGACTTTAGAGGAGCAAGCCTATCTTCAAAAAGGAGTAAGGTGCCTTAACCAAATTAGATGCAATGCCCAGATACATTAGTTGGGTGGCAAGGCCCTCAGTCTTGTGCTGTGCTAATGCCCCCCCCCCCAGTTCTGCTGCCAAGGTTTGAAACATAGCCAAGCAGCTGAACCATCAATCAGGGAGTCATCCAAAAATTAGGTGATGAGTGGACATTGTGTGCAGTCCTTAAGCACCCATTCCGAGAATATGCTGAATGTCTCAAAGTCAGTGCAAGCCACCAAGCAGTCCATACGTATAGCATTGTTAACATACTATCCACCCTGAGAGCTGAACGCCAGCAAACAGAAGTCCTTGGGGTGAACTGGCAGCAAGGGAAATGCAGACTGAATGTCACATTTTCCATAAGGGCACCTGTGTCACCGGACCACACTATCTGGATAGCTTCCTTCTAAAACCCACAGGTGCAATGGGGAGGCAGGGGAATAGAGGGTTGAGCTGCTCTGCCACCAAAGGCTGCACATGTGTCAGGAGATCTCCAGCTGTCCACCACCTCCAGCCACCCACCAGCAGATGCTGGGGACATGCAAGTATAAAGATCTCCATATATTTTACCTTCCTTTCTTTCATTACCAAAATGTTTTTACTAAACTAGTAGTAGCAATATGAATCTAAACAATTCTTCTTAAACACAAATAAGTATAGAAAGTTAAAAAAAATTCAAAACTATCTCAACGCCAATTTTGTCCAATTTAACTTAACCCTATTATAGGCACAAATTAGATTGTTGGTTTAACAAAATCCTTATTAAAACAAGCACAAAAAACTCATATCTTTATCCTTAACAAATTAAATAAATTACAACTTAATAGTTTGTCTATTTCAGTCTAAACAGTTTCTCCAAAGGAGCATGTTAGAAACAAATCTACCAAGTTACAAAACAATTATGCTATCTGCCTTTTCAACCGTTAATCCAGCTCTTACATCACTATGAGCAATTTCACTAATAAGCATACTGTAGATACATCTACTATATAAATAAATGTTATCTGCACTCTTTAGCATTAATCCAAATTGACTATATATTTAATTACAATTTTACCAACTCTCTTACTTCTTTAGAATCTCCTTTATTCTTTTAAAATTGGATATCTGTTTATTAATAGTTGCATGTTTGTTTACCCACAAAAACCCCACCAAAATTCAGAAATCCTTCTTCCCAAAGATAATAAGCTTTTAAGTTCCTTTAATTTCTGCATCCATATTACATGAGAAACATTTAATCACAGTTTGCCTTTTAAAATCACATACCACTTCTTAATCAGAGTTCCATATCCAACCATCCACAAACATGAAAAAAAATTCAAGTTTGGTGTGGAGAGCCAGTTTGGTGTAGTGGTTAAGTGTGCGGACTCTTATCTGGGAGAACCGGGTTTGATTCCCCACTCCTCCACTTGCACCTGCTAGAATGGCCTTGGGTCAGCCACAGCCCTGGCAGAGGTTGTCCTTGAAAGGGCAGCTGCTGTGAGAGCCCTCTCCAGCCCCACCCACCTCACAGGGTGTCTGTTGTGGGGGAGGAAGGTGAGATTGTGAGCCGCTCTGAGACTCTTCGGAGTGGAGGGCGGGATATAAATCCAATATCTTCTTCTTCTTCTTCTTCTTCTTCTTCCAGAAAGCTTTCCACATCTTAATTTGTTGATTGGAGTGTACCTTTTCTCTTCTCAATGTGGCCTGCCCCCTCAACAAGTGGGAGGAAGAATTCAACACCATTTTTCCCTCTCAGCATGACTTCACTGGATCTTAATTTCCAGTCTTCTTTTAATACTGTGACATAGGAGACCATTTTGATTTCCTTTGTTTGTTTCAGAGCATATCACTTTCCCATTCCAATTCCACAGATGTCTTTAGCACTCAACTCCTGTAGGTTTGCAATTTCATTAGCTTTCAGCATAAAACAACTCATTTGGTCTTTAATAAGCTGCATAAATGAGCCAAGATCCTGTTTCAGAGATATGATATTTAAAAAGATATCTTTTTTATAAGACATTTTGCTAGGCAGTGCCATTTTTCTCTGGCAGCAAACTCAGTCTCTTAGTTCAAATTGTAAAGTAGCTTTGAGCTCCTGCTGATCCGCATTCCAAGACAGCTCCAGCTGAGATTTCAAATGTCATTCTTTCAAATACAGTTAGGCAATAGAGACAGATCTCTCTAGAATATATCTCCTTTATGTTCAGATCATATTGCAACCTAATAATAATCTCTTTAGTATATGTCCAATTATAATCCAGGTTGATTTTAGTAGTTGTATTCAATCCAATTTAAATAGTTAAAACTTCTCGTAACTTTCCGAGGCCTCATTACTCTTCTTTTGAGTTAGTCTCTTGTTGTTATGTAAAGTGACCCATTAGGCAGAGGAATTCGAAAGACACCTACTTGTCAAGCAGAATCGTCACATTAGGAGTAGAAAGATGTTACATCAAAGGTGTACTGGAGAAAACAAAAGCAAGAAAGCGGTTGGGCGTTCTTCTTTTTCTGCTAGTGCGCCAGCTTTTCATGGCTGCGGAGCCTCAGGACATACAGGAAGCACAGGGGCAACCACCGCTGAACCCCTATCTCCTCGTAAAAGTCCCATGCCGAAGAAAAAGCCCCTTTAGGGCTTTTCTATGGGGGCATCACTTCTGTGACACCCCTCCAACAGCCAGACTCAGAGGTGCCGCAGGAGGAAGATCTGCGGACACCTCTGAAGCCAAGATGACGGAACCCGGAAGTCCTCTCTGAATGATTCTTCCATACTGAACCCTTTTCAATCTGGGTTCTGCCTGGGCCATGGGACAGAGACGGTTCTGGTCGCTCTCATGGATGACCTCCAGAGACATCTAGAAAGAGGTGGCTCGGCAGTACATGCTTTTAGATCTGTTGGCTGCATTTGACACAGTCGACCATCAGTTATTGACCTGCCACCTTGCTGACGCTGGGATACGGGGGTCGGCCTTAGAGTGGCTCTCTTCTTTCCTTCAGGGTCAGGGACAAAGGGTGGCAATAAGGGAGGAGCTGTCTCGATGGCACCACTTGTGTGTGGTGTGCCACAAAGGGCAGTTCTATCCCTGATGTTGTTCAACATCTACATGTGCCCCCTTGCCCAGATTGCCCAGAGGTTTGGGCTGGGATGTCATCAGTATGCAGATGACACCCAGCTTTATCTACTGATGGGCAGCCAGTCTGACTCTTCCACAGAAGATCTGACCATGGCGCTTCAAGTTGTGGCAGGGTGGCTCAGGCTGAGTAGACTGAAGTTGAATCCAACTAAGACAGAGGTCCTGTACCTAAGTTGTGGTGGTCTTGGAGCTGAGGTCTTACTACCGACCTTTGATGGGGCACCACTTACACCGGTGTCCAAGGTCAAAAGTTTAGGGGTGCTCCTGGATCCCTCTTTAAATATGGAGGCCCAGGTGGCAGCTACTGCCAGATCAGCCTTCTATCATCTGTGCCTGGTAAGGCAGTTGATCCCCTACCCCGAGCGCAGCGACTTGGTGACAGTGATCCATGCCACGGTCACCTCAAGATTGGATTACTGTAATGCCCTCTCCATGGGGCTACCCTTGTCTCAAACTTGGAAGCTTCAACTAGTGCAAAATGCAACAGCCAGGTTGTTAATGGGCCTTCCTTTACAGAAACACATTCAACCTGTGCTGAAAGCGCTGCACTGGTTGCCTATTGCATAACGGCTGCATTTCAAGGTGTTGGTTCTCACCTTTAAGGTTTTATATGGCCAGGGGCCTGCATACCTTAGGGACCCCCTTTCCCCATATGTTCCCCAGAGAGCACTTCGGTCTGGAACACGAAATCTACTTACAATCCCCAGCCCTAAGGAGGCCAGGCTCATGAAAACTAGAGCCAGAGCCTTATCTGTAGTGGCTCCACGCTGGTGGAATGAGTTTCCGGAAGAGGTCAGGGCCCCACGAGAGCTCATACAGTTCCGCAGGGCCTGTAGGATGGCACTCTTCCACCAGGCATTTGTAAACTAGACTGCTGGTCACTACAGGCCTAGGTAACATATGAACCATCCCTTGAAATTCGCTGTACAGCAGCTGTAGAGAAGACAATTTAAGATTGGCTTACAGAGAATCGGAACTAAGATTATAGCGCTGAAATATTTTTTATGTATTTTATGTTTTTATATTATTCCATGGTTTACGGTTTTAATGTATTATTGTATTTACTCATGCACATGCATGTCTATGTGAGCCGCCCTGAGTCCGCCTTGGCGAGGACGGCGGGATACAAATGGAATAAATAGTTCACGATTCTGTGTCTTCTTCAGGATACTTATCAACAAACAGTGACAATAGAGTTTTCCATTCACGTACAGAAAATCACCTATGAACAAGGTTTGAAACTAATTCTCAAGGCATCAACTGGCCATTACACTTAATGGCTTCTTTTAAGATGCCTTCTAATATTTCAGTGACTAATATATATTCAAATTGGAGGTGGGAGATAATATACTAACTACACAGCTCATAGTTGATATCCACATTACTTTGTTGTATGATTTACAAATAGTCTACCTCTTCAAAGTCACATGATCATGAATACATATGCATTCACCAATAAGAGAAGTAAGAGCACTGCTCTTCATTATGACATCACAAGCCTCACTGGATGATATCAACTGAGCTGCTCAGTCCATCTTGAGATACAGGATTTTGGAAACCTGATAAACTTAATGATCCTGTTGTTCCTATTTAAGCCTCTCTGCAGAAATGGGAAACATTGTTTGCAGATACAGCATAGTGATAATAAAGATACAGAAATATTTATTTAGACATTATATCTTTAAGAATACAATTGTAAAACTATAATTTTCATTTTCTCAGATCTTTTCCAGACTAGCAGTATGCAAGTGAACTCTTACCCTGTGCCAGCTATTAAACCTTATTATACTATTCTTCTTGTTAAGAGGGTATTTTCTGTCCCTTCCCTCAATATATTATAAAACACTATCCTAGTACTCCAGGGGAAGATATCAAGATGTTCTTCAGTGAAAATGGTAATAAAGTCCATTGGCATAATTTATTGTGTAGAAATTGGTGGGAAATGAAAAGGAAAAAAATCTGTTTAAGTGAGTAAATCAATATAAAATTTTATCTCTTAAAAATTGAATTGCACTCATTTCAGCAACCAAATGATATAGCTGATGTAAATGGGCTTCCCTATTAAATTATTCTTTCCTGGACCCCCCCCCCCAAAGAAAAACTCACCATGGAGAGTGAGAGATTCATTTGTTCATTCAGACATAATAGCTTCCACTAAGGTTAGATCCCTCCCATCATCTTTGCCTGAAAGGAAGTGGGACTAGCAGACATGCTGAGAGAACTAAAGAAAAGGTTGCCTCGCCCTGAAGATTCTTGCTTCCATCTAACAGTCCTCAGCCTGTGCTGGGTCAACCGCCTGTCTCCCGTTTAGAATAATAGAATCATGGAGTTGGAAGGGGCCTCCAGGATCATCTGGCCCAACCCCTTGCACAATGCAGGAAACTCACAGATACCTTCCCCTAAATTCACAGGATCTATCTATCCAGTAGTGGTTAAGTGTATGGACGGTTATCTGGGAGAACTGGATTTGATTCCCCACTCCTTCATGTACACCTGCTGATGTGACCTTGAATCAGTCACAAGTTCTTGCAGAGGTGTTCCTGTCAAGAGTAGTTTCTGTTTAGAGCTCTCTCAGCTCCACCTCTTTCAGTATGCCTGTTGTGGGGAGGGAAAGGAAAAGGAGATTGTAAACTGCTCTGAGAATCCTTTGGATAGTGAAGGGTGGGATATAAATCCAAACTACCACTCCTCCCTCTCCCCTCCTCTTCTTCTATGAGCCTGCATGACCCAACTGACTTTCCTTTGGAGGGAATATTAGTCGATGGATGCATGGATGGATGGATGTTGTTGTTCAGTCACACAGATGAGTCTAACTCTTCACAACTCTATGGACACACACGTATATACACACACACACCATTAATTAGGACATAATTTTGAATGTTATGTACGGTAACTATTTTGCTTGACCAGCTCCAAAAGCAGCAACAGGTATCTTTGTGTTTACTGCTGTTCTCAAGGTAACAATTTCCATCTGACAAACCTGAATTTTCATTTCAAATCAATGGTTTAATTTAAATGGAATAATTCAAATTTTACAGGTAGTAAACTGGGGAAAGCAAACAATGGTACTCAGAGTTAAAGAAATTTCTCTGCTTCTCTAGGCTTTACATGTAATTCTCCTGTTTAGATTACCATAAGTGGAAAAATACTGTTCCAATTAGGGATGTCAGCCTCCAGGTGTGACCTGGAGATCCCCTGGAATTTCAACTCATCTCCAGACTACAGAGATCAGTTCCTCTGGAGAAAATGAATGCTTCTCAAGTCAGAGTGCTTCAGTTACTGTAACAGTTCTTCTGCTAATATAGGAAGCATTCACACATACTTTGCAACTGAATTTTTACTGTGTAAGAATAGCAAAATCCAGTTGCAGTCACTGTGTGAAAGCACCCATAGTCTCAACTTACCCAGGAAAGGATCTCCAGTCCTCTCACATTCCTCTAGGACTCAAGTGCGTTTATATAACCCTGACATAAAGTCCACAAAGGCCCAACCCAGACTGTAGGTCCATTACTATGATATGGTCTATTAATGATAGTATTTTTTCTTTCATCTCATTATAAGATGGGATCATGTCAGCAGGCATGTTATAAACCATAACGAACTCAAGAGTAATAATGCTTTTAGACCTTGCATCCCTTCAACAGAGGATCCAGATAGGGCCTAGGCAACAGCTTGTGGGTCTCTCAGCAAATCTGTCTCCTACCTCCAGATGGCAACATTCTGTGCTCTGCCATTTTTTGAAAGTTACAGCTATATTATGCATTAGTGAGCTCCTCTAAACACTTACAACATTTGGAGGAGCTGACATATAGAACAAGCCATCTGCTTAAGCTGATGAAAATTTCAGCAATTTTCATGCTTTCTTGGACAAAATTCTTTCTTCAGCAAATATTACAGCAAACCATATACAAAGAGCTAAGTTGGATGTCTTTGCATTAACTTGGAATGTTCTTTTGCATGCCCACAATGTTCAAGCAAAGGTGTTTGATGCAGGGTACTAGAACTACAGTAAAACAGTCAAGAGAAACCAGTAAGACAGAATTAAAACTCAATGAGAATTTGAGCACTGACATGAACAATATGTTTATTACCAGATATGCAATATGCCTCTAATCTTTGAGATATTTACAATCAATAGGATAAAGAGACATTTAATTAAGAAAAATAACAGGGCTAGGATTGCAGAACTCTGAAACAAGGCTTTAGTGTTAAACATTATATGTTAAATGCAAGAAATGATATTGCATAAATAGAGAAATAATACAGTAAGAACAAGACACATTGGGCAAGCCTATGCAAAATTAACCCAATCTAATCCTATTGATTTCAATGGGCTTAGACTAAAGTAATTCTTCATAGGATTGCACTGAAAATCATAACAGCAGCAAATAAGTTAGTACTTGTAGTCCACAGTCCTACTACAAGTTAGTACTTGTAGTCCACAGTCCTGCTCTTTCTAATGAGATGTCTTATGGAAGACATTTCTGTTATAGTGCAACCTTGCTGCTTTATAGACACGCCCTTCTGTTTTACATAGTTTGCAGAAAGCCAATAGTTTGGGAGCCTTCCTCAGACAGGCTATTGCTTAGAGAATGCATGCATATGGGTAGTTGTTGATCTTTCTTTACAATTTGTAGGGTGGCTCCTGTAAGGTCAGATAAACACAATTATCTTGTCAGGGCATAAGAGGAGAGGCTGTCCTGCAGATATGAGGATCTAAGGGCATAAAGGGCTTTGTATGTGATGGCTAAACTGAACCTGCTAACTAATGGATGGCCAATGGAGTGATTGAAGAGAGTGTGTGATATTCATGCATCAACTAGTTCCTGGGAATAATGAAACTGTGGCATTCTGCATTCACTGAAATTTCCAACTTGATTTTATTGGGAGATGTATGTTGAGTATATTCTGTTACTGTGACATGGATCCAAGTGACCAGCTCTGCCAAGTTAAGGTAGGGGTCCATCTTCCAGGCTAAACTAAGTTGTTATAAGACAATGAATTTTGCAGCTGCATTAATTTGCTTCTCCAGTACTAATGCTGGGTCCAATATAACCCTTAGGCTCTTGGTCAGGTCATCAAGGGCCATCTGATCCCCATCAAACATGACCAGCCCTAGACTAGGAGTGTGCAGACCAGACCAGCCCTAGACTAGGAGTGTGCATTCGGTTCAGCCGAACCGAATCAACCACCGAATCACCCCTGATTTGGCTGTATACAGAATCGCATACAGCCAATTCCAATTGGGGCCCATTATGCAGGAACCGAGTATAGCTCCCCGTATACTTCTGTATAAATATTTGGAAGTATACAGAAGTCAATGCAAAAGGCAGGAAAGGGGCTTCTGCAGCCTCAGGGGAGCTGCTTGCCTCCTTTCCAGCCTTTGGTAGCCTTTTCCCGCCTCTCCCATAGCCTCCCTGGGATCGGGGGGGGGAGGGGGAAGAGGAGCCTCAGCAGCCAATCCAAAGCATGCATTTGCAATATGCATTGTAAATGCATGCTTTGAAGGGCTTTTGTGTAGCTGATCCTCCAGCCATCAGCAACAATGTTGTTCTTTTGTGTGTGAGAGAGATTGTGCTATGCTGGCGCTTGGCCTCAGGCAGCTGCTGCTGCTCAGACTTACCAGATTTGCTCGGAGTAAGAGAAGACATCTAAAAGGTAAGACAGTCTTGGGGTTCTTGTTTTTATTTTAGTTGGTAAAAGGACTTTTTAAGACTCAGAGTCCCTTTACTTGTCCAGATTTGGGTGGTGGGTACTAGCTTATTTGGGGTTAAGGGGTTCTGCTGGGGTGGGTGGGGTTTTGCCAATTTGCCCATATCTTACTTTAGTGAGAGGACTTCTAAAAGTGCTATGTCCTTTTACTTTTTCTGATTTGGGTGGCTTGGATTTCTTTAGGTTAGGGTGAAGGGTTTTTTTTGGGGGGGGGGGGTTGGTAAAGTCCCTGTATTGTTAAAAGTTAAGTTTTTTACTGTTTTAAAAGGATTCTATGTTTGATTTGTTGCTGCTGTTTTGAGCTGCTGTTGTTCCTTTTCTCTTCTGGTTCTTGGGAGGGGGGTCTGTTTCGCCTAATTTTCATTGTTTAAAAGGCCATCTTTTTAACAGTTGAGTTTCTTGGCCTTTTCCTTCTGTCCCTTTTCCTGGTTCTGTTTTTTTTTGGGGGGGGGGGAAGCTGGCACCTGGGTGAGAGACCCAGAGCCAGCAGGCTTGTTGTGCTTGGCCAGCTCTCCCCGTGTTGTTTAGGGCAGGGCTGGAGAGCTGGCATCTGGGTTTGCTGCAGCCAGGTCTGCAGAGCAGACCTTGAGCAGATTGTGTTTTGTGTGGCAGTGATGTTGGCAACTGGGTTTATATTGGTTCCAGGCCTGCAGAGTTCATAGAGTAGATAGTGGGATGTAGTGCATTTGGGTCCTATAGAGTTCTCTGGTGTGAAGTTAGGTTTGGCTTTGGGTGCCCCAGGAATTGGACCCCCTGGTCCAATATTTTTTGGCCTTGTGGGTTTTGTGTGGGACAGTGCCCTGAAGCTGCACAGCAGTTTGGGGGGCTCTCTTCAAAACCCCCTGCTCCCCAGAGCCACTTTTCCCATGACAATTACAGTGAGGAAGTGGCTCTAATTGGTTTTTTCTCACCATTGGAAGCAGTGTTCCTTTGGGGTGCCCACAGATGGGTGCAGTCTTTTTGGGCCAGGGGGGGTTTCATGCTGGGAAGTCCCCTGAAGCTGGCCTGCAGTTTTGGGGCCTCTCCCTCAAACTCCCCTCTGGCCAGAGCCACTTTCCTCACAGCAATTATAGTGGAGGAAGTGGCTAATTGGGCTTTCCCCATCATTGTTGGCAATGGGCCATTTGGGGAGCCCAAAGACAGGGACCCCCTGGCCCAATCTTTTTGGGACTTGGGGGTTTTGTAGGGGAGAGTCCCCTGTGGGTTCCCGGCAGTTTTAGAGGCTCTCCCTCAAACCCCCTGCCCTCCAATAGCCTTTAATTATGCCCTATGTTGCCATTGATTTCAATGGCCCATAGGGTATAATGGTGGAATAGGGGCACCCTCTTTGGGTGCCCCTGGAATGGGGCCCCTGGCCCAAACTTTTTGGGACTTGGGGGTTTGTAGGGGAGAGTCCCCTGCAGGTCCCCTGCAAATTTGGGGGCTCTCCCTCAAACCCCCTCCCCTCCAGGAGGCTTCAAATATACCCTATTTGCCATTGATTTCAGTGGCACATAGGATATAATGGGGCCATATATTCGGAAATAGCAGTGCATCTACCGTATATGTGGCTATTCTGACTAAGGAATTCAGAAATATACGGGATTCTGAATTTTTTCCCCCATACACTTCCGAATCCGTGTACTTCCGATTTTTTTTTTTTTTTTGCACATCCCTACCCTAGACCCGCTGGCACCCTAGGCAAAGTTGACTACTTGCTCCTCCTCCCTTCTCTGGGGTCACTGAGGCCAGATCTTTCCATTCTATCTTATGGATCCACAGGATAGAATGGAGAAATCCAGCTGCTGCTGTGGTGCGACCCCAGAGAAGGGGCTTAAAGTTTAAAACCCCATCTATTGTGTTGCACCACAGAGGCGGCTGATCCCTCTATTCTCTTCTAAGGGCCCATAGGATAGAATGAACTCCATGGCGGGGGGGGGGGTCTTCTCCCTGCATCTGTACCCCAGGGGTGCAAAAGCAAGGAGAAAGCCCCCACCACCCATGCTTCTCAAGAAACTCCTGAGAGGCATGGGAGGAAAAGATCCTCTCCTTGCATCTGCACCCCAAAGGCAAATAGTTGGTGCTCAGTTTCTGTATTGCTCTCTAAGTGTTGGACAACACTCAGAGAGCAATACTTAGATTGTGCACCGGCCAGGAGCCCTCCGCACCCATCTCTAATTACTGGAATCATCAGAGAGGGGCAAGGAGGGCTTCTGGTCAGCACACAGTCTTTGTATCACTCTCTGAGTGTTCTCCACAAGGAGAGGCTGCAGGGCCAGGGGCTAGAGTGCAAGAGGGGAGAGGGGCAGTGCCATGGAGGGAGTAGCAGGTGGCTGGTCTGCCTGGGGAGCAGCACACCCTAGGACCAGCCCTGTCCTCAGGGCCTAAAAAACAGAGCTCTTCTACCAGAACTTCAAATGAGGCAGCAGGTATCCAGATTAAATTGGCCTCTCTTGCTGAAACATCCCATTTTTAGATGGCCTAATTAGAGTCTAACATCCTGGTGATTCACTGGTTCCAGCTTGAAATTGTACTTATATTAAGTAATTTGTCTCCAGCTCTGAAACCAGATGGTTTTTAATTGTTTTACTTAAATTAATTGATGATTTATTGATCTTAACTGTATTTGACTTTGTTGTAATCCACACTGAGCCCATTTGCAGGGTAGGGCGGAATAAAAATCTACAAAATAAATAAAAAAATAAATATTGTCATGGTTCAATATCAGTTGGTTCACCCTTAGCCATTTAACCACAGCAATCAGGCAGTGACTGAAGACCTCTACCGCTTCCTCAGGAGATTTAAATAGAGAGAGCTACAGCTGGGTGTCATCAACACACTGATGGCATCCAGTTCCAAAATTATGACTGATTCCTCCAAAGATTTTATATGCAAATTGAATAACATGGAGGTAAGGCTTCACTTTGTGGAAACCTGCAGGACAAATCCCACATTGATAATAATTAGTATCCAGTGTCAACCTTTTGAGTGCAGCCCACAAGGAATTATTTAAGCCAATCCAAAGCATAATCCCTGTTGCCTACTTGATGGATGTAACATGATTGCGCTTGTCTGACATACATTGGCATCATGATCTTCATGCATAATATGAAGTATGGCAGGCGTAACAAGGATAGAGTGAGGCAGTTGGGGTGCAAAATGCCTTAAATTCAAGCCCAATTCAATACATTGCATTAGGGCTTGCTTTTCTTCTTATACAGTAAATTAACATGATTTTTCCAATTCCTGGTCTTGCAAATTAATTGCAGCAAAATGCATGTTAATTTTTAACATTCAGTATGGCAGCAGAATATCTGAAGTCACCACAATCTTGTAGTGAAGTAAGACAAAAGGACCCATCATTTCTGTCTTGTCAGAAATACTTTTTTATTTGAAGCTGAATAGTTATTAGTAGCTTTAACACAGTGATTTACAAGTATGATATCCAGTAGCTATTGAATTCTTTTAATGTTTATTGTTTAACGCCGCCAACAAAATTAGTCTCATTTCAACTACAAATTGAGAATGCATAATAATTATGAACTAAATCTGTTTATTGTTTTTATAGTTTACACTTAAACCTGTTATGTTAATGAAAAAATACTTATATACATATCCATCAAGCCATCAACTTTTTATTGTGCAGTAACTGATAGATGCATGCTGGCAAAGACCTGCCTAATAAAAATACATAGTATTTTTGGCACTTTCAGGATTTGGACATTTACTATTATTTGAGAGATGTAGAATATAGGTCTAAGTATTCAGCGCTGAGTCTTAAGATGCTTCTACATAGTGATGAATGGGATTATGTGAGCATCTGTAGTCAACTATGTAGCACTGAGGACTGGGGATGCTGTCTCACTGAACCTTTTTGGCAAATTAGCTCTGATTCATGATCAGACTGAGCTGATCAGGGACATGTTCAACTGGGTGAGCATATAAGATTTTTACATAATATTTGTCTTTTCTATTGATTACAAATGTGTGTGTGTTCATGAACAAAAAGGATACACACACACAAAGTGAGGGAAATACAACACCATGCATGCATGCATTCCCCCTTGCCTTGGACCTCTTTGTTCAGCTTTTCAGCAATGTCTTTAATGCCCTCTTTGTTCTTGCAGCTCACAACCAAATCATCAATGTAAACTAGAATGTATTGATATTTTCCATCTTTGAATTTAGTGTACATGCGGGGTTCAGCTTTCCCTTGTTCAAATCTTTGTTGCTGTAGTAGTCCAGTTATTTTGTCATACTAGCTTTTCGCAACCTGTTTCAAACCATACAGTCCTTTGTTGAGTTTGAAAACATAGTTCTCTTTGTCAGGGACTTGAAAACCTTCAGGTATTTCCATATAGATTTCCTCTGATAGCTCATCATTAAGAAATGCTGTCTTAATGTCTAGGTGCTCTACGAGCATATTTCTAGATGCTACCACACTCAGTAGAGTTTTAAGTGTAACACTATTGATAACTGGTGTAAAAGTCTCTGAATCATCAGTTCCAAATTCTTGTGCATATCCTTTTGCTAGTAGCCTTGCTTTGTACAAGTCTATAGTTCCATCATCTTTGTACTTTATTTTATAGACCCATTTGCATCCAACAGGCTTTCTTCCTGCAGGTAACTGTAAGAATTCATACATCTTTTTCATAAAGGGATAGTATCTCTTGTTCCATTGGTTGAATCCATTTCTCCTTTTCTTCATTAGGTAAATCACACACTTGTTTCCAACTCTTGGGTTCCTCTTTAGGTTTCACAGTCTCTATAGATCTCACAGTATCACAGTATCCATATTTCTGTGGTGGTTGCCCTTTTGTGTTCCTTTCTGATCGTCTTAAAATGAATGGAGGTTCTGTTGCTCCCTGCGGTGTGGTCCCCGGTGGTCACTTTAGGTAAACAGGTACACCAATCTTCAGAATCATCATCAGTAACCTCAGGATCAGATTCAGGTACACAAGGTGCTTTAGGCAAATTATTGTCATCCACAAATACAACATTACAATGTTTAGTTTTATTCAGCTTTGGATCAGGGACTCTGTAGCTTTTTCCCACTGAGGGATATCCTACTATGAATCCAATCTCAGTCCTTGCATCAAGCGTCCCTCTATTTTCTCTAGAACATATGCATAGGCTTTTGCTCCAAAAGTTTTAATGTGCTTAAGTGCTGGCTTCTTACCCAACCAAGCTTGGAACAGAGTAATTCCTGTTACTTTTGAAGGTATTCTATTGTGAATATACACTGCTGTATTTACAGCTTCAGCCCACAGGCCTTAGAATGCATGAGCATTGCTCTGGTCATTTCCTGTAACACACGATTAAGTCTCTCTGCACTCCCATTCTGCTGTGGAGTGTATAGGACAGTCAGTTTGTGTTCAATCCCTTCTGCTTTCGGAAATTTCTTAAACTCAGTATTGCAATATTCACCACCTCCATCTGTCAGCAAACTTTGAGGTGCATGCCCAAATCTGTTTCTAACCATAGCAACATATTCTTTGAATGTAGCAAGAGTCTCATCTTTTGATTTGAGCATATAGACAGTGCTATATTTTGCCTCTGCTTCTGTGAAAACTGAGAAAAATTTATTTCTCCCAATAGAAGCTTTTATTGGCCCAACATCATCACTGAATATTGTCTCCAAAAACATTTCATTATGCAGACTACTTTTTCCACTGAAGCAAGGTGCAGATCCTTTTGCTCTCCTTGGATTTATCACAATGCACAACATCAAGTCCACAATCCTTTAGCAACTTCTCAACAATCTGCATGCTTCTGTGTGCTAACTTTACATGTCAAGCATAAACACATCTTCTTTGGTCACACTTTCTGCGTTCAGTCTGGCAAACAGTCTTTTCCACAACATCAACAACATCTGACCTTTCACTTAAGTCCATAATATAATGAGCTCCATTTCTTTCATCTACTTTAAAACTAATTCCAGAGTTCTTAATAATTTCACCATCATCTCCTTTATCAAGATATACAGCATAGTTATTTCTTATAAGCACTTGGCTTGAAAGTAAATTCTCAATTGATTCAGGTGCATAAGCCACATTTTTCAGTCTTACTGGCATGAAAAATCCATAAGTGGTAAGCAATTTCATTGTGATCTCACCCACACCATAAACTTTCAAGGGTTTCTAGTTGGTACCTATCATTTCAGGTCTCTGTCTTTCACCCAACTCTGAAAACATGTCTTTATATCAACAAATATGCATATAAGCTCCACTATCAATCAAAAATCTTCCTCTTTCACCAATAAAATTCACATTATTAGTATACATGGTGCTTTCTCTGTTCTTTTCTTTGTTCCCACCTGGGCTATGTGGCTTGAAAAAAATTCTGGCTGCTATTATTTCTATGGCCACAAGATGGCGTCCGTGTTCCCTCATTTGAACCATGTGCTTCAACATAGCTATTCCTTTGTTCAGCATTCAGATTATTACAATATCTCTCAATATGGCCTAGTTGCCCACATCTATGGCAAATTATATCCTTCCTTGCTTTATTCCTATGCTGTGGTTTCAGGCTTAAAGCAGACATAG
This sequence comes from Heteronotia binoei, assembly GCF_032191835.1. NCBI lineage: Eukaryota > Metazoa > Chordata > Lepidosauria > Squamata > Gekkonidae > Heteronotia > Heteronotia binoei. The sequence continues at coordinate 84,386,217 of NC_083225.1, forward strand.
AATCAGATAGTTCAGTGTCCTTGTTCCCATATCTGGAGGCTGCTTCCTCCTTGACAGCATTTAACAGACCTTCCAGACTCAAATTTGTTTGCAGTCTCAAAATCATCTTAATAGACTTGTAACTACTGGGTAGAGCTTTCAATATAGTTGTGATTAAGTCTCTTTCTGCAATAGGCTCATCAAGCTCCTGTAGTTTGAATGGCATGCACATAAATTCCTTAAGCCATTTAGTCACATTCTCCCCTTCTTGCACTTGGAAACCAAATATTTTGCCCTTTAAATCATGAATAGTGCTGATGGGAGTCTTATTATATTTATTTTAAGGCATTTAAGCATTTCTTTTGCAATTTTAAGATTATGCAATCCACAAATTTCATATGGCTCAATAGACTCTAAAATGAATTTTCGCAAAACCATCTAGCTGTTTAAAAGTTGATTTTTCTGGCTCATTTTCAGGGGGATTTCCAGATAAAGTTCTTTCAGCTCCATAAATCTCAAGTCTTTGCATTAGGAGCAAGAGCCAGAATGAGAAATTATTCTTAGTTAACTTCAGGATACTAAATCCTATCACAGGCAGGCTACTCACAGTACCAAAACTAAGCTTTGCAGGGGCTGCTCCTACAGACGTGGAAACAGAAGGTCCAGTGGCTCCTCTCTCTGGACTCGACATTTTTCACAGCAATCAGGCAGGACAGGGTTAAAGATTCTTCTTTCCTCACTGGAGGAAAAAAAAGGCAGCTGAATGTGCGCGTGTGGTTGCAGCAAGGCTCTTCCAAGGTCTCCGAAGTAATCCACGGAAAAAAAGGATTTAAAACGCCAAAAATCTCTCTTTAGCACACCCAGGGCAGTTAGACAAAAGTAGCAGCGTTTTCAGAATGAGACAATCTGAATTCAAAGCTCATTTAAATTAGAAATCTCTCAGTAATGGCAAGAGGGATCGCTGGATCAAACAATCATTGAGAGACATTAAATATGAAAGCAAAAAAACATATTTATTACTACAGGGAAAGGGTACTGGGATGTAAAAATAAACACTAAAGAACTACATCCTAACACCAGAAGACCACATGCTTAATAATGGAGAATACTTCCTCCTTCTTCTTGATCTCTCTGCCTGAACAAAGGAAGTCACCTGACTAACTGACCAAGCAAACAAACCAGTTATCTTGATTGACAGCAGTCAGTATCTTCTTCCCAGGTCATGCAGACAATAGGGAATCAGGCACAGTGTTAACCCTATAATGACTGGAACTTTAGAACATTGCAAAGGACATATAGATACATATTTCCAACACAGATTGTATTTATTGCTTCAGTAGTAGTTCTAAAATAATATGTCAGAGGGCAATGTACTTTTTTGAGGAATGACAGCATTTCCATGAGAGGGTGCTCAACAACAAACTTTACTATGTTAGGTTAAGAACAAAAGATGATAAACATGATGTATTTGCCCTGGCACACCAAATGATGACACAAGATATCAGAAAGTGGGTTCAACTAGTTTTTAAAAAAATATTTACTAATTATTTAAATTAAGTAAATGGCTGTTATACATCACTGCTTTATGCCGGCAAGAAGATGATTTTGAAGGTGGGCTGCACTGGGCATCTGACTAATCTGCTTCAAACTCATTTGGTGCTTCCACTTGTCTTTCCTATTACCACCTACACAGCTTTATGTGCAGAGAAGTGTCAAACTTCATCCCACAAGGCTCCTACCAACATCAAAAGATGCCACACCCAAACACACTCACAAAGCAGTCAAAATAAAGTTTGCAAGTACACACTTTTGTGATCTCACTGGAGCAATTTACTCACAGGAGTTGCTGAGTGTAACCCATCTGCTATATTTCCACCAACTTCCTCAGACTAACACAGGAAACAAAAGGTTCTAGTTTACTCTTATCTATGCAAATAACTTCTGAAAGGAATGTAAAACAAATGGAGGGACTGGGCTCTCTTCCTTTCTCACAGCTTTACAGGCTCATCAGAAACAGCCATATGGCTCTGCTGGCTCACCCCACCCCCATTCAGCCTTGCTCCTACTGAGATTTAGAGGCACACCCACCTGCCAAGTTTTCAAGCTTCTTCTTAGCTTCCAAGCTGCTTCTTTCTTCCAAGGTAGAAAAGCACATCATGACTGTTGGGGTGGGACTTTTCCTGCTGGCCAGCTGGCTGGCAGCAGGGAGGAGTCTGAAACACTGGGGGACCCCCACCAGGACCTGATGACTGGCAAGCCTATTCATGACAGTTTATGAAAAGTTTATAGTTTATGAAGAGTCCTTCAGCATCTGTTTGCAGAAAAAAGAAAATTTAGAAGGTAAAACAGAATTGAAACTTCACCCACAATAGCAATTACTGCTGTCTATATAGGGATCCAAGGGTCCCCATGTTTCAGAAACATATATCCAGAAATGACAGCAATTTAGGTGCTAAATTGACAATTCGTACAAATATATAACAGGTCTACACACACCAAAATGCAGTAAAACATAAGTAACTGAATGTGCCATTAAATAACACCTGTAGTGATGCGTTAAGTACTGCAAATAACATACTTGAAATTATTACTCCAATCACAATGCCTGTTTTTCTCTTTAGTCAAGCAACAGATAACATTGTACAATTCACATGGTAGGAGCAAGCAGTATTTCTAGTGGTTTTTTATCTGCACAGTTTGCAGCATTCATAATGGTGGCTGGCTTGTTTGGTGCTGTTGGCAAAATTTACAATTTATGGACTTGCTTGGGTTACTTATATCCCAACATCACCTTGGGCAGGTCATAAATCATTTAAAATTAGCAACTTTGTAAGAGTATGCACTGCTTTTGAACCCACACAGTAGACAGTATTTATCACATTGGCTCATGCTCAGAATTCACTGGAATGAATTACAGATCCTAAACCCCAAAGCAAGAACATGCAGAGTGTGTTTCATCCTCTTGCAAGCACTCAATGAATACACATGTGCTTGGCTTTGAGAGTTACAGAGGGGAAATGGGCAACACTGAGCACTAGAAAGACAAATCATGCAGCTTTGGGCTGGATTTACTGAAACAATCCAGGAAGGCATGTTTCTTGTAATTTTTTGTGGGTTGAACATATGGCAGACAGGAGACAGTTGTGGGACAATTTGTGTGAGAACCTGCATGCACAAACATTTGTAATAAAATTTAGAATAATTTCAAATGTGTGAGGAGAAAGGGAACTTCTTTAGATGTTTCAGTGGCACTGCTTTGTAATCAAGCTGCAGTTTGAACAGAAGAGCAAGCACACCACAGATTTTACATAGATTTACAGGCACCAATATTTCTACTAAGAAGTTAGTTCTGCTTGCTCCAGTGCAAGAAGGTAACCCTGCCATTAAAAAGTGATGAAGTGGGAACTGAGCTTTGCATTTACTGACAGTGTCGAGATCCATGTCATAGCGGTGCAGCAGAATGCTGTGAGTGTGAGACCCTGTGATAATTTAGATCTAAGAATATATTCCAGCATGCTATCTTGCATTTATTGGATGCCTTTGCTATAAGCCTCTTAATATAGTTTTCTTCTAATTGCTTTGTTTATCTGGTATCAGGAATGCAAATGTACTTTGCTACATTTTGGAACTCCTCTTGGAAGAGAAACAACTTGAACATCAACCTGAAGGATGCTGAAGCTATATTTGAATGAGAGTTAATTTTTTCATGACCTGAGGTAATACATTTGTTTTGATGTGCCATGTAATATCAATACAGACATCCTCTAAAAGTAGATGGGTACATATACTGAAGACCTTTTATAGCCAGTTATACTTCTTTAGGGCCTTGTGATGCATACTGAAAAACAGAAGATCAGTTTTACCAGAGGCATTATGAAATTTCTTGTTTTATTAGGAATATAAGTTTATTCCAGGTGGAGGCCAATGGACGGACTTTGTGTAACAAAAATGAACACTTAACTCTAAAAATCAACTATGATTTTAACTTTTTTTTACAAATATAACTCTAATACATGTAAGATTTAGCCAGTAGTAGCTTGTAAATTTACTGATGGAATGCTGCTGTTATTACATTTAATATCATGATAACTCCTTTCTTGTAAATGATGGCTTTAAAAATCAGACTATGTCCACTGCAACCATTTTTGCTTTTGTTGAGCATACAAGCACAAATTGATTATTTCTTTGCAATTAAAACAAACAATGTTGCCAGCAAGCCTTCATTTGTGTTGCATTTCTTCTCTTCCATCTAAGAACACACAGTGCTGCCCTACATTGAGTCAGACCATTGGTCTATTAAAGTTGAGAGTATCTACTATAACTGATAGTGGCTTTCCTAGGTCTTTGACATCACCCACTGCCTGACTGTGTAACTGGAGATGTCCAGGATTGAATTTGCAACTTTCTGCATGCAAAGCAGATATTCTCTTGCTGAACAATCACAGCTCCAGTTACCATCTTTAGGCTAGATCCATCTTCTCTCTGCCTATGGATCAAGTCAGTAAACAATTCCTTGTTATTATCACAACAAAAGACAAGACAGCAAGAACAAGAGAAAGACAGCCCCTAATTTCATTGACAAGTGGAGTGGTACAGCATTTTCAGGGAGAAGCTTACCTAACCCAGCTTTTGACCATAAGATCATTAATCAGAACCTCTTGGTGATTAATCAGTGTACCTTTAGCTGCATAAAGAATTTTTCAGCATTTAGTTGTCTCATCATTAATCTAGTTGAATTTGTCTGCCAACACTTTACTTTCCATATTAGACCAGACTGTCCTCAAACATAAACCCTCGCCAACAGGATAGTTCTTATCTCTTACTTTTTCTGGAAATGTTTTCATGGTCCCTTGGCACTGAACCTTTGCCTGGACCAGTATCAATCAGTAGCTATAGCCCAAATGCTCTCTCTCTCCTGACTTCTTTCTTCCCTCTTAAGTGGACTAACTTTTTGCTCTGTAGGGTGACTGACTGCTCTGCAGTCAGATGAGCTATTTGATCTGATGTCATTGCTGTTACTCTGTGGATTTAAAATGCACGATCAGACAGCATTGTCTCGATCCCATCCCACAGTCATTTGCACTCCATTGTCACACCTCACTGATTGCATATTTTCAAACACTGGGAAAAGTCTGAGGTTTAAGGATGTCAGCAGTTTCACCCTACATTTCTGGAAGTCTTTTGTCTCCATTGTGGTCTCAAGCTGTATGGGAAGTCTGAACCTTCCCTTCCATTTTTTCCCCTTTTAAAGAAAACAGGTAGTGATGTATGCATCATTGGATCTTCACACAAGGATTTTGAATCACTGTGTGCAGGCTTCTTTGCCACAATAGTTTGTGTGATCAGGAGCCCATGGGGGTTTGTTTTAGAGTGACAACTTTCTCTGCCATTTCTTGGGGTAGGATGGCACTGGAAATGGAAATAGGTTCCCATACTGGTAGCCAGGATTCTGCCCATGGAAATTTATTCCAAGCCACTTCATAATATTGCTCTGGCAGGAAAACACTATGGGGAGAAAAAAAGGTGCAGGATGCACTCAGGCAGTGACACAGCAATATATACAGTCCTAGTAAATGAGTGGGAAGGAGAGTAAGATCAGGTGGGAAAGGAAGTGATTTGTGGAGGAGAAATACAGTTGTATAGGAACCAATGATCACAGTACTTGGCAGAGGGATTGTGAAGCTGTCAAAAAGAAGCTTTTATTCCTTTATTCTATACTGTGCTCACAGACCAATGGGTCGTAAGCAAATAAATTCATTATGGTACAGAATAATACAATCTAATGGTACAGATACACTGTTCACCATTGAACAGTACATTTCCCAGGGGCTTTTGTGCTCCATTCTATTAATACTTGGTCCAGTGGTTATTTGGTGGTTCTTGGACCAACTGTATCTCTTGAGAAAGGGGGTTCATCCAAAATGGTGTAGAAGAATTATGTATGAACCACCATAAATATTATAAGACTGTTCATCATTGGTCCTGTGCTAGAGATAATAACACTACTCAACACTGGTCCTATGTTAATATTGCTCTAATGCTTGCTATTTCTGATTACTACATTGGTTTTTGCTGTGGATTCAGTACTGTCTTTTGAGACTTTTGTTGCCTATGTCAGCTGATGCTGTTGGATTGTTGTATGGTATTAGTGGCTGAATATATTATTGATATTGTATAGTTCTGTAATTCTTCAATTCACTTCCTGATTTCTGATGTCATTTGTACTACATATTGCATTACATACATTTTGATGTTATTCTCTTTTAGTATTTTGTTGGGAGACTGTATTTGCTATTGTCACTTCCCATCCCTGTCAGGTCTGTGTTTGTTCATCTTTGGGATCAGGTAGCAACATGGGCATAACTGGAATACTAGAGAAGCATAACATGTAGCTTTATCTCCCATTACCTCGTTAGAACTGAGACAACCAAAGAAAACCCTTCTGTTGTATTTTTTTCTGTGAGATCAGTTCAGAAGATAGGGGAAAGGCAAGGGATGGAAGGATGAGGAAGGGAAGGAAAGCTGTATAAGTACATGCCTAGAAAACATTTGCAATACAACTATGAACAGTTTTGAATACTTAATTAAAAGCAATTTTTCCTGTTTGAGGATGCTAGTTGCAATCTGTAATCACACTGAGATTTGAGCAAAAGAGCATTTGATTTTGAGAACTTTATGGGGAAATTTAAGTAGCTGCATCAACTGTTGTGGTAAGGAAGCCCAGGCAAGGAATTCAAACTGGGTACTGTAATATTGCAACAGGCCAGTTTATACAAAAATAGTACAATTTAGCCACTATTAAACCCTTCTAAATCTCATTGATTTAAGTGGACATGATATTAGGTTTAAACATGATCCACTTAAACATTTAATATGTAAAGTGGCCCACTGCTTGCTCCCATTTTGTACAAAATTTTGCCTGCACCAGAACAAAAGATGCAAATAACAAATTTCATTTTAGAATAATGTCCCCAGTCTGTATGCATTTCTTTACAAAGAAAAACCTGGAAGAATGGTAATAATCTTAGTACCACTTCTCTTGCTGTCACCCATCATGATAGCATGTTGTCATCCAATGCAATTTAAATTAACAGAACAGACTTTCAAATTGGTCATGTCCATTACGAAAGCTGCAGATGCTGAGGTGTGTAGTTAAGACACTGTCACTCTAGTATAGTTATGGTCTGAATATAAAATTCATCCAACCTTGTGACTGCTTTAGGCAGCCTATTTATTTTTATTAGAACATAGAACTTATGCCTAGAGCCATCTGTGACATTGGGGAGGGTTTTGCAGAGATTCTCTACTTCAATGCTGCTGTGTAACTTGAAACCTGCTACCCTAAATGGAGTCTACCAGGCATGTATTTTGGCATGCCAGGTGCTTCACAATCTTCTCAAGCAGGCAGCAGATATAACAGATTCATAAAGCCCATGTGCCAAACATGCCTAGTGAGTTGTGATCAAGTGGGTGCCTCCCTAGTTGTGCAGGTCTGACCTACTGACCTTAATTATTTCTTAGCATTGCTTCCATCAGCAATGCCACCCAGGTTGTTTCCTCCCCCCACAAATGGAAAATCTTATGCTTATTTACTTAAATTGTAAACAGCATGTTTCAAATATTAATCACAGTTTAGGTAAAGAGCAAAATGAAAATGAATATACTACTTATCACTCATGCGAAATATGAAGAGTACAGCAAAAGGAGACAGAAGGGGATATTCATACAGCTTCCTAAAGAGGTAGGGCAGCTATCTTTGAGTGGAGTGCCAGTTGCAACTCTTCTGGACTTGAGAGCTCTATCCATTTAAAAAAAAAAATAGAATTTCGCAGCTGGCCCAAGAAGGTGTCAGCTTGTGATTCATTGAAGCAACTGCATTGTGTGATCCTATATATTTCATGCTTACTAACCCCATCACTGAATAAACCCCTACCTTACTAACCCCTGTGCACTGCTAGAAAAGAGGGAGGGGTGGGAGCCGAAGTTGCCAGAACTCCAAAGGCCAGTGAAACCTTTGAAGTGCAAAATACCAAGCTAGCCTCTCTGGCGCCTCTTGAACGGAGCAAGGACACCACCAGGGGGGAGAGCGCAGCCATCTCCAGGAAGAGATAACGAGGCGTGTGAAAGTATCACTTGCAGGACTGACTGTAGTTTTATTATGAGAAATGGTTTAAAGACCCTTCCTTTGATGTGTACCCATATATGCCAATGTTTCAAGCTATCCCTTATCACTTTCAATGCCCTCCAGTAGGGAGTAACATTGTTGTAATCAATAAATGAAACTTAGTTTTTAACAAAGACAAGTCTGATCATTTTGAAACTTCAATGAACCCTTTGCTGACAGAAGGACAATCCACAAAGGAAAATGAGTTGCCCTCTAGAGCGTGCCATGTTGAAATGTTTACATGGATTAAAAGCAAAGCCTAAATTCAACATACAGGGTTCAAAATAAAGCAAAACTTACTTGTTCCTGAACACCTGTTAAGAAACTAGTTTTCAATGAGTGAGTGAAGATTCATAACTGGGAGACCTAAAGTAGACTCTATGACCTCCATTTGACTTTGTCTTTTAAAATAATTAAATAGGGAATAATAGGGTTGCCAAGTTCTGTGCCAAGAGTGGGAGGGTAGGGGAATAGAGATGCCAGCTCCAGGTTAAAAAATCTTTGGGGATATGGGGTGGAGACGGGGAACATAAGAACATAAAAGAAGCCATGTTAGATCAGGCCAATGGGCTATCCAGTCCAACACTCTGTGTCACACAGTGGCCAAAATTTTTTTATATATATGTATACATATATATACACACTGTGGCTAATAGCCACTGATGGACCTCTGCTATAACTCCTTCTTGAAGCTGGCTATGCTTGTAGCTGCTACCACCTCCTGTGGCAGTGAATTCCACATGTTAATCACCCTTTGGGTGAAGAAGTACCTCCTTTTATCCGTTCTAACCCAACTGCTCAGCAATTTCATCAAATGCCCACGAGTTCTTGTATTGTGAGAAAGGGAGAAAAGTACTTCTTTCTCTACCTTCTCCATCCCATGCATAATCTTGTAAACCTCTATCATGTCACCCCGCAGTCGACATTTCTCCAAGCTAAAGAGCCCCGAGCGTTTTAACCTTTCTTCATAGGGAAAGTGTTCCAACCCTTTAATAATTATAGTTGCCCTTTTCTGCACTTTTTCCAATGCTATAATATCCTTTTTGAGGTGCAGTGACCAGAATTGCACACAGTATTCCAAATGAGACCGCACCATCGATTTATACAGGGGCATTATGATACTGGCTGATTTGTTTTCAATTCCCTTCCTAATAATTCCCAGCATGGCGTTGGCCTTTTTTATTGCAATCGCACACTGTCTTGACATTTTCAGTGAGTTATCTACCACGACCCCAAGATCTCTCTCTTGGTCAGTCTCTGCCAGTTCACACCCCATCAACTTGTATTTGTAGCTGGGATTGTTGGCCCCAATGTGCATTACTTTGCACTTGGCCACATTGAACCTCATCTGCCACGTTGACGCCCACTCACCCAGCCTCAACAGATCCCTTTGGAGTGCCTCACAATCCTCTCTGGTTCTCACCACCCTGAACAATTTAGTGTCATCTGCAAACTTTGCCACTTCACTGCATACTCTCAACTGCAAATCATTTATGAACAAATTAAAGAGCATGGGACCCAGTACCAAGCCCTGTGGCACCACACTGCTTACCGTCCTCCACTGCGAAGACTGCCCATTTATACTCACTCTCTGCTTCCTATTAATTGGCCAGTTTTTGATCCACAAGAGGACCTGTCCTTTTACTCCATGACTCTCGAGCTTACTAAGAAGCCTTTGATGAGCAACTTTATCAAAAGCCACTCCTAATCAATCAGAGGCAATCACCTTCAATCACCTTCACCTTCAGCCCTTCACACAAACTCAGAAGTTTTCAGCAACTCCCCCAGCTGCTAAGCCACAAACCTCACACTTGTAGCACTTCTCTGCTCTATTCCAGAGCCCTCTTCAATGTGCTCAGTCTCTGGCAAGGCACAGCTTAATAATGCAAAGAATGTGGGGAACACAGCCAATCCTAATCAATCAGCAGCCATCACCTTCAATCACCTTCACCTTCAGCCCTTCACATGAACTCAGAAGTTTTCAGCAACTCCCCCAGCTGCTAAGCCACAAACCTCATGCTTGTAGCACTTCTCTGCTCTATTACAGAGTCCTCTGCAATGTGGGAGCTCTCCAGATGTTTTTTTGCCTACAACTCCCATCAACCCCAGCCAGCATGGTCACTGGCTGGGGCTGATGGGAGTTGTAAGCAAAAAATATCTGGAGAGCTACCATTGGCCACCCCTGACCTACAGAATTCAGCCTGTTATTTTTAGCAAGGTGTGCATATGTAGTGTTCTATGCATGTAGAGGAGAAAAATGGGTTCTACTTGGGGGAATAGATTACCACTTTGTTACAACCTAACATATAAAACATACTAACAGCCCAATCCAGAGAACTGCTGTGTTGCTGCGCTCAAGTGCAGAACTAGCGTTGGTGGCCATAGTCAGCTTGCAAAGGGGAGATGTTATGCCACGCTTGGAGGGGAAGAGCAGCCCGACAAGTGAGAGAGAACCCGTTGCCATGATGATTCCACCCAGGTGCACGCCATTGGCCCGCTGCCAAGGCGGGGGTGGGGAAGGCACAGGCTGGAGTGGGACCACAGGATTGGCCAGCCCATTGCACGTGGCCGGGAGAGGGGGCGGAAAGCCCATGCCTGAGAGGCCGTCAATCCCCTCACTCCCTCCCACTGTCAGAGACTCTGCCAATGGTGACAGGCAGGCAGAGGCATGCGCAGACAAGCAGGAAGTCCCAAGTGCAGGAGTTCGCTGTCCTAGACAGTGGCTGGAATGTGTGTCTGGGAGCAGCCAAACAAAGTCCAAAAGACACCCTCTGGAGCCCCCCTCCCAGTGTTGCCCTGCTGCCGCCCCTTGCTATGTGCAAGGTACACCTCCCCTGGGGGCTGCAGAACTCAGAGTGTGAGCCGCTGGGCATGCATCCACTTCAGCAGCATCCCCCCTTAGTGCCCTGTGCACAACAGCCCTATGGGGTCGGGTAGGCTGTCAGCCTGGGCAGGCTGACGGGTGGCACCCCCTTCCTCTGTCCAGCCATGCAGAAGGTAGCGTGGTGGCTCATAGCCCATTTCCCACCCCCCATAACCAAGCCTGCCCACCCTCCCAGGCATTCCCTCAGAGAGGCCACTGACAGAGGGTGGGGGATCGCCCAGGGAACGTGCAGCAGATGCCAAGCAGGAGAGACAGCAGAGGGCACAGGTCATACTTTATTTTTCCAGAATAGAGTGCAACAATCTCCCTGGTGCGTGCTGGACAGTCTCGCCAAGGGCGGGGCTCCATTCAGAGCAGCATGCAGAAACAGCTGAGGGAGTGGGGGACAGTGGAGCGACACACGTGGAAGCCTTTGTGTTGGAGTCCCACCTGCAAAACAGAGAAAGAGATCGAGACCACCTGTAGGAGCGGCAGCCGGAAGAGCAGGGTGCGTTTCAGCCACGCACTCTCTTAAAGGGACAGTCTTTGACCCACCTCCCAGCATCGGGGCAGCTGCCACACACCCCGTGCCCTGCCAGAAGTTGGGAATGTGACAGAGGGCAGACCAAGGGAAGGGGGCAGGCAGCAGCACAGAGGAGCGGGCTGAACAAATGTCTCCTGCCGGAGCCCTCTGCCTGGTTCAAGTGCCAGAGACGCTCACACACTGAGCGGTCAAGAGCGATGGGAGGGGGAGGATAGTGGGGGTGCACAGTGAAACTTACCCAGCCATGGGTGACAGTTCTCGCTTGCATGCAGAGCCTCCATGAGCCCAGAACCTGAAGAGACCTGGAAACAAGAGCAGTTAGCCCCAGGGGAGAGACCTCACTCTCCCCCGCTCAGGTCAAAGATACTGTCAAAGCTACAGTGCAGTGCAAAAGCCATCACCAACGTGCCTGCCTGTCCCTCACTTTAAGTCCGTATGGCAGGGAGCTCGCTGGCAGAGCTTCCCGCCATGCACTCCTCTCCCTAACAACTGAGTTATGCGAGGCAGAGGGGAGGGGGGACCACGATTAGGTGCTGGGGAGGGGGCTCACCAGGTCGAGGCATGAGGGGATTGGTGAGGCAATCACGCCGCTCCCGAAGGGGTTTGCAAGCTTCCGCAGCAGTGGAGGTGACCTTTGTTTTTGGCTTCATTGTGCCTCTCGGGGGGGGGGGGTGTCATGGACCAAAGTGCTCAGGGAGCCACCTAAGCCTGGTCACGTCCCCAACTCCACCCCCTCCTATACCTGAGTGTCGCGCTCTGCCTCACTTCTGCCCACACTCAGGCACAGCTTTCAGGCGCTGCTGCTCTTGGGCAGAGCGGCACTGGGGCGCCCCCCCCCATGTAATTCCCCTCCCCCATGGTGGTTCTAGCTGTACGTCGGGGCAAATCTTTTTTGCACCCATGTAGCAGTGTCCACTCCTAGAGCGTTTTCAGCCCTCCCCCCTCTGGCTTGTGCTGTAAATCTACTGACTTTTCAGTATAACATGGTCAGTAAATTCCTTACAAGTACAAATAGATAACTGCTGAAGTAAGCATTTCAACTAGGTCCTAAAAATCCTCAACAATACTAGTAGAAGAGAAAGGTGGGTTAAACTGTATAAATGGACAGCACTTATACAGTAAATGAACTAATATAGAGGTGACTTGTCTAACAATTTCGTGAGAGAATGGAGGCATAAAGTGTGTCAGTTTAGCTGCTGGCCAACCAACAGGGTTGTGGGTTGCTGGATTTGGGTGGAAGAAAAATTAGGCAGGAAGTCCATTAGGGACTTTAGGCATTCTGAAGATAGGTAGGGTTTGAGTGTTGTTCCTATCAAAAGCCATTAAAAGTTTAAAAGACTTTCTGTTCCATATTATAAGTCTAAATCAGTCGAACAAGAAATCTGCTGCATAATTGGTGAGCTTTCCCAGGTTCCAGCTCTTCAATAACTTTGTTAGTTCACTTCATTATACTTGTAAGTTCCCCCCACCCCAGTATTTAAATTGCATTTTTGTATTATTTTTATTTATTTATTAGATTTTTAGCCCACCCTTCTTTGCACAGCAGGCTCAGGGCGGGTTACAGCAATGAATACACAACAAATAGAGAATTTAAAACATGGTGCAATCATTAAAAAACTATATAAAACAGTAATGCAATCATTATATGCTTTGGGTCCCTGTTGGAAAGAAAAGTGGGGTGAGAATGGCCTAAATAAATAAATCAATGTCAGGGAAATCATACCTCAATTTCTGCTTTAAGGGAAAAAGAATTGAGATCATGCTGTTTAGTAGGACAAGGACACTAGCCAGAAAGTGACAAGGACACTGATGTGCAACTTCTTTTTACATTTCAGTGATATATGCTTTCTGTTCACACTGTATAATTTTGAGTGATTCCAATAATTCTGAAACTCTAACCATATGTTTATATGTATTCTCTTCCTAGAAGTAATAGTTCTAACGCAGATACTCTCTGTGATGCCTATAGTGAAATAACAGTTTAAATACTTATCATCACTCAAGAGGAGGGTATGGACTTGGAAGACAAAAATATAGAATAAAAATGATTTCTCACTCATATTCCTTGTGTTATAATTTAAACTTATTTATACTAGGTTGATTATCTAGAACGAGAAACATTCCCAGTACTTTTTATGCCATGTCATTAAAACTGGCCATCAATTTTCATTCACCTTAAAGATTGCTTGAAAATTATCTTTATGAATTTCACCCATTTTAATTTAGAAATATCCCACAACTTGAACTATCTTTTTAAAAAACAAAACAAAACCCTACTGCTGTGTTTTCTTCACACAAACCATCTTCATTGGAGAAATTAGTGTTTATGCTTATCATTTTCTAATATTTTATAAAAAGTACCCCTCATTTGCTTACTCTAACTGAGCAAATCCACTCCCCCATTCTCTGTGGCACTCAGTAAAGTGTCTGGGAAAAATGGCTGGGCACCTAGAAGTTATTTCATCATGTCAAGTGATGCTCCAGCTATATTTTCCTATCTCTATACATTTTATTATAGAGATTAAGGGAAATCCTAAAATATGATGCATGTGATGCTGTGAGTTAACTTCTAGGTTCACAGGTATGATGTCACAGCATCGGATGACACTCTTTGCCTCTCATTTTCCCCTGCTGCTCTACTGAATGCCAGCAAAAGATAGGGGAGTAGCAGCAAGGGTTTGCCAAGTTCAACCCCACCCCCCCACCCCCCACCCCCAAAAATGGTCCCACCGCTACTGGAACCCTAGGCTGGCAACCCTAAGTTATCTTCATTTTTGTAATAAATTCTTTGTGGGAGAAATTTAAATTAGACTTAAACTAGATTTAAATTAAATTAACTCTTAAACTAGATTTAAATTAAATTAAAATTCCTGCATTTGTTAGTAAAAGCGAAAGAGTTCTCTACTTTGATGTGCCTGAATTTTATTCATGGTTAGTAACATTTCTATATTTTGATAGCTATCATCAGAAAGAAATAAACAATGCTTGACACTAGCTGCAATGTGCTCTACATGGGGTTGTCCTTGAAAAATGCTCAAAAACTTCAATTGGTACAGAACACTTGCTAGGATATTGATTGGAGTGGGTCATAGGGACCATATTACTCCAGTTTGTTTCTGAGCAAGGTGCTGATCTTAATCTTAAAAGCCTATATGGTTTGGGACCAACATATATGAAGGACTACCTAATCCCTTATGAACCCACCCAACCATTACGGTCATCTTCAGATGCTCTACTTCAGGTGCCTTGCCTTCTGAGATTAGGTAGGTGGCAACCCAGAAGACATCCTTGTTGGTCATGTCACCAAAGCTCTGGAACTCTCTCTCCCAGGGAAATTAATTTGTCCTCTTCTTTTGCCATCTTCTGTCAGTGGATGAAGAAGCCTTTACAACTTCTCCTACACATTTTTGACATGCACATTAATACTGCTTTGTTTATGTAAATGAGAAAGTTTCTGAGTATACATTGGAGTTCTCCCCTCAGTTGGGTGAAAACTGTAGCTGGGATAAAGTAATCCACATGTTATGGAACTCTATCAGCCATACAAAAAAACTAGCACAGGTACAGACTGATATTACCTTTCTTACAAAATGTAAACACCTGGATATTATACCTAGGGAACAGAGAATTAAGAATCCTATGCAGTCCACTTATCCTATGAACTTAGCAAATAACAACGTCTCACATTTTTCCAGAAACTACTCAAACATCTGATCAGTGTCTTCCACTGCAAACAGAAACTGACCAACGGTAGAATCTCTGAACAAGACATTACTTCAATGAATCAACCTACTTGGCAAAATGTCCAAAAGAAAAGACAATACATCCACCACTCTCAATTAGAACGTTTAAAACAAAACAAAAAATAAAAACTCTAACCAGCTGACAGCAAGAACTCCTTCAAGAACATTGTTAACCGGTCACAACACAGACTCAACCCTTCAGAGGAATCAGTTCTTTCACATGGACTTTCATTCTGCCCACAAAATCCACACAGATGATTCCATTCCGGTGTTATTTACTTAAAATACTAATATTTAAAGGTACTCTTAACTAATAAAAACAAAGATTAATATTCTTCTTCCTTCTAAGACTTAATCATTATCAAAAATTGTCCAATGTCCTTTTATTTTCCACTCTTTTTCTACATAGCTTCTAAACTTTTTCCACTCCATCTTAAAAACTTCTAAGTCATAGTCTCTTAAAATTCTTGTTAATTTGTCCATTTCACTCCATGTCATAACTTTTACAATCCAATCCCATTTATCTGGTATTTTTTCTTGCTTCCCTAACTGCGCATACAATGTCCTAGCAGCTGAAAGCAAGTACCAAATTATAGTTCTATCTTCTTTTGGAAAATTTTCCATTTGTAATCCCAACAGAAAAGTCTCTGCAACTTTCTTAAATTCATATCCCTAGAAATTTCTTGTTGAATCATTTGCCAATACTTTTTTGCTCTTTCACAACCAGGGGTTTTTTTGAGCAGGAATGCATGGGAATGCAATTCCGGCTGGCTTGGCATCAGGGGGTGTGGCCTAATATGTATATGAATTCCTGCTGAGCTTTTTCTACAAAAAAGCCCTGTGTGAAACAATGGTGATGTCCAGGGGTGTGGCTTAATATGCAAATGAATTCCTGCTGGGCTTTTTCTACCAAAAAAGCCCTATTCACAATATACAATCATACAATCTACTGGAGAACAATTACCATTTCTCCAACCCACTAATGAATACTTACCACTACATACCATCAAAACAACGCTACAGGAAAAAAGACTCCACATGGAGTCCTCCTGAAGGTCGCAATGCCACACTGGATTTCTACATAGAATGCAAATAAATTGTCATGCATCTAAAGGCTTTGAGTCTGATGTGCTCATTTCTCTAAGGGTATCTTCCCAGAGTCTTGGTTAATGATCCCCTCTCGCAAATTTGGGCTGTGGCCCATAAACCACAGAGGTTAACACCATAGAGTCCAAACCTATATGATCAACAAACAACATTGCAAATAGCAGAATCTCAACCATGCTGAAAGGAAGGCCAAAAAAGTCTCAAGAACAATCTGAATACTATAAAATTAAAGAAGTGGACAAAGGTGGAGCTGTTGTTAACATGAATATATCAGACTACATTCAGGAGGCTCAACGACAACTCTCAAATACTGCTTTTTACAAACAGCTAGACTCAGACCACAGAAAAACAGAAAAATAACTAAACAAGATTATAAAGGAATTACCGCTGCACGTTGAGAAACAAATCCTTTCATACATATCACAGGAACCTCGACCAGGTACCTTTTTTCTTGTACCCAAAATACACAAACCTCACAACCCAGAACACCCCATTAGCTCAGGCATCATCGCTATCACTATGGGGGTATCTGGATATATGGACTCTCCCTATGCCATCAATACTCCTAGCTATGTAGGTGACTCCACAGAATTTCTGAGGAAAATACAATCTTTGAACAACGTGCCAGAGAATACTATTTTAGCCACCATGGATGTGCAATCTCTGTATATGAACATTCCACACCAAGATGGATTACAGGCCATCAAGAATGTGATTTCTGACAATAGAGCTGACATTGCCACCAAACTGTGCCATTTTGTTCTCACACATAACCACTTCAGATCTGGCAACAAACAGTTCCTCCAGAACAATGCTACAGCCATCAGCACCTGCATGGCCCCACAATATGTCAACATCTTTATGACTAACTTGGAGCAATGCTTCCTAAACTCCCACCTACTCATACCACTCTTATCACTACATTACATTGATGACATTATATTGTCTGAACACATAGTAAAGAAGCTCTGGTCATATTCCACCAGGCATTCAATTACTTTCACCCACCATCAACCTGACAAAGAACCAATCTATGCAAGAAATACATTTTCTGGACACTAAGAATACACAATGGATGCATAGACACCACCATATACCAGAAATTTACTGACTGACAAACATAAGAACATAAGAGAAGCCATGTTGGATCAGGCCAATGGCCCATCCAGTCCAACACTCTGTGTCACACTGTGGCCAAAAGAGCCCCAAGCGTTTTAACCTTTCTTCATAGGGAAAGTGTTCCAACCCTTTAATCATTCTAGTTGCCCTTTTCTTCACTTTTTCCAATGCTATAATATCCTTTTTGAGGTGCAGTGACCAGAATTGCACACAGTATTCCAGATGAGACCGCACCATCGATTTATACAGGGGCATTATGATACTGGCTGATTTGTTTTCAATTCCCTTCCTAATAATTCCCAGCATGGCGTTGGCCTTTTTTATTGCAATCGCACACTGTCTTGACATTTTCAGTGAGTTATCTACCATGACCCCAAGATTTCTCTCTTGGTCAGTCTCTGCCAGTTCACACCCCATCAACTTGTATTTGTAGCTGGGATTCTTGGCCCCGATGTGCATTACTTTGCACTTGGCCACATTGAACCTCATCAGCCATGTTGAAGCCCACTCATCCAGCCTCAACAGTTCCCTTTGTAGTGCCTCACAATCCTCTCTGATTCTTTCTCACCACCCTGAACAATTTAGTGTCATCTGCAAACTTGGCCACTTCACTGCCTACATGCCTCCAGTTACCATCCTAAACATACCAAATGATCCATTGTATACAGCCAGGCTCTACACTACAGCTGCATCTGTTCCAATCCTACAGACAAAGATTCCCACCTGAGGGATCTACAACAAACTTTTTTGGAACTGAAGTATCCACCTGATGAAGTCAGGAAACAGATTAACAAAGTTAGTATGCTATGCAGAGAAAACCTGTTACAAGACAGGCCCAAAAAAAGACAATAATAGACCACTAGTGGTCACATACAAATCTCAACCCAAAACATTTCAACACATCATCAATTACTCACAACCTCTACTGGAGAATGACAGCTCTCTTTCACAAGTACTGGGGGGGGGCTTTTTATTCACAAAGACAACCCCTAGTCTCAACAACTCCCCA
The DNA here is from genome assembly GCF_032191835.1 of Heteronotia binoei. Classification (NCBI taxonomy): domain Eukaryota; kingdom Metazoa; phylum Chordata; class Lepidosauria; order Squamata; family Gekkonidae; genus Heteronotia; species Heteronotia binoei. Next base: position 84,404,745 of record NC_083225.1, read on the forward strand.
CCCACAGTAATGCAACATCTAATTTGACCATGGATACTGGTACCAGAGTTTGCAATAAACACAGATGTCAACTTTGCTGCCACATATAACCAGACAACTTAATCACTGGACCTAACAATATCAACTACACCAACTCAGGCTCATTCTCTTCCTCATCTTCTAATATTATATAGGTCATTAAATGCCAACAATGCCCTTCGGTTCTCTATCCTACACCAACGGATAAATGGATACAAATTTGACATCAAGAATCACAAGACTGAGAGATCAATGGGTGACCTCAAAGTAGCTGTTTTATTGCAAAGGAACTTCGGAAACAGAATGGAAAGGGAAATCGCTGAATTACAAATTACAACACTTGGAACAAACACCTCCCAGGACTTAATAGTGATATTGGTTTCTTATCACATTAATATGCTAAAATTATTCTCACTATATATCCTCTGTATTTTATGCCTTTATTTTTTTTATTTTTTTGGAATAATATATTGGATTGCTGTTTGTAATGCAATGCAATATAGAGGAATAGATTTTCCTGACAATACACCTATAAAGAACAATATATTTGTATAGTATTTAGAACAACATACAGTGATTGTAATGTAATGCAATGAAATTTAAAATATATTTCCCTACATAACACTGTAGCCCACCCCAACAAAAGAAAAAAATGCTGTTTGTTACCCTCATGCTTGATAGGAGAGGAATTGGGCATCGTAAAGGAGTCTCAGTTAAGTTCTCATGATTAGAAAGAATTCTCTCACACATTTATTTCTCTTTTTTAGCATATTTATTGCTTCAACTGTTATTCCCCCTTAATTAAATCCATACAACTGTTGATCCTATACACTTAACTTGTTATTCCTGTTTTGTCTCAAAATATCTTCAGCTGCGATCACACACGCAAAATACTGCACTTTCAGTCCACCGTCATTGCACTTTCCAACTGGATTTTACTGTGTGAACTGGCAAAATCCAGTTGGAAAGTGCATTGAAAGTGGATTGAAAGTGCATTATTTTGTGCATGTGATCGCAGCCTTCATGATATATACTAATTTGTTGTTCAGCCTCTCTATAATTTTGAATGGTTTTCTTCCATTTCTTTACATCTAAAGAAGTGTTGTGTGCATACAAAAGCTCATACATTGAATAAAACTTGGTTGGTATTAAAGGTGCCACTGGACTTTAACTTTATTCTATTGGGATAAAGTAAATAAGACTTCAAAGGTGCCTTCCTGGATCAGACCACTGATATAAATACAGAGACCATGCATAAAATTGCCAAATTTTGTTCCCATGCAATCAAATTGCATTTTATGGTTCTTACAAGTTAATGTCGAGGTAACAGATTGTAATTTTATTCTAGTCAATATTCTAGTTAATATTTCTTCTGGAGCTGTATAATTTTTAAATTTAAATTTTTAATTTTTTTATTATATGTACTATATTTATTAAGCTAGAGGATGTTTGACCACTACTGTATTATTTGTCATATCTCATTATTCATACTAATGTCCTATATTTTATTTTCACATTTATTTTTTAAATATCTTACGTTTTACTTATTTAGGTCCATCTTGATTTTTACAATTTTTATGTGGTTGTTGTTGGCCTGCATTGTGCTGTGTATTTGGTCATGGACTGTAATAAAGCAAACTGAAACTGAAACTGGATCAGACCACAGCATCCTTTTCACACAGTGGCCAATTAAATGTATGTGGAGCATAGAGGCCAAGGAATCCTATGATGATACCTTCTAGAACTGATGTTAAGAGTTTTACTGTCCTGGAATGCAGAGGTTCCCTTTACTTATCTTGGCTAATAGCTACTGATTGATCTATCTACCATGAGAGTTCATGTATGTTAATGAGCATTATCACACCCACTGGTAACAAATTCTGTAATTTCATTATTTGTTGGTTGAATAAATACTTCCCTCCAATAAAAGTTCATGTAGCCACTGTCACCAGTGCATTATGAAATAGTCTAATTTGTGCTAGTATTTAGAGCCTATAATATTATTTATGTGTGTACAGGGGTCACATATTAAAATGCAACACTCCAATCAGAGAAAACATTTCATTTTCAGAGTTTATATGTAAATGCTGATTAAGATTTAAAACAAAACATAAAACAAAGTGATATCTCCAATCAACTCTAACTAAATCTCAAGGTACTGTATATGATAATCTTTCAGAACCAATAACTGATCACCATTGATGATAGAAACACTTGTTGCTCATTCCATCCTTTCTATACCAAATTCACACTTTGGGCTCAGTGATAGTGCCTTCACTAGCCCTGTTTTGGCAGCCATTGTTAATATAATTAAAGAGCTTGTCACTCTTTTCCTCAAGCTAAGACCTTCTCTTTCTTACCTAGAGCAATGGGTTTTCTATTTCATACTCCAGTGCATCCTCAATAATAAGAAATGCAATCTTCTAGACCACCGAGCAAGTGATGATTTTTCCTTGACATAACCTTCAAGCAGTTAAACAAATTCATAAGCCAGGAATGACTTGTTTCTCTTACTCTGCTTTTACCCACACATTTGACCAGTAACACCTACCAACATAGGTTCTGTTTAGCATAGTGCTTAGACATATTTACATTTTATGCATGTAACCAAGCCCATCAGACTCAGAGAGAGAAAAATCCTAAGTGAGACTACTTAGAGTCCTACTCAGGTCTATTCCTTGGAGCTTTCTACCAGGGAAGGTGTTGTGTCTTGCATTTCAGTCCCAAAATTACAACACAGCGAATGTAGTTCCGCAAATACGCTCCGCCAATCAAGATCTGTGGCAGGAAGTTTAACTGGCCAGGATTGGACCTGGCCAGATTGCGGGTTGTTCCGGGGTATATATATATATATATATATAATCGGGCCCCGGCCTGCGTTGCCTTGCTTTGTGATGTACTCCCTAATAAAGCATGTTGCCTTCAACACGTCTTGTCACTCAGTACATTACAGTGGTGACGAAGGTGGGATCCTAGCCAGGTAACTCCCCAAGCGAGACTTCGCTAACCTGGCCGGAGACGAGGAAGGCACGAATTCAGAAGCGCCCGCCGCCACCATGGCTAACCCAAGTGGGACGATGGGCCACCTGGCAGAGTTCGACCCCGCCAACCCCGATAGGTGGGAGACCAACACAGAGTGGGTCGACTGCTACCTACGAGCGAACATGATGACAGATGACAGCTGTAAGAGAGACGTGCTCCTGAGTGTCTACGGGGAGGCCACATTCGAGATCGCAAAGGGTCTCTCAGCCCCTGCGAAGATCACGGAGAAAACGTACAAGGATATAGACTCCTGACCGGGCATTTTTTGCCCCAGCTTTCCATCATCGCCCACCGATTCCTCTTCCACAAGAGGGATCAAGGGGCAGGAGAGACAGCTGCTGTCTACCTGGCCACCCTCTGCCAAATCGCGGGGAACTGAAGCTTCGACAAGCTGGAGGAAGCGCTTCATCTGGGGCCTCCGAGACGAAAGACTGTAGCAAAAGCTCTTTGCAAAGGAAGTGCTCACCCTCCAACTCGCCTTTAACAAAGCCACCGCGTTTGAGAGAGCAACCAAAGCTTACAACAACCCGCGAGTGGAAGCCGGCCACCAGGAGGAGATGGCACCAGGCAACCCAGAGGAGGAGGAGGCAAACCAGCTACGTCGCCAACTAGGAATGGGGCTGAAAGCACCCACTCGGCCACGAGCGACAGAGAGACCAGCCAACAACAAGTGCGCCAACTGTGGGGATCCACATGAGCACTGGGACTGCTCCTATCGCAATGTGGACTGCAGGAACTGTGGAAGAGTGGGCCACATAGCGCGGGCTTGCCGGGCCAAGACCACCTGCAGACACCAGTCCACCAACCACGACTCGACTGATACCTATTCGACCGCATCGACTAGCCTGCAGGTAATGAACTTGCCCCTCACCACCCCAGATAAGGTCAGGGTGTCGGTCCTAATCGAGGGTGCTCCATGCCTAATGAGCTGGACTCAGGTTCCTCCATCTCCATAATTCTGGAGGAATCTCTAAGAAAACTTTGTTCCCGTGGCCGGCCCCAGCTGTGACCGGCGGACTTTATACTGCGGGACTTCCAAAAAAAACCTGTACAGATTTTGGGTTGGGCCACTGTAAGGGTAGAGTTTAAGAACTTTAAGGGCAAGTTGTACATTCTCATGGTCAAATGTCAGCTCACCACATTACTGGGGCTGGTCTGGTTTCGACCGCTGGGTATTCAAATAGTGGGGGTGCAGCAGATGCGAACGCAAAATTTCAAGCACGTGTGCTGGGAATTCCTGGAAGTGTTTGATGGGTCCCTGGGGTGCTACAAGGGGCCTCCCATCACCTTACCCCTCGATCCTCATGTGAGACCGATAAGGCTGAAGGCCAGGCGAGTTCCGTTCGCTCTTAAACCAAAAACAGAAGTGGAGCTGGACCGCCTCACAGCCCAGGGAGTGCTAGAACCGGTATCCTATGCTGCATGGGAAACACCCATAGTCACTCCAGTGAAGCTGAATGGAGATGTGCGCATATGTGCTGATTACAAGTGCACAATAAATAAGGCACTTCAGGACAACCCATACCCCATTCTGGTGGTCAGCCACGTACTGGCAGCCCTAGCTGGCTCTAAGGTTTTTGGGAAACTGGACTTGGCCCAGGCATACCAGCAACTCCCGGTGGATGCCGAGACAGCAGAAGCACAGGCCATTGTGACTCACAGGGGAGCTTTTCGGTTGCGGTGGTTGCAATTTGAGGTTAGTGTGGCTCCAGGCATTTTTCAGTTCATAATGGATTCTCTTCTCAAAGGGATCCCCGGGGTGCAACCATTCTTTGATGATGTTTTGATCGCCACCCCGGACGCTGAGGAGTTCAGCAGCCGTCTGCATGAGGTACTCCGCCGTTTTCAGGCAGTGGGACTTAAAGTACAGCGGGAGAAATGTTCCCGCGGGGTGTCGAGGGTAGAGTTCTTGGGGTTTGCAGTAGACGCCACGGGAATCCGGCCGACAACACCAGGGCTATTGTCCACGCCCCGGTCCCCACGTGCAAGATGGAGTTACAAAGTTTCTTGGGATTAAATTTTTATCATTCATTTTTGCCCCACAAAGCAGCCATCGCATAGGCTCCTCGATAAAAACGCCCCGTGGGTCTGGGAAAAGAAGCAGGTCGCCACTTTTCAGGTAGTCAAGGACCTCCTAGTATGGTAGCCGGGGATGGATGAGGAGATAGAAGGGTGGATTCGTAGGTGCCAACCCTGCCAAGAGTTCCGGCCTGATCCACCCAGTGCCCCATCCACCGCTGGGAGTCCAACAGGAGGCCGTGGTCTCGGTTACACCTAGACTTTGCGGGGCCATACCAGGGCCAAATATTCTTTATTCTAGTCGATGCATGAACCAAGTGGTTGGAAGTGATTCCTGTAGCTTCAACCTCCACCGTGGCAGCGGTCAGAGCCTTGCGAAGGGTCTTTTGCACTCATGGGATTCCCGAGACCCTCGTCACGGACAACGGGACCGCATTCACCTCCCGGGAATTCCAGGAGTTCTTGAATTGGTACCTCATCCAGCACATTCGGTCCGCCCCTTTCCATCCAGCCACCAACATCCAAGCAGAGTGCATGGTACGCACCACTAAAGAGGCCCAGGGTCGCATTGTACAGGGAGATTGGGATCACCACCTGGCAGCCTTCCTATTTGATAACAGAATCACCCCCAACCCTGTCACCGGGTTAAGCCCTGCTGAGTTACTAATGGGGAGGAAGTTGATCACAAGGCTAGACAGGTTGCATCCTGATTGGGCTACGGACCTCTGCAGTTCCCCAGAAACCAGGGAAGCCGCTAGGGGATTCTTGCCAGGGGATCTGGTATACACAAAGAACTTTGCAAGTGGGTCGGAGTGGTTAGCCACCCGGGTGCTGCGAGTCACCGGATCCCGCTCCTACGAGGTCTCATCAGAGGGGGGCCAGAGCCTAAGGAGGCATATCGACCAGCTGCACCGTCGCACATTGCCAGAAGAACTGACAGCGATCAGGGGAGCGGGAAGCGGGGGAGTACTAACAGCAACACCCCTGGAAGCTGCCCAGCCTAGGCCAGCTGCACCGACTATGCGGGCGGAAGAGCACCACAGTGGAGGGAGCAACCCCCCCAGAGAGAAGATTCTGGAACAGCAACAGGCGACAGACAGCCCTTTTCTGGCATCCCCCACCACGAGGAACCAGCCACCCCACCAGCCACGGCGGCCGCTCCAACACCCAAGTAACCCCGTGGAGGTCAACCCAGGAATGCAGGGCGCCAGCCTACTTGAAAGACTTCATGTCTTCAAGTAGGGGGGGAGGAGTGTTGTGTCTTGCATTTCAGTCCTGAAATTACAACACAGTGGACACTACAGAGGTGACCAGTGGAAGTTCACTGGTCCCCGGATGTAACTCTGCAAATACGCTCCGCCAATCAAGATCTGTGGCAGGAAGTTTAACTGGACAGGATTGGACCTGGCCAGACTGAGGGTTGTTCCAGGGTATGTATATAATCGGGCCCTGGCCCGCGTGGCCTCGCTTTGTGATGTACTCGCTAATAAAGCATGTTGCCTTCAACACGTCTTGTCACTCAGTACATTACAGAAGGATTCTTAGATTGCTCTGTAAATGATGTATCTAGAATGGTATGAGAATTTGATAGATAACAAGCTTAGCAAATAGTGCTGTATGATACCTTTTTTGATATAGTTTTTAATAAATAACATACAGCTAATCAAGACCTCGAGAGATAGCTGACTGCGACCTAGTCATCAGAAAAATAACCAATGGGTGCAGTCAGATGGCAAGTTTAGCATGGTTTGCTAATTTGATCCTTATTTTTTTTGTGCTGGAGGATTTTGTCTAAACATCCACCCTTAACCTGCTGCTCCTCATGCTCACCCCATGGTTGACCATTCAGATTATTAGTATGCAGTAACCACGGAGGGGTCAGCATCCTTTTTTTGGTTAGTTTTTCATGCATGTGAATAAGTGCGTATCCGAGCTCTGGCTTCAGGGCCATAGCCAGTTTGTATTAGAGCAAGCGGTGCCCCCTGTCAATTTTGCTGCACCCCCTATTGATTTTGCTGTGCCCCCACCACGATCTCCCCCTTTATTTAGAATTTTTGGTGAGGTAGCTGCCATGCTGTCTTCCTTGTCCTCACTCCCAGCTCCCCCAGCAGTTACACACTTGAATGCCCACCCCTCTCTTTGTCCACTAACCTGCCTGCCCAGTTCCTTTTTTGGAAGTCTCCTTTGCCACGTCTGCCCCACCCAGCTGACCCTCAAACTGCATCACACAAACTGTGTCTGCATCACACAAACTGGCTTGGAACAACCCAGGCTTGGAGCACTTCCCTTCCAAGCAGACCTTGGACTCTTCTTCTCTTAGCTGGAGTTCATTCCTATTTGCTTGCCATGCTGCAGGGCTGGGAAGCACTCAGGGGCTTGTCCTCACCCTTCCTCCTCTTCCCCACTAGTCTCTCCAGAGTGGAGGAAAAGTCTGTCACTCTTTTTTGCAATCTCTTGCTCACTTCCCCCACTTCATTTGCATATGGTGGTAGCGGGGGGTGGGGGGAGGAAGGATGGAGCGCATGGCAAGAGAGAGCACTGCTAAATAAAGTAAGGTAATTAAATTGTATTTAATTTAATTAGCGACTGCACCTGAATGTTCCTAAATGCCCCCTTGCAAAAAAAAAAAAAAATCCTGCCTATGGGACTGCCTGGATCCTTTTTGACAGCTCCACAATCCCTCTGCCAAATACTGTGATCATTAGTTCAGAAATCACTCCATTTCCCACCTGATCTTACTCCCTTCCCCACTTATTTCATAGGGAAGCTTTCCCTTTTTCTATCCCCATAGAGCTTTCTTACCAGAGCAATATTATGAAGTGGCTTGGAGTAAAGTTCTGGGAGCAGAATCCTGGCTGTCTATATGAGACACTAAATAGGAACTATTTCTAGCATTGTCCCATCCCAGGAAACAGCTGGAAAGGTCATTTTTCTTTAATTTGTAACTCAGAAACAACCCCCCATGGGCTCCCAATCCTGATGGAATATTTGGGTGCTGATATGAGCAAGTGGTGATACGCAACCTGGACACAAATATATGGTTCTGTACACATCGCTGACAAGGAAGGAAGGAAGGAAGGAAGGAAGGAAGGAAGGAAGGAAGGAAGGAAGGAAGGAAGGAAGGAAGGAAGGAAGGAAGGAAGGAAGGAAGGAGAGCAAAAATGGAAGGAAAGGTTCAGACTCTCCAAATGGCTTGACATCACAATGGCTAGTTCAGACATCCAGAAATGCATGGTGAAAAAAAAACCACAGGAATTCGAGAGGGGTGAGAACAGGGTGGGGGGATAACTGTGGGACAGGATAGGGATGATGCTGTCTGTTGATGCATTTTAGATCCGGAATGGAAAAGCAAAAACAAATATTAAGACAAATATTTTACTTTGAGCACCAAATTTTGATAAGGTACAGCTGGCCTGAAGTTTGTCACTTTCAAGGAGAGAACTATAGTCTTTGCTATTCTTAATTTGCAAAGACCCAGAGGCTCTCTGACTCAACCTCCCCTCTTTGGCAGCCCTTATCTTATCTTTACAGAGTGGAATTTGCAGGCAAGTGAGAAACTGTCCATTGACTCTGAGAATGATTACAAAATTAGCTGTGCTAATCTCTGTGTGTGTGTTTTGGTCATAGCATTGCTATGATTAATTTCACGAGTGCTGCCAGTGGATTTCCCCTCCCCCACCAGTTTTTTAAATGCTTTTTCTTCAGTTCTTACCCTACTGGGAATACTAAATACTAAAGTTATTGTTGTCAAGCTCGTATGATAGTTGGAACTTGAGACAGGGTGAAAACGAGGAGCAGAAAGAAAAGAAACTTCTGTTGCCTAATTGGAGTGATTGTTGTATTTGATCTTGACTGTTCTGTTCTATTCTTTAAGAACCCTTTAAATTCTCCCTGGGTTCTGGATTTCAAGATCTGGCACAGGAATTTCCTCTGTGTATATTCACATATAACAGAGACATTCCATCTGTTAATGAACTTCTTGAGAGACTCCTCTGCTTCCTCTTTTGTTTATACATGCACCTTAGCAAAGAGTGCTGAGTCCTATGCCACTGTGGAGTCATCTACTGTCTGAAGTACTGCACTGTGGATTCAGAAGAGTGCTAAAGGGATCTGGAGTGTCACCAGAATTTATTGTAAGGATTCTGAGATCAATGACATCAGATCAAACAGCATGTCTTATTACACCCAATGACAATGTTTTGCATCTGGAATCTGGAGCTTCATCATTCTCATGAGAGAGGAACTAATCAGTTGGCCAAGGTTGTGTGTGTTGCTGGCTCTATAACCCCTAACAAATAGAAAGTTTCTTATATAAATTTATTTGTCATCTAATCAGCCATAAAGACAGTTCCTTATGAATTCTTTTCCTTGGGGGGATGGGGAAGAGTCAATTAACCAGATTCTTGTTTAGGTAACATATCTCTCATGTTGTGCTTTCGAGGGTTAAAATACATTTTAAATGTATATAAAGATGCCTTCCAGTGTGCTTATGTACTGTTTGGTGCCTTTATGGTGATGAGATTCCCTTGCTCCCTCTCCCCCCCAAAAATACATACATATAATATCTCACATAGGGTGTGTACATTTAGTCTTTGTATTTTGAGATTTGTGTAGATGGAAAGGGCTTTGTGCAGAAGATCATGTCAGTTTCTTTCATCATTCTTATAGCCATCTTAGCATATTGCATACTGAATCTGACCCCGATCATCTTTGTGTTCCACTGATGCAGCATTCCAGGCTTTTAGGAAGATTGCTTTGCCTGCTGTAATGGTTTCATTCTTTATTTTATTAGCATATAAACAGCATTGCTTTGATTCTCTTGTTATACAGCACATTCATTTATAGACCCTCTTCACTGATTTCTGCCAAGAAATGTTAAGGGATATTGTCTGTTTATATACCAAAATGTTTTTGGCTGTAAAGTTATTTTCCTTAGTTGCCAGCAGAACTCAAAGTAGAGTTCCATACAGTGTATAATACAGGACTGTGTTGCCCATAGAAATCCAGCAGCATCTACCCTATGGGCAAAATTCTGCTATATGTTTACTCAGATTTAAGTCTTATTCAACAAAGACCTTTTCTCTCTCTACAATTTTCCTTTTGTTGATTTATTTTATGCCTTTTTGCTAATTTGTTTTATGGTTCTTGTTCTTTCAACTTCCAGCTATAGCCTCCATGAATCCAATGGTATTCAGTGGTGTACCAAAAGTGGGGCATGGAGTGTAGTCCACCCCAGGCACAGATTGTGGAAGGTCCTTGAAGAGGAGCTCTTGAACCCAGCATCATGCTATGTGTAATGTATTGGCTGAAATACGCGCCCACGCGCAGAGGCGGCTGGGTATCCCAGGCATCTCTAGCGCGGGGCGCGGAATCCCCGCCTACTACATCCACGGCGGGAAGTTTAACAGGCCAGGATTGGCCTGACCTGTACAGGAGGCTGAACCGGGTAAATGTACATAAGCGGGGCCCGGCCCGCGTGCTTTCTCTCTTGCAACGTGCTCCTAATAAACTATGTTGCCCTACTCTCGTCTCCGCTTCGTGTACGTTACACTGGCGACGAGGATGGGATCTTAGCCTCAGCGGCTACCACGGAGATCTAGGGCAACCACGAGGCCTGACCGCCGCCGCAATGGCCACACAGAGCGGAACCACCGGCTACCTCGAGACATTCGACCCCGCCAATCCCAAGGCCTGGGAGTCCTACGTGGAGCGAGTCGAGTTCTACCTAAGGGCCAACAAGGTCACCGACGCAGGCTCAAAGAGGGACGTTCTCCTGAGCATCTGCGGGCCAGCCACGTTCGAGATCGCCAAGGGTCTCTCGGCTCCCGCCCGCCTCACGGAGAAGTCCTACGAGGAGATCATCAGGCTCCTCACCGGCCATTTCTCGCCACAGCCTTCGCGGGTGGCCCGTCGGTTCCTGTTCCACAGAAGGGACCAGGCCGTGGGGGAATCGGCCGCCGACTACCTGGCGGCTCTCCGCAAGATCGCCGGGAACTGCAACTTCCCCCAGCTGGAAGACACCCTGGCTGACCGATTCACGTGGGGCCTCCGCGACGAGAGGCTCCAGCAGAAGCTCTTCGCCAAAGAAGAGCTCACCCTCCAGAGCCCCTTCAGAGAGGCGGCGGCGTTCGAGAGGACCTCCAGGACCTTCCCCAAGGCCCGGACAGAAGCCGCCCACCACGAGGAGCTGGACCACGACTGCCCAGAGGAGGAAGAAGCCCACCAGCTGCGCCGCCCAGCCGGGCCACCCAGCAGAGCCACCCAACGCCCCCGAGCGGCCGAAAGACCCCCAGCGACGGAGAGGGTCCCGGCCACCAAGTGCGCCAGCTGCGGCGACCCCCATGACAGGCGGGACTGCCGATACCGGACCTGGGACTGCCGGAGCTGCGGAAAAACGGGCCACATTGCGAGGGCTTGCCGAGCCAAACCCAACCGCCGGAGGCCGACCACGCACCACGAGTCGGTGGAGTTCCACTCCACGGACTCCACATCCCTGCAGGTACTGAACTTGCCCCTATCCACCCCCGATAAAATCAAAATGGCGGTCCTCATCGAGGGGAACCCCTGCCAAATGGAAGTGGACTCTGGTTCCTCCATCTCCATTATAGCGGAGGAAACCCTGAGGAAGCTGTGCCCTCCCCAGCGGCTGCAAATAAGGCCGGCGAACTTCATACTCCGGGACTTTCAGAAGAATCCGGTGCAAATCGCGGGGTGGGCGCGGGTGCAAGTCGAGCGGGGGCCCTTCTACGGCCCGCTGGACATCCTGGTGGTAAAGCGCCAGCTTGCCACCCTGCTGGGACTGGCGTGGTTCAAACCCCTGGGGATCCGGGTGGAAGGGGTGGGGCAAACCCTAACACCCAGGGGGTTCGGGGAGATATGCCAAGAGTTCCCTGACGTGTTCGATGGTTCTCTGGGGAGCTACAAAGGGCCGGCCATCTCCCTACCGCTAGACCCCACGGTCCGGCCGATCCGGCTCAAGGCGAGGAGGGTCCCGTTCGCTTTAAAGCCAAAAATAGAGGCCGAACTAGACCGCCTCACAGCCCAGGGAGTCCTGGAGCCTGTGGACTACGCCACCTGGGAGACCCCCATCGTAACCCCCATCAAGCCAAACGGGGAGGTGCGGATCTGTGCAGACTATAAATGCACGATAAACAAGGCACTGCAGGATAACCCCTACCCAGTGCCGGTGGTAAGCCACGTTCTGGCTGCCCTAGCGGGGTCCAAGATCTTCGGGAAGCTGGACCTGGCACAGGCCTACCAACAGCTCCCGGTAGATGCTAAGACGGCGGAAGCCCAAACGATAGTGACACACAGGGGGGCCTTCAGGGTGAGGAGGCTCCAATTCGGGGTTAGCGTCGCTCCCGGGATCTTCCAGAGTATAATGGACGCTCTCCTGAAAGGGATCCCGGGAGTCCAGCCGTTTTTTGATGACGTGCTAGTCGCCGTCCCGGACCCCGAAGAATTCGGCAACCGCCTAAGAGAGGTACTCCGCCGGTTCCAGGCAGCGAGGCTCAAAGTCAAGAGGGAGAAATGCCTGTTGGGGGTCCCACGGGTGGAGTTCCTGGGGTTCGCCGTAGACGCAGCGGGGATCCACCCAACGGAAGAGAAGACCCGAGCCATTGTGCAAGCGCCAGCCCCCACCTGCAAAGCGGAGCTACAAAGCTTCTTGGGGGTGCTTAACTTTTACCATTCATTTCTCCCCCACAAGGCGGCCCTAGCAGAGCCCCTGCACCGCCTGCTGGACAAAAAAGCCCCTTGGGTCTGGGGCAAACGCCAAGCGGCCGCGTTTCAGGCAGTCAAGGATGTTTTGGTGTCTAATGCGGTGCTCCACCATTTTGACGAGGGCCTCCCCGTCATCCTGGCATGCGATGCGTCGCCATACGGGGTGGGAGCAGTCCTGGGGCACCAACTACCCGACGGGAGGGAGGTACCGGTCGCATACTACTCCCGCACACTGACACCAGCCGAGCGCAACTACGCGCAAATAGACAAAGAGGCACTGGCAATCGTGGCGGGGGTCCGCAAGTTCCACGAATATCTGTACGGGCGGAGGTTCACTATTGCCACCGACCACAAGCCTCTCCTAGGCCTGTTGGCCCCTGACCGGCAAACCCCCCAAATTCTCTCACAGCGCGTGTTGAGGTGGAACCAATTCCTCAACTCCTACACGTACACACTGGTGCACAGGGCAGGCAAGGCCATGGGCCACGCGGACGCGCTCAGCCGCTTGCCGCTCCCAGAAGTAGGCCCAGACCCCGCCCCCGCACACCAAGTCATGATGATAGAGAGCCTCCCGGAGCAGCCCCTCCACGCGGCGGAGGTCGCCAAGGCAACACAGAAACACAAAACACTGGCGAGGGTGCTTGACTGGGTGATGAGGGGCTGGCCGGAGGGGAACATGGGGGAAGAATTCAAACCATACACGACCAGGAGGGAGGAACTAGCCGCGCACAAGGGGTGCCTATTATGGGGAAGCAGGGTGGTGGTCCCGCCTCCGCTGCAAAAGCGAGTCCTGGAATCCCTACACGAGACCCATCCCGGCATAGTCCGAATGAAGGCGTTAGCCAGGAGCTACGTCTGGTGGCCGGGAATGGACGGGGAGATTGAGATGTGGGTGCGCACGTGTCAAACGTGTCAGGAGTCAAGGCCTGCGCCCCCCAGCGCCCCCGCCACACGGTGGGAGTCCACCCGGAAGCCCTGGTCGAGGCTCCACATTGATTTTGCGGGGCCATTCCAGGGTCAAATCTTCATGATCATTGTGGACGCCTATTCCAAATGACTGGAGGTCATTCCCATAGGGTCCACCTCAGCGGCCGCCGCCATCAAAGCGCTGCGCAGGGTCTTGTGCACACACGGTATTCCGGATACCATAGTCTCAGATAACGGGACAGCATTCACAGCGGCGGACTTCCAAGGGTTCCTCAATAGATACCTGATTAAACACATTCGCTCCGCCCCCTTTCACCCGGCCACCAACGGCCAGGCGGAGCGGATGGTCCGCACAACCAAGGAAGCCTTAAGCCGCATCGTTCAGGGAGACTGGGACCACAGACTAGCTGCGTTCCTTTTCGATAACCGGGTCACCCCCAACCCGGCCACCGGGGTCAGTCCGGCCGAGCTCCTCATGGGGCGCAAACTCATAACACGGCTGGACCGACTACACCCCGACAGGACCGCTGACCCCAGCGGAAGTCCCGAGGTCCGGGACGCGGCAAGGGGGTTCTTCGCAGGCGACCCAGTTTATGCCCGGAACTACGCGAGGGGACCCGAATGGGTGGCGGGCAGAGTGTTACGAGTAACGGGGTCCCGCCACTACGACATATCGACCGAGGGGGGCCAGGTCCTACGGCGGCACATCGACCAGCTACGCCGCCGGACGCTGCCCGAGGACCCGGCAGACATAGAGGAGGCGGAGCCAACCAGAGGCCGGCCAGACGAAGCGCCCCCAACGACAGCAGGGCCGCCGCCCGAAGTGCAGGGGCCCACCAAGCCCGACCGGCCCGAGGAACCAAACCCGCCACCTCTGGCGGCACCACAACCCCCAGACGTGCCCGCCAGGGAAGCAGCGCCCCCCCCACAGGACCTTCCCAGACGGTCCACCAGGGAGAGCCGACCGCCCGCGTATCTTAAAGACTATGTTCGTTAACTAGGGGGGGAGGAGTGTAATGTATTGGCTGAAATACGCGCCCACGCGCAGAGGCGGCTGGGTATCCCAGGCATCTCTAGCGCGGGGCGCGGAATCCCCGCCTACTACATCCACGGCGGGAAGTTTAACAGGCCAGGATTGGCCTGACCTGTACAGGAGGCTGAACCGGGTAAATGTACATAAGCGGGGCCCGGCCCGCGTGCTTTCTCTCTTGCAACGTGCTCCTAATAAACTATGTTGCCCTACTCTCGTCTCCGCTTCGAGTACGTTACACTATGTCCAACCAAACATCTTTCCTTTTATTTTTAAACTGCAGTTATGCCTGCAGTCACTAGGGGTGCAGTGGAGTCTGAGCATAACAAAAAGCACTGGATTGGCTAGATTTCTGTTCCTGCAAGACTGAAGCAAACTTGCTTAACAGATCATATAACCAAGTCAGCACACATAGCTGCCACAGTAACTGCCAGCCCGCAGGACATTTTCTCCAATAGTCTAGGCTTTCTCTCTTCCTTTCCTTGCACCCAGCTCAGCCAGATCTTGCAAAGCAGTTAGTGTTGCAGTAAAATAAAACAACCTTTTCCTTTCTTAATTCATCTTCTTTTCTACACATTTTGCATTTCTGTCTCCCTTTATCTAATTTTTTTCATGCCCCCCCCTCCTCTAGTTTCACTTCTTGGCTCAGGACTGTCTCATCCCTATATGACATAATGTATTTAAGAGCAGTATAGTAGCAAAACTTTGTTAATATTACGAACAGAAGGCACTGGGTTTGCTGGGCACTATACATTGCACTGATTCTGCTGGGGTTGAAAAATGCCCCCCCTCCCATTTCTACTATAAAGATTCTCCAGTTTGACTTTAGTCTTTTGGAAACAATAGAGGATGGGGGCACCTTCTCTTGGGGAAGGCGAATTTCTTAATACGCAGTTTGGTGAAACTCACTATCAGTGTTTAGTGATGCTTTGGCTAGTGTTACTTAAAGTTAGAACAAAGGCAGACTCCTAGCTCTCAAAATTGTAAAAGATGCTTGGGATGGTCAGCTCTTGGGTTTCAAAATGGGGAACAGAAGTCTTCCCAAGTACTTGCTCAGAACACAAGTTGTGTGATAATATTTTTTTTGGGGGGGGGGCATCAAATCACAGCTGACTTATGGGGTGACCCCGTAGGATTTTCAAGGCAAATGGAGATGATTTGCCATTGTTTGCCTCCACATCAGCCCTGTTTAGCTTCTGAGATCTGAGAAGATCAGGCTATCCTGGGACTGTCCCATGTCAGGGCTAGGCTTAGAGTAATGTGATTGGCCCAAAGTTACCAAGCAAGCTTCCATGGAACAAGCAGGGATTCAGACTTGAATATCCCAGATCCTAGTCTGACACTTTATCCACTATTGTACTCTGCTTCTCATGATGAAATAGTGTGTGGGAATTTGCATCTTTTCTATTGCCATGATTATGTTTAAAATAAATACATGATTACACATTATTATGTATAAATAAAATAATTTTTTCACTGTCTGTATTTCTTTTCTGGCCATTGAAAAAAAGTTTGGGTCCAGTGACGTCTTTGACAAAACTTTGCTCTGCTGGCAACCCACCTGAATCTATTTTCTGGCCATTATTATTATTCATTTTATTTCACGATTATTACTGAAAATAATTTTGTCATATAGAGGAGGCAAAGCAGCATGTCCTGCTCCTGCACCCCAGCCAGCAAACAGAGCTCCACCTCCCGCGTCTGTGCTTCTAGCACAGACAGGAAGCAGAGCCTCGCTGGCTGGGCTGCTGCACTCATACACGCGTTCAGCTCAGGCTCGTGCATAAGGGAGGGGGGAATGACAGAGCCTTGCCTGGGATGCTGGCTTTGGGCTGGCACTTTAGCACCACCACTGCCTGTCCCCACCCCCCACACACCAATATCCATCCAGTGATTCTTCACACATGCTTCTCTCTCTTTCTCCCCCCCCCCCAATTTCCTTAACTGATTCTCACTTCCCTTTCTTCATCCCTTTGTAATCAACTTCAAGCCTCCACCATACCACAAAACATTTTCCACTCTTACATTGTGTCCCCCAGCCATGGCCTGATCTGTTTCTTGTCTGCTTTTGATGCAGCCCAATGCAAAAAACCCACCCACCACCTAACTCGAATTACTGTAGAGATCCAAGGGCAGGGTTGGCTCCTTCCGCTCTGCCTGCCCAACCACCTCATTGACTGCTTTCCTGACCGGTGGCAGTTCTTTAATTGGGTCCTCAGGCACAAAGCTAATAGTTGCAAGGAATTGCTGTGGGATGATGATTTCAGACAAATAGCTATTTTGGTTTGTAGCATTGTGTCTCCTAAATTAATACATTGACTACCAGTTATTTTCTGTGTGCTCTTTGGCTGGCTGGTTTACAGAGATATTTGCCGGCACCTGCAAGGAATAGGTGGTGCTCGGGTGAGGCCAAGGCACTCAGCTAAGGCCAGGGTAGGAACAGAACAGGAATGTTTAATTTGGGGTGGATCAAGCCCCTTCAGGTAGGCTTTCATTCTGCACCATTTTGTCCAGTGGAAAGGAAAGCAGGGCTCAGGGGTCTGCTGGAAATGGCAGGGTTTTGTTTTGTTTCTCTCTTCAATGCCTTGGCTGGCCTTCCCAGTCCTGTGCTTCCCCCCCCCCCCATGCCTTTGATCCTCGACTGGGAGGAAGCCATGGGTTTGTGCTGGAATGAATGTGCTGCCATTGCCCAGCTATGTTTGGGCTCAGCTGAGTATGTGTCCTACCAAAGAGCTGCGGGCACCCTGTGTGCCACACCAGCCACTGTGCACTGCCATTACCACCTCCCTCCTCCACCGCCTGGCTGCACTCAGCTTGGCCTGGTTGGCATCTGCTGCTGCTGCTTGGACCAGCTGGGGAGGGACAAGGAAGCAAGGCAGCAAGGTCAAGCAGCCTCAATGTCAAATAGGGTGCTCATGCACCCAGCCCAGCTGGGCAATGCTGCTGCTACTGCAACCCCCACCCCCAGTGGCTCAGAGTCTCAGCAGTGAAAGGCTCTGCAGCCCCATTCCATCAGCTGGTGGCTGGCTGGCTGCTACAAGAAGAGGGAGCCAGGGGGCAGAGGTGGCCAGCAGTGGAGTCACATGGGGGTGCACAATTGGTGCCACACAAGGGCCAGCGCACCCTAGGCAATGGCCTGATGTTGCCTAGTGGGTGCAACAGCCCTGCTTCCAACTAGAAAGGATAATAATAAAAAAAACTGAATCAGGGACGTCATAGACAGGTTTAGGAAAGAAAAAGAAGGAATTAATTAAGTCTGAAACAAAGGAAAGAAGGAATAATTTAAAGGGATAATAGTCAATCTACACTGTGTATCTTGTGTCTTTTAAAATCTCTTATTAAAGTAAAATGGCTTCTGAGTCAAAAATAATGTTTTAGGTGGTTTCCTGCCTTTGAAATCTCATAAATGAAATCTCTAGGATATGCTTTAGATTTGAAAATGTGTTTTTCTTTCCTTTTGTCTAAAGGTTCTTTCTTCTCCATCTCAACTTTATTTAGGGAAAATATATGTAAGATACTGCATCAATGTCATCTGTTGCCAATTAGAATATAATGAATTTATAACAATGGTAATGACTGTTGTTGGTTTTGTAAGGATACAGGAGCAAGTGGCCATCTGACAGGGCAAAAGTGTTTTGGGATAAAATAACTAGTCTGTTGGCAGTGGCTTTTCATTGTTATGTAGATAATACAATCCATTGTGTTCTGTTGAACTATGTAGCCTCAATTCCTAAATAAAATATCAGATTGCTGCTTTACACTTATTGACAGCTGCAAGACTTGTCTTCACCTGCAACACACTTGAACCTGCCTTATACTGAATAAGACGCTTAGTCCATCAAAGTCAATATTCTGTGCTCAGACGGGCAGCAGCTCTCCAAGGTCTCAGAGAGAGAGATCTTTCACATCACCTACTGCCAGATCTTTTAACTGGAAATGCCAGGGATTGAATTTAGGACCTTCTGCATGCCAAGCAGCCCCTCCCGAGCTTTAGTTAAAGACTAGATGATTAAAATAAAAGAGATGTCTAAACTGTTAAAACTAACTTTAGTACAACAGTATCAATATCCTCAAAGGATAATCAGATTATGAGATGATGTAATTCTAAAGACAGAAAAATACATGTAACCAAATTTGGAAAATCAGTTAACTAAAACCATAAATGTATGCATATATTTTAAGTGGTATTTGTTTATATACTAGTTGTTTTTTCTTCTTTGAACATATGATGCATCACATTATTTTGTATTTTGTTGTGAAAAATTTAAAAAACAATAAAAAGAAAACAGTTTGATAATATCAATGTGTAAAATAAATAATTCCACCTTGCACGTCTTCCAATCTGTCCTAATCATTCCATCATTCTAGAACTGAGCAGCAATCCTCATCAGTGTATCTGTGTCATCTGTACCACCATCAAACAATCCACATGATGGAATCAAGTACAGGTAAAAAATGTAAATTCAAAGTTTAGCAACCCTATGTAGACTTTTAAAACAATCAATGACTGGGTTCTAAAATCTTACTTTCCCTCTGCCCTTTTGGAAAACTGTAATTTAGAACATCTACTTAGAATGATTAATTGCTCCTGTCTGTCACTCTGCCTTGATTAATACCATGTTACAGTTCTTGTCATCGGTAGATGCACTGGAAGTAACAAAACGTCCTCATACTAAAACATGGCAATAGCAGAGAAATCCTAAAATAAGCTGTATTTTCACACACATTCTGCTTGCAAACTCAAGCTAATTTCACACACACACACATGTATGTAAATATAGATAATTACAGCTAAAACTAATTTTATTGTATTAATAAACATTTTATTAAACGATATGCATATGAACTTATTTCACAAAACTATTAAGCAGCATTAAATTTTATACTGTTTTATCATATTGCCTTATTGAGTTTAATTGACATTTCCCCCTTCCCCCATTCCACTCTCATAACAATCTAGCAAAGTAGGTTAGGATGAAAGAGAGGGAGAGAGAGAGAGAGAAAGTGACTGGTCTAAGATCACCTATGGTGGGGTTGAAACCTGATCTCCCAAAATGACTCAGTGTTTGCACAGGGGACTAACTTTACCTCCAATATCCTAGTCTGGCTCTCAAGCCACTACATCAAACAGGCTCTCTCCTAAGTCTTAAAAGAATTATCACCAACAATTACATATTAGCAGTGTCAGAATATTTGCATTTGCATGGGTCTGTCTTTCCTACAACATCTGGGACTAAATTTCAGTTATTCCTGTTCAGTCTGAATTGTTCTTCATGACTTTGCCATCTAAAGTTTGTTACTGTAGAAAACTTTCATTGATTGGAAGTAACCCAGGTTTGCAAACCAGACACCAGAGAATCTACACTGTCGATGCCAGACTATTGACTTTAATTGAATTAAACAAGGTTTTTAGTCAAAAGCAAACTCCATTGACTTGAAAATGTACACTTCAGTAGCAGGTATGACACAAAAGAGTGCTTACAGGCAATGCAAAGTTTCCAGTGACTGAAACTGATGACCTTTGATACCAGCTATGAACAGTTTGTGCAGATGGTTGAGAAAAACAACATAATATATGATGCAACTTTGCTCAGTTTACAGAGATGAATTAGAAAAGTATAATTTCCCACAAATGTTTTAAGTAAACTAGCTTTGGGAGGGTTCATCAAGGTCAATGTGAAATTGTGCTGTTTGGCCAAAAACTTTGCAAACTAAATTATGGTCAAATTAACAAGTAATAAGAAACATATTATTGAACAAGAGACTTAAGTAAATAAAAGAACAAATTCCTTATGTGCTACGTAAGTGTTCCTCAGCCCAGGGAGTCCTGGTGGTTCCTTAGACTGAGGTGGGGACTCCACAAGGGTACCCCAAGGGTACTCCAAGTAGGACAGGGGAGTGCTCCTCTCATGTTCATCTGGCTAATTTGGACAAAGAGGTCTTTCAGTTTTCAGGAATGGGTGAAGTCAGGTTCCATCTCTAAGGATGGGCTGAGCCTCATAGAGCCACCACAGCCTGCAGCTGCATAACTTCCACATCACCTAGCCAGAAAGCATGCTGATTGGTTATCAGGATCCAATAGCTCATCTAAGGATAAACATATGGAGCAGAGGTCCATCAGTGGCTATTAGCCATAGCATATAGATGGAGCTCTCTCTCTGGGGCAGTGATGCTCTGTATTCTTAGTGCTTGGGAGAGGGCAACAGTGGGAGGGCTTTTAGTATCCTGGCCCCACTGGTGGACCTCCTGATGGTACCTGGTTTTTTGGCCACTGTGTGACACAGAGTGCTGGACTGGGTGGGCCATTGGCCTGATCCAATATGGCTATTCTTATGTTTTTATGTTTAACTGGCTGAATGGCACCAATGGTGCAGTCCCAATGCAGTCATTGTAGTAAATTCAAGTGTAAAACTGAACTAGTTTTCACTGTATTTCAAATGCATAGAACATCTAGGTATAGAGAGATGTTGTTCTGCATCCATAGACAATAATAGTCAATAGATGTTTTCAACAGAATACTAGAAACTAAGATTTTAAGTGGTGCTAGTGTTTTTCTTTGAGAAGAAGAGCAATGAACAATTTTCCAAGTTTGTTCTCATCTCTGTTCAAGTGCATCTATCTTAAACTCATTAACCACTAAGAAAATGTCTTCTTGTCCCTAGCTTAAAGTTCATTCCAATCAAGATTTGAGATAGAAATTAGGGCAGGGTGGTTTGGATTGTGGTACTATAGAATCAGCTACTTGCTGAGACCTGATCTTGTAGACCATGAAAAAGACAGTATAAACATTTTATTTTAAGGAGTGAGGTTCTTACTGTATTGTTCTGAAAACACTAGAAGATAAGAGGAATACAGAAGTTGTCCACAGCTTGAAAGAGTGCTGTCTTTTAAGGAGGAAAAGGATTTTTAACCCATGAAAAATAATCAGACAGTCGCTTGGTACAATTAGATAAATTTGGAGAACCGCTGTGCTATGTGAAGTACTGCTTTGCATTGGCAGAGCAAGGAATTATCTCTTTATTTTGCTGATTCTGTTTTAGAATTCATCTCTCTGTCCCACACACACACTCACATACACACACAGACACTGCAGTGTGCTTGTTTGAAAAGGATACAGTAAAGTATAAAATTTCTACATCTAATAAGATCAATCATCTCCTTTTCGGTAGTCTGGCTGGGGACCGCAGCCAGCTATCAACAATAGCCTTAATCCTACCCGTTGCTTTTTATTAAATGATATGGCTCTTCACACACCTGATGCAAATGTTTCTAACAGCATTACTGGTCATATATGACCACTTAAAACATAATTATAATTAGTTGACATTTGGATAAGATAGTTCTGACTCTTAAGTCCAGTCAACAGACACAACTCAATTTGAAATTAACTACTTCTTGGAATACTCTTCACACCATCCCCCACTATCTAAGAGCTCTCCTTTAAAATTGAATTCTACAGTTGCCCATAGCAACCTGTCCCTTGAATTCTGGTTCTTCACATATGTATTGTGGAATTAATTGCTAAAGATTAAGCAGTACTTGCCTTTGCTTCTAGACAAAGGCCATTTGGATATTGGGCAGACTAATTCTCTTTGCCTAACACAGAGAGCCTGTAAGCCACAGAGGGTCTGTGCTGGACAGAGGGCATCCTTTCCCAACTGATGGGAGAACAATCTAGTCCTTTGATATGTTAACACCTCTTGATTGGAGGGTCTACATCTGGTGAGTTTGAGCCCCTGCAGCTGGCACCCAGATTGGCTATGGGCCCTGGAACACCTTTGGGGTGGGGTCTGAAAAGGAGAGTTGTTCCTTTGTCTAGGAGTGCATTTGGAGTTTGTTTTTGGAGCCGGCTAGAGGAACTATCTTCATGTGCATTTTGCCATGAAGGATGACAGAGAGAAATGATGCCAAAGAGGGTTGCAGTTGCACCTGGGAGAGGGCCATCATACAACCAAAAAGACCAGATTTAGCATGGATTGTAAGTACCTGGTTAGTAACTGTTCTTTTGTTTATTTTTCTTGGTACACCTAGATCCATTCTTATAACACCCTGAGCCTGTGCCTTGGAGAAATTTAAAAAAAAGTTAGAGAGTCTGCAGAAATCCCTACCTACCTGCCTTGGCTACTTGGCAAGCTACGGTGATACACTGTGCAATTGGCAAGCAACCCATGAGAAAGAGAGAGGGGCTGGATTTCACCCAAGGTGATAGTGGTGACAGTAAAAGCGGGGGGGGGGGGGGGAGACAGTGTCTAATCTTGCTCCACAAGGTGACAGAGATCACAATTCTTTATCACAGTTTTTATACTGATAATGCCCTAATCCATGTAAATAATATTATTTTATCATGCATATTTTGATATTGCTTTCTTTAAGGCTGTTGTAGCAGCAATTGGTGGTCGTGGCAGAGATCAGGCCACAGGCAAGTTCAGGGAAACAGCAAACTTTATTTAACGTGCACACAGACCCCCAGATCAGACTCATGTCCAAAAGAATCTGGGAGCCCCAATTTCAGGAAGGTTTACAGTTTTGTAGTCACAGACAATCACTTTCAGTAAACTGTCACACAATTACTGTAAAGGATCACCCCCATATCCCATACATCATTACAAGCGTCATATTACTAAAGGAACAAGGGGGAGACAGGGAGGGTCTTTCCATACATGGCATTATTGCTGCAAATACCTTTTAAGCAATATCCTTAATTGTAAACATGCTCTGCACTTTTGACTTGCTCTTGAGACATATTCCTAGGTACCTTTGCTCAATGCTTATTAGTGCTTATCCCAGCAAGTTTCAACTGGTTCTAGTTCCTCTAGGCAGCTGTGGCGGGGCCAGTGGGTGAAAGATTAACTTCCTCTCTTACAGGAAGTTTTCACAAACTTCTGTGTGCCTTTTATATTCGTTAATTTGGTCTTTAATCAGATCCCCCAACCCAATTTGTTTTACTTTATTTTAGCCTGTTGCACTGTCAGTCTTTTAGGGTTTATTCTTTTTGCTTTGAGGAGAATTCAGTTCTCTCAGGCACCACATCTACATGGCCAGTGTGTGGGAGTAGCCCAAGTAGGCAGCTGCCTAGGGTGCCACCTGGCCTAGGAGGCACCACCAGGCACTCCCTCTCCCCATGTGCAGCCTTCCTCAATGGAAAGCAGGGTCCATGGAGCACAATCACTGCCCAGCTGGTTTCGCATTTACTGGGTCTAAAATGCAAAAGCAGATAGTGCCTGTGCAGTGCACTCCTTGGAGCCTGGCAGGGATAAATTAACCAATTGTAAATGCTGAAGAAGAGCCAATTACAGTTTCTAAAAATTGGCTCCTGTAGAAGTTGTATGCTGTCATTCATCCTTCCCACTCTACTTTAACAGAGCCATCTTTCTTGCATGCACAAGGTCTTGTCACTGGCACCTCCAACTGAAAGGATCAAGCAGTATTCTCACAATTTTTATTGCTTAATCTCACATTTTTTTTAAAAAAAAATTAAAATAAAAAACTGCAAATTAAAAATGTAAATAGTTTCAAGTTTCTCCATTTCGCCTACAATTCTCTGCTTTTTTAAAAAAATAGGGGGTGCTAGTGGGCATATCGTCTAGGGCACCAGAAACCCTAGTACCGGCCCTGCACATCTACTATCTAGAACTATCATTGTTGAACTTTATGGAAATACTGCCATAAAGTACCCCAAATAGAAGCAGGTATTCTTGCAAATTATATTTGTTAATTACATTTTTGCTCTTGGCTTTACAGTTTGCTAGGAAGATTATATTTAGAAAGGACTCAGGGTTTTTTTTGTGTTCAGCTCTGATGGGATTCTATAGAACCATTTCTTACCTCACAATATCTTGCATCAGTATCAAAGACCTAACTACAAAAAATAGAACACAATGGTTTAAAGCCTATAACACCACATAAGAAACAGTTCTTAATTTCCCCTGTGGTTTTTTGTAATCTCTGACATTGCATTTATATTCTATGTAGCCTCCAACGGGTGATAGAATTCCTGCTTAGCAATATAAATGTAACATGATTCCAGAGGGTGATATTAGGATACAAGAGTCCTCCAAGACAGTTCTTTAGCTATTGATAATCTTTATGAATAATTTTATTGCTTGCAGTTTTATTATTCTATGTTTCTCTCATTTTCAAATGAATTATTTCAGCAGAAGTTTTTTTAAAGGACTCTTTTCAAATGCAGTTCTGGAATTACCTTTCAGTTCAAATCCAAAATGTAATTAACTTTTTTCCTTTCAAATATTAAATCGAAAGAAGAAAATACCTTTCCCCTCTTGGGTTAGGATTGCTTTTAGATTCTTAGACACATGACAGTATATTATTTTTAACTCAAGTTCAATTTGCTACTCAGAAGCAAATATTAATTATTAATCTTTTATCATTAGGCATTTTAAATTAAGGGTTGGAATATTTGGGCTCCAAATCAGCTCTAGTCACAAGCATTCTAGTAACACATTTTGCCTGGCAAATGTCAAAAGATCTGTCTACCTGGTTTTGTGGGATCAGATGAATGGGATTCTTATTCCTTCAGGGCGCTCCCTGACACAAAGATTGCCGGTGTTGAATTTGTGGGCCTGATGTGGGAAGCCAAGGAGAGCTTGGCCATTTGGCTGGTGTACCATCCGCCTAACACCCCAGCCAGTGTCCTGCCTGGCCTGATGGAGGTGGTGTCTGCCAAGGCATTGGAGTACCCTAGGCTTCTAGTTTTGGGGGACTTCAACGTCCATGCTGAAGATGCAGCCTCCTTGCAGGCTAAGGACCTAGTTTCATCCATGGCGACACTGGAGCTCCCCCAATTTGTTTTGGCTCCTACACATCCAGCAGGACACATGCTGGATCTTATCTTTGCCTCAGAGATTATGGTGGACTGTATTACTATGGATGCAGTACCATGGTCTGCTTTAAAGGCCTGGTTGTGTGCACCTACCTATTTAGGTGGCAAGCACATTTATACTCACCTGCGGAGCCTGATGGACCCTAATGCATTCCAAAGGGCTCTGTGGGATCCAATCCCCCCTGATGGCCTGTTAGATGGTCTAGTGGAAGACTGACATAACCATCTTTCTGCAGCCATTGATGTGGTCACCCCAGGTGTCCTATTCATCCTCATGATCACTCAGCCTCTTGGTATTCCATGGAGCTGAGGCAGATGAAGCGAGAGCTGAGATGGCTGGAGAGAGTGTGGCGAAGAGCTCACAACAAAGCTTTGAGAGCATCTTATAGGTCCTTTGTTCAGACCTATGAGATGGCTATGAAGGTCGCAAAGAAGGAGTTCTATGCGGCCTCCATTGCATCTGCAAAATCGCGCCCAGCACAATTATTTTGATTAAATCAGTCTCTGACTTCTTTGCCTCAAGGAATTCCAAATGCTAAGAAATTGGCTCTGGCTGTGAGGCTTTTGCGAATCATTTTGCAGATAAAATCTCATTGCTCCACTGTGACCTCACAGCTACATTTGATACAATATGAGAACTGGAGGCAGTCTTGGACTAGTTCAGCCCACACTCTCAGGAGGAGGTTGACAAGACCCTGGTGGCTGTGAAACTGACAACCTGCCCCCTTGATCCCTGCCCATCATGGCTGGTAAAAGCCAGTGGCGATGAGGTAGGGATTCCCCTGCAGAAGATTATCAATGCTTCCCTGTTATCAGGGACATTCCTGGGGGCTTTGAAGGAGGCAGTGGTTCGCCCTCTCCTGAAGAGAGGTCTTTGGACCCTACAGTCCTTACTAACTACCGCCCAATATTGAATTTACCTTTCCTGGGAAGTGGCAATACAGCTCCAGGCTTTCTTGGAGAAAACTGCCGCCCTGGACACCTTTCCCCGAGGCATTCCTGTGGAATGTCACAGAGGGCAATCCTTTCCCCAATGTTATTTAATATCTATATGTGCCCCTTCACCCAGATAGCCCGAAGATATGGGCTGGGCTGTCACCAATATGCTGATGACACTCAGCTCTATCTGCTTATGGACAGCTGCCTGGACTCTGCCCCTGAATAACTGGGAGAGGTATTGCAGGCCATGGCTAGTTGGTTGCATCAGAAGCCAGCTGAAACTGAATCCATCAAAGATGGAAGTCCTGTGTCTGGGTTAGAAGGGGGTGGGGAGTGGGATCAGGCTCCCACCCTTCAATGGCACACAATTGATGCCATTGACAGAGATGAAGAGCCTGGGAGTGTTCCTGGATGCCTTTTCTATGAAGGCACAGATCACCGCCACTGCAAGGGCCACCTTTTTCCATCTGAGGCGGGCCTGGCAGTTGGTCCCCTACCTTAGCTCTCATGATCTAGCCTTGCAGGCTAACCTACATGCTAGCCACAGTGATACTTGCAATGGTCATCTTCAGATTAGACTATTGTAACTATCTCTTCATGGGGCTTCCCTTGACCCTGCTCCAGAAACTCCAGCAGGTGCAGAACACAGCAGCCCGGTTGTTGGCATTGAGGCCTACGTGAGCGCAGATGCATCTGGTGCTGCGTGAACAGCACCGGCTACCTCTTGAGTACCAGATCTGGTTCAAGGTGTTGGTCCTTACCTTTAAGGCCCTTTACGGCCAGGGGCCTGCATATCTTTGGGACCGCCTCTCCCCATATGAAGCCCCCTCCAGGGCTTTGAGGTCTGCTGCTCAACATCTTATAGTCCCTGGTTCTAAGGATGCCCAGCTGGCTTCAACAAGGGCCAAGACCTTTTCAGTCCATGCCCCTACATGGTGGAATGAGCTCCCACTGGAGATTCAGGCCCTAAGGGACATATCAAGGTTTTGCAGGGCCTGTAAGACGAAACTCTTCCACCAGACTTTTAATTAATCCAGCAGCCATTCTTTGAAAGTCATCACTTCCCCCAGCATTTCACCATTATGGTGTTACGCTATGCTGTTAACCATCAGCCACATGCTGTTTACCTCCTATGTCTGTAAGATTGTTTACTGTGCTGCTCCTGTTTCGTAATGTCTGTTTTTGTGATATTATTTAAATTCTGCTGTTTTATTGTTGTAAGCCGCGCTGAGACCACTTCTGGGATACGGCAGGATATAAATCTAAAAATTAAATCAAATTAAATTAGATCATAGTGAGGATGTAGACGCAGATGCAGCACAATTCTGTGCATACAACCATCCTTGAGGATGGTTAGGCATCCATGACATTAACATGGGAATGATGAACTACTTCTTTAAACCTTTACTATAGGTCTGGGCCCTGTTTCCTAATTATTCATTCTGAATAATGAAGTAATAAAGAAAACTCAAGGACTTGTTGATTTCTCTCCATTTCCTCTCTTCTCTCTCTCTCTGGAGCTACAACCATCACATCTGGCAGTGATAATCTACTGAGTGATGTACAGCTTTGTGGAGGACATTGATGCAAATACAGCATGACCTTAAACAATGTTTTAAAGAAGTCTTACTGATGCTTATGTTACTGAAATTATGACCACTGCCGAGGACATTGGATCTGAATGGCTATTTTAAGATTACTGAATGTCATCTATGTATTTAGCTGTGTTATTTAATTGTATTGAAATTAGCACCTGAATGTTATATTGATGTTTTTATTTTGTTTTATTACAAATTGTTGTTTTATTACAAACTGTAAGCCCCCTGAGCCTGCCTCACTGGGAAGGGCAGGATATAAATCAAATAAACCTAAACCTACAGCTATTGCTCTTGCACTGAAGAAAAGTACAGCGGCTTCTTGCAGCAAAAGTAAAAGCTAGCAACTATTTTGTCTGTCTCTCCTTCCTTTCTACCCACCAAATCAACTTACTTTTTATGGTGGTGGTGAAAAGTGCCATCAAGGCACAGCCAATTTTTAGTGACCCCATAGGGCTTTCAAGGCAAGAGTCTTCGGAGTGGTTTGCCATTGTGTGCCTGTGCATATTTGCCCCCCACCCCCCGTCAGCTATATTTATTATTTATGCACTTTATTTATATCTTACTATTTTTCCCAATAGGAACCCAAAGTAGCTTCCATCTCTTCATTTTATCCTCACCCCAGGGGTCATTTAGTAGAAAAAGAAGTGTCAGAGCTCATTAGCATAACTCATTTGCATATCCCTGACATATGGCAACTCAGCATCTACCTTAAAATGCTTCTTGGATTATAATTGTCATAATAAAACCTTACTCCCATCATACTTTTTAAATTACTTTCTCCAGTGGCATGATGATCTCCATCTGTCTGCTTGATATTTAGGTTAATTTCCCATTTTTTTTTTTTTGTGGGGAAAATTTTTAGAAAGCTTGTCAAATCTTAGAGTTCAGCAAAATTCTCACAGGGGGATTGAACAATGGAGCCCAGAAGCAAGGGGAGTTTTTTTTTTGGGGGGGGGGAGTAAGAAAGAAAGAGTATAATAAAAATTAGAGGTTCCGGAGCTCTGCTCCTGTGAGCTTCTGCCCACAATGAGGCCTGCCTCACACCAGCCCTGTGGAGTAGGTTAGGTGAGAGTGTGTGACTGGCCCAAGGTCACCCAGTCACGTTTTACAGGAGATTTGAACTTCAGTCTCCCAAATCCTAACCTGAAATTCTAAGCATTGTCTTTTGCAGGATGGCTGCTGCTGAACAGGAGCAAGCAGCTGGGCATGGGTGAGTTATGCAACTCATGTTGTAGCAAATCTCTTGGTGGCGGCTGCCAAGTCTGGCCATGATTATTACTCTCAAGGGCACCAGGACACCTCCCAGTGGGCCAAAGGCTGCCTTCACAGCAACCTAGGCTGGGCCAGCCCAGTGGCAGGCTACATCTGGCCCGCCTGAGTGCTGCACAGTGTGATGCCACCCACCCCCCTCTGCTGGTGGCCTCTCCAATGCCTGGGAGGGTGGGCAGACTTGCTTTTTTTGGGGGGGAGTGGTCTATGAGCTGCCATGCTGCCCCCCACATGGCTGGACAGGGGAGGAGAGTGCTGCCTCTCAGCCTGCCCGGGCTGACAGCCTACCCGACCCCACAGGGCTGTTGTGCGCAGGGCACTAAGGAGGGACTGATGCAGCTGATGCACTCGCACTCTGAGTTCTGCAGCCCCCAGGGGAGGTGTTCCATGCACGTGCAGGGGGCATCAGGGCAAACACAGGGGGTCTCTGGGTGGGGGGGTGTCTGCTGCTAGACTGTTCACTCCCAGACACACATTCCAGCCGCTGTCTATGACAGCGAACTCCTGCACTTGGTACTTCCTGCTTGTCTGCCTGCCATTGGCAGAGTCTCTAATAGCGGAAGGGTGTGAGGGGATTGACGGCTTCTCCGTGGTCCCGTGTGGGCCTGTCTCACCCCCACCCCCACCTCACCACCAAGCCAGGCTTCTCGTGCACACATGCCCAGCCTCACTCCTGTTCCCTCCCGTGTTGGTGGGACGTCTCTCCTTTGCCTATGATGGTCTACCCATCATTGGCTCCGTTCTCTGTTTGAGGGTGGGTTGGGTATAGCTATCAGCCTCTCTGGGGCTGCCTCTCCCCATCCCTGACTGTCATGAGCCACAGCTCATGCACCAGGACTGGCCAATGAGGGGGGTGGACTGGCCCTCCCCTCCAGCTGCCTCCGCCTCCCTTGCATGCTATAGCAGCACCCGCCTCACGGCCTCAATGGATCTCTTTAACTCAGTCTCTTCGGGGTATTTTATTTTTGTATTATCTGATGGAAATAGAATTCTCTTCGTAGGGGACCACAGCAGCTTTGTTAGTTTTTCCCAAAAATATAGGCTCTCAAGAACTTTAACTCAAACCACAGATTTATTATAACACAAAGTCTTTAAACTGGGGATATGGGAGATATTTACACAGGCTAACACGTTGCTCAGTTGTTTCAGGCTTTACAATCACTTTTTCTTCCTTCTTTGAGTCTCTCAGTTACACAGTTCCCAGTTTCCCTATATCTTGCTCTCTCCACCTCTAGCAAAGGCTGGCCTCTTGGGTATGATGTGCCAAGTCTCACCCCTCGACTGGAGTCTCTCCTCTCAGCCCTTCTGGTGTCTCAGACCCACATCCACTCCCTCAACCACTTCACTAGATCTTCAGAGTTGTCTATAGGTGTCTGTGACCGTTCAGGTCTTGACTGACTCACACACACACAGCCCTCTTGGCTGGTTTTGTCGAGCTTGCAGCCTCTGGAAGTCTTTCCCGCCACTGTCTCAAGCTCCTTCACAGAATCAGCTGCCCTCCCAGCCTCTGTCAGGCACGAACTGACCCACTCAGTCTCTGTCAGGCTCCAACACTGACAGACTTCTCTGACAGGCACCAACTCTGTCAGACACCAACTGACTGAATGACTGACTCAGCAGATTCTGTCACTCAACCACTTTCCCTCCCTGAGAGCTCCGACCACTTTGCCCCCACCCTCAGGTCACCTGACGCAGGCCCTATGTGTCTTCAGTTTCTGGTTAACCCCTAGCTTTCCGTCACACATGCCTATGCCAGCGGCATTGCCATGGTGACCATATCCCTCATGGCAAGCTATGCCTCTCCCCTCCCCATGCTCCAGCGTGCCAAAGTCCTCAGGAAGTCTACTAGCAGTGCATCAGCTATGCCACGGCTGACTGCCACTTATGTCTGGATTGGGCTGCCCGACCCCTAGTTCCTTTTTGCACATACTACTGCTAAGACAAGTTTCCCCCATCCTATAACCATGCATTGGATTTTTCCTACCTAAATGCAGAACTTTATATTTATCCCTGTTAAAATTCATTTTATTGGCTTCAGCCCAGTTTTCCAGCCTGTTAAGTTTCATCCTGTATCCTGTTTCTGTCTTCTACTGTACTTATGAACATATGAAGCTGCCTTATACTGAATCAGACCTTTGGTCCATCAAAGTCAGTATTGTCTTCTCAGACTGGCAGCGGCTCTCCAGGGTCTCAAGCTGAGGTTTTTCACACCTATTTGCCTGGACCTTTTTTTTTGAGATGCCAGGGATTGAACATGGGACCTTCTGCTTCCCAAGCAGATGCTCTATCACTGAGCCACCGTCCCTCCCCTTTGCAACCCCTTTCTATTTAGTATCATCTGCAAATTTAATAAGCATTCCAGTCTTTATATCCCAGTCAGAAGGTGTAAAGGGTGCTGTAAAGAAGGAACTCCGGATGCAGAGGTACAAGGCACATTATTATCAGCTTGATTACAGCAGAGGGGAAAAAACAAAATCTCAGTTCAATATTATGTAGCTTGAATAAATATATTTGTAATAATAAATTAATGAAAAGCTATTTTGAAAACAATCACAGACAATTTGTTAAATATGGCCATATTAGTGCAAAGTTGGCTATCTAGATGTATATCAGTTCAGTTTGCTAAAGAGGAAAATATTTTAGACATTCCAATTCACAATATACTTTCATTGTGTCTAAATGATGCACTGGTTAGTACCTTCCAAATCATCAGAATAAAAAATGCAGTGCAATGAATCTTTATGAGATGAGAGAGAGATCCTAATTAAGATAAATGTTCCCCTGAGCTGCAATTATGAAAAAGTGCATACTGTGGAGGGACAATCCTTTAACTTCAATAATTAATTAGTCATGGACTGAATGTACCTGATTCCTTAAATCATCCTCTAGTCGGAACTACTTATTTACAGTACCATCTTAAACAGGGTTATACCCTTCTAAGTCCACTGACATGATTGGATTTAGAAAGGTGTAACTGTGTTTAGGATGGCAGTGACTAGGGCCACAATTTACGATCCTTTAGAATTACAGTCTCAAAATCTCAAAGTAGTATCACTGGCTGTATTTCAGTATCATGACAAATTATGTGTAATCTGTAACTTTAAACCACAGTTTATTGTTCTAACCTGCTCTCTCTGTCTAGCAGCTTCACTGCATTTCACCAACACTGGTACTCTGTAAAAAAACCAGATTTTTATGTAGTGTAGATATAAGGCACAGGGAGGGACAAAGAACATGTAGTAAAAAAGGACCATGGAAGGCTAAATGCAGCAGGAGCTGCTAAAATTTCCTGATGCCCTGTGCAGCAATTTCTGCATCTAGGAGGCTGAGAAGAAAGAAAGGGGATTTTGGCATTCAGACATCATGAGAAACCACAGTTTGTAAAAATTCAGACTTAACATGTCAGGTATAAAGCGAGGTTTACACTCCAGGTTCAATACTGACTTAAAAAACCTCAGCCCCATGCTTTATTTGATAGTCTGCATTCAGATATCACGTTAGACTGCAAGTTAATCAAACCATGGTTTATAAAGTGTGATTTACCACAGCACCTCATTTCCTTTTTCAGCTTTGCTTCATAAACCTCAATTTAGCAATTTCAGTTGACTATCTGGAGTTTAAAAATAATGGATAACTGTTTATGATAGAAGACAATGGGTATGGACTATTATACTGTGACAAGCTTAAAACCTCTTAGACTCACAGAATTAGTTACACAGTTTATGTGTAGCATGGAATTATGTAGGCACTTCAGCTTTCTCTGAACTATCTCAATTCAGAATGTGTGTTCATTTCCCAGTCTCCAGTATCTTAGCATAGCATAACTGAAATAAAATCAAAGGATTAGATGTAATGACTCACTTTTCTTTGGTTTTAGTTTTAATGGGATGAAGGGGGACTGAGTTTCCTTAGTCTGGATTGTAAGGGGCTTTGGGAACTGTATCTTCCAGCAAGGACTCTTATGAAGAGCTGGCACTGGGAGGTCTGGAAGAGTTTCTCGGTGGACTGAATTTATTAGGGCTCTCTGAAGACATAATTGCTGGTTTAAGGACACTGTCTGTTTATGGCATGTGCCATGGCTAACTTCAGCACACTGAGTTTTTAGGCTTGTGCAGCTAGATACTGCATGCTGAGTATGGGTGAACTGTTGTTCTAACCATGCAACTCTCTGCTCAGAAGCCTGAGCATGGGGTAAGATTTCCTCTAATTTCTGCCTGGTGTCCTGGGCAGCAGATGCAAAAGTACCTTTGTCCACTCTGACAAATTTCTCTGCTTGTTGCTTGTCTAGATCCTGGGCTTATAGCTCAATTTTTACATCGGCCTCTCTGGCAAGGCTTAAGCAGTCATTTAGGGCCGCAACCTTTGCATGCCTCTTTCTTAGAACCTCACAACGTTTTACCGTATCACTGTATTTGGAAGATGTCACAGAGGTTCTTCAGGGGGTCAGGACTTCTGAAGGAGCCCAATCCCTATGGGTTTGGGCCTTTATTGACCACCCACTTCTCTAATTTGTCCAGGCTAGAACTATACTTGAAAATGGTTTGTGGCTCTCCACAAGAGAGTTTCAGGCAGGGTAGAAAGTTGCTCTTAGCCAAGGGGTTCCTACTCTCACTGCATGACTGTTCAACTCTGGAGAGTCCTTAATGAATCTGTACACTACTGTTAGTTAATCCCTAATTGTGGATCTAAAATAGAGACCTTAGCTCAGGGATGGGAAGGACTCACCCCAATCCTTAAAGAGACCTTAGTTCTACTATCCAGTAGAGTAGCAAGGGGGGGCGGGAATGAATTCTCTGTAACCAAAAGTTGTCACTTTGCTGGGATTTGCCAAGCAGGAGGGGAAAGAGGGTCAAGAACCAAACTAAGCTACTGGATACAAATTCAACTGCAATTTTTTCTGAAGAGAGGGGTAGCTTGCTCCACAGTCCAGAAAAACTCCTAAATCCTAACAAGTCTGTCACCATGGTTCATGCATAGAACTGTTCTTCCAAGGGGCGTGAACCTTGGGGAACTAAAGCTATGGTGCTGGAACTCTCTTCCACTACCAAGCATGAAATGGTGGCTGGTGGACAATTCTGTGGGATTCCTACACTGTTTCCTAAACGTTTGAGGGATTCCTATCCTAGCTTCAAACCAATCCTGATCAACTCAAGATGGGGAAAAGTTTGAGAATAACCATATGTCACCCCCTTGCATTCTAAAGAACATAACAGCCATTTGCACAGACCTATGTGCCAATGGGTGCAGCTGAATAATATGGGCACAAGAGATGATGATGATTTATTGCATTTAATTAATCATCCTATCCCGGCTAGCGCCAGGCTCAGGATCATGTATGACAGTAAAAAATACATACATATACATATCATACCATACCATACCAAACCTTTAATGGCATAATAGATTCAGATAAAAATACACAGAATATAAAAAATTAAACATTGGAGATAAAATCAAGATAAAACAGAGCTTATGTCATGGGTGCTGGGGACCCTGCAGAAGAAACCGAGCCTGCAGAGCCTGCAGAAGCAACTGTGCCTCTGCCACCTGCACCAGTGCCCCTGCCTCCTGCTGAAGAAGATCCAAGCCCCCCTGCCTCGCCCTCTCGGGTGGCTCGTGTGCGTGACCGCCTCCGTCAGGACCTCAGGGATCGGAGGAGGGCGGCACGCTCACAAGCAAGACGCTCCCTGAGCCCTGAGTGGTGAAAGGATTCTGGCCCTTCTAAGTGTGAGGATGCTTAAGTTTCGGCAGGATCCTGGCTGCTGTTCTGAGACAGCAATTAGCCCAAATGAGCAACAGGCAGCAGAGGGCTATATAGCTGTGGGCTTTGGGAGGAGGCTTTGTGGAAGCAACTAGTCACATACCTGACATCCTAGCATCCACTCCGGCTCTTGACTTTGGCTTTTGGATTCCTGACTTTGGCTTGGACCTCTGGACCCCCTGACTTCGGCTTCTGAACCTCTGACCTGTGATACCTGGATTACGATTCTGTTTTGGCGCCTTGGACCCTCCTTGCTCACGAGTTGCCGACCTTGGACCGCCCCTGGACTTTGCCTGACTCAGCCCCAGCTCGTGACAGATTGCTTCCACCCACAACCAACACCCATTCCACAGGATGGATGCTGAAGCAAGTGGAACCACAGGACTACTGGCTGCGCTCCAAGCCCAGGTACAGCAGCTGACACAGGCAGTAGTACACTTGCAGCAACAACCTGTGGCCAGTGCTCCAGCCAAGTGCCCAGTTCCCCCACCTGACAGATTTGGGGGTGCTGTGGAAGAATTTCCTGCTTTCCTGGCACAGTGTCAGCTGTACTTTGAACTAAGAGCACGGGACTTCCCCAATGACAAGACGAAGGTGTGTTTTATCATTAGTCTGTTAAAGGGGCAGGCGGCCAAGTGGGCCACACCCCTACTGGTTGGGTCCTCTCCCCTACTGACTGATTACCAGGGGTTTGAGGCCCACCTGTCTGCTGCCTTCTCAAACCCAGTCCAAGCAGCCACAGCCAACCGGAAGATCAGGGTGCTGAAACAAGGCAAATCCTCAGTGGCTCAGTACGCCACCGAATTCAAGCTCCTGGCCCAAGACTTGGCATGGAATGAGGCTGCCCAGATGGACCAGTTTACCGAGGGGCTGGCAGAGGAAGTCCTGGATGAACTGGCCAGGGTGGAGTCGCCACCCACGCTCCAAGGACTTATCACCCTCTGCCTCCGCATTGATGGCCGCCTGGAAAGTCGCCGCCAAGCCAAGACCAGAGGGCGCCAGCTCCCTGCGCCGTGCCACTTGGCTCCTCGCCCATCCCCAGTTAGTACCAGAGCCGAGGAGGAGCCTATGCAGCTTGGAGCTGCTCGACCCCGCCTGACTCCAGAAGAAAAGGCCAGACGCCGCACGCAGAATCTGTGCCTTTACTGCGGTACGGCAGGCCACTATGCCTCTGGCTGCCCTGCTAAGCGTCGGATACCCGGACCCTCGTTGCCACCGCCGCCAAAAGAGCAGCCCCAGGCGTAAGTGGGCCCTCCAGCCTGGGGCGACTAGCTGGGTCCTCCGAACAGCAGACTGATACCCCGGGCCCGTTCCTGCTACCAGTCAAACTCCGTCTGCCTGATGAACGCTGGCTGTTCGTATATGCCATGCTGGACTCGGGAGCGGCCCACTGTTTTGTAGATGCCGCCTTTGCAAAGCAGCACCAGATACCAGTGCAGACAAAAGAGATTCCAACGCTGGTGGAGGCTATCGACGGGCGCCTCCTCCGTTCTGGCCCCATCACCCAGGAGACCTGCCCCATCACCTTCCATGTCCAGCAGCACCAAGAACAGCTGCAGTTTAATGTTGCCCGCATGCCTCGCTTCCCGCTGATTCTGGGCCTTTCCTGGCTGAAGCTGCACAACCCCATCGTGGACTGGGCCCAGCAGGAACTACGTTTTCGAGACCCATGCCCCCATCTGACTCCTCCCACCACTCTAGCAGCCGGCATCCCGAGTGGTGGTCCTCAGCTCCCTCAGAAGTATGCGGACTTCGCCGATGTCTTTGAAGAGACAGGAGCAGATCAGCTTCCCCCTCACCGACCCTATGACTGTGCCATTGATTTGGTACCTGGGGCACCACTCCCGGTGGGGCGTCTGTACCCGATGTCGGAGCCTGAGTTGGCAGCTCTGCGAGACTACCTGGACAAGAACCTGAAACGCGGATTCATCCGACCCTCAACCTCTCCCCTGTCTGCTCCAGTCCTCTTCGTGAAGAAGAAAAGTGGGGAGCTCCGGCTGTGCAATGACTACCGGGCCCTGAACAAGATCACCATCCGCGACCGGTACCCTCTACCACTGATCCCTGAACTCTTGGATCGCTTAAAGGGGGCCCAAATTTACACCAAGCTGGACCTCCGTGGAGCGTACAATTTGGTGCGCATACGGCCCGGAGACGAGTGGAAGACCGCGTTTGGGACCCGATACGGGCAGTACGAGCACCTGGTGATGCCCTTCGGATTGACCAATGCCCCCGCTGTCTTCCAGAGGTTCATGAATGACATATTCCGGGACCTGCTCGACCGCTTCGCGATCATATACCTGGATGACATCTTAATTTACTCCCGCAATCCTGCCCAGCATGCCGAGCACGTCCGCCAGGTCCTGCAGCGCCTACGAGCCCATGGCCTCTACGCCAAGCTGGAGAAGTGCGACTTCGACCTGCGCTCTGTCGAGTTCCTTGGGCACATTGTGTCACCGCAGGGGATCCTCATGGACCCGAAAAAAGTAGAAGCGGTCCTGACCTGGCAGGCTCCTCAGAATCGCAAAGACCTGCAGCGGTTCCTTGGTTTTGCCAACTACTATCGGCAATTCATCCCGGCCTACGCATCCCTGACCACACCCCTGACTCAACTACTCCGCCCCAAAGAACCCTTCCGCTGGTCCCCAGAGGCCGATAACGCCTTCTCCACCCTGAAGACTCGCTTTGCCACCGGGCCACTCCTGAGATACCCTGACTCCCAGCTTCCCTTTACGGTGGAAGCTGATGCCTCCAACGTGGCCCTGGGAGCAGTGCTGTCCCAGCGCGAGGAGCCGTCCCAGCCACTCCAGCCCTGCGCCTATTACTCGCGCCAGCTCACTGCTGCAGAGAGGAACTATACCATCTGGGAGAGGGAGTTGCTCGCGATCAAGGCGGCGTTTGAGGTTTGGCGACATTACCTCGAAGGGGCTCGCCACCCTGTTCAAGTGCTCACCGATCACCGGAACTTGGAACACCTCCAGACCACCCGCCGTCTCAACCAGCGCCAGATCCGGTGGTCCCTATTCTTCTCTCGCTTCGACTTCCGGATCTCCTACATCCCCCATACCCAGAACCGGAAAGCAGACGCGCTCTCCCGGAAACCGGAATACGCCCCTGCCTCAACTGAGACCACGCCCGCTGCTCCAATCCTGCCGCCCTCAGTATTTGCAGCCACCTCCACTTCACCAGCACTCGTGGAGGACATTCGGGCTAGCCAGGCCAATGATCCCTGGGTCCAGCAACACCTCCAGGCTCTCCAAGATGACCCAACAGGCGAGTTCACGACTCGAGGCGGCCTCTTGCTACACCGCGAACGCCTCTATGTGCCGCCCGGGCCCTTGCGGGCAGAAGTGCTACGCCTGACCCACGACTCGTTACCCGCCGGGCACTTTGGACAGCATAAGACCACCCACTTGCTGACAAGGGAATTCTGGTGGCCACGAGTTCGCGCTGATGTTGCCCGTTATGTCAGCTCCTGTGACGTCTGCCGACGGGCCAAAGACATCCCAGCCAAACCCTCAGGGTTGCTACAGCCCTTGCCCACATCTTCAGGACCCTGGGAGACCATCTCGATGGACTTCATCACAGAACTTCCGCGCTCCAAGGGTCAGACTTGTATCTGGGTGGTCGTCGACCTATTTACCAAGATGGCCCACTTTGTTCCGTGCCCGAAACTTCCCACAGCTCAGGAGACGGCCCAGCTTTACCTGCAACACATCTTTCGTCTGCACGGACTCCCAGCCCATCTGATCTCCGATCGGGGTCCTCAGTTCTCCTCTCGGTTCTGGCAAGCCCTCCATTCCAGCCTGGGTACTCGAGTGCACCTGTCCTCAGCCTACCACCCACAGACAGATGGCCAGACAGAGCGCACCAATGCCACGCTAGAGCAATATCTCCGCTGTTACACCTGTTACCAGCAGGATGACTGGACCACTCTATTGCCCCTAGCGGAGTTTGCATACAACAACGCGGTCCATTCATCCACCCAAATGACCCCGTTTGCTGCAACCTACGGGTACCACCCTCGGTTCTTCCCGGCAATCCTACCACCCACGAATGTCCCCGCCGTCGATGCCTACCTGCAAGAACTCCGCGCCAGCCAAGACTTGCTCCGAGAGCAGCTACAGCAGGCCAAGGAGGCATATAAACGGGCTGCGGACCGAAAGAGGCAAGAAGGTCCTCCAGTGCAGCCGGGGGATCAGGTGTGGCTCTCAACTCGCTACCTGCGCCGGCCTGGTCGGTCTCACAAGCTGGATGCACGGTTCATTGGACCGTACCCCGTCGTAGAACAAATAAACCCCGTCGCCTTCAGGCTCCAGTTGCCACCCCACCTCCGCATTCACCCTGTGTTCCACCGCTCCCTCCTTGTTCCAGCTGCACCCCCCGACCCAGCTCGGCCTCCTTCCCCACCACCGCCACCACCGGTGTTGGTGGATGACGAGGAAGAATATGAGGTGCGCCAGATTCTGGACTCCCGGTACCATCATGGAGGCCTCCAGTACCTTGTGGACTGGGAGGGATACGGCCCGGAAGACCGGTCCTGGGAACCTGTGGACAATCTTCATGCCCCGGACTTGGTGCAACAATTCCACAGCGACCACCCCGACCTCCCAGGCCCCTCGACGGAGGGGGGCCCTGGGGGGGGGATAGTGTCATGGGTGCTGGGGACCCTGCAGAAGAAACCGAGCCTGCAGAGCCTGCAGAAGCAACTGTGCCTCTGCCACCTGCACCAGTGCCCCTGCCTCCTGCTGAAGAAGATCCAAGCCCCCCTGCCTCGCCCTCTCGGGTGGCTCGTGTGCGTGACCGCCTCCGTCAGGACCTCAGGGATCGGAGGAGGGCGGCACGCTCACAAGCAAGACGCTCCCTGAGCCCTGAGTGGTGAAAGGATTCTGGCCCTTCTAAGTGTGAGGATGCTTAAGTTTCGGCAGGATCCTGGCTGCTGTTCTGAGACAGCAATTAGCCCAAATGAGCAACAGGCAGCAGAGGGCTATATAGCTGTGGGCTTTGGGAGGAGGCTTTGTGGAAGCAACTAGTCACATACCTGACATCCTAGCATCCACTCCGGCTCTTGACTTTGGCTTTTGGATTCCTGACTTTGGCTTGGACCTCTGGACCCCCTGACTTCGGCTTCTGAACCTCTGACCTGTGATACCTGGATTACGATTCTGTTTTGGCGCCTTGGACCCTCCTTGCTCACGAGTTGCCGACCTTGGACCGCCCCTGGACTTTGCCTGACTCAGCCCCAGCTCGTGACAGCTTACAGATGCATTCAAACATGGTCAGAATTAAATTTAAGGATGTCAGCCAGAAATTTTGCCACAGCCTCACTAACCACCCCCTCAGTATCACTCAATAAATAATAACAGGGTGGCAGAATAGACAAATCTGGAGAAAAAGAAAGCTTGCCAAATAAATCTTTACGGAGGTTATGGTATAAAGAACAATCAAGCAATATATGCTGGATTGAGTCAGGGGTATTTGCTCCACAGGAGCAAAGTCTGTTGGCTAAAGGGACTCGCTGATATCTCCCTTGTAAAACTTTGGAGGGAAACGCGTTTAGTCTAGCCAACATAAATGCCCTGCGATGACTTGGAGTGGTTAGGTCTGATAGATAATTGGGCATTTTGCCACAAAAAGCATAAAGACCTAAGGAAGCTGGAGAGCAAATATAAGGGTCAGTTGGCTGTAATTTCGTATCCTCCGATTCCCATAGTCTCAGTTTAATATATCTGTAGATATATGACTCATCAGCGGTAGAAAAATCATCTACCTCTAACCCCAATTGATTGAGTTTAGACAGAAGCACTGCTGTCCAGGATGAAATATATGGGTCTCTTTTCATACAATCAAGAAGGCTGTTGGGATCTGTTCTAAAATGAATTTTGAGCCAGAATTTAAACACTGCAATCCAGGCTTTTGTCTCTACAGTCCACAATACATTAAGACCAGGCTGGATTTCTTCCTGGAAGATATATGAAAGACAAGTCTGTAATATACTACTATACTGTAATATACTTTCATATATCCTAGAAGATATATGAAAGACAAGTCTGTAATATACTGGAATATTATGAGACCCATCCAGAGAAACAATTAGCATTAATTTGTCTGGATGCTTAGAAGGTCTTTGA
The DNA here is from genome assembly GCF_032191835.1 of Heteronotia binoei. Classification (NCBI taxonomy): domain Eukaryota; kingdom Metazoa; phylum Chordata; class Lepidosauria; order Squamata; family Gekkonidae; genus Heteronotia; species Heteronotia binoei. The sequence continues at coordinate 84,446,041 of NC_083225.1, forward strand.
TAATGTTCGTTGGCAATTTATGCTGCAACAATTGAAGGGAATGGAATGTGATGAAAATTTCTTGAGAGCAATCAATATACTCCTCCCAAAGAGCAAGAGTGATGGTGAATGGTGAATTAACAGAAGCCATTGATATCCAAAAAGGTACAAGACAAGGTTGCCCATTGTCACCACTCCTTTTTATTTTATTTTTAGAGATATTGAATAACCAGATAAGAGAAGATACAAGTATTAAGGGAGCAGTGGTAAAAGGTGAACAATATAAATTGAGAGCCTTTGCAGATGACCTGGTTTTTATACTAGAGCAACCAATAGATTCAATTGACTGTCTTATAGATAAGATTAACCAATTTGGTTACTGGGCAGGACTGAAGATCAACTACCATAAAACAATTTTTTTTACGAAGAATATGACGATAGAGCAAATTCAACTTCTTCAACAAAAATCAGGATTTTTGTATGAGAAAAGAATCAAATATTCAGGTGTACTCATCTCAAATAAATGCAGTAGTTTAAAAATGGCCAATAATGATAAACTACTCAAAGAGATTAAAAAAGATTTGGAAAATGGCATGATTTGAATTTATCTTTGATGGGAAGAACAGCTTCAATAAAGATGAATATTCTACCAAAACTGTTATTTCTATTCCAAACTATCCCAGTATTTTTAAATAGTGGTTTTTTTCAAGAATTGAATAAAATGGTTTCTAAATATATTTGGCAAGGCAAAAAAACAAGAATCAAACTAAAAGTATTGCAAGATTCTAAATTGAGAGAAGGTATAGGACTTCCAGACTGGTAACTGTATTATAAAGCTTCTGTGCTCCTGTGGGTAAGAGACTGGATACTATTGAATTACAAGAGACAATTGTTGTTAGAGTGACACAATCTTAACTTGGGCTGGCATGTGTATCTATGGTATCAAAGACCTGAAGGACATTCTTACTTTTAGAATCATTGGTTCCGGAAATCTTTGTACTACACATGGTCATGGTTAAAAACAAGAATTTACCAGAAAATTCCAAGATGTGTATTCCCAGTGGAAGCATTTAATAATAATAATAATAATAATAATAATAATAATAATAATAATAATAATAATAATAATAGATTTTATTTATATCCCGCCCTCCCCGCCTAGGCGGCTCAGGGCGGCTAACATTTCACACAATTAACATAAATAGATAAAACTTTAAATTTAACAATTAAAAAGAAATTAAACATAAAAACCAGTTAATTAAGTTAAGATACATATTTTTGGCGCTGGTTCTGCCAGTTTTAGTTCCGTGATCGTATTATAGATGGCGGTTCCTTATTCTTAGCAAATCAGCAGTCGATATCAGCATAGGCTTGTCTGAAAAGGGCGGTCTTGCAGGCCCTGCGGAACTCATCGAGGTTCCGCAGGGCCCGCACTTCCTCCGGAATATAAGCCAACTAAATAAATAAATAAAGTAAGAAGCTGCAAAGTTAGAAGCTGCCAAATATTTTGTCATTTGTCCCCCCTCCTCAATGGATAGCATATGCAAGGTTCAAATTTCCTTGTTGCAATAAGTGCATGGGGGGTGGCATTTTAGATCCGCAAAGCTGCAGACCAATCACCTTCTCATGAGAAGCCAAATGTCATGGAATAGAAGGGCAGCTCAAAAGTGTGGTGTGTCCCATGCCATATTTTTTATACAGTGCAGGACTGAAAGAGTTTTCTTTGTGCATGGAAAGTTCACATGGTATGGAGTTTTAACAAAAAATCTGTGACACTGGAATTGTTTTTTGGGGGGAAAGAAATCACTTACTTTTTTCCCCCCATTTGGCAACTATATTCCCTTTATGCTGTTCAAGTGACCAGGCTGTTAGCCAAAATAATATTTTAAATAATTTTTTTTAAAAAATCCTTTCAGAGTAGAATAAGAAACTCCAGCATTCTATCGAAGGGAACTTTCCAGGGGGTTCCTGGCTCCTGCTCTCTCTCTCTCTCTCTCTCCCCATTCAGCCCACTGAAACTTAGTTGTGAGTAGAAGTGCATAGGCTCAGCCTGCAGTTCCCTTGTGAGGGAAATGCACAAACACATACAGTTAACTCTGCAAAATTCAAGGTTTTCAGGTAATGAGCTTTGGAGAGTCAAAATTCCCTTCACCGAGTGTCTCTCTCTCCCTGATAACGTGCCCCTCTTTTAAATGCAACTCTCTCTCTCTTAAGAGTTGATGGATTGGCTGGGAAGGGAGGGGAGAGGGGAGGGGAGATATGCACATGGAACCCAAAGCTGATAGGAGCCACTACACCTTGTGAGGAGAAGAGAAAGCACATGCCTCAAGTCTGCACAATAAATTAGCAGCTGTGCATATCTATCTGTCTGCAGAGCATGCAGTGTGCACATCTCTTTCCTCTGACTGGTGCACTCATTTTACTTGGATTTTTTCCTCAGGTGGTGTGTTGGTAGGGGGCACCCATGTGCCCCCTGTTGCCCCCATTCAGCCCCTTCCCTGACACTGCCGCCTGGTAGATCACTAGACTGGACGGTGAGGTGGAAGAGGGCAGTGGAGAAGTGGGTGGCAGCAAGGGTGAGCGCAGCAGCAGGGGGCCCAAGGTGGCATGCTGGGAAGGGGCACCCACTTTGCCTGTGTTCAGGTGGCACCCTAGGTGGCATCCTACCTGGCTTACTAGGTAGTGTCAGCCCTGTACATGTCTACAGCAGTGAAATGCATATGACAGAAATGGAAATGTCCAGTGATACCGTAGCAGAAAACAAGGCCTCTTGGTGGTTAGGCAAAGATCAGGCCACAGGCAAGTCAGGAAAACAGCTTTGTTTATTAACGTGCACGGGCTTCAGACAGGACTCACATCCTGACGTGTCTGATCCCTGATTTAAGGAAGATCACAACCTTTTATATTCATCTATAATCGATTACAGTAAATTAGATAGTTACAGTATAGGACAGCCCTATTTCCCATACATCATTATAAGCGTCATATTACTAAAGGAACAAGGAGTGGACAAGGCGTAACATTCTGACACATTCCATATATGGCATTATTATTTGCAATTTCTTAACACAATTTCCTTTATCATAAACATGTTTTGTTCACTTTGCTTTGCTCATCGGGTATTTCCAAGGTGTGTTTACTTAATACTCTGTTCCAGCAAGCTTCAGCATACTTAGTTCCTCTTTTAGCTAACTCTACTGTTATTTGCAAGTGGGGGCAAGCGGGGAGAAGGCTAACTTCCCCTTTTCTGCAGAACTATTTCACACACTTTGATATCACTTTATTCCAGGCCTGCTATAATACCAACAGTAGAAGAATGGTTTGAGTTATTGGACTATGCAGCTATTGCTAAATGTACAGTACTGGTTAGGGAAAAGACAATTATACCCTTTATTAGAGACTGGAAACCCCTCATTGACTTTTTGTATGAAAAAAATAAGAATGACTTGATGATTTGTGGTTTCTTTGGCTAAGAAATATGTCTAAAGGGAATGAAAAGAGAGAAATTTCATATTTCTAATTATAAGAAAAGCAAATTTTGTAATCAAAATTATATTTATTATAGAGAACACCCTCACCTTCCCCTTTTCCTTTTAGGTTTTTCTTAATGGCGTATGGTTCTGGAAGTTTCTTTGTATGTCTTCTAGTTTTCTCCCTGTAATAAAACTAAAATTTACATGCCAAGAATGTAATTGTGTTTTAAGTAGCATTGTAAAGGATGCAATGCAAGGATGTAATGCAAAACAACTTTCTTTTAATGGAGGAAGTCGCACTCAAATGAAAAAAAATAATAAAAAGAACATTCCTCTGGGTCATTGAAGACTCTGTAGAAGGATTAAAAAACATCTTGAGGGCTTACTTTTTGCCATTCTACCTGATGTCAATAAAGACTTGCTGTCTGAAATGCTGTGATTCTGAAAAAAGAAATCAAATACAGTGAAACAATGAGAAAAAGTATTGTCAATTATGTATATATAAGGAAAACATAGTGTTTTGAAGCATCCTGTAAAAAATTCCTGTGGCAGGAAATGTAGTAATTTGGGCTCAAGATGAGCATTTACAATATCTAATCAAGTGTCACTGCTCACTGATTATCTTAGAACTAATTAGGAAGGCTTTTCTCCAGCTTAATCAGAAATATCTGGAAAGAAGTCATTTGCATAACTTCAAGTCACATTATGTCACTAGGACAGCTCAGCTAATGTAAACTGGCATTTACTGTAAAATTAAAATATATTGCATTCAAACAAGGAAACAAAGAGGCAGTGGGAACTACAAATTAGAAACCAGCAAGAAAAAAATTAATAAATAGAGTGCAATATCTGTGCTTCATGAAGCATATAAGTGCATGCAGCATAAGGAATGTAAATAGGCAAAGGCCAGTACACTAACAGCAGGGAATAGCACTGACATGAGAAATACTGGCTGCTGGAATGCTGTTCATTGCTTCTTCTCCAATTGTTGTTGTAATTGACAAGAAAACCACATCCCAGTATTTAAAATAATATGATGCCAAGTCAACGGTGTAGAGCCTTCAAACAGGTTTAAGGTGATAGCAACTCTTTTCTGCTTTGTTGTGGGATTTTTGGAGCCCAGGACTATTTCTAGGACCCTCAGTACCCTTGATTTCTTTTATTGGTTGGGTGGAAACTGGTTAGTGGCTTGAATTTAGTAAAGAGAGAGAGAGAACTGTACTAAAACAAAACTAGTTTATCCATTATAAGCTTTAGAACAAAAAGCACTTTGTCAATTATAAACCTAGAAGATGGAAAACATAACATTTCAATACTCAGTATATCATCAAATATTTAACATAATATACTTTCATAAGAACCAATAATTGACTTCATGGATGAATATGTACCTAAGAGGTTCAGCAATGCAGAGCATTCTGGACTTGTCATCAAGGTCTCACAAGGTGCTGTTGATGGCCAGCCCAAAGGAGATAAATCTTTAACAATTTATACCTTCTAGACCAACAGGCTCAGTCAACATGACTGACTGTCCATCCCTGCCGGACTCCATGCTGACAGCGATGGCCTCCCTGTAGTGCTCTGCCTGCAGTTAACCTCCAGCTCCCCCCTCCCCCAGTTTCCTGGCGGGAGGCTGAACTGGAGTCCTGACAGGAGAGGCACTCTTAGATTGATAGGCTGCCACCAGGCTGGTTTTACATATAGGAAGCAGAACACCAGCCCACCCTGCTTCTTCTAGGACATTACACAAATTACAAGCTCTTTTGCCCAGGTCTAAAGTCTCAGAAATAGACTCTTTAATGGTAGGGTCCAAGGCAACTGAAAAAAGCTTCTGCAAAGCCCCAACAAATAGACCAATTCCAAGAGGTCGTTAACAAAGATTTATTAAGGTGCAAGATGTTACCAAATACACTGTGGGAGAAAATAAAACATCTTTTATCTAAATTACCTTGGTTATGCAGCAAATACTAACTGCCTACAAGTGGCTTTATCAGCCTCAATAATTCAAGTTGAGGACTAGGCTTCTGCAAAGATTAACACCAGGGCCTAAACATACAGACTGAAACTTCAGAATAAAATGATCCCAGTCACTACACTCCCACTACCACCCAGACATGGCATACAGCTGCCATGACAAGACTCAGGCTGGAGGTTGAGGATGAGGTGAGCAGTGCAATAGGCGGGGTGGGGCAGGACCAGGTTCTGACACGATGGTGGAGAATGTGGGCACTGTGGACCCTTCTTTAGATCCACATACTCCTTGTATACCACCCTCTCCAGGTGTAAGAGTAGCAGACTCCTACTACAGTCAGCACTACTACAAGTCAAAACAGACCCTGAAGGAAAGAGTAGAGACTGAAGTGACCCTGACTTCTTACTGGCAAGTCTTACACCCTCTCCAGGTGTAAGAGTAGCAGACTCCTACTACAGTCAGCACTACTACAAGTCAAAACAGACCCTGAAGGAAAGAGTAGAGACTGAAGTGACCCTGACTTCTTACTGGCAGGAGATCCTCAACTTTCTCCATTGGATTAGCCCCAGTTTGGCCAATGGCTGGCTGAACATCAAGCTCAGCTGATACAAGAGTTGACCCAGCAACAGAGAGAATAACAAGCTTCTCTGTTACAAGGCTTACAACAAGTGCTAATGTCTGGTTCAGGTGCACAAAGACACCAGAGTCTGCCCTTCTTTTGGGACAGGGTGCACCCTGTGAGTAAATATTTAAAGTTTAAATACTTCCCTACCCTACCTGAGGTTGTGCCACAGTGGCGGCATGCCTCAGTGAGTGAATGGAAGTTACTTAAAATGACTGTGGTCTCATTAATGCTTTTCCTACACTTGCAGAGGAGTCCTGCCACTACAGTGTAACTTGAGGAGGGAAGGTATTTTAAGAGCCTTTAAAGAAACTCACTGAGGTGTGCCACCATTGCAGTGCAACTCCCCAAGTCTGCTTCTGTCTGAGTCGTGCCACTTTGGCAGGGCCGGATCTAGGGGGGGCAGAGGGGGGTGCTTGCCCCAGGCGCCAATGGAGGGGGGGCACCAAATTGGGTATGGAGTCCACTGTATTCTATGGGACCATAAGATAGAATAGCCCATAACGGGGCATAATTTTTTCATTTTGCCCCCCCCCCCCTCAAAAAACATGTAGATCCGGTCTTGCACTTTGGTGGCATGCTGCCATGGTGCAACTCTTCCACAAGTTGCACAATGGTGGTAGCACAGCTAAGCAAGTAAGGCAAGGTATTTAAAGACACCACAGTCACATTAAATAACTTCCCTTCCATTGCTGAGGCATGCCTTCGCTCCCCAAATTTTCCCTTTCCTCCCTGAGTCACGCCATAGAAGCAGTGCTCCTTAGTGAGGGAAGGGAAGGTATTTAAAGAAACAGAAGTATTGGGATTTGGGAATATCAGTATATATTTATGGCTACTATACTTGTATGTGTAAAATACCATGGTTTTTTTGTGCACACCCCTATTGACAACCACCATGAAAGTTGCAGTTGCCAGGACCACCCAGATGACATCCTGAATTTTAAAAGGCCATTTCTTGAGATTTGAGTCGCTATCTGTGCTTGCCATCTGTCTTTAATTGTGTTACAGAAAATCCTGATAGAATTTAATGTCCTCTCACAGGCCAGTTCAGTTTATTTTGATACAGCATTAGCTTGAAAAGTATTACTAAAAACAATAAAAAGTACCATTTACAATACTAAGAACAACAAAAAATACTTTTGTGTACCATTGTATTCCAATACTTCAAAATTGTTTTACACATTCCACCATGGGGGCGGGGGGGTCAGTTATTTGAAGACTCAGCCATCTGCTTTTGTATTCCTTGTGCTATTATACAAATTTTTATTGTATTATGAGTAATTTTTTAGAGGAATCTGAAAGGAGGAGGGATGTGTAGAATTACTTTGATCTTCTAAGCGAATTTATTAAAACTGATGTAATATATTCAGAAGTTATATCTTATAGTAGGGACAGTGTAATATTATGTGATAAATTATCTCAGGCTTTCCCATTTGACAAGGATGAATTTGTTGGGAATAAGGAATGTGAAGATATCTGCCTTCAAGGAAAGCTCAGAGCAAGGCACTGAAACTTGCCAAAGTGAAGGTTCTCCAGTATTTAGTAATCTTTAAGGAAGTGAGGTAGTCTGCCAGCAAAAAAAAAATCCTTAGCATGCTGCATTGCAGTAGACTACTGCTGCAAACAGGTATTATTTATTTATTTATTTATTTATTTATTTATTTATTTATTTCATTTATATCCCGCCCTCCCCCACCACGGCAGGCTCAGGGCGGCTAACAACATTCTACAATCATACAATAACAAGTAAAACCTTAAAATTACAATATAGAGCAATAAAACATTAAAATATTAACTTAAAACCAATCCAGTAATACAGTTGTGATGCAGTATAGATCTTTAGACCGCGTTGGCGGACCCTTGGTTACCGTTTTTCCTAGCAGTCCGAGTATGCTAATTTAAAAAGGGTGGTCTTGCAGGCCCTGCGGAACTGTTCAAGGTTCCGCAGGGCCCGCACCTCCTCTGGGAGTCGGTTCCACAGGGTAGGGGCCGCGATCGAAAAGGCCCGTGCTCTGGTACTCTGATATTTAATTTCCTTCGGCCCAGGGGCAGTCATTAGGTTTTTCCCGGTTGACCTCAGTGCTCTCTGCGGTTCGTATGGGGAAAGACGGTCCCTCAGGTAGACAGGTCCTCGGCCATATAAGGCTTTAAAGGTAACGACCAACACTTTGTACTGGACCCGGTATATAAGCGGCAGCCAGTGCAGTTCACGTAGCCCCGGCTGTATATGTTCCCGTTTTGGGAGTCCCAACAACAGCCTGGCCGCCGCGTTCTGCACTAGCTGCAATCTCCGGGTCCGGCACAGAGGTAGCCCCAAGTAGAGGGCATTACAGTAGTCTAGTCTTGAGGTGACCGTTGCGTGGATCACTGTTGCGAGGTCCCGGCGCTCAAGGAAAGGGGCCAGCTGCCTTGCCCGCTTCAGATGGAAGAATGCTGACTTGGCAGTGGCTGCTATCTGGGCCTCCATCGATAGTGAAGGCTCCAGTAAAACACCCAGACTCTTTACCTGGTGCGCTGCTTTCAATGGTGCACCATCAAAGGTCGGGAGAGCTATTTCCCTTCCCAGAGCGCCGCGACCCACGCATAGGACCTCTGTCTTCGCTGGATTCAACTTCAGCCCACTCAGCCTGAGCCATGTCGCAACAGCCTGTAATACCCGGTCGAGGTTCCCTGGGGCGGAGTCGGGCCAGCCATCCATTAGTAGATAGAGCTGGGTGTCATCTGCATATTGATGGCAACCCAGCCCAAACCGCCGGGCAATCTGGGCAAGGGGGCGCATATAGATGTTAAACAACATCGGGGAGAGAACTGCTCCCTGAGGCACCCCACAATCCAGTGTGCGCCTCCGGGACCGCTCGCTCCCGATAGCCACCCTCTGTCCCCGACCTAGGAGAAAGGAGGAAAGCCACTGCAAGGCCGACCCCTCAACCCCAATGTCGGCGAGGCGGCGCGTCAGTAACCGATGGTCGACTGTATCAAATGCAGCCGACAGGTCTAACAACATCAGTACCGCAACGCCGCCCCGATCCAGTTGCCGTTGGAGGTCATCCACTAAGGCGACCAGCACCGTCTCCGTCCCATGGCCCGGCCGGAAACCAGACTGACATGGGTCCAGGACAGAAGCGTCATCCAGAAACCCCTGTAGCTGCTGCGCCACGGCCCTCTCAATAATTTTACCTAAAAACGGTAAATTGGACACCGGCCGGTAATTCGCCAATTCAGCCGGGTCTGCTGTAACTTTTTTCAGGAGAGGGCGGACCAAAGCCTCTTTCAGAGGTGTTGGAAAATGCCCCTCTAAAAGGGATCTATTTATGATGTCCCGTAAAGGACATCTAAGCTCCCCTTGGCAGGATTTAATCAGCCAAGAGGGGCAAGGGTCCAGATCACATGTTGTCGGGCGAGCAGCAGAGAGGATTCTGTCGACTTCCTCCAGGCTGAGTGGGTCGAAGTGGTCCAGCACTAAACCCGAAGACAGGCACGGAGCCTCAATTTCACTCACTGTATCTAATGTGGTAGGCAGGTCTTGGCGGAGCAGCGAGATTTTATCTGCAAAATATTTCGCAAATGCCTCGCAGCCTATTTCTAATTCTCTAACATTTGGTTTGCCTTGTGGCAGCGTTGTAAGATCCCCAATTATTCTAAATAATTGTGCTGGGCGCGAATTTGCAGATGCAATCTTGGTTGCAAAGTAATCTTTCTTTGCAGCCTTGACTGCCATCTCATAAGACTTCATAAACGTTCTATAGGATGTTCTCGTTGCTTCGTCCCGAGTATGCCTCCATTGCCTCTCTAGTCGTCTGAGCCCTTGTTTCAGCTGGCGCAACTCCAAGGTGTACCATGGAGCCAGCTTCATACGAGGGCGCAGAGGGCGCCGGGGTGCAATTTCGTCGATAGCCCTGGACAGCTGGCCCTGCCATATTTCCACCAGGTCATCGAGGGAATTGCCAGTGGGCCAGGGATCCCTCAGAGCCGTTTGGAACCGTCCCGGGTCCATCAGGCCCCGAGGGCGAGCCAAAATAGGCTCTCCGCCCATACAGGGTTGGGGCGGCATCCCCACACGGGCCTTAAGGGCTAGGTGATCCGACCATGGTACCGCTTCTACGGCGATATCGTTCACCAAAATCCCGGCTGTAAAGATCAGGTCTAATGTGTGCCCGGCCTGATGCGTGGGAGTCGTGACAAATTGAGAGAGTCCCAGTGTCTCCATGGACGACACTAGGTCCATCGCCTGAATGGAGGCCGTGTCGTCGGCATGGACGTTGAAGTCACCCAGGACCATAAGCCTCGGGTACTCCAACGCCCAGCCCGCCACTGCCTCCAATAGTGATGGTAAGGCGTTAGCTGGCGCGTTGGGCGGACGGTACACCAGCCAAACTGCCAACCCCTCTCCGACATCCCATGCCAGACCGGTGCATTCAATCCCGTCAATCTTTGGGTCCGGGAGAGCCCGAAAGGAGTAATCCTCCCGTATGAGTAATGCTACCCCTCCCCCCCGCCCGCTCATCCGTGATTGGTGAAAGACCGAGTATCCTGGGGGGGACATCTGGGAGAGAGCTACTGTCTCCCCATCCCTCACCCAGGTCTCAGTCACGCAAGCCAGGTCCATGTTCTGCCGTAGCAGGAACTCCCTAAGGGTTGCGGTCTTATTATTTATGGACCTGGCATTACATAACACCAATGACAGAGGCGAGCATTTCCTCTTGGTCCCACTACCTGCTACCATTGGGATGGGAAGTAGACTGGAAGGTGGCCGAGCGCCATTTTGTCTCTGTCTCCTTCCCTTATATTTCTGTCTATTCCCACCGTCATATCTTCCCCTCCCCAGGAGCACTGGAATCTCCTGGCCGAGCATCTGCACCAACCCAAGATGAACCCAAGGTAAACTCGCCGGTATCACTCCCCGATTTGTTTGCACCTGCCGTTCAATTTACCCTCCTCACCATAGCCCCTCCGGTTCCCGGCTAGTAAACCCACTACTCATGTCTTAAATTAATTAATTTAGTTAACCCTCCCAATCTACCTTACAACCAATTAGTTTGAATTCATATGCATTCATTAGTTCCTAAACTTATTAATAAATAATCCCTCCCACCCCCATCCTAATTAATAAGCTAAGAATTTTTTTTTTAAGTCTAAATATTAAGTCAATCGCTAATTGATTGGTAAAATAATCAATAATTAATTAACAATAATAATAATTGTTATTATTATTATCAGATTGAAGGGTACTTACTACTTCTCCCAAGCCTTTCTCCTCTTCTGCTGGCTATGCTATTCCTTTGAGGTGGCAGGAGAGAGCTGATTGGGATCTAGAGCCTGAACAGGCCTGTAGCCATGGAGGGCTGATAAGGGCGATGCCCCACCCAAAATATGCCCTTCCCCACCAATCAGCTTTCCTCCTGCTGTAGGAGGAGCCTAGACACAGTACTGAGAAAGATGAGGTCAAAACGTGGACCTCACGTGTAAACAGATCCCTTGCCAGACAGGCAGTTAGGGTGAATGTTGCCCTCATTTCTATCTGGGGGTGCTTTTTCTTTTGTCCACAGGCGACCTCCCTCCTACCCCACAGCCAAGTCATAATCTCAGCCAAATCAGCTTTTAGAGCACAGGGATTTGGGATCAGGTGGGAATGCTTTCCCAGTCTTGGTAACCTGTTTTTCACAGTGGGATGAATCTTCCTTGGGGAGGGAAAAAAGAGATGTCCCAGGCTGTGTGCATTGTTATAGCTTGAGTGCAACTGGCAAAGCTTGGCAGCTACCTGTTACTCAGAAACGGTGAGAAGGTCTTAGAGAGCTGATTGCTTCCTCTGGCAATGGGAAGTCATATATGGACATATGAAGCTGCCTTCTGCTGAATCAGACCCTTGGTCCATCAAAGTCAGTATTGTCGTCTCAGACTGGCAGTGGCTCTCCAGGGTCTCAAGCTGAGGAGATAAGAGACAAGGATAAGGACAAGGTGAGATGGGGAGAGAAACTGTTATCCCAAGAAAGGAGGACATTGAAGGGGTTGCAGGAGTTAGGGAGATTTTGTGTTTTGTTTTGTCTGATACTTAACTCCCATGAAATCCATAGGTTGGGGAATCTGTTTGTTTCATTGGATCCTTCCTTTCTTTCCTTTACAGACAGGCAAGTTAGGCACAGGGTTTTCAAAACCAAGTTCAGGTGGTTGGTGCTTCTTTAGTTGAGATGACTGTTTTTTGGGTGAACTTTGCTTGAGAGGGGATCGGTTGCTGTAGGATAGGAGACAAATCTCATTCTTCATGACTGCACAAGTTAAACATGCATACCCCCCTGCTGTGTTTAAACCATTTATTTTGCAAATTTTAACAAATTGTCTTTTCATTTGCTCTTCCTGAATGGTGAGGTGTCGCTGTATTTAGTATTAAGGGGTGTCTCTTGAGGCATTTCCTAAACTTTTCAAGAACGGTTTGGGTTTGTCAGATTCTTAAACTGTAGGTCAGAGTGATCACTTCTGTAGCTGTGGAAAGCTTTACCATTCCGTATAAATTGTTGGTGAGGAGGAAATCTCATGCCTTCCACCTTACTTCCGGTGGAAACAATAGTCAAGCAAGGAACCTCAGGAGCAAGATTCAGCATCTTTCTGAGAGTTTTATTGTCTTCCAGAGCTTAAATAATACTTTGAGTACTCTGTTTGAAGGACTTTTGTCTTATTGAGTGGACTTGTTTAATGAGATATGTATTGAGAAACTTACCAGTACTTTGCTACTGCTAGAGAGATAGGATTTGAGTATTTTGTACTGTTGGAGATATATTAATAGAGTAATTATATATAGCTTTAGATTTACTGTTGCATATAACATATAAATTTCACTGTGATATAAAATACTGAATTGAACAAAGAGTGCATTTTCCTTTGTTCTATATAGCTGCGCACAAGTTAATACTTGCATTTCCCCCCTGCTGTGTTTAAACCGTTTCTTTTGCAAATTTTAACAAACTGTCTCTTCATTTGCTGTTCCTGAATGGTGAGATGTCTCTGTATTTAGTCTTGAGGGGTGTCTCTTGATGCACTTCCTAAACTTTCCAATCAGTCACTTCTCCCCTAAACAATGCATTTAATATATACCACTTACTTATCAAATGGAATAGCATAACATAAGGCAGAATGGAAAACTTGTCTGTGAGGGACAGTCAGGGTCAACATGCAAAAAGGAACCACTTTAAATTTTGTCATCTTTACCCAATACCTTAGGGAACCAGAATAAAACCTTGTCAGAAACTAATGAAGGCACTGATAACGTTTCAAAGTCAAGAACCAAATATTAAGTTTATTGAGTACAGAAAGCAAGGAAGTGAGGAAATAATAACTGTTGGATGTTTATGAAAATCAGTTAGCAGGCAAGAATTCAAATAACAGATAATCTTAGAACACTATAGATGTTGGCAGGCTGAAGTTGTACTATAATAACAAACAAAAAGTGTTTCCCTCTCACTGGATAACACTCTTAAATTAGAGAAAGATTTATAAAGTATGTTCAGGCTATAAATCCAGACACTGAATCACTCACACAGAGGACTGACTGAACTTGTGACCAATGTTCACCTGCAGAGTCTTGTGAGCAAAAATTCTACTTTGTGACCTACTGGTATTAAAGTTGTGAGTTACTGGCATTAAAGTTGTGAGCTACTGCATAAATTATTGTGCTCTGGGCCATTTTTCCTGAGCTAAGACAAAAATTAGGCTAAAAATCCATGTGCTAAAAATCCGTGAGCTAGCTCATGCTAATTCAGCTTAGAGGGAACACTGCTTGTGACAGATGGTAGAGCAATATCAAGGAACTAACACCCTTGAGGAAAATTCACACCAGCACCTCAATCCCCTTGTGTTAAGTCCCACACAGCTAGGATCAGGAGGCTGAAGTTGGTTCCTTATTCACAGTTCCTTGTTCATTCTTTGTTAATTACTTATTCGTAAAAACAGTGAAGAGAGTTTGAAAGCTCTGAACCCCAAAATAAGATCTGGACCCCCATATATTACACACACCCTTGTTCAGGGGACTCTGCTCTTTGAGAGGACATGTGCTGCTTCATGGTCCAAAGAGTGGTTCTTGTGCCAGCTGCTCCAAAGCAAACTGCCCCCAGGACACTCAAAGAGGCAGACACTGGGGCCAGGCTGTACCTCAAAACAATATTTGGACCACCCCAAGTGACACATCCCCACGCTCAGGACACTGTTCCCTGAAAGAAGACATGCGGTGCTGCTCGGTCCAAACAATGGTTCTGATGCCACAAGCTTCCATTTGGAGTGCCACCAAGAAGCCTGTATTCCAAAGGATATTTGAATAAGGAACTATTCTAACTGCTTGTCTCTGCACCCCAAAATACAGCATGGACAACCATCTGCCATATACCCCCACATTCAGGGTACTCTGCCCTTCAAGAAGACATGTACTGCCTCATGGTCCAAAGAGCAGTTCTCATGCCAGCTGCTCCAGAGCAAGGTGCCCCCAGGACACTCAAAGAGGCAGACACTGGGGCTAAGCTGTACCCCAAAACAATGTTTGGATCATCCCAAGTGACACATCCCCATGCTCGAGACACTGTCCCCTCCAAGAAGACATGCAGTGGTGCCTGGTCCAAACACTGATTCTGGCACCACAAGCTTCCAATTGGGGTGCCACCTAGAAGCCTGTATTTCAAAGGAGAATTGAATAAGGAACTATTTTGATTGCTTGCCCTCTACACCCCAAAAAACAATATGGACCACCACATGCCATACACCTCCATGTTCAGGGAACTCTGCCCTTTAAGAGGATATGTGCTGCTTGATGGTCCAAAAAGCAGTTCTTGTGCCAGCTGCTCCAGAGCAAGGTTCCCCCAGGATACTCAAAGAGGCAGACAATGGGGCCAGGCTTTACCCCAAAACAATATTTGAACCACCCCAAGTGATACATCCCATGCTCAGGACACTGTCCCCTGCAAGAAGACATGCAGTGATGCCTGGTCCAAACAATGGTTCCGATGCCACAAGCTTCCATTTGGAATGCCACCTAGAAGCCTGTGTTCCAAAGGAGATTTGAATAAGGAACTGCTTTGATGACTTGCCCTCTGCACCCCAAAACGCAGTTTGGACCACCATATGTCATACACCCCCATGTTCAGGGGACTCTGCCATTCAAGAGGACATGTTCTGCCTCATGGTCCAAAAAACGGTTCTTGTGCCAGTTGTCTTAAGTGTTATGTCAAATATGCACAAATTTAAGCAATTTTAGTGACATATATATTAGTTTAATCAATATGTCCTTCAGCTTTTCTTTCAACTGTCTCTTCTCCTCTATATCTGATCACAGAAAATGGGTAGATCCAGCTTAAGGCTGTCTCACTGAGTTGTGTATAGGAAATGTAATTTAATTTATTTATATTCTGCTCGACTCACTGAGATTTCTAAAATCAAAATGTGAAATTATGAAGGTGTGATGCAGACTTGATTAAACTATATGATACCAAACAGATTTCAAGTTGCACAAAGGGCTACTAGGTAACAACAAACTTCCTGTGAAGTAGGTGGGGCTGTGAATGCCAGTAGGGACTTGAACCTGAGTCTCTTAGGTCGAGCACTATAGTTACATGCTTACCAGGTTTTCTATCCCAATAGCTCTTGCTTCAGTATGAAATCTCTTTTGACTAACAAAATTTGTGGCAGGGCATGAGCTTTTATGAGTCACTGCTCACTTCTTAGATACAACTAGAATGTGAGTCAATATGTCCTTATATGAGAATGAGGTAATTTTAGATGCCAAATCACAATAGCAGTCATTGGTAACAAGAGAAGAAACCCAGGTCTCAATTCAGTTTCATTATCAGTTGCAGTTCAGCAGTCTGTCTACTCTCCCTTTGAAATTCCTTTGTAAGACAACTGCTTCTCTTAGGTGAGCAACTGAATGTCTCAGAAAGTTAAAATGTCCCCACACTGGTTTTGAATGTTGTGGTTTCTTATAGCTGTAAAAACAGTAAGTCCAACACCATGCTGGGAATTATTAGGAAGGGAATTGAAAACAAATCAGCCAGTATCATAATGCCCCTGTATAAATTGATGGTGCGGTCTCCTTTGGAATACTGTGTACAATTCTGGTCACTGCATATAAAAAAGGATATTATAGCATTGGAAAAGGTGCAGAAAAGGGCAACTAGAATGATTAAAGGTTTGGAACACTTTCCCTATGAAGAAAGTTTAAAACGCTTGGGGCTCTTTAGCTTGGAGAAATGTCGACTGCGGGGTGACATGATAGAGGCTTACAAGATTATGCATGGGATGAAGAAAGTAGAGAAAGAAGTACTTTTCTCCCTTTCTCACAATACAAGAACTCATGGGCAGTCAATGAAATTGCTGAGCAGTCAGGTAAAAACGGATAAAAGGAAGTACTTCTTCACCCAAAGGTGATTAACATGTGGAATTCACTGCCACAGGAGGTGGTGGCAGCTACAAACATAGCCAGCTTTAAGAGGGGATTGGATACAAATATGGAGCAGAGGTCCATCAGTGGCTATTAGCCACAGTATATATAGATATATGTGTGCGTGTGTGTATATATGTGTGTATATGTATGTATATATATGCATGTGTGTGTGTGTGTGTGTATACACACACACACACACACACATATTGGCCACTGTGTGACACAGAGTGTTGGCCTGGATGGGCCATTGGCCTGATCCAACATGGCTTCTCTTATGTTCTTAGTCTAGTAGCAGCTTGAAGACTAACAACATTTGTGGCAAGGTATAAGCTATTGTGAGTTACTAATCACTTCTTCGGACTTATGTCCATTTATTCTTTGCATCCTCCTGGACTGAATCCTCCTGAACCAAACTGAGACATAGGTTTCCTGTATCAATACCAGTGATGATATCTCCACATCTACTACCCTTCTGTATTTCACACCTAATCCAATCAAGCCTTCTATTGCCATTCAGCATCTGAAATCATCTTTATATATACCTCCAGTACCCTATGTTATAGCACACATGTTCCAGCCCAACAAAGTGACATTTATGTCAGATCTGGTCCTCATAACAAATGAGTCAGTGATGAGTTAGAGCCAGTTTGGTGTAGTGGTTAAATGTGCATACTCTGAGAGCTCTCTCAACCCCATCTTCCTCACAGGGTGTCTGTTGTGGGGAGAGGAAGGGAAGGAGATTGTAAGCTGCTCTTTCTTAGTGACTTTAAATAAACTTGATACTTATGAAAGAAGTCTGACTTTCCCTTTAACAAATCACCTAATTTTTTATAAGTTCCTTGTTTTGTAATTAAGTGTTACCATGCTAAATTTTCTAGGCAATTTTTTTCATTCACACATATGTTGATTTAGGTATTGTTGTGGTCAGGGGTCATTTTGTAGAAAAATGGGTGGTGGAGCTCATTAGCATAACTCATTAGGATATGCCTTCCCCCAGCCAAAAGCAGCCTAAGGTAAGAAAGGAGAGTCCCGGGCAAGCAAGGCCTACTTGGGCTGGCTAGAGATCTAGTCAGTCCAAGCAGGCCTTGCTTGCCTGGGGCTCTCCTGGGCCACCACCCCCAGTCAAAAGGCCAGCAAGCCTCCTACCACCCAAAATCACATAAGGAGTGGATAAAAGGTGGTGTGGGCTTCTCCAGGGGTTAATGAGGGCTGCTGGGGGCCTGACAAAGCCCCTGGTAACTGGCTGGCTGCCCGTTCTCCTAATCCAGGGATTTATGCAGCTGCACCTACTATTCAATGGAAAAAATAGGTGAGGAGGAAGAGGGGGAACCCTCAGAAAGGTTCAGGAGCTGTGCTTCTGTGAGATCCTGCTGAATCTGAGGCCTAGTTGTGGTAACCTTACCAATAGTGATGTGAACAAGTGTCAGCAGAGAAACACATGATTCACTATTGCTCAAAGCCATTTCACAGTGACAGGGAACATATTTTTACCAATGATTTTTTGTGTTTAGCAAAACACTGTATGAAAGTATGTGATATACAATACATTCAGCCAGGGCTTTTTTGAGCCGAAACACTCTGGAACACCATTCCGGCTAGCATGGGCAGTGTTTCATCTGCCTTGGCCAGCATTTCAGCTCAGCCCAGGGAGCTTCAGGTAGCCCAACTTCCCTTACACAGCAGCCTCCCAATGTCCTGCTGGCCAACGGGACCCAGGAAGCCCAGCCACGCTCATGCAGCAGCTTCCTGAAGTTCTGCTATCCGGTGGGGGTCAGGGGGCCCAGTAGTGCTTGCGCAGCAGCTTCCTAAAGTCCCACTGGCCAGCGGGACTCAGGGGACCCAGCCACATTTGCACGGGAGCCTCCTGAAGTCCTCTGAGTGATGGGCATTGTCTTCTGAAGGACTACTGCTGGGGTATGTGGGTGCCTTTGAGGGTCTGGTGGGAACAGCTGCAGCTTCTGGAGGGAGGGAGGTGTCAAGTCTGCTATGAATTACTCAATACCTGTATTAAGTTTGGTTCTGAAGTGAAGGAGTCTGGGTACTTTACAGTGTACACCGATTGCTGCTAGCTCACTTTCCTGCCCCCTCACTAGAGAGGCCTTTGTTGTGTAGTCTGCTTTGAAATGCTAACATGTGAATAAGATAATGGCGCCTTCCCAGCCTTGTTCTCTGTGGGAGGATGGGGTGTCAAGGCTTCGGCCGGGGGAATGAAGGGAGTAGCATCCTAGTGCGAAAATGTGTTGCATAGATTACCCCCACCGTAGGAATTCCTTTGAACCATAGCTTAAATGCTGGTTTAGTGCCTATGTATTTCAGTCCTTCAATCTCTGCCATGGTCTCTAGTTCTGTTTACAATAAACTTGTTACTCTGTTTCACCAAGAGACTCGTTATTGAATTCAGCCGACTTGACAGGAGGGATGGCAGGTGGGGAGCGGGAGCCAGCTACCACCAGTTCCATTTGCACTTTATGATCCCAGCTAGTGTGGCTTAATATGCTAATGAGTGTGTGTCCTTGTATGCTAATAAGTTAATATGCTAATATTAAGGGTGTGGTCTAATATGCTAATTAATTCCTGCTGGGCTTTTTCTACAAAAAAGTCCCACATTCAGCCCATTTTTGTCCATGATCTTCAACTTGCAAATCTTGTACAGAAAATAATCCTGTTTGATTCTTTGCATCTAAAGTTTGTTCAACATATACAGAAGCAATTACAGAAGGATTCAAATGAATTCAGAATTCTTTTCCATAGTATTTTACAATTATTTAGTTAACTTTTACTTTAATTGGTGTAGCTACAAAAATGTTAATATAAATACCTACTCATAATGGATTCAGGTGGGTATTGTTGCACTCAAAGGGTGAAATTCTATGTGTGGTTGCCCACTACACACACACACACACACACACACACAGTCAGGATCAACAATAGCTTTTTATTGCAGGTAAAATCTATTGCTCCAAAGATGGCAAAGTAGAGAACAAGTTTTACATAAAATGTAACAAATCACACTTCTTATAGCATATAAGGTGGGATTGTGATTTGGCACATTCTGGTTCATTTGAAAGTTGTAGCACAGTTAAAAATTCAAAGCACTTGTGTTAATGACTTAGTTCATTGGTGTCGAACTCATTTGTTATGAGGGCCAGATCTGACATAAAAGAGACCTTGTTGGGCTGGGCCATGTCACATTGGGCCGAGCCATGTCGGGCTGGGCCATGTGAGTATCTATTTAAGATTAGGTAGCAGAGATATAAATTTTATAAGGAACGCAGACAAACACAAATATATTTTTTTAAAAAAACTTAAAACATGCTTAAAACATTAGCACTCATTGGTCTTAAAGGTGCTTTCTTTGTATTTCTCCCATGGGTTTCAGAGAATGGGGCAAAGGAAGCTCTGGCTCTTTCCTTCCTTCTCCAGGGGACCAGGAGGAGGAGCCTCAGTCAATAGAAGGAAAGAGGCTTGGCTCAGTAGCTCTGCTGTGCGATTGAGAGAGCCTGGCAAAGCAAGCTATTCCTTCCCAAGGGAGGAGCCTCAGCCAATGGAGAAAATAGAGGTTTTGTTCTATAGCTCCTGTGCAATTGAGCAAGCCTTGCAGAGCAAGCTGTTATGCAGAAGGAAGCAAGATATAGAGAGAAGGAAACAGATGACAGCCAGTTGCTTGGGGATCTGATAGGATCCCTCTGAGGGCTTGATTCGGCCCCTGAACTGCATGTTTGACATCCTGACTTAGTTGCTTAGTTAGGTGTTAATCTGCAGCTGTGTGAAGCTGAAGCTTATATAACTGACTACATGCTCAGCTCCTGATGTTTGTCCTTATATAGTGTTCCTGTATCATGAACAGCCCTTCTTCCAGCCCGTGAACACTTCATGGAATGCTGCATTTCTGTCATGTTTTCTACTCTCATGCTGGAATTTAGTGCATCCCATATCAGTGTTTCCTTCAGTAGATCCACTTGGATCTAGATACACGAAAGCTTACGTTCTAAATAAAAATTGGTTGGTCTTAAAGGTGCAACTTGACTCCTGCTTTGTTCAACTCCTTCAGTATCTGTGTTGGTCTGAAGCAGTAGAACAAAGTTCAAGTTCAGTGGCACAGTTAAGACCAACATTCAAGATATAAGCTTTTGTGTGCACATGAAAGCTTATATATTGCATAAAACTTTGGTCATCTTAAAAGGGCCACTAGACTCGAACTTTGTTCTGCTCATGGAGTTAGCCAGTCAATCTTCATGTGGGAATTTTGGAAGCATTTCTACTTAGGGAAGGAGATGGACAGTGAAAAAAGAGAAAAACAGATTGATAGTACTTAAGAAATTAATTTCTTTCTGCAGAATGTTATCTCTGTCTTTAAGGGGACAGCAAGCTATTATCATTTGTTCTTGATAGTTTAATTTCAGGAAATTAACATGACCTGAGTAGAAATCAAAATAGATTTTGATTAAGAGCTAGGTATTTTCTTTATCTACATTAAATATTTCTGTTCTGAACTTGGAATCAAATTTTAACCACAATTACATAAATATAAAAATGTATCAACAATTTTATTGAAATTAGCTACTCTCCTATTACATAGCTTTTGTTGTTAAGGAAGTGATGTGTTTGATAATTTAGAAAGCATCATTTATGAATTTATTACTGATTAAATGTATTCAATCATAGACTATAACCCAGAACTTCCCCAGATAAGGCATGCTAATTTAATAGCCTAGGATCCATTTTCTTTTCCATAATGTGTATGTGTACTCATGATCAGATTCTACCAACTTTGCCTCATTAAGATCTTTAGTCCTTAGCTTTCAATCCAGTTTTCAAAGATCTTCTATTCACTTTCAATGACAGCAAGGGGGAAAGAGGAGTTTCCTTCTTTTGAATGCTTCTACAGTGGGCAGTGATGCTCTGTATTCTTGGTGCTTGGGGGAGGCACAGTGGGAGGGCTTCTAGTAGTTCCGGCTCCATTGGTGGACCTCCTGATGGCACTTGGGTTTTTTGGCCACTATGTGACACAGAGTGTTGGACTGGATGGGCCACTGGCCTGTTCCAACATGGCTTCTCTTATGTTCTTAATTATAGACTTACCAAACTCTGCGAAGACTACAGAAATCACTATTTAAAAAAATACCATGGATGTGCACTTCTACAATCCTTCAGTGTAGAGATTTAGGGAAAATCACCCAATTGATTTCCCTAAGGGTCTTTGTTCACCAGAGATAAACACCAGTGTTATATTTTTGAGATTTTAGGATTTCTGGGAAAGTATCCAGGAAATCCGTGACATTGTTTAATTAATAAGACATTTTAATTTGGTGATCTTCTAATGTGATATCCTTTATATATTAAAGCCCTGGTGACCACTGGCTTAGGGGTACATTCCATGCACTCTATAAACCAATGGCCCATCACAGCTCACTCAGCGTCTCTGGCTTGTATATTATTAGTGTTTCTGCCTTTAGTTTTTTACATATTATCTGTAAAATTGCTTTTATAGTTCTTGCTGCTACAGTTTGAGTCTAATTTGAGTTTGTTTATATTTATTTAAAGTTATGTGTAGCCACCTTTCTCATAAGGTCAAATTGCTTGCTCACAACTTTAATGCCAATAGCTCATGAAGTAAAATTTTTGCTCACAAGACTCCACAGCTTAGAAGGAGCCAAATTAAAACTGTAGTGAATATATATGAGAGTATATATGGGAGTACCTTGAGTAAGACTCTAGAAAATGCATTTTAATATTGTTAACTGAAAAAAAATTATTTTGTGACATGTCAATCCCTTGGTGACCTGCCTGAAGAAGGAGTCTCTGAAAGTGGACAGAAGCAGCAGTCCAGCTGCAGCCACACCAGTTTGGGAACTGCAATTGCACCTGCATTGGTGAAATTAGACTTCAAGAAGCCCTGAAAATGAAGAAAAACATTGTATATTGTAAAATGGACAGTGAAATAATTTCAAATTAATGTGGAAAATATTGTGATTTAAAATATTGTTTAAAATATTATTTTCAGTATATAATAGTTAAAGCTCTCACGGAGTGTTCTCCTATATACCTTGGCAAGACTTCTAGCAGGGACATCCCCAGCAAGAGACAGTGAGAAGCTTCCCGTTGCAAAGAATTAGAGCTGAATCCCTCCCACCATGAGGCTACTTGGATGCTTGAGCTTGTAAAGTGTGAGGTGGTGGCCCACACTGGACCATCGAGTTCTGGTGAGTTGTTCCCTATTCAGCAAGTGCACATGTGCATGTTTGTGTGCACCAGGGTTGGGGAAGTAGAGGAAAGAAGAGACAAGCAGGCAGGCAGAGTCCCCACCCCACCATCATTGCCAGTGCATGTAAGAGTGTGTGACCGTTTCTGCAGCATGTGAGAGTGTGTGACCATTTCTGCAGCAACACAAAGTGTGTGACCATGAATAAAAGCATAAACTACACCAACAAAACACAAATGAAACTATGAAGTGGCTCTGCCTTGCTTCTTGACTTTTCGGACACACCCAGATGGTTGGTGGGAACAAAGCACAGCAAACTTTGTTCTTGCCCATGGAAAAATACCGAGGACAGTAAACATGGTTATCTGGTCTCTGCTCTCGAGCACACCACATGCCTTGACCAATCAGCTTTGTACAACTCAGCTATCCACCTCAGACAATGACTAGAAATTATCTTATATGACTCAATAAAAAGGCTGAGGAAGACCCCAGCAACTCAGCTCATGCTGTGGCCTGAAGACTGGCTCTCAAGTTGTTCTTTGCTTCATGTGGTGCCCGAACAGGGACACCAACCTACTCAATCCATCTGGAACCGACTTTGGTGCACCTTCTTCATTCCTTCAGGAATCCCCTTCAGGGTGAGTATAGGAGCTTTGCTTTCACAGAAACAGAAAGCACACGCCAGGGAATTGACCTATTTCCTTAGAAAAGCAGGGCAGGCTATTTCTGAATCTAAAGTTCAGGGGCTGGTAAAAGAGATAGGGCAGCAATGTCCTTGGTACCTGGAGGGCAGGTCACTCAGGGTATCCGACTGGAAGAGAATTTGCACCACTCTTCATGCTGAACCACGAGCTCCGGTGGAAACCCTGCATTTGTGGTTCCACTGTAATCATGCTGTTGGTACCGATGGTCCCGACACTCTTTCTCCCTCTCAACTTAGCACTCAGCCACCCTCCTAGTCTGATGTTCAGTTGCATCCTCCTGCTACCACCCCTCCTGTCCCTCCGGTGGATACTGGACAGAAGGAACTAAAACCTGTGGAAAATGCCTTCCAAAAAATGGTATGACAGGAACAGGAAAAGGGTGCGTTGACGGGGGAAGAGTTGACTGACCTTTTATCGGTATGCCCGGTAACATATGCACAGAATGTGGACAGGCAACAGGTTGTTAACTATACTGCATTGCCCTACTCTGTTTTGAGTGAAATTAGAAAGGCTATCAGTGATACGGGCATAGGGGGAACCTATGTACAAGGTCTTTTAGAAGGACTATCTAATGGATATACTATGATTCCTCAAGACTGGAAAAATATGATGAGGATGATGTTCTCCTGGACAGTATGTAGTATGGGACAGTGAATATCATAATTTGGCTGATGTTCAAGGGCGTGGCTCCAATGGGCTTATGCTGCTGAACAACTATATGGATCCGGACAGTTCAGCACTATTGAAGCTCAAGCTGTACTCCCTGTTGCGACCCTTGCTAAAGTATCTAAATGTGCTTTACGGGCCTTTGCCAAGGTACCTACAGAAGGGCGACCAGCCATAGTTTTGCAACTGTCTATGAAAAGCCACAAGAACCCTATTTAGACTTTATCAACCATCTTCAGGCAGCAATCAGAAGACAGGTTGATAATCCTGATGCAGCAGGAGAATTGATGATGAAATTGGCCAAGGAAAATGCTAATTTGGATTGCCGATGCACCTTACAAAGGCTAGCAAATCAATCCGGGGTAGAATTGTCAGATTATATTCGAGCATGCCAAGATATAGGAATGCAGGGGCATAGTATGAATTTGTTAGCAGCAGCCTTAACTCGGGGCATTATTATTAAAAAGAATGCTGAGCAAAAGCCAGAGGAAATGGGGATCAGAAATCTCAAAATAAGCCAAAAACCAAATGCCCTAAATGTAACAAAGGCTTTCACTGGGCCAATCAGTGTAGGGCGGGAAACTCCCTACCAGGCTTATCTATAGCTCTGGCCCAGATAGAGACAGTACCAACTCAAACATTAGCCCCTCTCTAATGAAAGAACGCATCAAG
Organism: Heteronotia binoei; assembly: GCF_032191835.1. Classification (NCBI taxonomy): domain Eukaryota; kingdom Metazoa; phylum Chordata; class Lepidosauria; order Squamata; family Gekkonidae; genus Heteronotia; species Heteronotia binoei. Next base: position 84,470,748 of record NC_083225.1, read on the forward strand.
ACGACTGGCAGTGCTGGAATTTACCTATATTTTGTAGCACCAGCAGCAGTTAAATTTCAATTGCCCAGTGAAGTGCAAGTCATTCCAACGCAAATCACCGGGCCCCTGCCCAACAGGCATGTAGGTCTTGTGTTGCCACACTCCAGTGCCAGCAAAAGAGATGTTCATAGTCCCGGGTGTGATTGATTCAGATTATACCGGAGTTGTTTATGTTCAGGTGTGGGTTAACCTGCCACAGGATTTACCCATTTAAGTGTCTTATGCACAACTTATTTTGGTGCCATTTATGGTACTGGGAGGAGTCCTACCTCAAGAGTGCAGAAGCCACGGGTTTGGTTCCACATACATAGCTGCTTTAGATAACCATATCACAGCAGCTCGCCCTCAACTGACCTTGCACCTCAATGGTGTGTCCTTTATATGCTTACTTGATACTGGAGCAGATGTTACTGTCATCCGAAGGGCTGAGTGGCCCGCGGATTGGAACACACAAGAGGTGCAGCAGTTGTGGGGCATAGGAAGACGACAAACTGCGCAGCAGAGTGAGTCATGAATTTAAGTTACTCTCCCTCGAGATATTTCGATTCTTCATTCAGTTTTCATTCGGCCATATGTCCTCAACATTCATATGAATATATGGGGGCATGATTTGTTAAGTCAGTTTCAAGCAAAAATTGTCTTAGATGTCTAAAGAAATGGTAACCGAATTGCCTCTTCAGTGGCTTACCCAGGACCCTGTCTGGGTAGAGCAGTGGCCGTTGACCAAAGAAAAATTGGATGTGTTATACAAGAACAGCTTCATGCTGGTCATATTGAATTTTCCACATCGCCGTGGAACACTCCTGCGTTTGTCATAAAGAAAAAGAGTGGTAAATGGCGAATGCTACACGACTTACAAGCGGTCAATAAATGCATTCAACCAATGGGGGCATTGCAATGTGGAACCCCTAATCCTAATCTTATTCCCCACGATTATCAAGTGATGGTCACTGATTTGAAAGATTGCTTTTTCACGATTCCGCTTTTTCCTGCAGATAGAGAAAAGTTCGCATTCACTGTAGGAGTGGTGAACCAACAACAACCTACACTTCGTTATAAATGGAAGGCGTTACCCCAAGGAATGTTGAATAGTCCTACCTTATGTCAGCTTTTTGTCAGTGATGCTCTGCAGCCATTTTGGCTGCAGTATCCGCAAGCCTTGGTTTAGCATTATATGAATGATATTCTAATAGCGGCCCCACGTATTGATTCTAATTGGCTTGAACAATTACGTAGAATATTAGGGAATACGGGGCTGCTAATTGCCCCTGAAAAGGTCGAATGTCAAGCTCCTTATTTATACTTAGGGCATAAATTATTGCAGAGTTATGCTGCCCCTGTCATTCCACAATTTCCTAAACTTACCCACATTTCTCTTGTCAAACTACAACAGATGTTGGACACTATTACTTGGGTACAACCTTATTTCAAGGTGCCTGCAACAGTATTAGCTCCTTTGTTTAAACTTTTAACAGTAGGAAAAGAACCTGCAGACATTATAAGGATAACCCCAGAAGCTCAACAAGCTCTGGACTATGTCAATTAAGTGATCACTCAAAGGTGCGTGGATCGTATCAGTTCTCATACTTCAGCATTGAGTTTATTAATTTTGTCTACTCCACATACTCCTACAGGAGTACTATGGAGTCCCAGAAATGATCAGCAAATTTATTTGATTTATTTATTAATTTCATTTATATCCCGCCCTCCCCCACCTTGGCAGGCTCAGGGCGGCTAACAACATTCTATAAAACATACAATAGTAAATAAAACCTTTAGATTTACAATATAAAACATTAAAACATTAAAATTAAAATTAAAACCAGTCCAATAAATGCAGTTATACAGCGGTATACATCTTTAAACCGCATTGGCAGATCCTTAATTACCGACCTTCTTAGCAGTCCGAGTGCGCGAGTTTAAAAAGGGTGGTCTTGCAGGCCCTGCGGAACTGATCGAGGTTCCGCAGGGCCCGCACCTCCTCGGGGAGTCGGTTCCACAGGGTAGGGGCCGCGATCGAAAAGGCCCGTGCTCTGGTGTTCTGATATTTAATCTCCTTCGGCCCAGGGATAGTCATTAGGTTTTTCCCAGTTGACCTCAGTGCTCTCTGGGGTTCATATGGGGAAAGGCAGTCCCTCAGGTAGGCAGGTCCTCGGCCATATAAGGCTTTAAAGGTAATGACCAACACTTTGTACTGGACCCGGTATATAAGCGGCAGCCAGTGCAGTTCACGTAGCCCCGGCCGTATATGTTCCCGTTTCGGGAGTCCCAACAACAGCCTGGCCGCCGCGTTCTGCACTAGCTGCAGTCTCCGGGTCCGGCACAGAGGTAGCCCCAAGTAGAGGGCATTACAGTAGTCTAGTCTTGAGGTGACCATTGCATGGATCACTGTTGCGAGGTCCCGGCGCTCAAGGAAAGGGGCCAACTGCCTTGCCCGCTTCAGATGGAAGAATGCTGACTTGGCAGTGGCTGCTATCTGGGCCTCCATTGATAATGAAGGCTCCAGTAAAACACCCAGGCTCTTTACCTGGTGCGCTGCTTTCAATGGCACACCATCGAAGGCCGGGAGAGCTATTTCCCTTCCTGGAGCGCCGCGACCCACACACAGGACCTCTGTCTTCGCCGGGTTCAACTTCAGCCCACTCAGCCTGAGCCATGACGCAACAGCCTGTAAGACCCAGTCGAGGTTCCCTGGAGCGGGGTCGGGCCAGCCGTCCATTAGTAGATAGAGCTGGGTGTCATCTGCATATTGATGGCAACCCAGCCCAAACCGCCGGGCAATCTGGGCAAGGGGGCGCATATAGATGTTAAACAACATCAGGGAGAGCACTGCTCCCTGAGGCACCCCACAATCTAGTGTGCGCCTCCGGGACCGCTCACTCCCAATAGCCACCCTCTGTCCCCGACCTAGGAGAAAGGAGGAAAGCCATTGCAAGGCCGACCCCTCAACCCCAATGTCGGCGAGGCAGCGCGTCAGTAGCCGATGGTCGATTGTATCAAATGCAGCCGACAGATCTAACAGCATCAGCACCGCAACGCCGCCTCGATCCAGTTGCCGTTGGAGGTCATCCACTAAGGCGACCAACACCATCTCCGTCCCATGGCCCGGCCGGAAGCCAGACTGACATGCGTCTAGGACAGAAACCCCTGTAGCTGCAACGCCACGGCCCTCTCAATAATTTTACCTAGAAACGGTAAATTAGACACCGGACGGTAGTTCGCCAATTCGGCCGGGTCTGCTGTAGCTTTTTTCAAGAGAGGGCGGACCAAAGCCTCTTTCAGAGGTGTTGGAAAATGCCCCTCTAAGAGGGATCTATTTATGATGTCCCGTAAAGGACATCTAAGTTCCCCTTGGCAGGATTTAATCAGCCAAGAGGGGCAAGGGTCCAGATTGCATGTTGTCGGGCGAGCAGCAGAGAGGATTCTGTCGACTTCCTCCAGGCTGAGAGGGTCGAAGTGGTCCAGCACTAAACCCGAAGACAGGCACAGAGCCTCAATTTCACTCACTGTATCCAATGTGGTAGGCAGGTCTTGGCGGAGCAGCGAGATTTTATCTGCAAAATATTTCGCAAATGCCTCACAGCCTATTTCTAATTCTCTAACATTTGGTTTGCCTTGTGGCAACGTTGTAAGATCCCCAATTATTCTAAATAATTGTGCTGGGTGCGAATTTGCAGATGCAATCTTGGTTGCAAAGTAATCTTTCTTTGCAGCCTTGACTGCCATCTCATAAGACTTCATAAACGTTCTATAGGATGTTCTCGTTGCTTTGTCCCGAGTATGCCTCCACTGCCTCTCTAGTCGTCTGAGCCCTTGTTTCAGCTGGCGCAACTCCAAGGTATACCATGGAGCCAGCTTCGTACGAGGGTGCAGAGGACGCCAGGGTGCAATTTCGTCGATAGCCCTGGACAACTGGCCCTGCCAGATTTCCACCAGGTTGTCGAGGGAATTGCCAGTGGGCCAGGGATCCCTCAGGGCCGTTTGGAACCGTTCCGGGTCCATCAGGCCTCGAGGGCGAGCCAAAATAGGCTCTCCGCCCATACAGGGTTGGGGCGGCATCCCCATACGGGCCTTAAGGGCTAGATGATCCGACCATGGTACCGCTTCTACGGCGATATCGTTCACCAATATCCCGGCTGCAAAGATCAGGTCTAATGTGTGCCCGGCCTGATGCGTGGGAGTCGTGACAAATTGAGAAAGTCCCAGTGTTGCCATGGACGACACTAGGTCCATCGCCTGAGTGGAGGCCGTGTCGTCGGCATGGACGTTGAAGTCACTCAGGACCATAAGCCTCGGGTGCTCCAACGCCCAGCCCGCCACTGCCTCCAATAGTGATGCTAAGGCGTTAGCTGGTGCGTTAGGTGGACGGTACACCAGCCAAACTGCCAACCCCTCTCCAACATCCCACGCCAGACCGGCGCATTCAATCCCATCAATCTTTGGGTCGAAAGGAGTAATCCTCCCGTATGAGTAACGCCACCCCTCCCCCCCGCCCACTAATCCGTGATTGGTGAAAGACCGAGTATCCCGGGGGGGACATCTGGGAGAGAGCTACTGTCTCCCCGTCCCTCACCCAGGTCTCAGTCACGCAAGCCAGGTCCACGTTCTGCCGTAGCAGAAACTCCCTAAGGTTCGTGGTCTTATTATTTATGGACCTGGCGTTACATAACACCAATGACAGAGGCGAGCATTTCCTCTTGGCCCCACTACCTGCTACCATTGGGATGGGAAGTAGACTGGAAGGTGGCCGAGCACCATTTTGTCTCTGTCACCTTCCCTTATATTTCTGTCTATTCCCACCGTCATATCTTCCCCTCCCCAGGAGCACTGGAATCCCCTGGCCGAACATCTGCACTAGCCCAGGATAAACCCAGGATAAACTCACCGGTGTCACTCCCCGATTTGTCTGCACCTGCCGTTTCAGTTTACCCTCCTCACCAACCCCACCGATTCCCGGCTAATAGGCCCACTACTTATGTCTTAAATTAATTAATTTAGTTAGCCCTCCCAATCTACCTTACAACCAATTAGTTTAAATTCCTATAAATTCATTGGTTCCTAAACTTATTAATAAATAATCCCTCCCACCCCCATCCTAATTAATAAGTTAAGAATTTTTTTTAAATCTAAATATTAAATCAGTCACTAATTGATTGATAAAATAATCAATAATTAATTAACAATAATAATAATTGGTTCTATTAGTGAGCTACCCGTCATTCATCCGTGGGGTGTGAGTCCAAATAGTCTGTTGGGTAATTATTGCACACTGCCCATAGGTGTTCTTCATTGGTATCATTTACAATTTTAGTCCCGGTGATGGTCTCGGTGGTGTTAAAGTGCAGGTGCTGGTGGTGACAAGATGTTAAGTTAGTCCCAATGATGTTAAAGTGCAGGTGCAAGTTAGTCCCAATGATGTTAAAGTGCAGGTGCAGATGATGACAACTTCGGATTTGATTCAGCCACTCGGGCATCCGAAGCCTGGTAATCTGGAGGGGGAGGGGAGGCAAGGTCCGTCTTGCGATCTCTTGGCAGGTCTGGCCGGGAAGTACAGCTTCTGTCCACGTCGCCTCAGGTCTTCTCTGATTCAGCGTGCGACCTGGGCTCCCCTGAGCCCCGTATAGGGCTTCTCTAATTGGGGATACCCAGGCTGTTGAGTCGGGCGTGTTATTTAGTGCTTGCAGACAGAGGGAATGGATGGATGGTGGGTGGGCGTGGGATGACAATAAAGGGGGGGGAGCAGGAGGCGGGGCCCGAAGGCGCCCGCCAAAGCCTTCGTCCTGGGGTTCACCCGCCCCTCATCTCTCCTCAGCCCCTCTGCTCCCCAGGGCTTCGTTACTACTCCCCAGCCCTTCCAGCCGACGCCCGCAGTTCGTCTGCGGCGCCCTCGGCTGGCTCCCACTCCGCGCCGGTTCGTTTGTGGCGCTCTCGGTTGGCTCCCACTCCACGCTCCCGGCCGTCTTCACAGGCTACGTCTCACGACGGGCCGTGGTTGCGCCTCACCTCCGTCGCTGCACCAGGCCAGATGGGTCTCCGGCTGCTGCCTCCGCTTTTACCAGTGAGGTTTCCTCGTTTCTCTCTCCGTTGATGTTCTGTTGCTGTTTCTTCGTTACTGCTACTATCGGGTCAGTTGTCAGCTGTTGTTATTTGGTCTTATTTTGTTGTTATTAGCTGTCCAAGTGGGAGTGGCTTTATTTGGAATGGCTTTATTTGGCTAGCACTCCACCTAAAACTGTCTATCCATATGTTGAGGCTATTTCTGACCTTGTTATCAAAGCTCAAACTCGAGCTAAACAAATCATTGGGAACGATTTAGTACAAATTATCCTAACATTGACCAAGTCAGAAGTGACAATTGTTTCAGACAGCCTTGCACTTTCAAGTTGCTTTAGCCTCGTATGTTGGAGAAATTTTGCACCATTATCCGAAGGACCCTCATCTTACCTTGGTAATGTCAGCTTTTTTACAGGCACAAATGATACAATCCAAAGTTCCTTTGAAACAAGCCATAACCTTATATACACATGGGAGCAAGACGCGTGGCGTTGTTGCTTTATATGAAACCGATACCAAGACGTGGAAGATGCACTTTACTTGCTCAGTGCAACGGGCTGAAATTGCTGCTATAATAATGGCCTTTCAGCTCTATTCACAACGGCCTTTCAACTTAATAGTTGACACCTTATATGCATTTAATTTGATTCATCAACTTTCTGGTGCATGTATCACTTACCAAATTGACCCTAATTTGTTGGCTCTATTTTTAACCTTGCGATCCTTAATCTCTTGCCGTACGTTACCCTTTTTTGTTGCTCATATTCAAAGCCATTCCAATCTTCCTGGCGTGATTGCTCAGGGCAATGCATATGCTGATAAGGCCTTAAAAAGTGTTACCTCTCTATTTACTGATCCCTTTCTCAGTCACAGTTATTTTCACCAAAACACCAAAGTACTTGCCAAACAGTTCTCATTACCTTTTGATCAGGCTCAGGAAATTGTTCGCTCATGCTCACATTGTTCTTCTACTAATCATATTCCTGATTATGCTGTTAACCCGTGTGGTTTGCAAGCTAACGAGCTTTGGCAAATACCCATATAGCTTCCTTGAAACCCTGGTACTGTGTCCATGTTTGCGTAGACACGTACTTGGGATATCTTTGGGCTACTGCCCACCGTGGTGAAACCACCAAACACATCATGGCTCACCTTATTTCTGCCTTTGCGGTAATGGGTTGTCCGCAACTGTTGAAAACTGATAACGCCCCGACATATAGTTCTTCTGTTGTTGCTTTTTGTACACAATGGAACATTCAAATCCGGCATGGCACTCCGTATAATTCCACAGGTCAAGCTATTGTGGAACGCGCTAATTGGACATTGAAAACCACTCTTCAAAAACAATTAAAAGGAGTGAAAATGAAGGTTCCTACTCAAAAGCGGATTCAGGAACAATTGAATTTGGTTTTATTTACTTTGAATCAATTAAATATTGGCTCAACTGGGTTTTCTGCCTTTGATCAATATTTTGGGCAACGTTCGGAGCTTCCCCAACCCTTGGTATATTATAAAAAACTTCCTGATCCTCTTTGGCATGGTCCAGTTCCCCTTATTACCTGGGGGCGTGGACATGCTGCTGTGTTCTCTCCTGCAGGTCCTTTGTGGGTTCCGGCACATTGTGTTCACCTGGCTAAAGATGGCGTAGCATCAGGGTCTCCCGAATCCAATTCCCAATTTCAATCTCAGCCTCAAACAGGAGATTGTGTGATGCCTGCAGACCCAGACGGCTTGTGATATCACATGGGGGAATGTGAAGTGTCCGCTTGACTGTGGCGTGCCTCAAGGGGCGGTACTTTCCCCGATGTTATTCAACATCTATATGCGCCCCCTTGCCCAGATTGCCCGAGGGTATGGGCTGGGTTGTCATCAATATGCGGACGACACCCAGCTCTATCTGCTTATGGACGGCCGGCCCGCCTGCGTCCCAGAAAATCTGGACCGGGCGTTACAGGCAGTGGCTAGGTGGCTTAGGCTGAGCGGGCTGAAGCTGAACCCGGCGAAGACAGAGGTCCTTTGCTTGGGTCGCTGCGGCCCGGGAAGGGAAATCCCCCTGCCAGTTTTTGACGGCGCGCCATTGACAGCGTCGGGCAGGGTCAAGAGCCTGGGGGTGCTGTTGGAGCCTTCTCTGATGATGGAGGCTCAGATAGCAGCCACTGCCAAGTCCGCTTTTTTTCACCTTAGGCGGGCGAGACAGTTGGCCCCCTTCCTGGAGCGCGACGACCTAGCAACAGTGATTCATGCTACGGTCACCTCGAGGCTGGACTACTGTAATGCCCTCTACATGGGGCTACCCTTGTGCCGGACCCGGAAACTGCAGTTGGTGCAGAACGCTGCTGCCCGGCTGCTATTAGGGCTCCCAAGATGGGAGCACATTCGGCTGGGGCTCCGGGATCTGCACTGGCTGCCAGTAACATTCCGAGTCCAGTACAAGGTGTTGGTCATTACCTTTAAAGCCCTGTATGGCCTAGGACCTGCCTACCTTAGGGACCGTCTCTCCCCACACGTTCCCCAGAGAGTACTACGTTCCGGCTCACAAAATCTGCTGGTAGTCCCTGGGCCAAAGGAGGCCCGCCTAAAATCCACCAGGGATCGGGCCTTCTCAACAGCGGCACCTTACTGGTGGAACCAGCTGCCGGAGGAGGTGCGGGCCCTGCGGGACCTAGGGCAGTTCCGCAGGGCCTGCAAGACAGCCCTCTTCCGGCAGGCCTATAACACCTAACTGATACTTTGGATGGAACATCTTTGGATGGAACAAAATGCTCTTATAGACCGCTGGCTTTATTTTATCTTGTTTTATTAACTATGCTTTTATTGTATCTGTAAATGTTTTAAATGGAACTGTATGAATCATTGTGTTGTGAGCCGCCCTGAGACACTTCGGTGAGAAGGGCGGGATATAAGTCCATCAAATAAATAAATAAAATAAATAAACTAATCAAGCTCAAAAAATGTTGGAAGAAGCTAGGCAAGAACCATCCCCGGAGAACTTGGTGGCTGCTGTTTTTGCACAGCTCACAATGAACTCCTTGACTGTTCTTTGTTGTTTGTGTTTATGTATTTTGTCTCCTATCAAGGCGATTAGTTTTGGAGATCATCTTCAGTTTAATATTTGGGAATGCTTAGCTAACATTAACAATGTTTCACATTTTTGCTTGACACAACACACTGATTTACATATGTTATTAGGGACCTGTCTAATTCCTGTTTGAAAGGCTCCAGGAACTGCAGGAAACAATACGGTTCTTGGTAAATTTTTAAATGAATCCCAGATCTCTTATGCAACTTCATCCAACTGGGGCATTCCCACCTATAAGCTTCCAGCGGATGCCTTAACTCTATATACCCCATATGTGGCTAACCATGAAAATCTTACTTGTGCACAGATGGTAAATTGCTCCCACCAAAAGCCATTGTACAGTTGCCTGCAAACAAGTATCCCCTTGTGGAACTGTAATATAACAATAAATGTAACCAGTAATTATGGCCATATTCCCTTATTACCTGGGTGGTTTTTCTCTTGTAGCCGTCAGACTTTTAGTTATATTCCTGCTAATATATCCCTTTCTGTATGTTGTTTAAGTCGCCATGCTGTGGTGTGGCCTCAAAGATCCTGGCTTACAGAACCCTCTGCCTCATGCATTCGCAGGGAAACTGTCCCCTTAGACTCTACCGGCAATTCTTCTGATATGGCATTATTATCTCAGGCTGAATATGTGGCCCTCGCTGCCTCGTTTGTAGGTGTCCCCGGCCTCGCCACCCGCAACTCTCATAACATCAATGCATTTGCTTGCGTGGTTGCTAAGGCATCGAACTATACCCCAGCTGCTCTGGCAGCTCTCAGTATAGAACAGGGACAGCTTCGCCATGCTATTTTAGACAACTGAGCTGCAATCGATTTGTTGTTATTACATCATCAAGGCTTTGAAGCTGTGCAGCAGATGTGCTGCTTTAATTTGTCTGACGATAGTCATGTTTTCGAAAATGAAGTACAAACCCTCAAACAACTGACACAGCAAATCAAGCAAGATGTCCTCCCTTCCTGGTGGAGCAGCTTAAGGTCCTGGCTTCCCTCAGGAGCCTGGCTCCAAACTCTTTGCATTTATGGAATATTAGTTTTTGTCATATTGATTTTATGTTGCTGTTTAATTCAGTGTGTACCCTCCTTAGTGCAGCAGTGTCTTTCTATTTGCCGCACAGTTCTCACAAATCCTATTTCATGGCAACAATTGCCATATGTGTAGAAAGCTCATGCGCAGATGAATCCATCTATAAAACAAAAAAGGGTGTTAGTATATGTGCAGGCATCAGACCACTGCTGACAGCACAAGATCTAGATGACAGTAGATGATCTGGCTGGCAGAGGCATTTGGCAGACAGCCAGATTGCATCAGCCAGGCTGAGGTAAGCATGACTTAGCACTAACCTGATTGGTCCATCACCTGGAGAATATGTATAAATGTACAGAAGAACTTCATTACTTGTGGAGGTTGGATGGTGAATTGTATGCGGAGCACTTTGACAGTTTGTATCATAATTGTAAATAAATTGTATATAGCTAGTTAAATCACAGCTGTGTACAGGACTGGATTGACGTCTTCAGAGCTCTTACTAAATAAATGTGGAAGACCAACAGAATGAAGTGGCTCTGCCTTGCTCCTTGACCTTTCGGACACACCCGGATGGTTGGTGGGAACAAAGCACAGCAAACTTTGTTCTTGCCTATGGAAAAATACTGAGGATAGTAAACATGGTTATCTGGTCTCTGCTCTCGAGCATGCCTTGACCAATCAGCTTTGTACAACTCAGCTATCTACCTCAGACAATGACTCACAATTATCTTATATGACTCAATAAAAGGCTGGGGAAGATCCCAGCAGCTCAGCTCATGCTGCGGCCTGAAGACTGGCTCTCAAGTTGTTCTTTGCTTCAAAACTATGAATGGAAGGCAAAGCAAAGGAGAAGAACATGCATGACTGATGGTAATGTGGCCAGAAAATAAATTCAAATATGAGAATTCCTTACTTAAAAACTGCTAGTTAAGATTTTTAAAAATTGCTGTAAGTGGATTCAGAAAATGTGGGGTAAGGGGGCACAACATTCAGATCTACTGCTGGGGAGGCAGGATTTTGTGCAGAAACCTTTGCATAGTTTGGTTAAGTATGCCAACATGGGGGATATGCTCCTTTGCATAAATGGCCCTAAGGAAAAGAACCACACAGCCTTCTGATCTGTTTCTGGTAGACTGAAATCAATGTGGGTCGTATAATGATTTAAGATAGATTGCATTACTACTTCCACCACCACTACTGTTTTCTGGTGGTTTGGTGGGGGAGGGGAGTTAGTGAGCAAAAGAAAGAGGAATAAGAAGATATACAAACCATTAAAAATGATTTTATGCTAAAACTGGAGTCATAGGAGGATTCAGAGTGAAAATTTGAAAACTACAGTTTGTACATAACCACAGGTTTTTAAAAATTTGCTTGGAAGAATTTCAAATGAATTCTGTCTACAGGGCAAAAAAAAAAAGTCAGATGATCAATGGCATGCCTTTTCTATTGAATATGTCCGTGGAACTGGGCCAGATGCTACTGAAGAGAATTTAAGACCCATGTGTGCAATATTTTCATTCCAAGTGATCTGTCATTGGTTGTCCAATTCTAAAACAAACTTACAGTATGTCACAATTAAATTTAATCGGGGATTTAAATCTTATTTATAGGTTCTTTCTAAATTTTCTCTGATGAAAGTGTTTATTTAGGAGGCAGCAGATGCTGTCAGCTATTTTGGATGGGCATTACCATAACACTGTTTTCAAATTCTCTTTCAATTTTTGAGGAAAGATGAAATAAAGGACATTATTCTTTGTATACTCCATTGTTGTATCTCTGAAGGTGGAAGGTTTTTTATCTCAGTTATTGGTGGGTGAAGCTCATTTGTCTAACTTTCAAAAATTAGAATACTTGCTTGTTAATAACAAGAAGAAAATTACAGAGCATAGCCAATTTTGCTTTGGCAGTAACAAAATGCCACATAAGTTTTTATGATGCTCATACAGTAGGCTGTAAATTGGGTTTCTGACATCTTACTATTTCAGTTTTATTTCAGTTTTTGTAACATTTGTCTTATATTTAAATTCATCACATCACTTTGTGTTTTATTTTATTTTTGTTTTGGCAGATGGCTAACCCCCCTCCCCCAGCAAACTTAATTATAACTAACTATACTTTGGATAGTTCTCATGAAATAAGTAAGGAATATGCACAATCCACAACCTTAGTATTTATTGTCCTTGTTCCTAAATAAGTTTGGCCAGGGTTTTTTGGTTCAAAAAGCCAGCAGGAACTCATTTGCAAATTAGGCCACACCCCATGACATCACCATTGTTTCACACAGGGCTTTTTCGTAGTAAAAGCTCGGAAGGAATTCATTTGCATATTAGGCCGTACCCCCTGATGCCAAGCCAACCAGAACTGTGTTCCTGTCCGTTCCTGCTCAAAAAAAGCCCTGAGTATGGCAATGTGAATCTTCTATAGTATAGTAAAAGCCCTTCCGCCTTGCCAAAACCGAGCAACCTAATTGGTTGGAACTGGGTGGAATTGTGGTGCATCAACCTTTGGCCTGTCAAACCATTAGTCAACTGCTTTTGCATCACACTGACTGACTCTGTTCTCTCCCACCCACTGCTGGCCCCAGGACACATGAGGATTGACCTTCTGGAGAAACTGCTAGGCAGTGGTTGCTGCTAGGCTACTAACCTTGCTTCTTTCAGTAAAAAGCAACCAAACTTGGTTCTCTCAGTAAAAGACAGTGGGGGAGGTCCTTTCAAGTTCTATTTTGACCTCATTGGTTGACTCTGTTCCTCTCTCCAGCCGGAGTGGCTGTTGCTAGCCAGTCACAGTGCTTATCTCAGTTAAAGGCAGCCAACCTTGGTTCTGGCAGTTTATGCCTCTCCCTGCTCTCCCATTGGCTAAATTGGCTTGTACTGTTTTTCAGGGGAGAGAAAGAAATTCTTCCCTCAAAGGCTTTCTCTCAATTGGCTGAGGACTCCTCTCTATCCTCCTCTGGAAGGGAAACAGACAGAGACAGGGAGGAAAATGGCATCCTGTAGCACCAGGCCAGATACAAAGAGAGAGAGAGTGAAAGTGAGAGACAGAGACAGAGACAGAGACAGATTGAAGTCCTACGCTTAAGATCAACAACATTATCAGAGAGAGAGTGCTGTTCTGAAAGGTATCACTAAAGGCCTCTGAGGGAGAACTCACTGGGGCCAATCCTGACTAGGGATGCCTGTTCTAGGTTGGTGGGAAATTTTTGGAGATTCTTTGGTGGAGTTTGAAGAGGGCATAGGAGTTAGGGTTTCAGAGTAGGGTCTGCCAGACTCAGGTTCTTGATGTGGAAGCTAACTTGGTGATTTTGGACCACTCAAAGACTTTCAGCCTAACCTGCTTCCCAGGGTTGTTGTTCAGATCAAAGGGGGAGAGGAGAATGATGTAAGCTGCTTTGGTTCCCCCGACTGTGGAGAAAGACTGTCCTTTCCCTAGGTGAAGGCTTCAGGGAGAGGGGAGGTGTTGTGTCTTGCATTTCAGTCCCTGAATTTACAACACAGCGTGACTGCGTGCGCGCTGAGGTGACCAGCGGGAAACTACAGGTCGCTGGACGTAAGGACCAAATGCAATCCACCTATGAAGATCTGTGGCAGGAAGTTTAACTGGTCAGGATTGGACCTGGCCAGGAAAGGGGTTGTTCTGGGAAATGTATATAATCGGGGACCTGGCCCTGCCATGTTGTCTTTGTGATGTACTCGCCAATAAAGCATGTTGCCTTATAAACGTCTCCAAACACAGTACATTACAAGAGGCAATGGGAAAATGAAGTCAGAGGGGCAGATAAAGGGAAGGAGATAGGGTTGCCAACTCCAGGTTAGGAAATTCCTGGAGATTTAAGGGATGGAGTCTGGAGGGGGTGGGGTTTGAGGAGAGGTGGGATCTCATACAAGTACAATGCCACACACTGCACCCCCTCCCCCAAAGCAGCCATTTCGTCCTGGGAAGCCACTGTTGCTAATCTCCAGGTGAGGCTGGCGATCACAACTCCTCTCCAGATGCTCCCCTTGAGGTGAGGGGGAGTGAATGCCTTCACTTGGGTGGATAGGAAGACAGCAACGGGGCACTTGCCAATCTAGAGCCCATTGTATTTTTCTCTTCAACAGGCCTATTCCTAGTTGTCTCATAATCTGTGATATAAACTGCCAACGCATACTCTCCAGAGTGCTTCTAGCCAATTACCTTTGGAGTTATCTGGAAGCCCAAAACAGCACATGGATCACGGAACCCAACTGGTAACACCTGACACAATATGAAGCAGTCACAGTAACACCCCCGCCCCCCAAGCCTGGATCCAAAAGTATAACAAAATTTTACTTGGTTCACACCCCTTCCCACAAGAGATATTACCTGTGTCTGTTGAGCACTTTTATTCCCTTTTTCATTGCAAAGTAAGATTTTCTTGCCTGGGAAAAGAAGGAAACAACAGGTGAACTGTCTATGGCATGAATAACTGGAGGAGGATTACCGTTCTCAAAGTACTCCAGGCAAGCCTCTGCTGCTGCTAAAACACAATCAGTGCCAGTAGCCACTGAAACTACCATACAGTGAGGAAATATGGGTGGAGGATAAATAAGAAAGCAGAAGCAGGCAGGACTAGTTAGGGCTCTGAACACAGGTCTAAGCTCAGAACTGAGCTCAGATACAGTATGTTATTTTGTGGATAGATGGATTTCCTAAGAACAATTCCAAGGTGGCACAGCTGGATCTATACTCCCTCTTCCATTTCTAAACTTTCATCATATTTAGCCTCCCTTTTCAAGAACCTCTACTTTCAATTATCTCTGCACCAATCTTCATCTTCTAATCAATCTCCTCTATTTTTTTATGGCTGAGATATTCTACAGCATAGCCATCAATTCTACTACCCACCTTCTGTTTCATGCTTGACCACAGTCAAGATCTTTGTCTTTCTATGACTTCATCATTTCTGCCAACACCTTATTTAATCTAGGCCATTTTCTCTTTAAACTCATAAAATGTTTGGATTTTTACAGGGTAAGCATATCATATTTTCTCTATTGTTAAAAAATAATTCCTTTTATATGCAGCCTTTGGCTACTGCAGTTGAAATCAATGGCAAAGTTCCCAATGATTTTAGTAAGTGCTGATGTTTACTGAACAGAGACTAATGTACTAAGCTGAAATCATTAAGAACTGTCCCTTAAAAATAAACTGGAAAATTGTTACTTGTGTATTTTCTGATACAGGGACTTGAGTTTTCCACTGCTGCTTAAAACACAAATAAGATCATTATTATAAGTGCTGCTTTTAAAATCAACTGTGCTAGCAAGCAAAACTTCACCATGTTAAATGTCAATGTTATGGTTAATGTTGAATTGGACTTCTCTTTTCAGATGAATGGTACCTTATGATTTCTTTTTCAAATTAAAAGTTTCAGACATACAATCACATAGAAACACATGTCTGATTTATAATTTCTTGAAACAAGGTAAATGATGTTTGTCCTGTTCAGGGCTTTTTTTGTAGCAGGAACTCCTTTGCATATTTGACCGCACCCCCTGAAGTAGCCAATTCTCCAAGAGCTTACAGTAGGCCCTGTACTAAGAGCCCTGTAAGCTTTTGGAGGATTGGCTACATGAGGAGTGTGTTCCGTTTTCAGTGAGATAAGCAAACAATAAACAAAGATAAGTTTTAACACAAGATAAAACTTAACGCAACTCAGTGAGACAAGCATACTATAAATAATCATGATGTTTGCAACTATTACCATTTATACACTATTATATGAATTGTTTACTTAAATTCACATATAATCATGAAAACCAGGCACACATGAGGCTTTAACGGACAGCTATAATTTTTTTTAGAATGCCAATTTTGTAATTTTGCTTTTGTGTTTTGTTTTTAAGTCTCATAGGCTGAGAACAGACAGGCATTCTGGGGCAGCTTGGAGGTGTCCCGGAGCCTCCACATGATCACCCACATGTCGCCCACATCCCATCCGTGAGGCAGCTGGGCGCCTCTGCACGGAAAAGTGACCCAGAAGCCTTTTTTTTCTACCTGGGCGGCAAGCACTGATGCACACAAGTGCTTCAGCGCTCTGAATGGTTTCTTAATGAAAAAACCTGGGACCAGCTTGGGACAGCTTGGCAGTTCTACACCGCCAAGTCATCTCACTTGTGCCCTTCCCCCTCCAGACGGTGGGGAGGCAACTTTGGAAGTGGTAGCTTTTTGAGCCGGCCTCCAGCACCTGGAGGACGAGGTGAGGATGGGAGGAGGACAGCCAGCATATGTTGCCATCTGAACAGATTTTTTTGGGCTGACTTTAGAGGCGTCTCTGAGTAGGCCCAAAGTGCCAATCTGTAATCAGCCATAAAGACATTTAATGTTGAGTATTCAAGGCTCCCAAGCCCAATTCCTATCAGCACTCTGTAAACGAACAGTTGTTGAGGCACTTCATCTTTTTCCTTTTTCCCATTCAATTATAAGAGGAAAAAATTTTCTTTGAAATAATTATTTTTCAGTCCCTAATATATTCAGATAACCTTTTGAGCTAATAAACAATTTTGTTTTTCTAGTTTTCAATCACCATAACAAGGATCCTTCGATTTGAAGGCAGGCCCCATCTCCCCCAAAGAATTTTATTTTCACCCAGTGAAAAGGCAAGTTGTTAATTGATTTGGCCCAATACATTAGCCTTAGTTGACCCCCTTGCTGTATCTCAAATTTGCTTGGCTATGCTTTTATTTTTCAGTTCTTTGTTTTCAGGGAGCAGGCCCTTCTCCATATGCAGAAATCCAGCATTTTTCTCAGGATCCTGCAGTCAATTTTTTGAACAGTTTAAAAAACAAAGTTTTCTTTTTGGCTATTTTGATGTTTATTTTTATTTTGATGTTTGAAAGCCCATTAATTACCAGCTTTCTGACCTTGAAGGGAACTGAAAGCATAGCTGTCTCAGGTTCTTTCTGACTTCACAGGCTTTATTTTAAAAGCTGCAGGCACCACAACCTGAATCAGCCAACCTGTAGATTCTGTTCATACATGCTGCCCTCTGTTGCCATCTCCTGTGATGATAGCCACCCTTCTGTGCCATCCTCCTGTCAGCTCCCAAGTTTGAGTCCGGACTTCAGCCATCTGCAGTGCCCTGCAAGCTCCCTTGAACCTGCATCCCCTGAGAGTCAGTTTGGTGTAGTGGTTAAGTGTGCAAGTTCTTATCTGGTAGAACCTGGTTTGATTCCCCACTCCTCCACTTGCAGCTGCTGGAATGGCCTTGGGTCAGCTGTAGCTCTGTAGGAGTTGTCCTTGAAAGGGCAGCTGCTGTAAGAGCTCTCTCAGCCCCACCTACCTCACAGGGTGTCTGTTGGGAGAGGGGGAGGTAAAGGATATTGTGACCACTCTGAGACTCTGAGATTCAGAGTATAGGGTGGGATATGAATCCAATATCATCATCTTCTTCTTCTTCTTCAAACCTGCTCCCATCTCCTGAGAGACAAACCTACAGTACTTCATCCACACCACTCTCTGCATGTTCCAGTTAAAGCCACCTCCAAGACATCCAGCCACTTTCCTGATTCGGAAGCCTACTGCAACTACACCACAGCTTCTCCTTCACCTCATATGTCCTGTTACATTGCAACCATTTCCTGACTCAGAAGCACCTAAGCCAGTCTCTTTTCTTATGTAGGACCCAAACTTTCTGTTCCATGGCTTGCACAAAGCTCTCCAAAGATAAAAGCACCTGAGTTTTCATAAAGGAAAATGTTTCTCTAATTTTTAAGAGCATGCCAGTCACCTTTCTTGAGCAGGAGCAAAATCTTTTGTTCTATGGCTGACAAAGTATGCTTTAAGAATACTAACAACTAATCCTTGTTAAGAGAATCTTTGCCCCCTAATTCCATGTAGGTGATTGTAAACTCCTAAAGTTAAGTTTCTAGTTCAGAAACTGGGTAAAAGAAGGGTCACATGCCTAAGCAACAGCAGAGATCAGTCAGACCACCAGGGTTATTAACCAATCATATGTTTTCCCACCAAAAGGTATCTGTTGGAAGTTGTAACAAAGTCCCTTTCTTATTTCTACAAATGTATTGTGTAAATTCAAATCAGGGCCCTTGAGCCTGTTTCTCTTGGGCCCATACATATAAAAATAAATTATTTTTTTCTGTTAAGGAGTCTCTGGTTTGGGGTGCGGTTGTTTTCAGGTTCAACCTTTAGGGTGACCCTGCGTGTCCAAGAAATTTCAGGACAATATTCTCACTCCCTTAAAGGTACAGATACTGATTTTAACAATGATCGAGGTTGCCAACTCACTTATATACTGTATTGTATGTAACATTGGCTCTATTATTTAATACATTTTTAATAAATCCAGGTGGTTGGCTATGTTTGTCTGAACCAGTTGAATCCAGGTAGAGTCCAATGGCACCTTTAAGACCAACAAACTTTTATTCAGGGTGTGAACTTTCATGTGCATGCACACTTCCTCAGACAGAATTCTTAAAGGTGTCATTGGACTCTAACTTTGTTACATTTTTTTTTAGAAATCTATGATAATATAATCTTAAAAGCAACCTGTCAAATTGCATATAATCCTGAACTACCAGTAATAACTTGGAGAAACCAGCATGCATATATAGCTTCATTTTATCTCTTTCTCCCCTTATATTTCAACTAAATTGGAATCAACCCAATGGTCATTATGCATCATGAGCATGTTATACAAATCTCATTCTTGCTTGTATCTTTGGAGATACAAGCTGCCTTCTCATTAGTCCAGCTCTGACTGGCAGTGTTCTCAGGTGAAACAGCTACTGAAGATCCTGAAGAGGGCTGTGGCTTTACATGCAGAATATCCCATGTTCAATTCACCTCCAGTTAAGAATCTCATGTAGAAAGTGTTGGGAAAGACCCTCTGTGGCTGAGTTCCTGGAAAATGTCTGTTTGATAACTCTGAACTAAGCAGTTCTGACCCAGAGGACCAATGTGACTTGGTATAAGGCACTTCACTGGTAATGTGCAGTTCCGCAAGGCCTGCAAGACTGTTCTCTTCCGGCTGGCATTTAACTGACATGGCACCTGTATTTCAGGGAATTGGAAGATTGCCGTCGCCACTGAAATAGCATCAAACTAATATTCTGTTCTTAACTGTTTTAACTATTGAATATATATATATATATTTACTGTTGAATATGTAATTTTAATTCTTATTGATTTTAACAGTCTGTTGGGATTTTGCGCTGTGAGCCGCCCTGAACCTGCTTCGGCGGGGAGGGTGGGATATAAATCAAATAAATAAATAAATAATGCTGGATTTGAGGCTTTTTGGATATAAAACATTTGTCTCACCATACTATGTTTAGCTTTTATGCCAGAGACAAGAAACAGCATGTGATGTTCTGATAGTGAAGCTCAATCTCAGATTGGTAAGTAGTTCCATAGATGTAAACATGAAACTCTCAAATTAAAAAAAAAAAATCTGGTAGATGTGTGAATACAGAGGACAATAAACACTGAACAAAAGCACAAGAAGTTCACTGACTTGTATTGATATGGGTCCAATGTAACTATGTAGTCTGTAAAAACCTTATTGAAAGCAATGGCGTATGAGCAAATGTCTTTAGAATTTCAGTCTTACTGATATACTGTATTTCTCTAAACCTTATCTCACAAAAACTATAAAGTGGAAAGCAGGTGCAGTACTGGAACAATGTATTGTACATCCAGTTGGGATATGATCATATAACCACTGAAGGCAGAATATACATTTATCTACAAGAAAATGACATCCCTGAGAAAAATGTGACAATTCATGTATTATACCATGGGTCATATTCTGTGTGTAAACCATTCTGTCTCATGCACATGCATACATACACAATGTTAGTTAACAAAACTGTTTTGAACATGAAGGAATTTGCGCTATATTAGTGAACTATTCATCCTATCCCTCTTCACTGGTATGAGATAACTGCAAAGTACAATTTTTTTCCCTTTCTCTTATTTAGTTTATTCAAAGGCTGCTAAAGTTATGGTTGTGCAGTGGTCTGAATGGTAATGATTTGTGCATCTAATAAGCTTATCTGACCTTCACAGAAGTGACTTCAATTCATCATGTTCTGGTCCCTCCTTTGTACTAGCCCAGGTGCACCATTGATGAGGTGACTATAGGGCTAGGACTGACAGTATCTGAAATCCTTAGAAATATTCATTTAAACACAGGGGGACATCTGTTTTTTTTCCAGATTCACAGGTCCATTCAAATACAGTTTTAATTTTATTATAACCTATCAAATGGAAAACCTAACCAGTTAAAATCTTCCAGGTGCTGAGCAGAAGCCAGAAGGCTGACTTTATGTCACACTTCCCCATCACTGCACTCAGACCACAAGATCTAACCATATCCACTGCTACATCAAATTATGCATACAGTACAGAGAAAAACTCATTTGGTATTCCATCATTAACCAACATACCCCACAGGTAGGACAGGTGATGTATAATCCTAAACTCACCTTGAGCTTTCTTTGGAACTGCTCCTAATGAAGAAATCCTAATGTTTTGTAATGGAACCACTGGGAAAGGTCCAGCAATTCTGCCTTCCCTTCTTTCTTTACCTAACATCTCTAACTATGTGTTCTAAATTTAACCTGATTTCAGCTTCCTAGCTTTATTAAATTGCCTAAGCCCCAAGTAAGTTATCCTAAAACCCTCCTGAAATCCTGCCACCAAATAAGCCACATCAACTCTAATCAGGTAGGGGTTCAACCACCAAAGTAGTACCTTAAGCCATGTCATGCTGAATCTCCTGAACTACTTCTGCTGCTTCTGGGGTCAGCACCACCTCATGCCCCATGAACCTTGGGCAATCCATTCCTGGGTGGTCCCTCCTTTGCAACTTCTCAATGCAGCCCCCAGCACTATTAAATTTCCAGCAGAGCAGCCAGGGTTGAATCAACTGGCTGCCACCCATGGCCAAGTATGGCTCAGGAACAACTTTAGCAATGAGGTACCCACTACCAGAATATCTCCATGACAAAGGCCTCTGAGATCCCAAGTGCTGAAACTAGAGCTGTTGGTTTTCTTTATCCTATGGCAGCTCTGGATTCAGCGCAGCATACATTCTAAAGGTTTCATCATCACAAAGTTACGCTGACCCTGCATTCTCTCAGTATGTTCGATTAATAATATCTAAATATACTGTTTAAGCCAGTGCTCTCTCTGACTGCATGTGAATGACAACTGCCATGTAAATAGTATAACTAAATAGCCAGTTGTCCCAGCTGTGATCAGCGAACTTGTTCCTATTCTTCTCCTTTTGTCTATTATTTCCTTCCTTATTTATTTGACATCTGGCTCCCTAAATAAAATCAAGAAAATATCTACATATCCCCCCCCTCCAGATTTTCATTTTGGTTGAGGGCAAGAGATGATCCCCCAAGGGCAACAAACACTCCCCCCCTTGTGCATAGTGTTTCAGGGAGATGAATTGATGCCCTGTCTTTGCCATCAGGCTTGCTAAATGCTGCATATGTCCAACTGTGCATTGTTTGGACCCAGATACTGAAGCCTCCTGTTCCAGACATCCACACTTGACCCTTCTGCGAAAACTAGCTGCTGCATATGCCAATAGGACTAACCTCAAGGTGGACATGGCATGTAGCCACTCCAAGGCCTGACCACCCATTCATTACCATGAAGGCTAGCACCCCATCAGCATATCCAGTGCCTTGTATGGGTGTAGATGTAGCACAGTCACTGAATAACTGCTGCTCCTCAACATGGCTAGATGAAGATATGCCAGCTCCAGAACTCACAGATGGCATAGCAACCACACTACTGAATACTCTAGTTGCCAGCTAAGACTGCCCAACCACTGGCTCAGATAATTCTAAAGCTTCTGTCTCTGCAGTGCCAATTGATGCTGCCATAAGGCCAGACTTCAATGCAGTTACCCTAGTGAGTAAATGAGAGGCAAGTTTAGCTGCACGTCTGAAATATTTATGAGGTTTCAGAGCCAACCTGGCCAGTGAAAACTCAAGGTTCTCTGGCAGCCTCTTCCAAAACTTCTATCAACACAATCAACTCCAAGAAAGACTCTTCTTCCTTATCAGATGACAGCTGGACAGTAGGCCATTTAGAAGGCAGATGCTTGGCCAAACCTCTCTTCTTCTGTTGAAACTTCTTTGGCACTGTGGATCTATAAAAGTCTTAGAGAGCAATAACATGTGAAAATAAAACTACCAGTACAATTAATACCTACCTCAAAATACCATTTCATTAAATATTTCAGCACTATTAATTATACAGCTTTCATCTTTATTTTAATTCAGGTAGATTTTCATATTACGCACTGCTCATGCACAAACCAACCAAGGCAGCATAAGGGCTCTCAACTAACCTTATTTCTATAATTTAACCAATGTATATATCAATATTTATTGAACTATATATATAAAATCTAATGTATTTGTGTGTGTGTGTATAAATGCAATTAATTATGTAATTATTAATCTCTCCTTTGCGGTGGAAGATCTCTTCTAATACTCCCCACGGCAGTAAGATGATACAGTAAGAAGATGCAGTAAGAAGAAAACTCTCCAGGAAGACCAAAGCTCACTAAAAATTAGTAATTATAAAGTAAAGACAAAGGAGACAGCTGTGGGAGGGAGAGGGGGAGGAAGAAAGACTGATGAGGGGTGAGGGAGTTGTGGGGAACCCTATGAAATGGACCCCATTTATAAGCCAATGCTTTAAAACACACACACGCACTACACCTAATCCTCTTTTTTATGTTTTGGACAACAACCACATGAAGACCCAACACACACATGCTAAAACTCACTCAACTTCACACTTACACTTCAGCACACAAAACAACGTATCTCAACCACAACAAATTTGTAAGCAAGTCACTTACAATGTCTCACAACTTGCTCCAAAGGTCTGCAGATGAAGGCAAGACCATTCTTTTCAGCAGCTAGCAGATAAGCCTGGGTAGAGGAGCTGTGGCCAGAATATTTATGATATAGACACACCTCCTGATTGGCTACTTCAATTGTGTCTACCCATCAACCATCATGCTTTTCTCTAAGGGAGGGCAAGGTAAACTAATCCCTGGCATTTGTGAAATGAATTCCACTTGTACTTGGCACATAATCTTCTTTTAGACCCAATAAAACAACTTTTTTTTTTTTTTACTAATTCATTAGGATGCTTTAAGGAATATTTACCTGTATTCTTATAGTTATTTAAGAAACATGGCTAATAAGATAAGGGATCAGATTTATCTGTCTGTTTTCTGACACAAAGTGAGTCTGTTTTTATTGTTATTGTTATTATTCCTTCTTGTCACCTATCTACATTTTCTTTATATGATGTTTTCTCTCCCTTGGAAAGGCAGAATATAAATGAAGTAAATCAAATAGTAAACAAAAGGTTACAACATTTTGTGTATTCATTTTGATTCCCACTAGTTGAGGATTTTTAAAAAGTTGGCAAGAATATGTGTATCTGTAGATATCTGTAGATATATGTTGTAGGTGAAGATAATAATACCAAGTCTGTGATGAACAGTACTCAGATAAACACACACAAAAAGCTGCAGGGAAGAAGCAATCACTTGGAGGCAAATAATCCATTTTGCTGTCAAATACTGTGAATGAAATCTGAGAACTAAGTCACACTGTGTGACCAAATGAGCATATTTCATTTCCCTACTAGGCCCTATCCCCAGGAACAGAATAAGGAATGTACTCTGTGAGGGACATTATACAAGGCAGGATGGGGTGGAGGGGGGTGAGAGAAAAGGTGATTAAAATACCTTGGAAGAAACAGTGTGAAATACTTGGTATCTAATATGTAATAGAAGCCTTTTCAAAAGGACCAAATTTGAAAATGCAGAAAATTACATACCATCATGATGCCATCATATGTGTGTGTAGGTATATTATCTGGAGGGGAGGAAGTGAAGTGTTTTCCTTTTGATGAAGAGGTGACCACCATCGAGTTTGGTACTGAGTCTTAAAAGAGGAACTCAGAATCTTTTTCTTGCACCTTGTGCATATGGTCAAGGTGCTTAGTGGACACCACCATGAAAGCCGGTTTTCCCAAGGAACCTTAACTGCCTGTAGAATTACTTTGGTCAGTGGAAGAGCAACCGCTGTGGAGACATCTTTCTGGACAATGTCAAACACAAGGTCATCTACCTTGGGCTGTGGTTGTTGCATCAAGAGGCTGAGGGTAGAAGCCATCCTTTTGATCAAATCACTGTAAAATTTTAAGTCTTCCAACAGTGAAATAGGCGCATCCTCAGTGATTGGAGTCGGAAAAGAGGGGTCAGGTCCATAGCGATACCCAAACTGCCGTTGTTCTCAAGAGACCGGGCTTGGTGGATGCCAGCAGTAATAGCGTTCCTCATCAACTTGATCCCAGAACTAAGGATCAGGGCCAAAATCTCTTGGAGAAGGCAGCAGAGAACAACACTGATCTGTGTCAGAAAGACAGAGCTGAAGGGAGCCCACTCTGCTTGCCAGAGAGGAATTCTGAGATCGCTGCATCAAATCAATCTGCTCCACATCAGAGTTGGGAGGTGGAACTGACTGAGCGGCTGTAGCCCTGTCTGGGGAGTCCACCCAATGAGGGGATGACAAAATCTTTTGAGGCACTGACTTAGGAGGTGTCAGGTTCAGTAGGGTAGCAGTAATCATCTCCTGAAACCTCAATAGCAATGAGGTGGAAGGAGATGGAGGTGGTTTGCATTTTGGGTGTGACTGATGTTCCTTAGTCAATTTATGCCCTTCATCCTTCTTATGTTTCTTAGGCAAGGCCAAAACCGATTTTGGAGGTCGTTTTCAGTTTCAATGTAGATGCATGGGTGCCAATGGCCAAATTGCTCATCGAGGCTTTCAAAGGAGAGGTGAGAGATACTGAGGCTGAAGAGGTGGCACATTCATTTGTAGAGTTAGAGTCCATTCTCTTTGAAGGTGCTAACACCTATATGAGTTGCACCATTTGGAGAGCGCAGCTCAGTTTTTGCACGTCTGTTTACCAAATTTTTGGCAGTGGATGCAGGAGTCAGTATGGTGGGCTTTGCCCAGACAGAGGAGGTACAAAGAGTGTGCATCCAAGGGGGCAAGTTTACTGTCACACTGGGAACAGCATTTAAAGAAAACCCACATAGGCAGATAGTCCAAGTCCAGAGAGAGGCGAGGGGGATGGGTCCCCTGAAGAGAAGACCAAAAAACCCTCTCTTTTCTTTCTTTTTTGTTATTGGATAAATCCAGATGATGAGTGGAAAATGAAGACTGAAGAAGACTGCAGATTTATACCCCGCCTTTCTCTCTGAATCAGAGACTCGGAACAGCTTACTATCTTCTATATCTTTTTCCCCCACAACAGACACCCTGTGAGGTGGGTGGGGCTTAAAGATAATTTGCAGGCTAGCAACCTGTTTTTCTGCTGCCAAGGGATGCCATGCTTTGTCTATGTCTCTCTGGCTGTTTGGTTCCTATGAGGAAGAGTGAGAGTAACCCTCAGCCAATTGAAAGAAGGCTTTCTGTGACTGTTTCCATCTTCCACCCTCTCTCAGCCAATTGAAGGAAGGCTTTGTTTATTTCCTCTGTGAAGTAGTGACAATCAAGGGAAAGCTTTCTGTGTCAGTTTCCCAATTGAGGGTAGACTTTCTTTCTCTCCTCTGCAAATCAGTGACACAGTGCTCAACCAATGGAATGCAACAGATCTTGAGTGGTGGTCAATGGGCCAACGGTTTATGCAGTGCACCCCACAGCCAATGCAAGAGCCAGATTTGGCCACTACCACAGAGCTTTTATTATAGAAAGGATGATGATGATCATTTCCTTTACTAGCAACCTATCTCATGTGGACTGTTTTCCAGCTGTTTCCCACTTTTCCTACATTATTGCCTTTTCCAGTGAACTTTGTCTTCTTGTGATGTGACCTAGGTATGATTGCCTGAATTTAGTCATTTTAGCTTCTAGTGAAAGTTCAGGCTTGATTTGACCTAGAATCCACTTCTTTGTCTTTTTGGAAGCCCATAGTATCAGTAAAACTCTCCTGCTACATCACATTTAAAATGATTTGTTTATGTTATGTTATTTATTTATGTTATTCTCAGAGGTCTCTACTGAATTACACATAGGAATCAATACAATCAAGAAAATGGAACATTTAATAAACAATGCATTAGAATTGTTGAAGTCTGGAACCAATCAGAAAGAACTTGAGCATCATGTACATATTAATATGACAGATGAAGTAGTGCAAACATTACATAACTGGGTCCTACGTATGGTAAACTACAACACAGCACTCTGGACCACAGTCTCTAATAATTTATTCAAATAAATTTATGAACCATTTTGTACAGTTGTCTTTGCAGAGGAGCCCTCTTGAATAATTTAGCTTTGCATGGTTTGCAGAAATTCAAGAGAATGAGAGCCTTCCTGTCAGGGCCATAGCCAGAAAATTTTAGGTGGGGGAGGTCCAGGGAATAAAATTTTAGGTGGAGGGGCCACCCCCTCTGGCAGCCACCAATCTATCTGCTGCCGCTGCTTTGGTGGCTCCCGATCTCCCCACCGCTTTGTCAGCCCCTGCCCTCCTCCACGGCGCCTCCCCCCTCCTTCCCACCCACCCACCTGGTAAAATGCCGGTTCCTGGGCTCTTTCAAGGAGCTCTCCCCCCCAGCCAATCAGCGGGAAAAGTGTACTGAGGCTGGTGGCTCCTCTGCCAGCTTTCCGGTGCTCAGCACATTCAGCACTGGGATGCCAACAGTAGGAAGTACCAGCTGGATGTGCCCTAGCTGAGAGCACCAGAATGACAGCAGAGGAACCGCTGTCCTCAGTGCGCTTTTCCCGCTGATTGGAAGGGGGCCTCCTTGAAAGAGCACCGGGAGCCAGTACTTTATAAGGTGGGTGGGTAGAAGGGAGGGAGGGGGAGGCACCACGGAGGAGGGCGGGGACCAACAGAGCAGTGGGGAAATTGGAGGCTGCCAAAGCAGCAGCGGCAAAGAGAATGGGGGCTGTAAAGGAGAGGCGCTGCCTGATAAAATGGAGTACCCTAGTGCAAATAAAGAGAGAGGGTCTCCTGTGAAACAAAATGGAGTCCAACCAAAGACAGATCAAGACAACACTCCATCTAAAACAGATGGAGTGGACCCAGTAGAGAGCTTGTTTTGGTTGGCGCCTGCAGTCTGTAATCTCACCCATTCCCCCTCTAGCACCTCTGCCCAAACGGGATGCATAATAACATGGGAACTGCGGGTAAGTATAACTCTCACTCTGATCTTCTGCTACTTGCCTCTATCTTATTAACTCCAATCAAATGCATAATTCTGATTGATCCTACCCTTAAAGGTCTTTTGATCCCTTTTCTGAGTTTCAGACAAAAACCCGATAACAAATTTTGCAATCGCTCCAAGTTTTTCATCCTAACGAAATGTGCAACGTTTCCCAACATAGCGATTCAAGATAGCCATCTATGGAACATCAAAGCCCCTTTGGTAACAAAAAAACCCCATCCGTCGAACCCCTATATAGTGTGGGTCAAAAACCCACCTCGGTGTGCATTCTGTAGGCCGCCATTTGCAGTCTGTACCATCCATTACTTCCTGTAATTGGGTCAATAGGGCGCTTTACACTGGTCGTTTGTGTTCCTCTCCATATCTTTTTCCTTTGGACAGACATCTCCTCTTCTGGATCAGGTGAATATTACCCGCTTCAACGAACCTTAAACTCCTCTATTGATAACCTCTATTTTCTTAGACTCTTGTTTGATTGTACAAACATAAGTTAGTGTGTGTGTATGAATCCTCTTGCTACATACTCTAAGTAAAACACTATAAATGATACAATTGCTTGGTCTATTCTTGGCTGAAAACCCGAACTCTGTATTATTGAAAGCAAAGATCTTCGCTTCTAATTTGTTCTACCAAGTCTCTTAGCTAATTTCCCCATTAAAAATAAAAGACTTAAAAGCATTGCCTGTAACAGGGCTGTGAGAGCGGCAGGGAGTGGGGGGATGGGGAGAACAACGGCAGAGGCAGAGAGAGCAGGGTGGGGAGAACGGGGCAGCAAAAAGAGGGGCCATATAGTTGGAAGGAGTATTTGGGTGGAGGGGCCTTGTCCCCCCAGCCTTCTCATGGCTATGGACCTGCTTCCTGTTCCTTTTGGGCAAGCCATTTCAGGTGGGAGCCGCAATGAAGAAAACACTAGTACCAGCAGTCGTTGATTTCGCCCATTTGCAAAGTAATCAGTTTTCTTTATGTCAGCTTTCATACATACATACATAGTGTGATGGAATACCATATATCAATTACCTTAAGCTTGGTTTCCAGAGACACTTTACACTTCAGGATTTTTCCTAGCTCCTTCATGGCTGCTCTTTTGATTCTCAATCTCTTTCTTATTTCTTGATTGCAGTTTCCTTTTTGGTTAATGATAGAGCCAAGGAGTACAAAATCTTTAAGAATCTCAGTTTTTTCATGGTCAGCATCAAAGTTTCATAATTCCTCTTAGTTCTTACTTTTGTGTTCTTGATGATCAG
This sequence comes from Heteronotia binoei, assembly GCF_032191835.1. NCBI lineage: Eukaryota > Metazoa > Chordata > Lepidosauria > Squamata > Gekkonidae > Heteronotia > Heteronotia binoei. Next base: position 84,499,466 of record NC_083225.1, read on the forward strand.
CTGTAATCCTGCTTTAATGCCTTCTCCTTTATCCTTCATCAGGAGTTGTTTAACATCTTCACTATTTTCTGTCAGTAATGTGGTGTCATTTGCATATCTCAAATCATTAATGTTTCTCCTACCAATTTTCGCTCTATATCTAAATCTAATCCAGTTTTCCTTATGATATGTTCTGTATACAGATTGGGTAAATACGGAGATAACTTACATACTTGTCTGAAACCTTTGCCAATTGGAAACCATACTATTTCTCTATATTCTGTCCTAACAATGTCCAGAGTACAGGTTGTGCATCCAAACAATCAGATGTTGTAGAACATCCATTTCTTTTAAAATTATCCATAGCTTTCAATGATCCACACAAGCAAAAGCTTTGTTCTAATCTATAAAACACAACCTGATTTTCTTCTTATGAATTTCTCTATATTCTCCAGTAACCATTATACATTTGCAACATGATCTCTAGTGCCTCTTCCTGTTCTGAATCCTCTAGAAAAATCAGGCATTTCTATATATGGTGAAAGTCTTTGTTATAACATTTTGAGTATCTCTTTGCTTGTATGAGAAATTAATGCAGTGGTCCAACGGGTGTTGCAATTTCTTGACATCTCCTTTTTCAGAATCTGAATGTAGACTAAGTGTTTCCAGTCTTTGTGGGCTGTTGTTTTGTTTTCCATATTTGCTGGCATGTTCTTGTTAAGACTAAACTGTCATGAGTCCAGTGCAAAAACAAGGTAATATGAAAAAGAAAACATTCAAATCTAACAACTGTTGTTGTTGTTTTTATCACTACTTGTTGTTTGCTAGCCTGCTAAAGAAAAAGAATATCTAGATTTTTACACACTGTAAAGGATTGCATATAAAAAGTAGGTTTTAAAATGTTGCTAGTTCAGAGATCCTGGGACGTAAGGAGTTCTCTGGAGTAGAGAGCTTGTTTGATAGGCTGTTCTATACAAACTCTGACCTGTCAGCATCAGCTGAGAGAAAGTATATGATCAGCTGCATACTGGATAGAAAAAGCTTTTCATCTGGAGTCAGCAAGCCAGTAAGTTGGCTTCTGACAGAGAAAGAGATGACTGGAGTCAGTGGTTGACTGGAAAATCAGATAGGTTCTTCTGAGAGAAGAGAAGAGACTCCTTTGCTGTAATTGGATAAGAACTACTCTGACAGAGAATTGTGATTCTAAGACTAGAAAGCTTTAAAATAAAACTGCTTTACACAGACATCAGCACTTGAAGAGATATTTGGCAAGGGTTCTGGGGTTGTTAGGTTGTAGGTCTTTGCTTCTTAGGAAAATAATAATTCCTGCCAGTTAAAAGGGTTGAGCTCTGAAAACTGTAATCTGTGGTGAAGGGAATAAGCTTTAGACAACTCAGGAATTCATGAAAAACTGTGATTTCAAAAAGGAGAAAGTTAGATACTCTAAGAAAGAACAAATATCCAGGAAATTCTGTGATGTAATATTGAAACTGCTGAAATATACTAAGCAGAATACCTCCCACTGAAAAGATCTAGAAATATTTGAAAATAAGCTACAACACCACATTTGCAGGAAAGGGCAGGAGATATATATATATATATATATAAAGAATCCATTCCTGTACAAAATATATATATTTTACCTCAGCATTTCCAAACCTTACCTTCTCCTGTATATAATAAGAATATTTTATTCTATTTTGTAGGTTATACAGTCTCAAGTGCCATTTCAAAGGGTTTAAGACAAGAGGGTTCCTATTTTTCCCTCTAGTTTCTGTGCTGGATCAAAAGCCAAACTAAGGGAGTGTTCAAACTGCATTAAATAATTTTGTTTTGAAACTGGATTTTTACTTTGTAAGTATTGCAAAAATCCAGTTGCAAAATGCATTATTTAATTATTAATACACCCTAAATCTCCAGCAAAAGGTGGGACAGTCAAGTCTTTTATGAGAAATTAGAAATTCATGCTACTGAGATGTGGCTCAGAGACAAAAGAGAACTAAGTTTTGGTGGGGAAAATCTGCCTGGGAGTTGGGAAGCTGCAGGGGTCCATCATACATGCATCTTTGGAAAAATATATTCTATCCTCAACTATGCTAAGGCTACAATGACCTTTCATTTGGATTTTATGGGAGAGGTTTGTTATTAAATTTCTTTGTAATTTGATCCATGAGTTTCTGTGACTCAGCTATAAAAATAAAGTATTCCAGTCTCTTTATGTTACTTTAAGGTGTTTGTCCATGTTCCACAAATACTAAACAGTGTAAATGAAGCATTTGTATTAAGTTAAAAAAGAATCAACAGTTTTATTGGTTCCAGGTAGTGAAAAGATCTAATGTGGCAAAAAAGGCTTCTATGAGTAAACACATTCTGCAGCTGTTTTTGTGTTCAGCTTGTCATTGTGGAAAAATAAGAACCAATATTCTGTTGTGAAGCCTTAAGAGTTCATTTTATTGCTGGCATGAGCTAGATTTAGGTGAGGTGTTCAAGGGTGAAAGACTAAGGAAATGGTTAAGTACTTCAGAAGTAATTCCCTTGCCCCTTCCCCATAATTCTCGATGCCTCCAGATGTCTATTTGTCATTTCTGACCAAGGTGTGGTGGTTAAACTAAGCCTTACAGCCATCAGATCTTGACAGGCTTGTCTGCTGTATCATATGTCATTGTCAAGGGAGACTTGCTGGTTCTTACACACTACCTCCTTTCCAATTTTTTTTACCTCAAGAAAAAGATATACTAAACATAAAATATGGCCAGAGGGATGGGAAACATGTATTAATAATGATTATATGAATGGAGTTCAAAAGAATATGAAAACAGGTTGATGCAGTTGGAAAGCTGGGCGAGCACAGAACAGGTTGTTCACTCAGAGTGCTGGTGACATCTGTTAGCCTCTCTCTGTCATGAGCCCTGACGAGGAGAAGCTGGAAGGGTTAACAGACCTGGAAGAGTTGCCAGCCAGTTCCTCAGCTGAACAAACAGCAGCTGGCTCATCAATCACTCTCCAGGCACCAGTGTCAGCTGTTGATGATCAAGCTCCTCCAAGCTCTCCTCCTCCCATCCCAAGAGTTCAAAGCAGGCTCCAGAAAGAACTTTCAGAACAAAGACATGAGGCACGCCAGTGCTTCAGATCTCTCAGCCCTGAATTCCAGCAGAGTCACTGCCACCCCGGGAGCAGGCTGATTGAGACTCCCATATAGCTCCCCAGGACCTGGTAACCTTGTGGAAACAACAAGTCTATTTTCTGGCATCCACGCTCCTTCCTGATCCTGACCTGCTTGATTTCCTTGGCACCCTGACCTTTTGGCTTTTGGACATTGACTTCTGATTCCGGTTTGTGCTTCTGCATTGGTGACTTGGCTCCTGATTGACTTCCTGAACTTTGACCTTGAACTGGCTTTGAACTCTTGCCTGTCTGCACCCTGAGAACGTGACACTCTCCTCGTGGAGAGAGAATATCTCTTTCCATTGTGTCTCTGCTTTAGCATGTTCTAGTCTTATTTTCTAATATATTAGTCTCTTCATTGCCTTGTCTTGTGTTTAATAATAATAACAACAATAATAGTTGTTGTTGTTATTCTACCCATCCCCCCATGGGGGCTCAGAGCGGAGCGTATCAAATATATGATAATAAAACAGACCATTAAACAGCTAAAATCATAATGAAATCAGTTACAGCATTGAGCTCAGAAATTAATCAGCACTTTACATACCATGTATTATGAATTACCAGGTCCATGTTACATAACCCACTAGCCCCCGTCAGTAACAACAGTCCGAATAATGATGAAATAGCAATGCTATATTAATAGCATAATTTTTCTACACTGATGATGGTACAACATGATGGTACAGCAGGGGAGGCCAACCAATTTAACAAATGGACGACTGCTGCCTCATCCAAAACTCTGGTGGAACAGCTCCGTTTTACAGGCCCTACGAAAGTCTAACAAGCCAGGTAGGGCCTGGATCTCCATAGAGAGCTGATTCCACCAGGTTGGGGCCAGGACCGAAAAAGCCTTGGCCCTGGTAGAGGCAGGGGATGGTCAAAAGATCTTGGGAGACCGAATGAAGTGGTCTCCAGGGCTTATATGGGGAGAGACAGTCCCACAGGTATGTTGGTCCCAGGCTGTTGGTCCCAGGTATGTTGGTCCCACAGGTATGTTGGCCCTCTTTGGACGGGGATGGTCAAAAGATCTTGGGAGACCGAATGAAGTGGTCTCCAGGGCTTATATGGGGAGAGACAGTCCCACAGGTATGTTGGTCCCAGGCTGTGCAAGGCTTTAAAAGTCAAAAGTAAGACTTTGAAATGGACCCAGTACTCTATAGGCAGCCAGTACAGACTGCGGAGTGCCAGTCGTATGCTCACTCATACAGCTGATGCAGTCAGCAGGCGAGCTGCTACACTCAGTACCCGCTGCAGTTTTCAGATATTTTTAAAATATATCACTGTGCATTTGTTTGGATGATTTCATTATTTAGTATGGTTTTGATGTCTAATAAAGTTGCCAAAAAGCACATTTAATTCCTTGGAATATATTTCATTTCATTTCATTTTATTCGATTTATATCCTGCCCTCCCCACCGAGGCAGCTCAGGGCTGCTCACAACATAAAATTCTAACAGTAAGATTAATGAATATTAAAATACATTAAATAGTTTACAGCAGTTAAAACAAGAAAACGATCTATCAATGTGCTATCCTACAACCTTCCTTTGGGGTTTTTCAGGTTCCGGTCAGTTATATGCCAACTGGAAGAGGACTGTCTTACAGGCCCTGCGGAACTGCCCAAGGTCCCGCACGGCCCTCACCTCTTCCTGCAAGGGGCTGTAATCGAAAAGGCCCTGTCCCTGGTTGACTTCAGACAGGCCTCCTTTGGCCCGGGGATTGTTCGTAGATTTTGAGAACCAGATCTAAGCACTCTCTGGGGAACATATAAACATGGCATGTCCATCTGTTTATTTAGGATACAACACAACTATTGACCATTTCCTAATGAATGTAAGCTTTTCTGGAAAGCTAGAAAAACTTGACAAAGAAACTTTATCAGGGTTGTAGCTTGGAGAGAAGAAAAGGATGGTTTCTGAAATATATACTAGATTATTTAGGCTATAATGTTAAATTGTTGCATAAGAGCAAGAAAATAGCTGAACAAGGACCCTTTTGCTGCTAGTTTGGCAATAGTTATATAGATAAATATAGCAGAGAGAAATGCATATGGAAATTGAGGGGGTGGTGGAAAAAAACTGAGTACATTGAGGGGAAGGAGAAAGGCAAGGCCTTGAGGATTAGCCTTCATAACATTCCCCAACAATAATTTAGATACAGGTGTAATCCACAGCCAGAATTTTGCTTCAGGAGAAAGACAGAGAGAGACAGACACTCTCACAGAAACAATATTCTGTCCCCTGCTGAGCAAATCGAGGCACATGAGAAACCAGCAGAACCATTAAATAAACAGAAGGATATTACAACTCTCTTCTCATTAATTTACAATCCCAACAGTGTGGCAATAAATGTTTTCCTTTGAAGAGAAGACACATTGATTGGAGTACAAAAGAGAAGGCTAGATTCCATCTAGATGCCTTACTTAAAGTTATTCCAAAATCCATTGATCTTATTAGTATGAAAAGACATGCTGGAATGTTGCATTTTGAACATTTTCTTCTCCATTTTAATACAAAAAGAATTCCTGCTCTTTTGTTTGCACAAGCCTCTAAGCTTTCAACATTAGGAATCAAGCTTCAAAGACATTTTAGAAATTCTGAATTTTTGAAGCTATTACCAAAGTATGGTTCAACTAAGAAGGGTATCTTGAACTCAAAAATCCTTTCTTTGACACCAGCTCTTATGTCAAAAAACCCGACTTCTTTAGCTCCTGAAAATAAGTTTGAAAAAGAAAATCTTCATCCCAGCTGCTCAGAAGAGGAGGTGGAAGCTAGCCTTCTTTCTTCTTTTACTTTACTTCCAGTGTGTGAACAGGACTCTCTGATACACCGCCTTGTCAATCTGACAAATGTCTTGAAAGATTTAAGACAGATATCAGAATGGAATTGAGTTCTAGTCCTAATTCTGTTAAACTTCTGCAGGAGCCAGTTAGAGAAATGGACATTTCATCTCCTGAAGCAAGATGATACCCTCTTGAACCTGCTATTAAAATAAACAAGAGGAGCAGCCATACTAATTCAGCAGTGGCCTCAGATATACCTGAATTAAATATGATAACTGAAGTCCCTGCTGGATCTTCAGAGAAATGTCCAGTGGCCTCTGTCTCAGAGATACAAGATCAACAGAATACTCAAGTCTACCAGTCAATAGTTCAACAATCAACACCCTTGAGTCCAAAATGCTGGCATTGCAAAATTATAAAAGGATGGTACTCCCATTTGTGGTGGGAATGCGTAGAGGTTAAAAACTTTTGGAGAATGGTAGTGGGTAAAATAAATGGATTATTTACAATAAACATAAATATAGATTTTGAGCTGATGTTGAGAGGTACAATAAGATTGGAGAGAATAGAGAGTAAACACCAGGAATTATTGAAAGCAATGGTGCTAGCGGGCAAAGCGGTTATAGCAGCAGGTTGGAAAGATTCGAGTAAATGGACAGAAGGAAATTGGCATAATTACTTATTTGAAATTATCCAATCAGATATAATCTCTAAAATCTGCCAAGATTCGTCGTGGGAAGAAAGGAGAGCGACAGTCAAGGAGAAGTGGTCATTATACCGGGAATGGGCGGAAGAAGAACAAAGAAGAGACGTTCAGTGGAAGCTCCAAACCTTATGCCCCGGCTGAGAGAAAAGGACTAAGAAATTGGGACTTGAGGGAGAGGGGGGTGGTTAGGGGAAGGGTGGTAAAAAGCTGTAAAAATTCAATAGCGAAAGCATTATTTTATTACATAATGGAATCAAATATAGAATGAAAAAAAAAAAACAATCAACAGCTTGTCCAGGTTTTGGCATCTCGAGCTCAGTGGGGTGCACAGAGCTCACTCTCGGTGACCACCCGAACCGGGCAGTAGGGGAGTGCCACAGCTTCTCGAGGAAGATTCTGGAGGGGTCTTCCAACAGCAAGGGGTTCTACAGGAGCCAGGGAAATGGTGGTGACTGGTCCCTGTTCCTCCTGTCTGCCTCGATGCTCAACCATTGCAGTCGCCATGATGGCAGTAAGAGATGAACACCCGACTGTTTTCCTTCTTTAACAAGCTTCTATTATATCTTATTTCTACCTTAATTACCGAAATGCTATCGGGCAAGTAAGTTTTTCTTTTTTCTTTTTACTGCTAACAATTAATGGATCTTCTGTTATAATGCCAATTTGGACTGTTCAAAAAAAAGGGAAAGAGAAGGATATCTCCCCCTTTTTTCTCCCAACGAAGGCTTCAAAAAGACAAAGAACAAACTTAAGAACTCTTTACAACTTAAATTGGACTGAACATGGACATTTGAATGGATTCGGCTTACAATTAATCAAGCTATAATGAAAACATTACTTTATTTGAATACGGTCTAAACAAAAGTCTGCTATATTTTTTAAGAGAAATGCTTCTGATACCTGATTGGAATTGAAATGATTACAATTGAACTGTAAGAGGAAAGCTCATGGCTGGAGGAGATTGAGAAAGATAGATTATCTGGGACTTTGAGTTGGTTTTTTAACTTTGATTATCAGACTGTTATATTGCGGAGAAGATGGCGATTTAACCTGAAGCACTTGATAAAAAAGATATTATGATTGCCATATCCTCCTTAAAGCAGGAAATAGATCTGCTAGCAGAGTTAAAACATGACAAAATGGAAATCTTTATTTTAAAACACAGTGAAACTGAAAATCTACACCAGCAGAATGATTAAGGGATCCCAGTGATGTCTATGGAGATGAGAGAGGCGGAGAAAGATCTGGTGGGAAGGAGCTGAAAGAAATCAAAATGGAGACAATGGAGACATTGTGTGCAGTTACAAAAAGGAAGCGGAAATCAAGCTTGATTAAAGTTCATGCAGGAGGAAGTGATGCTGTGGAGATCTCATCGCTTTTAATAAAATGGATATATATGCTAAAGGGAGACAGACTACTTCAAGAAGATAAAGTCTTGGAAAACTTTTTAAAAGAAGGGATTATAAACTGTTGCCCTTTCTTGTAACTGGTTAACATGGAATTAACAAAAGGGAACTGGTGTGCAGTCTTGAAACGGATCAGAAATGACAAGCGTGATTTTTAGAGACACATGATTTTGAAATGACAAATGAGACTTAGAATCTGAATACTTTTTTCATGTTTGTTATTTTTACTTATGGGTTCCATATTCTTAAAACTAATCAATTTAATAGAGAGTGGGTTATAGAGATATATGATTTTTTCCATGGGTAAGATAAATAAGTGAAAGAAGGCCATTTTTATTTTGAGATTCTACTTTTTTATTATAAAGTTAAATGGAGCAAGTTAATAGAGGGATATAGAGATTGTATGATTTTTTACCTAAGTAAAGATAATAAGCATGGGAAATGAGATTGTCACTGGTTATTAAATCTGTGTGTGTTTTTAGAGCAATATAAGTTTCCCAAAAGTTTAATCAAGTTAAATATTTAAATACTTAATCTAGACAAATAATTAATTTGGGCCAATTTACAATAAGGTAGACAACACAGGTATTTAAAAACTTTAAAGATCTGCTCTTGGTTATTTTTTATTTTTATTTCTTTTTAGTAATAGATTCTGTTGATATTGAAACAGATAAAGTAATATATGTTAGGTTCTGTTTTGGTCCTTTGCTGTTTTTATTTTTTTCTCTGTTGGAAATAATTAAGGTAGTGTTAAGGATAAAGAGATTATATTCATCTTCTCTCTTTATGATTATTGTTATTATGGTTAAAGTTAGTACGTATTCCTAATATGGTTAAAATAAGCTACTGGGTTTTATTTTGTGATTGGTTTCTTTGCTTTTCTTTTAAAGATTTTTATTTTTTCAAATGAAAAAGGGGAAGGGGATATAGAAAAGTAATAAAACATCTGTTCAAAACGTATAGAAAACATTCTGCATATCACTGTATCACCAAATATTAAAAAGTTCCATCGTATCATTATTATTACACATTTAGCCTCTTATCACATTAGCCATATAGAGTTATATTGTAAATTCCCATTTAGATTGTCAATTTAGTTCATATTTGGTTTATATTCCAATCAAATAATCTGAATAGTATCTACCAGCATTCATCATTAAAGCAGTTTAAATATCTAACCATACATATAACTTCTCCAAATATTTTCTTGCTTCCTCTTTGGATTTCCCAACAAGCATTAAAGATAAATAGTCCATCTCCGCTACTTCCAGTACTTTCCCTATCAACTCTTGCTTTCTAGGTAACTTTTGGAGCTTCCATTTCTGAGCAAATAAAATCCTAGATGCAGTATTAATGTGTGCCATCAAATGTCTTGTTTCTTTTGTATAGTCTTTAGGGAACATATTCAACAAAAACAGTTCTGGTTTAAGTTGGATCTGCATCTTCAAAATCTTTTGTAATAGTTCATGAACTATCTTCCAATAATCTTTCACCTTCTCACAAGTCCACCACATGTGGTAAAACGACCCCACCTGCTTTGTACATTTCCAACATTTGTTAGACATATTAGAATACATTTTAGAAAGTTTTTGAGGAGTTACATACAGAACATTTTATACAAATTTTCTTTAAAAGAAATTGATTTAGTTAGCTTAATATTTTAATTCCATAGTCTCCCATTCATCTAACATAATATTACGCCCTATATTTTTCGCCCATTGTACCATACAGTCTTTCACAATCTCATCTTGCATCCTCATCTGTAGTAAATAAGAATAAATTTTCAAAATTAATTTTTCTTGAGGGTCAAAGAATATCTTATCAAACGGATATTGATCCATGTTTAACCCTATTACCTTGTCCTTTACATATCTGGATTCTATTTGCATTCTGAGCCACCAGCTCATATCAATATTCTTGGTTTCTAGTTCTTCCTTAGTTTTTAGTTGCTTATCTTGTTGCAATAAATCCTCATACCTATAGCATTGGTTTAATTTCATAAGATTTGGTGGTGTAAAAGCTTCAACAGGGGATACTCATCTTGGAATACTTTTGTAGACTTTCGGTTTTAACCAGGCCCATGTATGATAGAGCGATTTCCTTAGCCAGTGATTTTTGAAGTAGGAGTGCCCTTCTATTCTTTGATACCATATATACACGTGCCAGCCTTGGGTAAATTCATGCCCTTCCAAAAGCAGCTGTCTTCTATCTTGTAACAAAGCCCAATCTCTCAACCAAGTCAACACTGAGGCCCTGTAATACAATTGCCAATCTTGCAGGCCTAGACCCACTCTTTTTTTACAATCCTACAATACTTTAAATTTAATCCTTGGCTTTTTCTTCTGCCAAATATATGTCGAAATCATCTTGAATCATTCTTTCAAGAACTGTTAGTTAAGAGTACCAAGATAGTTTGAAATAGGAATAGCAATCTTGGCAATACATTCATTTTAATCAGCTATTCTTCCCATTAATGATATTTTCAAATCCCGCCATTTTTCCAAATCTCTTTGGATTTCTTTAAGCAATTTATCATAGTTATCCATCTTTAAAGTACTGCATTTGTTTGATATATAAATACCTAAGTATTTCACTTCTTCTCATAGGAAAATTAAGACTTTTCTTGAAAGGATTGGAAAGCTATTGTCTTGAAAGCTATTGTCTTTTCTTGAAAGGATTGGAAAGCTATTGTCATATTCTTAGTCAAAAATTTTGTTTTTCCATAATTTATCTTCAATCCTGCCCAATAACCAAATTGGGTAATCCTATTTGTCAAGCAGTCAATTGATTTAATTGAGTTCTAATATGAAGACCAAATCATCTGCAAATGCCCTCAATTTGTAATGCTCACCCTTGGCCAACGCACCTTTAATATTAGAATCTTCTCTTATTTGTTTATTCAAAATCTCCAAACATAAGATAAATAAAAGTGGTGACAGTGGACAGCCTTGTCTTGTACCCTTCTGGATAGTAATTGATTCTGTTAATTCACCATCACTTTGGCACTTTGAGATGACTATATTGACTGTATAATTTTCAAAAAGTTCTCACCACATTCCATGCCTCTTAACTGTTGTATCATAAAATGTCACTGGACGTTGTCAAAGACTTTCTCTGCATCCAAGCAAATTAAGGCTAGCTGCTTCTCTGGATGACTTTCGTAATATTCCAGTATATTGCATATAGTCCTAACATTATCTTTCAGATATCTTCCTGGCAAAAATCCTGCTTGATCTCGGTGTATAATAGCCAACAGAATCTTCTTCAAGCGTTGTGCCAGGATAGAAGCAAAAATCTTATAATCCACATTCAAGAGTGAAATTGGTCTAAAATTCTTTACATCTTTCAAGTCTGTACCTTCCTTGGGGATTAAAGATATTGTGGCTTCTTACCATGTCCATAGAATTTTGGCTTCTCTCTGAATAGTTTCTATCAGATGTTTAAATAGAACTGATAGACAATCTTCAAAAGCTTTGCAGAATTCTGCTGGTAAGCCATCTGGACCAAGTGATATGCCATTTTTTGAGAAGCTATGGCTTCACATACTTCTCTTATCATTATTGGTTCATTTAAAATTTTCTGCTGGTCATCTATAGATTTATTAAGATTATTCTGTTTAAGATAGTCTTCTAGGTCTTCCTTTGCCACTTGTTTATTTTCATATAGCTTTTTGTAAAATTGTTCCTCAATTTGAAGTATCTCCTGTTTTTGAAATTTCTCTATATTATTTCCATCTCTCAATTATGTTATAATTCTCTTCGCATTTTCTTTTCTCAGTCTGTACGCCAGCCATCTCCCAGGTTTATTAGCATGTTCAAAGTAACTTTGTTTTGTATATTTCAATTTTCTCTCTACTTCTTCCACCAATAATAAATTAAGTTGATGTTGTATCTTTTTTATTTTGTCTTGAAATTCTTGTTTTGTTGGTTGTAGTTTCAAATTTTTATCAGCTTGTTCTGCCTGCTTCTTTAGCTTTTGGAATTCTCAATTCTTTCCTTCTTTTTCTTGGCATTGAATCTAATTGCCAGCCCTCTAAAGTATGCTTTAGCTGCATCCCATACTACCTGCATCTTCACCTCCTGAGTTACATTTTGTTTGAAAAAAAAATTATTTATTCTTCAGCTTCCTGGAGAAAGTTTTTGTCTTTTAGTGTTTAACTTCCAATTCTTCTTTGCATTTCTTAGAGGTTTATAATTACTGGACTATGATCAGATATCACCCTAAATTGGATCTCCACTTTTGCCAATTCTTTCATCAAACTTGTAGAAAGCCAACACATATCAATTCTTGAGCAGGACTGATGACTAGATGAGTAGTATGCCACGCTTCTCTTCTTTATATTCATATATGTTGCAGCAAATTCGTTACCAAATTTTTTTTTCTTCAACAAATTTTGATTTTTTGTCAATATATAGGTTTCTTGCAAACAAATAATATCAGCTTCCAATTTCGCTAAGTATTTAAAAACTTTCCTTCTCTTCAATGAGAAATTAAGTCCATTCACATTAGTAGAGACTATTGACACCATTATGAATCTTTCTTATCACTATCCTTTTTATCTTTTTTGATCTGTAATTGAGTTTGGTACTTCTTTGCCTCACTTGAATCTTCTCCCTCTGAGCTTACTTCTTGCCCATCCTTCTCTCTTCCTCCTTCCCAAATTTCTCCAGGAAGTTCTCAGCTTTAAAGATTGAGTTAATTCTATGTCTTTTACCTTCAAACGTGAACACTAAGCCTTCTAGCATCAACCACATATAAGGTACTTCTCTTTCCCTCAAAAATTTGTCAAGGTATGATAGTCTCTCCTCTTCTGTCTGGCAGGCCATGGTATCTCTTTCAAGATTCTCTGCTATTAACACTGGTTTGTCTCTTGTCTGTTTCAGAATGTTATCTCTGGTTGCTCTTCTAGTAAGTTTCACATGAATTCGCTCGGTAATTGGTTCCGCTTGGTAAAACTCGATGGTACACGCTTAACTTGATCAATCTCCTCTTTCATCTTTCCCAGAAGCACATGCAGAATTTCCACAAGAGTCTCACTGACCATTTTCTGCTGATCTTCAGATTTGTCTTCTGGAACATTTTGCAATCTGACCTTCTTCAAATACTATTGCCCCAGCTTTTCTCATATTCTACAGGTGGTTGTTTGTTTTTCTTAAGAGTGTTTTGCGAAGTTAGACCTTGTCTGTTAGTTCCTGCTGTAGTTGGTGTTTGATTCTTTTAATACTGATTGTTGTTTAATTTGATGGCACTAATATAACATTTTGTAAGGTCATTATACGTCAGAAGCTACTTGATGGCATTTAACACACACAATTGTTTTTGCTCACAACTTTGAATGAATTAACTGAAGAAAAGCAGCTAAAATACCTCATAAACAAATAATATTTAAAAAAATTAGAAGGTGTAAATTATATTGACATATTCCTTGAACCTAATCTTAAAAGGGACAAGTTATGATTATGAGAGCATGAATGAAGCAAAATCCATCTCATTTTTTAGTTGTTGACTCTTGGTATTGCCAAGCATAGCAAATGGAAACAGAGAAACATATCTTTTGTAGGTTATCAAGCTAATTAATCTTGACTAGCCATGAATGCCTGAGGAAACCATAGAACCAGCACAAGTTTTTTCTGGATGAAATATTGGTCAATGTCTTTTTATACTAGGAGAATAAATATGCATTGCAAAATTGTAGGCATCTCAGAGGAAAACTTTAGGAACTATTTAGGTAAGAGTACTTTCCCCAATTTTGTAAAATACTATCAGGTAGCAAAATGAAAAATCCCATCTAAACTGTTGCATATTAATAATGATGATACATAGTACTGTTTGGAGCAACAGTTTGAAAATGCCACTGTTTTCTCTAATGTTCTATAAACTACAAATTAATATGTAATGAATGTCTTGTATAGGTGTCCCTAACATTTGTGAGCCTTTGGGCATTGTTGAAATGCTGGCACAGGACGATGGGCTGCCATGGCGTATGGAGCCAACCAAAAAATGTCAGGGAGTAAGGTTATGCATAATTCTAGTAGTAACTATTTAACATTTCAGGTAGAGGTCTTTTTAAATGAATATATTGTTTAAAAATATATTCTTGCATACACACAGCTTACCTTCAGTCATGTGGTGAAGATCCTTGGACTGTAGTAACAGCTGCTGCCAAAGCAAAGTTTTTAAAAATCTAGCCAATCAGATCTCCAGTGGCCAATCAGAAGCCCTGCTGGGCAAAAGCCCCATGCAGTTTCTAAACACAGTTGGTGGGCATCAGGAAAGGTGTCTGTTACAAGAGAGCCTAGAATAGGCAGCCCCTCACCCCCCCCCTCCCCAGCATTTCCAAGACCATCTCTAGGGGAGAGAAATTCACCCAAGGCTTTTGGCTAACAGAGCATACAGTCTTTATTAAGGACTAGGAATAAGGCCCATTGTGAAGAAAAATACAACAGGCTCTAGAAAGAGGCTCTAGATAAGTGCCGCCCCATCCTTGCTGTCTTCCCACCCATCCAAGTGAAGACAATCACTCCTCCCCCACACCACCTCAAGAAGAGCTGATCTCTGCGATTGGGAGAGCAGTTGTAATTCTGAGTGATCCCCAGCCCTCACCTGGAGACTGGCAACAATAGTTTCTCAGGAAGAAATGGCTGATTTGGAGGGTGGAGTCTATAGCATTGAACCTGTCTGAGGTCCTACCCCTTCTTAAACCCTACCCTCACTAGATTGCACTCCTCAAAACTCGAGGAGTTTGCCAACCTGGAGTTGGCAACTGTTAATAATAATAATAATAATAATAATAATAATAATAATATTTTATTTATACCCCGCCCTCCCCACTGAGGCAGGCTCAGGGCGGCTTACAGAATGTGGCAAGAGCCATGTTAAACAATAAAACAGTTATACATTTCTATAACATTTAAAATTTACCATTAAATTTACATAATATAAAAGTCTAAAATCAATCTAAAATAATCTCATCATATTGCTATCTCGATTGCTGATGTTAGTGATGGCATGGTGTTCATTTCAGGTTCCATCTTGGAAGGCTAGCCGGAAGAGGGCAGTTTTGCACGCCCTACGGAATTGGTTAAGTCACACAGGCTGTCATAGAGGGAGCTGCTGCTGAACAGGAGCAAGTAGCCAGGCCTAGTTCATTTATAAGAACATAAGAGAAGCCATGCTGAATCAGGCCAATGTCCCATCCAGTCCAACACTCTGTTTCACACAGTGGCCAAAAAACCCAGGTGCCATCAGGAGGTCCATCACTGTGGCCAGGACACTAAAAGTCCTCCCACTGTGCCCCCCCGCCAAAGCACCAAGAATACAGAGCATCACTGCTCCATACAGAGAGTTCAAACAATACCCTGTGGCCAGGGGCCGTTTTGTAGGGAAAAAAAGGTGGAGGAGCTTGTTAGCATAACTCATTAGCATATGCCACTGCCCACCCCCCAGCCAAAAGCACCCCAAGCAAGAAAGGAGAGCCCCAGCCAAGTGAGGCCTGCTTGGGCTGGCTAGAGATCCAGCCAGTCCAAGCAGGCCTCGTTCACTTGGGGCTCTCCCTGGACGCCACCTCCCAACAGTCAAAAGGCCAGAAAGCCACTCATTCAAGTTATCCCTAACTCCAATGGTGGCTCAATGATAGCTCAGTGGTAAAGCATCTGCTTGGTAAGAAGAAGGTCCCAGGTTCAATCCCTGGCATCTCCAACTAAAAAAAAGAGTCCAGGCAAATAGGCAAGAAAAACCTCAGCTTGAGACCCTGGAGAACTGCTGCCAGTCTGAATAGACAATACTAACTTTGATGGACCAGGGGTCTGATTCAGTATGAGGCAGCTTCATATGTTCATGTTCATATACCAGTCAGATGGCATCAAGGCATCCAGAGGGTTCTTCCAGGCCTCGGGTAGCCAACCTCCAGGTGGAGCCTGAAGATCTCCTGGAATCACAACTGAACACCATACAACAGATCTGTCTCTCCCTGGAGAAAATAACTGCTTTGGGTAGTGGACTCTAAGGCATTATATTCAGCTGAAGGCTCTCCCTTTACTAACAGAAGCAGGGCTTTTTTTTTTTTTTTTTAGCAGGAACACACAGGAACACATTTCTGGCTGGCTTGGTGTCAGGTGGTGTGGCTTAATATGCAAATGGGTTCCTTCTGGGCTTTTTCTACCAAAAAAGCCCTGGACATAAGTAACTTTGGTTGCCTAACAACAGCCTCTGGCTAGCAGCTTCCCCAGGGGGCCAGTCCTTGTATGTCCTGGACAGTACCAGCCCAAGCGGTCATGGCGCCCTAGGAAGACTGCCAGCCTGCCGCCCCCCTCCACAGCATCCCCTGCCTCTCCCATGGTGCCGTGCCCCCTCACACCTCCTCCCCCCCCCCTGTGCCTCCTCCACCATCCCCTCCCCACCCCAGGTGTATTTCAAAGCCCAGAAGGGCGGTTGAGCTGTGCTCCTGGGCTATCTAAAGGGGGCTCCTTTGGGAGGAGGGAGAGCAGCAGTGCCCTTTCAGGACACAGTTCTTTTGCTGCTGCTGGCCTTCTGCAGCGCTCAAAGTCAGTGACCACCATGCTGTTTTACCCATCGATCAGCTGATCGGTGGGGAAGGCTTTAGATCACCTGGGAGCGTGGCTCAACCCCCTTCTGTGCTTTGAAATACACTTGGGTGGCGAAGGGAGGGAGGAGGAGGCGCAGGGGAGGGGGGAGGCATGGGGGCGTGATGCGATGGGGGAAGGCCCTTTCACTGCTGCCGGTCTGCCGCAGTGCTCAAAGATGGTGAACGCCATGCTGTTTTACCCGCCAATCAGCTGATTATTGGGGGGGCTTTAGATCACCCAGGAGCATGGCTCCACCGCCCTTCTGGACTTTGAAATACACCTGGGATGGAGAAGGGAGGGAACAGGATCCTGAGGAGATGGCAAACTAGCCGTTTGCCTAGGGGGAAGGGGGAAAGGCCAAATTCAGTGCCCCTGCCCTTCTGGCACCCTAGGAACTCTAGTGGGCGAGCCATCCCTGGTCCTGGGGCAAGGCTGAGGGGAGGGAGGGGTGATAGGAAAGAGGTGACTGCCATTACCTTTGAGGAAATGCTTCATGAGGCTGCAGTAGAGTTGCAGCCCTTTCTGAGACTCATTGATGAAAAGGACACAGAGAAGCATCGGATATGTGTCTGTCTTTGAGGTAAGACTGTTTTGACGGTTTGTTCAGTGTTTCCGGGCTTGCAGTAGATGAAGGACAGAAAAGTCAGCCAATGGGAACCCAAAGGTGGTGACTGATGAATGATGGGCCAATGGTTTGTTGAGTGTATCCATCAGCCAATGAGAGCACTCTATTTGCTTGCCACCATTAGGGAATTATCTATGATGATCAGCCTGAGCCTGCAAGAGCAGATCATGCAAACACTCTGAACAGGATAGAGTCCTTCCTGTATAGCAGGGGTGGCCAAATTGTGGCTCTTTCACATTTCTCTCTTTAAATCACTTCTCCAAGCCAAGCCAACCGGTGGCTTGGAGAATGCATTTCGAGTTAAAATTGCTTTTCTCTCCCTCCCCACCCATCTATTTCTCTGCCTGCCTGCCTGCCTGCCTGCCTTCCTTGTGGCTCTCAAACCTCTCATGTTCATGTCCTGTGGCTCTCAAACATCTGATATTTATTCTATGTGGCTCTTAGATTAAGCAAGCTTGGTCACCCCTGCTTTATAGGATAAAGTAGGCAAAAGGGTCAGGGACTAGAATTTCGAAGAGAGTTCATCAGTTTTGTTCTCAAACATAATTATCTCTCTAATATCTGTTTAGAATACATTCTAAATCCCAAGGGAGGAAGTAACAAACCACGAAACTCTTCCCTGAGAGATAGCTTGACATCAGTCCTTGACTGAGATAATGTTGCTACCAGAACAAAGGTCAAAAGAGCAGATTCACAATTAAGGAACACATTTCTAAAATTCCAGCTGTTTTTGAGAATTTTTATATATTTTTGCATTTAAAAAATAAAAATAAAATTGCATCCTTTCCAGTCTCTTAAAATGATACTTTGGCACTAAATTTGAAGATAAGTATTTTTTGTTCGTTTGTTGTATTTTAACATGAATATCTATGCCCAATAAAACAAAAATAGAGGGATCACTGTTAGCAAGTCTCAGAAAAAGGAACTTGGTGTAATTCATTTTTATTTATGTTATAAATGCTGTTTTATTTCATTTTCTGAAAATAAAATCATGAAACAGACATTTTAACATCTAGACATTTTTGACTGACTATTCACTAAACAATATAGAATTGGCCAATGGTTGATTTTACTGATCAAGGGCTGACCTTCTTCATCAGGGCACTTTTTAACAAGGTGTCCCAGGGATTCTATGCTTGTGTCTTGTGTTCTCAGCATGGAATGGGCTTGATTTGCTTTATGATCTTCAACAATGCAGAAGGAATGGAGGAAATGAAGATTACTTTTTAAAATCCTATGATTAATTCATTAGGGCTTGCTAGGTTTCTTAGGGTTTCTCATTAAGTATAATATTTTAGATTGTTTTGCTAGTAGTTTTAAACAAAAATGCCAATCCAAAAATAAGTGATATGCTGAGGGAAATGTTCTGTTCTACTTTATTAGTTCTGTCATTGCCCCTGCCCAGTATTTTTGTTGTTCTGCCTCTAGTGATAAAAACAGGAAAACAAACAATATCCACAAAGACAGGGTTGAAGAAGAAGACGATGATATTGGACCTCCACTCCGAATCTCAGAGTCTCAGAGCAGCTCACAATCTTCTTTATCTTCCTCCCCCACAACAGATACCCTGTGATGTGGGTGGGGCTGAGAGGACTCCCACAGCAGCTGCCCTTTCAAGGACAACCTCTGCCAGAGCTATGGCTGACCCAAGGCCATTCCAGCAGGTGCAAGTGGAGAAGTGGGGAAACAAACCTGGGTCTCCCAGATAAGAGTTCGCACACTTAACCACTGCACCAAACTGGATCTCTAATTATGTACCCAGGGAGGTAGGTAAGATGTCCAACTGAGCCCTAAATTTTTCCCTATAGTGGGGCCAAGGGAAGGCATTCTTATCTCTGTTTGACAAATACTTAAATCAACAATTGGTTCCACTGCAGAGATGTGGAATCCAGAAACTCAAATACAAAGCACTTCCTGATGCTCCACATGCTCCACACCTTGCATAGGTAAAACCTGCTGCCCTGATAAAAAGAGCAAGCAGCTGTTAGTTTTTTGAAAATCAATTTGCTACCTGTTCTTTTATGTAGAGCCTCTAAGAATAAAAATTAGTGGAGAACTAGCTACTTATATACATGGTTGATGGAATTGTAAATATATTTATAAATTATGGCATCAAATTCAAATCCAGATAAGACTAATTAAAGGGTACCTCTTACCTTTAGAACCAGACAATTTTTAATTGCACAATTGGAAAGACCTCTTGCTTAGGAAAAGCATTTCTGATTTAATCAACATTCTTATCGCAACTGCTAGACTTACAATAGCGGCTAACTGGATAAACTCCTCTCTGCCATCATTAGAATACTGGTTTCAGAAATTATGGGAACTGTTTGTAATCAATAAGGTAGCTTGCAACTCATTCAAATTGAATTTAGAGCAGTATGAAGGATGTGTTGTTTCTGTTTGGTTTCCTTTAATATCCTTTGGTTTTCCTTTAATATCATATTTAATGGAACATGATATTGTACCTCAGAAAGAAAGAAAGAAAGAAAGAAAGAAAGAAAGAAAGAAAGAAAGAAAGAAAGAAAGAAAGAAAGAAAGAAAGAAAGAAAGAAAGAAAGAGGAAGAGAGAGAGGAAGAGAGAGAGAAAGAAAGAAAGAAAGAAAGAAAGAAAGAAAGAAAGAAAGAAAGAAAGAAAGAAAGAAAGAAAGAAAGAAAGAAAGAAAGAGAGGAAGAGAGAGAGGAAGAGAGAGAGGAAGGAAGGAAGGAAGGAAGAGAGAAAGAAAGAGAGAGATGAAGAGAGAGAGGAAGGAAGGAAGAGAGAAAGAAAGAGAGAGAGGAAGGAAGGAAGGAAGAAAGAAAGAAAGAAAGAAAGAAAGAAAGAAAGAAAGAAAGAAAGAAAGAAAGAAAGAAAGAAAGAAAGAAAGAAAGAAAGAAAGAAAGAAAGAAAGAAAGAAAGAAAGAAAGAAAGAAAGAGCAAGCAGAAGAACCCGACAGGGACAGGAAGGTCATCATGATTCCATAATAGGCAGACATAGCAAGTTTGGCTATACAACTTGAAACGGAAAGAAAATCTGTCATAGTACATTGTGGGTTCTAAATGAAAATATTTGACCCAAGAACAGGGTTCTTAAGCACCAAGGAAAAAAGGAGCCCCTAGTTTTTAGCCCTGTGAGGTGGAACAACCCTGTTCTGGCCTGCAGGCCCTGTACCACTCTGCCCAGTACCACTGTGACTGTAAGGTATGGGTTAAACAGAAAACTGAAGACACACAGAGCCTGCGTCTGGTGACCTGAGGGTGGGGGGCCAGAGTGCTCAGAACTTTCAGAGTGAGATTGACAGCTAACGGCTGAGGAGAGTCAGTTAGTGCCTGACAGAGCCGGAGAGAGTTAGTGCCTGTTGGTGTCTGAGGCAGTTAGTGCCTGACAGAGCTGGAGAGAGTTGGTGCCTGTCAGAGAGAGTTGGTCTTTGAGAGAGCTGAGACAGTAGCTAAGGAGAGTCTTCATGAGAAGCAAAGCTGACTGCTAGCTCTATAAAAACAGCAAGGGGCTGTGTGTGACTAAAAGGAAGAATCACTGTGAAGACCTGAACGGTCACAGACATCTATACACAACTCTTGAGAACTAGAGAGGTGGTTGAGGGAATATATGTGGGTCTGGAAGTCTGAAGGGCTGGGAGTAGAGGCTCCAGTCGACTTGAGAGACTTGGCACATCACACCCAAGAGGCCAACCTATACTAGTGGTGGAGAGTGTATTATATGTGAACCTGAGAGACCTAAGAAGAGAAAGATATTTTTAAAGCCTGAAGTTACTGAGCAACTTGTTAACTGCATGAGTTACTTTATAGCCCATGTAAATATCTCCCATATCCCCAGTTTAAGACTTTGTGTTATAATAAATATCTGTGGTTTACGTTAAAGTTCTCTGGTGCCTATAATTTGGGAAAACTGTCCAAACTGCTGTGGTCCCCTACGAAGTGAATATATGTATCCATCTGAAAACAAATACCCCGAAGAGACTAGAAGAGTGAAATTCATATCATACCCACCTCTTGAGTTCTATAGTCCTGAGGGAAAAGTTTTAAAAGGAAGAACTGAGGAGAAAGAAGGGCGGGGGTAGCCATAAACAGCACATAAAAGTGATCCAGTGGGACCGTGAGGCGGGTGTTGTTATAACCACCCAATACTTGGAGGGGCTTTTCTCTCTCTCTCTCTCTATTCAACTGCTTCCACCACCTGACATTTGTAGGAATTGCCCACTAGGAAGATGGTTCTATTGATTCCTACAAGCAATAATTTTGACCAAAGAAATGCAGCTTTATTCAGTTTTAACAATGAGTCTCACCCACCCAGTGAGCTTTATAAGGAGAAAGAAAAGTCTACTTCACAAGGCTAGCAGTCTGTCCAGGAAACCAGGCTTCTCTACAGCTTCCACGCAGCTTAGAAGTCTGTCCTCTCTCTCTGAGGCCTCTTCTCTTCCAAGCTATCTTCTATGCTTGAAGCTGTTCTTCCTTTACCGTCTGAAGCTTCCAAAGCTGCCCTTGAACCCACTGCTGAAGTCACGACTCTTCTCTTCAAAGTTGCTTGCTTCTTATCTTTATAGTGCTTCTCATCCAGGTGTTCTTAATCTACAGTGCTGTGTAGAATGTAACCCCCTGCTGCCCTGGGACTCCCATTCACATGGAGAAGGGCTGTATGGCTCACTACTTATCTCCTCATGTAATTTCCACTACAGAGGATCAGGACTCCCAGCTTCTCTTCTAAGCTGTGAGAGCCAGTTTGTTGTAGTGGTTAAGTGTGCAGACTCTTATCTGGGAGAACCGGGTTGATTCCCCACTCCTCTACATGCACCTGCTAGAATGGCGTTGGGTTAGCCATAGCTATCGCAGGAGTTGTCCTTGAAAGGGCAGCTGCTGTGAGAGGCCTCTCAGCCCCACCCACCTTACAAGGTGTTTGTTGTGGGGGGAAAACATATAGAATCTTAGAGTTAGAAGGGACCTCCAGGGTCATCTAGTCCAACCCCCTGCACAATTCAGGAAACCTCCCCCTAAATTCACAGGATCTTCATTGCTGTCAGATGGCCATCTAGCCTCTGCTTAAAAATCTCCAAGGAAGGAGAGCCCACCAAATCCCAAGGGAGTCTGTTCCACAGAGGAACCGCTCTAACGGTCAGGAAGTTCTTCTTAATGTTGAGACGGAAACTCTTTTGATTTAATTTCAACCCATTAGTTCTGATCCTACCTTCTAGGGCAACAGAAAACAATTCCACACCCTCCTCTATATGACAGCCCTTCAAGTACTTGAAGATGGTGATCATATCACCTCTCAGCCACTTCCTTTCCAAGCTAAACACACCCAGTTCCTTGAACCTTTCTTCATAGGACTTGGTCTCCAGACCCCTCACCATTTTCGTTGCCCTCCTCTGACCCCATTTCAGCTTGTCAATATCCTTCTTAAAATGTGGTGCCCAAAAATGAACACAATACTCCAGGTGAGGTCTTACCAGAGCAGAGTAAAGCAATACCATCACTTCACGGGATCTGGACACTATACTTCTGTTGATACAGTCCAAAATTGCATTTGCCTTTTTAGCCACCGCATCACACTGTTGACTCATGTTCAGCGTATGATCCACTAAGATCCCTAGATCCTTTTCTCACATACTACTGCTAAGACAACTCTCTCCCATCCTATAACCATGCATTGGATTTTTCCTAAATGCAGAACTTTACATTTATCCCTGTTAAAATCCATTGTATTGGTTTTAGCCCTGTTTTCCAGCCTGTCAAGGTCATCCTGTATCCTATTTCTGTCTTCTACTGTATTTGCAACCCCTCCCCATTTAGTATCATCTGCAAATTTAATAAGCATGCCCTCTATTCCTTCATCCAAATCATTTCTAAAGATCAAAGATTTCAGGTTTTCATGGCTGGTAACATCATTAGGGTTTGTAGAATCTTT
Organism: Heteronotia binoei; assembly: GCF_032191835.1. NCBI lineage: Eukaryota > Metazoa > Chordata > Lepidosauria > Squamata > Gekkonidae > Heteronotia > Heteronotia binoei. The sequence continues at coordinate 84,522,617 of NC_083225.1, forward strand.
CAGGCTCCAGTGCCGTGTTCTACTGGAGAAAGTTTTTCTTCCAGACGTTTCGTTCTCAGCTGCGAAGAACATCCTCAGTGGCGTTGCAGCCGGAGCAGGCGCTCTGACCTTCTTGGCTGCTGTGCATTGAGTGAGGCCAGGGCTGCTGGAGAGCTGCTATTTCTAGGCTGGGGAGGGTGTGGTGAAAGGGCAATTTGTTTGTGGATGTGCCCATTGTTTGGTGGGGCTTCCTGGAAGGGTAGTGATAAGGAAACTGGCTGTTGAATGTGATCATTGTTCTGTGTTAATTGCTGGGAGGGTTGGAAGGGGAATGAAGATAAGGAAGATGGTTGTTGACTGTGCTGATTGTTCTGTGAAGAAGAGCCCTCCATCCCAGGAGACGATCCACACCAAATCCTGAGCCACACACAAATGTAGGTACAGCCTTCCTGCCTTACATAAAATCTGTCACCGACCGCATTGGCAAAATTCTCAAACGCCACAATGTGGACACAGTCTTCAAGCCCACACAACAGATCCGCCACATGCTGCGCTCGGCCAAAGATATGAGAGATCCACTTTCAACTCCTGGAGTCTACAAAATACCCTGCTCCTGTGGTGCAGTCTACATTGGCACTACCCAGCGCAGTATCAACACCCGCCTCACCGAACACAAGAGACACTGTCGCTTGTTTCAGCCAGAAAAATCAGCTGTAGCTGAACATGCACTTCAAGAAGGAGACCACGTCATCCACTTTGAAAGTCCTTTCTACGGTCTCACATTATCATACCCGCCTGAACAGAGAAGCTATTGAGATTTACAAACACCAGCACAATTTTAACAGAAAGGAAGAAGGCATTTTCATCCACCAATCTTGGTACCCAGCTCTGCAAAACACCCTACAGACTATAAATTGCAGAAAGTCACAGAACAACCAGTACATTCCACAGAACAATCAGCACAGTCAACAACCATCTTCCTTATCTTCACACCCGGGGGATGGACCGCCTCGGGAGGGACTCCAGGGAAGACACCGAAGTTGGTCGACCGGAGTGGCCACGCTCGACCTCTGCCCGCCCGCTCCGTGCCCGGCTGGAGGGGACCCTGGGGACATCCGGCAATACCAGGACCGGGGCCACATCCTGGTGGCCACGAAGGCAATAAAGATGCACGCCCATCGCCGGAAGTTCAATGTCCAGCGGGAGACATCGGGCCCTGCTTCACCTGCGGCCAGTGGGGGCATCTCAAACAAGAGTGTCCCCTGATGGAATGCAATGCAGGGTGGGAAGAAACCCTGCAAACTGTGGAGGTGGGAACTCAGCCCCCACCCTGGACTATTCCCGTGGCCCTCGAAGGACGGCAGCTGCAGGCCATGGTCAACAATGGCAGCTCGCTGTCCATGATACGGGCTCATCTGGTATCTGCTCCACTGCTCATCGTTCACACCACCTCCATCAATTGCATCCATGGACACATAGAAAGGTGCCCTGTGGTGTCCATTCCCCTGAAGTACCTGGGCCGCTATTGGACTGTGCCAGTAGCCAAGGTGGCCCACCTGCCCTATGCCACCCGCTACTCGGAGGCCATCCCCCTGCCTACCATGAAGAGCGCTGGCGTGGCCAGGGCCCTGATGCACTACTTCTTGCACGTAGGGCTGCCCCAAGAAATACTCACAGACCAGGGCATGCCCTTCACAGTGGGCCTTATGCAGCAGGTGTGTCAGATGCTACACATTAAACAACTGTTAACTTCCGTCCACCACCCCCAAACCGATGGGTTGGTGGAACAGATGAATCAGACCTTGAAGGCCATGTTGAGGTAGATGCCGTATGACCACCCCATGGCCTAGAATCTCTATTTGGACCCATTGGTCTTTGCCATCCAAGAGATGCCCCCCCAGGCCTCCCTCGAGTATTCCCCATTCGAACTGCTCTATGGGAGGCAACCCCGAGGGATCCTGGGCCTGCTGGGGGAGCAATGGGTGCAAGGAGGGGAGGGACCAGAGGAGGCCTTGGAGGAGTACGTCAGGCAGCTACTAGAATGACTCAAGGACGTGCAGCAGGAGGCCCAGGGTAACCTCGCACAAGCCCAAGAAGTCCAGCAGAAGTGGTATGACAGGGGCACTAACGGGTTTCCAAGTGGGGGACAGCATCTTGGTGCACAGGGGGGTGATGGGCCAGAATCAGGAAGTCCCTTGGCAAGGACCCTTCCAAGTTACTCGAGTCATGGGACCCCTTACGTATGAGGTGCAATGTGGGCCCCGCCCCCACCAAAAGAAGTTCACCCACATGAACAACCTAAAGACGTGGGTACGGTGGGAGCCGACGGACAAGCAGGGGCTTCTGGCAGAAGACCTGAGTGACCTACGGGATGGGTCCCTACCCTGGACTGTTAAGGAGGGCACCAAGGGGCACCCAACATTTGGCACCTTGCTCACACCTGAACAACGGGAGGCCCTGCAAGAGGTCCTGGCCGAGTGCCCGTCCTGTTCTCCAACAGGCTGGGCTTGACCACCCTGGTCAAGCATGGAGTTGTAACCCCCCCCCCCCCGGGCCAGGTGGCTCAGGCCCGCTGAAGGCCGGTGCCGCAGAAACACTAGGACATCATTGCCTGGAAGGTGGAGGAGATGCGTCACCTCAACATCATCGAACCATCTCAGAGTGAGTGGCACAGCCTGGTGGTCCTGGTGCCGAAGCCCGATGGCAGCGTGTGTTTCTGCATAGACTATCGGGAGGTGAACAAATTGGCCAAATTCGATGCCTACCTGATGCCGCGGGCAGACATCCTCTTCGATCAACTGGGAGAAGCCCAGTACCTCTCTGCCCTGGACCTCACCAAGGGCTATTGCCATGCATCCAGCCGACAGGGAGAAGACCGCCTTCGCCACCCCCCAGGGGCTCTTCCAGTTCAAGCTCATGCCCTTCAGCTTGAACGGGGCAGCAGCAACATTCCAACGGCTAGTGGATAAGGCCCTGGCCCAGTGTGAGGGCTTCGCCCAGGCCTACATCAATGACATAATCGTATGCAGCCCAACCTGGGAGGCCCACCTGACCCACCTACGCCAGGTGTTCCAGGCCCTGCATGCCGCCGGACTCTGCACCAACCCGTGGAAAAGCCACCTCAGCTTCCAGAAACTGAAGTATCTAGAGTTCCTGGTGGGGAAAGGACAGCTACAATCCCTGCCCAAGAATGTCATCACATTAGAGCAGCAACCCCGCCCATGCACCAAGAAACAGCTACGGCGCTTCTTAGGGTTCATGGGCTACTACAGCAAATTCACCTCCAACTTCAAAGCCTTAGCCACCTCCTTGACAGACTACCTACGGAAAACATGCCCAAATGTCCTCCAGTGGGGGACAGCCCAGGCAACGGCTTTTGAGGCGCTCCGCACCAGTCTGTCCCGCGAACCCGTGCTGCAAAACCCCGACTTCTCCTGGCCCTTTGTGTTACACACCGACACTTCGAGGACCAGGATCAGGGCAGCCCTGTCCCAGGGGAACCCCGGAAAAGAATGCCCGGTGTTGTTCATCAGCAGCAAGCTTCTGTCAGCGGAGAGTGCGTACTCCACAGTGGAGAAGGAGGTCCTGGTGGTAAAATGGGCTGTTGGAGCATTGAAGTTCTACCTCACCAACAACCCATTCCAGTTGCTGGTTGACCACGCCCCCCTACTGTGGATGTCGCAGATGAAGGACAGCAACAACTGCATCCTCAGGTGATACATGTCACGTCTCCCCTTTTAGTTCACAGTTCACCATCAAGCTGGGGCTGACCACTGCGTGGCAAACTACCTCTCCCAGCTCTTCAAGGAGGAGGCGGAGAAGTAAGGGACACGGAGGGGTGTCCCACCCAGCCCGGGTCGGGACTTTGCAGAGGGCCCCCCCCACAGCCGCCAGCTGTCCCCCCCCACCGACACACCCGGAGCGCCCCATGGCGCCGCTGGGGGGTCCCTGCAGACCCGCCGCCACTCACCTGGGCATCCTACGCCCAAGCCATGGACCCAGCAGCACCCCTCAGCCCCCGCAGCCAGCGTGCCTGCCCATGGAAGCGAGAAGTTCAGCTGGCGCACTGCGTCGAAGGAGGCTGGGGCCAGGAGTCAGGGAAGGAGGCCAGCAGCAAGGAAAGGAGGGGCCAGCAGACCGAGCCGTGGCGGTGGCAGCCACCGTGCCCCGACACTCCACAAGGACCCGGGAAGGCCCAGCGGATCCAGCATGGTCAAGCCCCAGAACGCCTCCCCCCAATGTCTGGGCTTATGAATGGGGGCGGAGCCGGCAGAGGGTAGGACCCAGGGAGCGGGTAGGTAATTGCCAGAGGGATAAAAAGTGGGGAGACCCAAGGTCGTGGAGGAAGCTGGCTGAGGCAATAAGGGGCTGCCAACTGTGAGAGAGGGAGGAGCCCACGCCCAGCCGTAGGGGAAAGGGGGCCTGAGGTGCAGTAACCTGGCTCCCTCCCCTAATTCTGAGACCTCAAAGGGACACCCGCCTGGTCCCCAAAGGGGGCGGTGCCGAGAGAGAGGTGATTGCCATACCAGGGGACCGGAGAGGCATCCAGGGCTCGACAATATGTATGTATGTATGTATGTATACATGTGTGTATGTGTGTGTGTGTTTGTGTATACACACACACACATATTGGCCACTGTGTGACACAGAGTGTTGGACTGTATGGTCCATTGGCCTGATCCAACATGGCTTCTGTTATGTTCTTATGTTGCTCATCAATTCAGCAAAAAACGTTGAAGCCAAAAGAAAGTCACTCCCCTTTGTATTAATCTTGATAGGTTGTAGTTTCTGTTTCTCCTGCAAAACTGCATATGTCACCTCCATTTTGGATTCAACCAAGACATTTTTAGACACTTGCTTATTCACTTTTCCTGGCTCATTAGAAAGATCTTGAACACTTTGATCTCTCTGCTCCTTTATAGCTTCAACTTCATTACATTTCACCAGCAACTGTTGCACCCAATCTATTACCAACTCCTTTAAGAAACCAATTCCTTGTTTTATAGAAGATATGGTAGCCATAAAATCCTTTAGCTCATCTGTTTTTGCTTGCTGCGCCATCTTTCCCACACAATAGTTCAGTCCAATAGTAAACGCTGAATGATAGCTCAGAATCCCAAATTAACAAATCCTTCCAGATCTTCACTTAAAATATATTTTTCTCTTACATTCCAGTTTAAATCAGCTCAATCCCAATAAATCATCAAGTGCACTTCTCTCACTTAAAGTCACAGTCAGCCTTTGTTCAAGTTGTAATATAATATGTCCATAATCCAATTAATACTTGCTTAATTTTAAACCGAGTCTGTCCAAATATGTATGTTCTTTTCTTTTAGAAGCCTCTCATATGGGGGGGGGGGGGGACTTTCCCTCCTCCTCCCCTCTTTTGGAACAGTCAGATTTTGTTTTATAATAGGGATTTCAGTAATCGATAACATTATACATCAGACTTACTTGCAAAGTACAGTTTCGATAGATGCAGTAGGGAAAAAAAGATGCATTAAGAAGTTGCTGAAGAGAGAAGAAGCCGGCAGTCCCCTCTGATTCCATTTAAACTGGCAATTGGAGCAGCAGGGCATCGCAGGGACAGCAGCTCAGGGAGTCAGTCACCACCAATCTCCTGAGCCTACCATCAAGCTGCTTGCCTCCCAAGACCCTCCCCGGGTCTTGGAGTTGAGTCTCTCAGCCGAGAGACCCGCCCCCCCCCCCAACTTCCAGATTCAAGAGCAGCCATCGGGAGCAAGTCCGCGGCCGCTCTTAACCCCGAGACGCCAAGACTGGAAGAAGTCAAGACTGGAAGGTGTGATATTATCAGACAAAGTCAAAATAAGTATTTTAGTTAGTTCCTCAATTCCCTAGGCTGGGTCAGCATATATCAGTATACATTTAAACAGCTAAGTAGGACAGATAGAGAAGAAAGAGACTCCTTAGTCAAGAATAAAGTAAAAGGAACCAAAGGACTTAATGTCTGATAACAGACGGGCATTCCAGGGTGGCTTAGAGGTGTCCCAAATCAGGATGGCCCAAAATGAGCTGCTTGGAGCCTCCCCAGACTCACCCGCATGCCGCTCTATGCGGCTGCCGAGCGCCTCCGCATGGGAAGGTGACCAAGAAGCCAGATTCCTCTTTGTTTGTCCTCAGGGGGAAGTGCTGATGCACACGAGCACTCCAGCGCTCTCCTTGGATCCTTCAAAAAAAAAAAAAAACCGGAATCAACTTGGGGTGGCTTGGCAGCTCCACACCTCCAAGCTGCCTCACTTTCACCCTTCCCCTTCCAGACGGCGGGAAGGCAACTACCGGCTGGATCGAATATTTGCTACCATTTTCAAAGTGGTTACTTTTCGAGCTGGGTGGAGCGGCCGGAAGGATGGGGTGAGTGCAGGCTGAGGACGCCTGGCAGCTGTTTCTGTGTGGAGGGATTATTTGGGCCAACTTCATAGGCATCTCTGAGTTGGCCCAAAGTGCCGGTCTGTAATCAGCCAATAAAGGGAGTCATACTTCAAATGCATTAATGTTGAATATTGGCTTTTTAAAAAACTTATAACATTTGCACCTCACCTCTCCTCTCAGGAGCTCAGGGTAATGAACATGGGTTTGTCTCATTTGAGTCTCATAACAATCCTGGGAGAGAATTAAGGCTGTGGCTTGTACAAGGCGAGGCAATTTTCTTCATGGATGAGCAGGGATCTGTATCCTGATCTTTCTGGACACAATCCTACAACCGATCCAACAAATTTCAACAAATGGTATCAATAAAAAATGCATATGAAATAGCTGCATACAATATTTTATGTACTAAATTCAGTATTGAATCACACAATATATACTTTAAAAGTGTAAATGAATTTGCTTTATGGTATACTTCTTAGCCTGAACCATACAAGCAGATTGTATTCTTCCTTCTTTGTACTGCATTTCACACAGTTTGCTATTTTTTTTAAAAAAATGAATTTTTAAGTAAGATTGATTATCAGTGTTAAGGCTTTAGGTTTCTATTGTTTTCCTATTTTAGATTTCTATTGTTTTATTTGCTGCTGCTAATATTTTTAAACTCATCATCATCAAGTTAAAATAGCCCAACACAATAAGTAGTGATAAGTGAGATAAAATGAATTTTGACCTCACAAATGTTTTCAAATAAAAACTTTTTGCATGATAAGTATGCAAATACTGTTTCCTGTTGGGCATGTTTTCCCCTCCACTAGCAACCCTATGCAAAACAGAAGCAATGTTTTAAAAACCAATTTATAGGGCTCAACAGTGGTTCGAGGTGGAACAGCGTCCTAGGCAGGGTACACTGCCCCCTCCGAAAGTGGTGAGGAGCAGCCGTGCTCCTTTGCTGCAGAGTGCACTGTGAGGCTGCCCTAGCTCCGCCCCTGTGTCTGACGCAGTCAGCAGAGTGATGGGCAACCCCACAGCACACTTTTGCCAGTATTCCCCTCACCACGGAGGCGAGGGTGGTTGGAGGGCCATTCCAGCACCCTCCTGGGGCTTGCACCGGTGTCCTTGCCAGGGCTGTGTCCCAGGCAGTTGCCCAGGCTGCCTAGTGAAAGGGCCAGTCCTGATAGAGTGCTTTCTACTTGTAAGCTCTGATGTCAGAGAGCCATTATCTGGTTGCACCATGCATCTGCCAAGATAAAGTTTCCACCGGGGGTGCACTGAAAACCCAGAGAAGAGCTACTTCTCTGCACTTGTCCTTGCCTGTCCTTTTCAAGTTACAGTGCTAAAGAAGTGTGGCTCCTAACATTCGCCTGACCCTGGTTCTCAGGATAGCAGTAGGAACTGGGTCCACAGGAAGAATGCAAATTAAGTGAACATCATCAAGTCAAGTTAGCCTTTATTGGCATAAAATATATAGATATATATATCAGAGCAAATTGGTTTTTAAAAAAAGATAAAATGGAACTATTGCATACATATACATCAGGAAAAGCATAAAAATAAACTATTTCTATGAGATCCTCTGGCATGCCTTTAAAACAGAATAAACTTAGCCACTTTCTCAGTGACACTAGATGAAGTATCATTCAAAAGACTATAGACCTTAAGCGCATCAGAACAATCAACCATGCTAACTAAAAGAGGATGTAAATACTTGTGACGAAGATCTGTATACAAATTACAATAAAGAAGAATATGAGTAACTGACTCCACACATTTTTGCTTACAGAGACAGTATCTGAGTAGGCTGTCTTGTTAAATCTGCCATAAAGAATGGCAGAGGGCATGGCGTTGCATCTGGCAAGGGAAAAAGCTCTACACCTGCAAGACGGATAGATATGAGGCCATTTTCCCAGTACTAAGAGAGATCTCAAAACTCAGTGGGGAACAAGTTTTCTTAGCCAGACTGTATGGGCCTTGGCACTCAGTATCTAGCAACCTGTTTTTAATTTGTTGGACTGCAGTGGTGAAGGACAGCATGGACAATAGTTCTAGGGATAAACCCATTGCTTTTATTTTTCTCTCAATTTGTGCTGACCAATTTGACCAATTAAATTCAGAGAGCATTTGAGAGATAGCTCCCTGGTTCAGAGTTGTAGTGCAAGCGTAGCCAGAATTTGAAGGTCATGAGTCATGCACTAGTAACCATTAAAGGCATGCCAGTTTCTAAGCAGATAACTGCACATGGGACACATTTTGGCATGCCCAGAATTTTACGCAAGAATTTGGGTTGGACACGTTTGATAGCACCTTCATAAGATCCGATCCAGATTGGGATGCCATACAGAAGTTGTGAAATCACTTTGGCTTTGAATATTTTTATGGCAGCTGGCACAAATTGGTTACCTCTGCCATAAAAAAGCGAGCTATGGCAGATGCACTGATGTTAGCTATCTTCACTGAATACTTGCGATGAGTAGACCAAGTCACATTATATTGAAAATAAACACCTAAGTATTTAAAATACTTGACTTGCTCTATCTCTTTACCATCAATAACCCATTTGTAAAGTCTCCACTTTTTTGAGAAAACTAAGATTTTGGACTTCTCATAATTGAGCTGGAGCTTATTACTAGTAAAATACAGAACACAACAGGACAACAGATGTCTTAAGTTCACTCTAGACATCATCAAGGAGGGATGTTCACAGAGGGAGGGAATTAAGCCCACTCTAGGTATCATCAAGGAAGGATGCTCACAGAGGGAAGGAATTTTCTCCAAAAGCCTCTCAACTCTAGAACCTGCTCCACCTGGTTTCCAGAGTCCTCTGATTGGCTCGTTTTTTCCCCCTCTGGTCTGCCAAACAGGCAATAAACTCTTCCTACCATAAGATTAGAGTGAGGGACTGCAATTTTCTGACAAGTGCTAAAGGATTAAACCCAAAATCTTGCTGTTCATCTTCAGCAATTGAGCAAGTCTCTTTGAACAAACCTGGGTTTACCATTTACATTTTAAGGCACCTTTTAAGAAGCTGCTTTAAAAAAAAATCTAGTTTTATTAAAGTTTCATATGAAAGTATTCTGATTTCCCTTCCCTATTTGCCCACCAGGTAACAGAAACAAAGAGTTAAGATGCAAGTTGTCTGAAACATCTTTAAAAATAATTTGCCACTGACTTTCATGTTGGAGAGCTTTGGAAGTGTCACATTGTGTTTGCTGACACTTGTAGCAGAATGCTTGCATTTGACAAAAGCTGCCAGCACTGGACACACTAAGTGAACTAGATGTGTTATTTGTTGTTGTGACTCTCTTTTTTATTCTTTACTTACCATGTTGCCATGGAAATGAATCCAAACACTTCTTCCCCCCCTCCGCCCCCAACTTAAAGGCCACTCATTCTATTTAGTTCCAGAGATTCACCACCAATGGGTGGGGGGAACTGAAGCAAAACAATGCAGCAGGCTGTTTAATAAAAAGGACCTTGATTTGCACAAGGCTGTGAATGAATCAAACTGAAAAGCCCTGAAAAGAAAGGTGAATTTGTGCACCAGAAGATTGCCTGCCTCTCCCTATTATTCGGTACAAAAATAGAATAGCTCTTGTAAATTGCTCTAGCCTCATCTTCAACAATGCTGACAGAAGAAAGAGCATGCTGGGTAAGCTATTTTGATATTTAGAAAATTAGGCTTTAAAGAAAAATGTGGTGACTTAAACCTTACTTTTATGCCACAAGGTAAGACAAAAGAAAATGGCTGCCTTCCTTACAATGGTCTATAAATTAATGCTAAGGATACATATAAGCTAAATAGATACAACCTACAGAGTTAGTGTTTTGGAATTTTATCATTTAAATTCTCAGTGTTAATAGTTTTAGGATCACTTCTCATAAAGCCTACAAACATATCATTGCCATGTAGCAAAACTGCTTGTAATGAATTCAGGCATGCCTATTGTATTTAGGGTAATAAAGACCCATTTGTGTTACATGTTATAGAATGCATGTGGCTTTCCTGGAAAACAGTGACATTCGTGAAGGGAAAAAAAACCCTTAAAAGAAGCTAACTGCTTAAATATCTTCATTGCTTAAGGTCAATCCTGTTAGTGACAGAGTTATTATTATTATTATTATTATTATTATTATTATTATTATTATTATTATTATTATTATTATTTTGCTGTTAATAAGCTTTGCACTCTGCATACAATTTGCCAGTCTGTAGCAGGAAAAATTGGGAAAGGGCTCCACAACCCTGTCTGCCATCAGGAAAGCAGAACCAAGCTGCAGGACTGTATTCTTGAGCCAGTTTGGTGTAGTGGTTAAGTGTATTCGGGAGCCAGTTTGGTGTAGTGGTTAAGTGCATGGACTCTTATCTGGGAGAACCGGGTTTGATTCCCCACTCCTCCACTTGCAGCTGCTGGAATGGCCTTGGGTCAGCCATAGCTCTGGCAAAGGTTGTCCTTGAAAGGGCAGCTGCTGTGAGAGCCCTCTCCAGCCCCACCTCACAGGGTGTCTGTTGTGGGGGAGGAAGGGAAAGGAGATTGTGAGCCGCTCTTTGGAGTGGAGGGCGGGATATAAATCCAATATCATCTTCTTCTTCTTCCAGCTCTTTCCATTCTGATTTAGTTAGACAGATGGTACACAAATAATTTAAATAAATATAACTAACCAAATCATATTGAAAAGAGCTGGAAGAATACAGTCACACCCCTTGCTCAAATACACTATCATGTTGTAGTGGTCAGAGTATTGGAGCAGGACCTTGGAAGTTCAAGATAAAATGCCCACTACCATGGAAGCTTGCTGGGTTCTCTTGGGCCCATTACTTTCACTTATTGTGAAAATAAAATGGAGGACCGTGGACAATGGGTTCCTTATTCCCTTCTCCTTCAGGATAAACAGCAGCCATGTTCTGCCTTTATCTGCTCAATCATCTGTGTTAGAGAATTAGCAGAGCATAGTTCTCGGATCATCTGTGTTAGAGAATTAGCAGAGCATAGTTCTCGCAAGCTGCTGCTGGGGAAGCGTATAGTATGAAAAGAAGAACAGACACAGTTAGCAGACAGAGGCAAACTCTGGTTTCAGTGAATATATTTACCAGAAACAGTATCCAATACTGTTAAAATATAAAAATATAAAAAGATACAGAAAACGTAAAGACATAAAACCGTTTCAGGTGCTATAATGATCTTTAAATTTTCTGTTTGTTATTCCAGCTGGATGTTCTATAAAAAGATCAATCTTAGGTTCATATTCAAGGTGACCCAGTTGTTTCAGAGTCTGTTGCCATCTGTGATCTTAGTTTACAAATGCCTGGTGGAAGAGCTCCATCTTACACACCCTGTGGAACTGTGTGAGCTCTCACAGGGCCCTAACCTCCTTGGGGAGCTCGCTCCACCAGCTTGGGGCTGCAACAGAAAAGGCCTTGGCTCTAGTCATGAGCCTGGCCTCTTTAAGACCAGGGATTGAGAGTAGATTTTGTGACCCTAACCGAAGTGCTTTCTGGGGAACATGTGGGGAAAGGTATGCAGGTCCCTGGCCATATAGGGTTTTAAAGGTAAGAACCAGAACCTTGAAAAGAGCCCAGTATGTAATAGGCAACCAGTGCAGTGCTTTTAGCACAGGTTGAATGTGCTCCTGCAAGGGAAGACCCATTAACAGCCTGGCTGCAGCATTCTGCACTAGTTGAAGCTTCCAAGTTTGAGACAAGGGCAGCCCCATGTAGAGGGCATTATAGTAATCCAATCTCAAGTATGTTGTGCCTGGACATACTTTCTAACATAATCTTGTCAAGTTTGGAGTCCTCAAACTGCTTTATTTGGAGGCTCTGTCCAGGATTTTACAACCTTTCAAGTAAGGACCAAGTAGTTATTCTGTGTTAAGTTAGTTAAGTAGAACCCTAACAGCTGAATAAGCTCAGTTGCCTGTATCACAAATCTTCCCATTTACTGTAGAATCACTTTCAATAGTGATCTGAACATAAATCTTTCCCAAGTTGACCTGCTGGTATAGACTACAGCCTACTCCACCTCCTGCTCTCATGCTGCTTAAAGCGGTGGACAACTGGACATGGAGCCAGGGCTGGCTCAGTGCATTTTGCTACCCCAGACAGCATAGGAGGAGAGAAGGCTTACAGTTAATTTCATAGTGAATGTGTTTGACAGTAGAACAGATACACTTTGACACTCATGGCCACACTTGGAGTCAATAAAGGAAAATTTGCATTATGGGTCTTATCCAGAATGCAACAAGAAGTAGTCACTTCATGTGTATCACTCATTATCTGATGGAGCTCTATGCACACAGCTCTTGCTAGGGAAAAAGGGATGTGTATCACCTTTGTGTACACACTCAGCAAAGGACTACACATGCAAAAGATGTTGATCTATGTATGTGGCCAGGATAGACAGCTATTGAGATGCCTATTGTTCTTTTTTACTGAGTGAGGCTATCTGTTACAGGATTCATCCACAATAGTCTCACTGAAATAAGGATGTCCACCTCGGGAGTATTTCTTTTGCATAAAAGTCATCTATAGCAGCAGAGATTTGAAGGCTGTGATTCATGCTACCTGTTGGACTACATTTACTGTGAAATGCTTTTTGTATTACGTTGTATGTGCTTATCTTACTGCAAGTTATTCTTATTCTTGTTCATTTCTCCTCTGATATTTAGACTTTTCATTAAGTTATTCATCATCAAGAGCAGATATTGTCTGGAAGAAGCACAAGAACAGCAAATGTTTATTTGGATCTGGAAAAGCAACATTTTAATGCAGTCAGAGCTTCCTTTTCTCCAGATAGTTAGGAAAGCTGCCTTCCATTTATTTTAATTCAAACAAACCCAGCAAGTATTGGAATGAACTGTTGCCAAGAGACATATCAAGGCCACAAATCACTGGATTTTTTTTTCCTGTCCTGTTTTTTTCTGTTCTTCCTTTATGTGGTGAAAATATATTGCGTCTTCTAGCTAGACTGTAAGAGGTTATGTGATTGCTGCAGTGCAAAAAATGTATCTCTGGTATTTAAGGCTCTTGCATGAGACTAAAGGTAGAGGAAAAGAACCTACATTTTTATTCTTTATGGGAACAGGAAGATTGCACTTCAGAAGATGGAACTGTGAGAGAGCTATCAAAAATACACACTTGGGTAGGTTTGCCTGGCCCAGTCATCCATAAATGATAACTGACACCAATGGAGTTCACTCACATCAAGTGCCCTAAGAAACAGAGGGACATGGAGGCAGTCCTCTAATTTGTCTTGGCTTCAAACAACTTTTTCTGCTGACATTCACAGATAAAATGTACTTTGATACTAAACATTGTGGATTCCTTGATCAACAAGATGCTTTATTGTACATCTGGAAGTTCTTTGAAAGATAAAGATACATTTCCTTAACAAACTGAAAAGAAAAAGAAATGCATTGAACATTTGCATTTATTATTCTCATGCACTCCTTGCTTTCTATGTGATTATGAGGCTCTGTTTAAACACATGGATTAGTCAACACCCAAGGCAGTTTGGCTGTAAGGAGGGATGAGTCTATGTAATAGTGCAAGTTACCTGTTTAATACTTAATATAAACCTCATATTTGTAGAGATGCAACCTATTGCTGTTGCCAAAGATAAAGCATATCATTATCACCTGTGTAACTTGTATCTCTTAAGTCCTGCAGAGTGAATAAGACTCAAAATATGAACTCAGCCACACACTAACAAAGAGGAGGTGCAAGAATGAGTTTCATTCATGTTATTTTCCATCTTTGTCCTAATAACAGGGAAGATTCAAAGTGTATTATTTTCCATCACAGGTTTTGTTATGAAAATGAGAGCACAGGAATTTAATCAGCAGCTTGTGAAAAGTAGTGGCTTGTAATTCTGCAGTTTCTTTTAGGTCTGTTACTGGATGCTCCTGGAGATATTAAAAGGCAAGGCCATGTAGACAAAAACCAAAATAGCTATAAAACATAATTAGAGGAACCCAAGAAATTATACACCAAGGATTCTGTTTGCAGCCAAATATGGGAACTCTTTGCCTCAGATAAAATAATTAGCTTTCAGGTACTCTTACATTCCTAATATGTACACTGACAATAGCATATAGCACCTAAGAAATTCAGACAAGTAAAATCAGAAGAACTTCGGTGAAAACACACACAAACACACACATTTAGCAAAAGGGATCCACAGTTAGAGTGCACATCCCCATATGTGGCCAGGAGGACCCCAAGCTAAACAAAATGGAGTCGGATCAGAAACAGACCAAGAAATACTTCATTTAAAATGGAGTAGAGCAGAGAGCTTTTTCTCGTCCCCACCTAAAGACACCCTCTGGAAATGGCCCTCTCCCCCGCCCAAACAGAGTACATAATGACAATGGGGACTGCTGGTAAGTATTACTCACGCCCTAATCCTCAGCTACTGATCAATGGCCTATCCTTCAGGCCCATTACTTCCACCTAGCTACTTCTATTCACTCCTTTGATAATATCTATCCTGTCTTTGTCTACTACACTGATTTCCTTCCTGGATGTCAAACCAAACCCTCAACTGTATCCTGACCCATTATTACTGTGTAAGCACTATCTGTTGTTACCTGGAGATCCATTCAGGTGACCAGAGTCAATTCTGCTCATTGGCCTAAGGTGAGCACCCAATCAGGTACCCAGAAAGACTCATCACTGCCCACCACAAGCCCGCCCCTTTTCTGGGAGGGCCTTTTCCTTTCCAAAGATTATAACATGAGAGCAAGCTTCCCCTCTTTCTCTTCAAGCTGAACATATGTAACCAGATTGGTGCCCTCCCATTACTCTAAGTAAGGGGGGCCCCCAGACATGGCACCTGGTAGTGCATGTCTACATTTTCAAGTTGTAACGACTTTACCACATTTGGACCAGGTAATACTGCCTTCCTCAAGACCCCCTCAATTCCTCTATCGATAACCTCTACCCTTCCTAGCTTCTTGATTGCCTGTATTGTGTATTTATGTGTGTGAATGTATTCTTTTTACATATATTAAGTAAACATTATAAAATATATTTGCCTGGAGTATTCTAGCTTGAAAACCTGACCTCCGTATTATTGAAGAAAAGATCCTTTGCTCCTAATTTGCTCTATCTAGTCTTCATATTGCTAATTTCCCCATTCTAAAAGGAAACATAAGCATTTCCCATAACACATATGCATTGCCTCCTCCAGCAGATTGGTAGATCTTGATTTTTTTAAAAATCCAGGAACTATATATATATATATATATATATATATATATATATATATATATATATATATATATATATATATTAAAAAAAGCTGCACACACAAATCTATTATTTTGTCCTCTTCTGTTTTCTACTCATCAGTAAATATTCAGAGCCTTGCTGCCTCTCAGCCTGGAGTTTCTGTTTAGCTCTTTTATAGGATGGGAGAAACTCAGCTTTATCTCGGAGAGAAGTCGTTGCCCATTTGGATGGTTGCCATAGAGTTAGGGTAGATGAGATCACCCATAACTGTAGCATTTTTCTCCTAAGGTGCCAACCTGTGTATTTCTTTCTCAAGATTACCCTCAGAATTTTTTAATTAAGCAATATTACATCCCCAGAACTAAATTCTGTTCTTTTATTTCCATTTACAGAGATCCTGTAGGGAACTTTCTTTTAACTTTATTGGATGCTGTTTTATTTCTGAGTGAAGAGTGAAACATCATCCCAATATGCCATTTTTTGTCCTCTCTATAGTATCTAGGGACAACCACATCCATCTTATTTCCTCCACTCTACTAGGTTTCTAATAAGCTTGCTACATCTATGTACTTGTTTAGAACTGAACATTTCAGCCGCCTCATGTGAAAATAAAAAATGTGTAGCAAATACCGTGTGAAGAATGTCTTTTTCTTGTGGAATTAATCCTCGGACTACTTAGCCTCTTAAAGCATTTACTTTTTAATATTGTGAAATTAATTGTCAAATTCTACCCTGTTACCATTTTGTTTGCTTATTTAAGGTATTTGTATCCTGCCTTTTCACTCAATTAGGGCTCTCAAAACAGCCAACAATTAAAAAGATATTAAAACCCAATTTCAAAAACAGTATCTTGGTAAAAACAACAATTAAAACAAACAAAAAGGAGGATCAATCAGGTAATGTCAGATGAAACAAAGAAAAGGCTTCAACTGCTGGTAGAAGAAAGGCAGAGGGTTCAGATGAATCTCCCTAGGGAGAAAATACCACTGTTTTGGTGCCACAACTAAGACTCCTTCTCAGGTTTCCACCAACCTAGCCACAAGAGACAAGCATACCCAAACCAGACCACCAGAACATAATCATAATTAGGGATGGGCACAAATGGAACCACAAATTTTGTCATAAATTTTGCCATATTTATGATTTGCAAACAAAAGTTCATGATGGGTCTACCATCACACTCTTCCATGAACTTTTAAAGCAGTGTGTGGCTGGTCATGATGGTTTGTGGATAGAGCAGAAAGCAAGGCTTTAAAGAGAATCCAAATCTCTTTAAACCCCTGCTTTAAACTTTAAAGTGACTGCATAAGACAGCATGAAACAGCTGAGCAGTGGGAAATGTCCATCGGTCAGCTGTTTTTCAGGCTATCTTCTGAAATCCCTTTAAAGTTTACTGGGACTGCACATGACAGCCAGAAACAGCTGAGTGGCAGGAAGCAGGCTGCTCCCCATTGCTCAGCTGCTTTTGGGGCTTTTTACAATCCCTATTTAAAGGGACTGTGGTCTCTTTCAACAGGGTTTGTGGAGCAATGAAGCAGTATGGTTCTCCAACAAACCTCCCAGTTTGGTTTGATTAGTGAATCAACCATAAATCAACACAAACTGCATTTTCCTAGTTTGAGTCCATCCCTAATCATAATGGTTGGACAGGTTGATATGGAATAGGTGGTCCTTAATGTAATAGGGTCTCAAGCTTTTTAGGAAATTAAAGTTTGATGCAAGCAACTTGAATTGGGCCTGGAAGCAAATTGGGAGCCAGCATCTTGCCCCTATGACCAATTTCAACCAGCATTCTCACTGCAGCATTCTGTACCAATTGTAGGTTTTGGACTTCTTCAAACACAGTCCTACATAAATGACTACATACACTTATAAATTATTCTATGATGGATGCATCATTTGATGCTTCATGGCTCCCAAAGGGAACATGGGGAAAGGAGCAATGGACCTGTGACTGGCCTAACCAGACAACACTGGAAGAGGTCAGAGGAAAAGTGCCTGGACTAAGGCATTTACCACGGAAGCTGGCCCAAGAAGGCCTGTCCCAAAGGCCTATAGCCCAGACATGTCCAGGATCCAACCAGCTGGGATGGGAAGGCTGCAGTCTGGTCATAGGAAGAGGATTAGTTTGGCTTTTGAGATGTTCATTAAGAGCCACCACCCTGAGAAACCTATGTGTGGGGCAATAAATAGAGAAGCAGGAAGAAGGGAGCACAGCCAAGGAATGTGAGGGAACTTTCCCAGGAGGCAAGCATGTTCCCAAAGGAGAAATTATATCCAGGAAACTGTGAAATAAAGGACTTTTACATATGCTGAATAATGCATTTTCAGTCCACTTACAAAGCACTTTAGCAATTGTTTGTCGTTTCACACAGAAAAGTGTACTGAAAGTGGATTGAAAGTGCAGTCTGTATGAAAGTGCCATAGAAGTTTCCTTTTAAAGCAGCCAGACAAGGCCATGGATTGGCAACCATCCTCCAACGCTCCTAGGGCTTTCTTTAGTTCCTGCCCTTCCCCTATTTTTAATATGACCAATAATTAGTATTATTACCAGATTCCTTTATTTATTTGTTTTTCTTACTGTGATTCAAGGTAGATTATGTAGAACAAGTCAATACAATCAACAGGATGAGATATTCAACCATCTGTTTATAAACATAAGAAGAGCCCTATTGGATCAGAATATTGGTCCATCTAGTCCAGCATCCTGTCTCACACAGTTGCCAACCAGTTCCTCTAGGCTGCCAACAACAAGGTAGAGGCCAAGGCCTTCCCCTGATGTCTCCTCATGGCTCTGGGATTCAGAGGATTAGTGCCTCAAAATGTGGATTTTTCCCTCAGCTACCATGGTTAGTAGCCACTGATAGACCTATCCTCCATAAATTTATCTAATCTTTTTTTTTAAGCTGTTTATTCCTATGGCTGTCATTTTATCCTCTGGCAGTAAATTCCACATTTTAATCACTCTCTGTTTAATCACAGTCTTTTGTCTGTTCTTAACCTACTGCCCATCAGTTTCATTGGGTGCCCTCAAAGTCTAGTATTTTGGGAAAGGGAGAAAAAAATATTTCCATCCCATGCATAATGTTATAAAACTCTATCATGTTCCCACTTTATGTGGCTTAATTAGTGGGAATGCCAACTTCCAATATTTCAGTCAACATCTGTAGAATTCCTGCACCCTCACAACTTGATCAACCATTCCTGTTCTATTTTCTAGCCAATAAAGTCCACAAAGAAAAATACCTACTACTGTACTACTGAATATCATACACTGGGCTTTCTCTACTCATAGGTTTTCCTTCTAACTAGAGGGTAATTTGGGATTCTTCCTGTTTAGCACAAATAACCTATCCAGCACCAAAGGACATGGCTGCTGACAGAAATAACAATCTGAGCTTTTCTGATTCTTCCCTCACAGTTCTTGTTACTAAAATAGCAACTATTCTACTCACTAAAATATTGAATAATATAATAGGAGAAGGAAATTCCCTCTGACATGTAGCATTCTTTTATCCATGCACAGTTATATTTTGTTCAATTAATGAGATCTTTTAACATATAGAAAATGAGACACTAATTTTAAGCTAATCCTAATAGAATCTATTCTGTCCTCAAATTTCAAAGAATCTCACTAATTTTGAACCATTACAGCGGGTGTTTGTTGTTTTTAACTTATAGCCAGAAAACCACAAATGTCAAGGTTCTAAAATGGAATAATTATTCCAGAAGTGGAAAAGAGAGAGACTACAGAAGAACAAAAAGATATTAAATTAGTTCTTATTTTGCTTCTGGTAGAGAGGAAAGAGAATATCTTTTCTAATGGTCTATAAAGTGATTACAGCTGAGCCCAGTGTTTGAAACTGACAGATCCAAAGCACAAAGTCCTGCTGTGCATTTTGTAATATATATTTTACCTTTCAAAGTCATCTCTGATTTCACAACACTAGCAGAGGTTGCTCACACAGTAATTGAAGCATTGTGTTTTAAAAGCCATTCTGGTAATGTTTCCAAGATTTCTAGCTTGCAGTAAAGACATAGGTTTCCTTCTAGGAATTACACTCATTTTGGTCAATTATCTCAGTTGAGTTATACTTGGTTAAAAAAAAAAGCAGTGTCAAACAAAAAAAAAAATCCATCCTCAAAAGCTAAACAGTTCTATACCTTCACACACAACCTGCTTCTTGATTCAGTAAAGTGTCTATGTCTTAGCTATTTACCAGGGCTATTTTGTGGGGAAAGCCCAGCAGGAACTTATTTGCATATTAGGCCACACCCCCTGGCACCAAGCCAGCAGCAACTGTGTTCCTGTGCATTCCTGTTCAAAAAAAGCCCTGGCTATTTAAAGGTGTACTAATATGGCTATTTTCAGGCCTACGGTCCTACTTGAAATACAATTAATTTATGCTTCTCTGTATACCTGTCCATTGTTTATCTTCAATATGAACTAAATAAAACTGAAATTTGAGTAGTTTCCAAACTCCAAAATTGGTTTCCGCATTGTTTTAACCATTACATAATTCACATATCTTTTCTTACCTTTTTACGATATTAAAGTTGTGCATTGCCATTTCCCCCACTTCTAATAAGTGCTTGACATCTAACTGGAATCATGGGACATAACCAGTGGTCTGACTAATTATAACAGCATCTTATATCTAGCTCTCTGTGCCACAATGGGTAAACTTTTGCTCTTCCTTCTAAATGTTTCCTGTAAAAAATAACTGCATGAGTAAGACTGTTGCATAGCCTCAGGCTCTTTCATAAAGATATTTCCAGCTCAAGTCTTTTTTTAAAAAAATCAACATAAAAAAGGATATATTGGTTGAAAGAAGGAGTGAAACCTTGATGTGCCAGTTGATGCCTCCAATCAAATGCCAACTTGTGTTGCTTAAGAAGGCTGGGGATATTTGAGAGATGCAGAGAAAGAAGTGGTGGGCATACAAGTCTGAGTTAGCAGATGCCAGCTAAGTTGTGCCATCAGCAGGTGGGTGATGGAACATGAGCTACAGCTGTGTTTGCTTTAGCTTTCATTTTATTTTGTATTATTTATTTTTAAAAACCCACTAGCAGTGATTTGGAATTTATTCAACGACATGCCCTGTGAATGATTAGCTAATTTCTCTCCTGCAGACAAGTTTGATGGGAAGATGCAAGCTAGATAGGAGACAGCTGTGGAGTACTGTTTTGTTGGTGCTTGTCACTGCTTCAGTAGTAATACTGGATAGAAGGACATGTTACATGAAAACACTGAGCTCTCTGTTTAATAGTAGACTCAGAGTATCACAGTGTTTAAAGAAACACCTCAGGCAGCACCACTGGGGGGGGATGTTATAAAATACTGTTAAAAATTACTACAGCAAGTGTATCTGCCTACTGAAGTGAGATTTGTTGCATGTCTCAAACAAATCTTATTCTTACTTACAGTGATGACTTGTTTGATTTTTCATCAGTAAGAATTATCACCAAGTGAAGATGAAACTCTATTAGATATCCACTTATTCTGGATGTGGGTCAAAATGGACCTGCTCTGGCCTGCAGGCTCTATTCCACCCTTCCATCCAAGGTTTCCCCAACACCTGGAGGGGCTTTTCGTTCTGTCTTAGGTAACCTGCTGCCACTACCTAAATTTTGTAAGGAATTGCCTGCTGGGAGGTTCAAGGTTCCCAGCTTCCCTTCCAAGTTCTGAGACCTTGCCTATGTGTCTCCCACTGCTCAGTTCCTGGTCACCATGAGGACTGTTTATTGCCTTATGTGCCCATGGAGGAATAGCTGCTTGCCAACTGCCTGCCTTCCCCCTGGTGCACCTTTTAAAATAGCATGTCCAAGATGGTGGAGGTCTATGTGGTACAGAGAATCACTGCCAGCATCAAAAGTTATAAAGTATTTATTAAAGAAAAAATGTTCACAAACATACTTTAAGCACAGCACCAGACTGAGCAAGGGATTCAAAAGAAATGGATAAAATGCAATTCCTCTCTCTATATGTTTATATATGTGCCCTACCAGATGTTAAAATAGTACAGGCTCCTTAGCTTAGGAAGTTACAGATCTCCATAGAGTTCTATTACTTAGAACCAGACCAGCACATTGTTCCATACCAGCACATGGTCAATGGCTGCCTTCTCCAGACCTGAGTTAAGAGTTCTGTCTACCCTGGTGGACTCAGCACCTGAGAAAGAGAGAATTTCCTTCTCACTCCCATCAGTTTTATCACCTCTCTTTTCCACACTCACTGACCAGGTCAGACCAGTCAGAGCAGCTTTTCCTGAAGCCTCCATAACTTTCCTTCCTTCTCTAGTATTTAATTCCTCCAAATCTCTGTTCCAGTATGCGGGGGGGGGGGGGAGCTTGACCATCCCATTCTCTACATCTTTTAGCATTTGTATGAAGGAAGGCTTAGGTAAGTCTGGAAAGCAATTGAACTGACTTATCTCCTTTCTGCCTGTTCTCTGCCCTGTTTTACCTTGAGGTATCTTTCTGAGCTTCAGCCGGGTTATGTTATCAGTAATTATCATTCTGAACATTTTCATCTGTGGAATGTAGCAATGGAGAGTAGCCATGGCCAACCACTCTGCATCAATACATAGTCTGGTCATCAGAACTCTATTGGTAAGGAAGTGACTTGAGGATGATTTAGAATGATGCTTTCCATGTTAAACACATCCAAAAGCTCCTTATGTGTGGTGGCACTTCATGGGAGAGGCACTTCATATAGAAATATTTTTTCCTCCTGCCTTCTTTCCCATCTTACAGCAATACACATTCCCACCATTGGATGGCCATGTTGTCAGTAATGTTTTACTAATTCATGCTCCATTTTCCAGGCCCCATGTGTACACCATTGCAGCAGCTGACTGACCTCTGGACTATGAACCATTGGTTGCAGACTTTGCATGTATAGGCAATCACACTGGATAAGAACCTTTCTGCAGCTTTATACAGAGAATGCTGTCACAAACAAAGATGCAGCAGATTCAGTAAGATTGTTCTGTATATTAATAATCTTTTTGTCATTCTCGGTAGCTGAACTAAGATTATGGTCAGTTCTCTCACTAAAACACTGTTTACTGCAACAGAAGACATTTAGTATTCATGCTCTAATGTGCAAGCAACTATTTCGATTCTATGTTGTATTTATAATTAGCACTCCAGCTGTGCAGGTATATTTTACTTTTTACATTCCAGTTAACATTAGTGGCCCCCTGGTGCAGAGTGGTAAAGCAGCAGTACTGCAGTACTGTGGTCTGAACTCTCTGCTCATGACCTGAGGTCAATTCCGGTGGAAGCTGGATTCAGGTAGCCGGCCCAAGGTTGACTCAGCCTTCCATCCTTCCGAGGTTGGTAAAATGAGTACCCAGCTTGTTGGGGGGAAAGTGTAAAAGACTGGGGAAGGCAATGGCAAACCACCCCCAAAAAGTCTGCCGTGAAAACGTTGTGAAAGCAACGTCAACCCCAAGTCGGAAACGACTGGTGTTTACACAGGGGACCTTTCCTTTCCTGTCATTAGGTTTATCATTATTATCCTTCTGCACTCAACTACATTTCAGTCCATGTGTCCTGCATGCAACTGATTAATGTAGACTGCTGAATACCAGGGCCCAAAGCACAATAAAGCAACAAGCCAAGTACCACAGTGATTTATTGTTTTTCTTATTTCTGTCTTCTTGTGAGTTGCAGTCCTTCCATTTCCGCTGTCTTCTTGATACTCATTTATTGTCAGCTGCTGCAACTTGCATTGGTGATGCTCTATAAACAAAACATGAGAAAAGCAGTTGCAGAGTAACAATATCTAAAGGATGAAATTGATAAGTTATTGAACTAAATGCAAAATAGATTAGAACTTATTACTAAGTTTATACATTTATTGACAAAAAGTATTTGTCAAACAAATAACAAAATATATAATATAAAAAATAAGTACAAAATACCCCTTTGTACAGAACACAATAATGACTGTCTCATAAACATCAAAGATGAAAAACCAAACACATTTCAACAAAGTCTTCTTCAGTGGCCATGAAATATAAAACAACATACAACAATAGAACATTACAAAAATGCAAGGAATGTATACTAAGCAAAGAGTCAGGGCCACTTTATATTATGCTGTTGAAATGTTACCTTAGAAGCACTCTCTCTCTCTCTCGGCTTGGCTTCGCGAACGAAGATTTAAGAAGGGTGCAATAGTCCACGTTTGCTGCAGGCTCGCTGGTGGCTGACAAGACCAATGTGGGACAGGCAGGTCCGGCCACAGCGGCTGCAGGGAAAAGTCTGATTTAGGGTTGGTCCTGTAGCAGTGCGATTCTTCCTCAATCTCCTTTTGTCCTCAAGACCTATTAGTACAGTAAATTGCCTCAACAGAGAAAGAATCTCAAAGGCACCTAATACACTAAAAGGTAAAGGTAGTACCCTGTGCAAGCACCAGTCCTTTCAACTCTGGGATGACATTGCTTTTACAGCATTTTCACGGCAGACTTTTTCGGGGTGGTTTGCCATTGCCTTCCCCAGTCATCTAACACTTTCCCCCAGCAAGCTGGAAACTCATTTTACTGACCTCAGAAGGATGGAAAGCTGAGTCGACCTGAAGCTGGCTACCTGAACCAGCTTCTACTGGGATCGAACTCAGGTCGTGAGCAGAGGGCTCTAACTGCAGTACTGCAGCTTTACCACTCTGCTCCACGGGGCTCTTACCCAATATACTAGGTGCCTATAAATTAGAACATGTTTCAATTAAAAATAATTAAAATATATATAATTAACCACACATGAATAAGAGATGCCTAAATGTAAGGATGTATACAAACCAGTATTGGCTACAAATAACATACAGTTTGTATTCCTTTCCTCCCAAATATAGCCAAAACATTAGCAAACAATGAGTAGATAACAGTTTGCCATTACATAGTTATGTTATTTTTTATGTTTTAGTCATGGAGCATCCTCTTTTATTTTTTTATTTTTAAAAGACAACAACAACAAATAATATCAAAAAGCAGTAAGTAGGATACAAATTAATGATATGACACGATATAAACATTAATGTTAAAAGTTCTAACTAGTTTTCCAAGCTTTAACTAAAATTCTTGTTTTCATTATAAATAAGTCTGATTAATACATAATTCAAAATCAATACCTGATACTTAAGGTAAGTCAGCCTAGATTAAAGTTTATTTTTAACTTCTTCCTTCCCCTCCCTCCTTCCCCCTCCCCTCTTCTCCTTCCTGTTCCCCCTGCCATTTAATTGAAATGACTGCATGGTTCTCTACAGTTACCACAGGTGCTTTCATTAATGTCATTAACAGCCCAATCCTGACTTACATGGAGGCTGGCTGCTCGAATGTGGGCGCAAGTAAGGTGCCACTAGTCCACTGGAGTGCAGACTTCCAGCTAGCAGCCAAGGTGAAGGCAGCAGGAGGGGCAGGGCATCCCTAGGCTACTGGATTGGCCAGTCCAGTGCAGGCATTGTTGCACATGACACTCAGGGATGGGAAGAGACAGCCCCAGAGAAGCTGATTTCCCCTCCCACCCCCTGACAGAGAACTGTGCCCATTACAGGCAGACATCAAAGTCATCTGCTTTCCCTACATGCCAGCATGGAACATGGGCATTCACCCAGTGAAGAATACAAGTCTGCCCCCTGCTAGGGCTCCCCCAACACTACCTCTGAGACCCTCCATGTTGCCATGGCATCCCCTGCTGTGTGCACGGAACTCCTCCCTCAGGAGCTACAGAACAGAGTGAGAGGCACCAGCCATGCTCCCACTCCATTAGCCCCACCCCCGTTGAAGGTTGTGCCATGAGCACAACAGCCCTGTGGGCAGGCATCCCCTGTCCAACCTCACAGCAAGGCAGCTCATAGTTCCCCTCCTCCCGCTCCCCTGTCCAGCCTTGCAGCAAGGTGGCTCATAGGTTCCTACCATTCTTGCACCCTCCCCCGAAACAAGTGAGCCTGCCCTCCAAGACATTCCCTTGCAGAGCTCACTGTGAGAGTGGCAGAGGGGGTGGAAAGGGAGAGGGGCACAGGGACTGTGCAGCAGATGCCAAGCAGGAGAGACAAAGTAGGGCATATCTCAGACTTTATTGTGCTGGAACCAAGTGCAACAGCATCCCAGGTGCAACTTGGACAGTCTTGCAGGGCATGAGGCTCCACTCAGAGAGGAGGGCAGGGACAGCTGACCGAGTGGGGGGGGGAGTGTATCATCACAAACGGAAGCCTCTCTGTTGAGCCTTCACCTGGAAAACAGAGACCAAGAGCATCTGAAGGGGTTCCCAGGGTGCAATTTAGCAGCCCCAGCAGCTGTGGCGTGAGGCTGTGTTCTGGCGAGGGACTCTCTTAAAGGGACAGTCTCTGACCCACCTCCCTACAGTATTGGAACAGCTGCCAGACCCCCCTCCACCCTGCCAGGAGTAGGACCAAGGCAGAGGAAAGACCGGGGGGGGGCCCTCCAGCAGCATGTAGGGGCCATGGCAACTTCCCCCTGCCTGAACTCGCTGCCTGGGTCAAGTGCTGGAGATGCTGTCACTCTGCCCAGATTTGAGCGAGGGGAGGGGGGAAGCAAGTTTGGCATGTGCGACCACCCTTGAGTGGTGAGCCTCTGGAGGTGGGGACCTGTGGGGACTTTGAAACAGGAGAGGTTAGCCATGGAGGAGAGACTTCGCTCTCCACCTTGCAAGTCAAAGAGCTCACTCAGTACTGTCTAAGTGCCCTTGCTGTGCAGCCTCCACCACTAAATGTGCCCCAGCCCTCACTTGAAGTCCACCTAGCAGGGAGCTCCACGGCAGAGCCCCATGCTGTATGCCCTACCTAAAGAGTTGTGTGAGGCAGGAGTGAACATTTTTCTAGGAGGCAGGGAGCGGCAAGTGGGTGCTGGGGAGGGGACTCACTCAGCCCGGGGCATGAAGGAATTGGAGAGGCAATTACATAGCTCTCCAAGGGGTTTGAAAGCTCATGCAGAGGTGACGACAACCTTTGTTTTCTGCTTCAATGAGTGTCTATGGGATATGCCAGCACTTTCCTTGGCATAACTTTACAGCTCTCATGGGGGGCATTCCTGGACTGAAAGGTCTTAGGAAGTTGGCTAACACTGGCCACACCCCTGGGGCTGCCTCCAACAATGCCGGCGTGGCTGCCTACACCCCAGTTGCACTGCAGGCTGAGCACAGCATCCCTTCACCAGCAGCCAGCAGTGGGCATACGCTGAGGCGCCCCTAGACAGCCGCAACTCCCATTTGCACTGGCATATAGGGAGTTAGAATGATGAAGCTCGCACTTCCACCAACATAGTGGTTAGTTTGCTTCCACAGCATCCCCCCCCCCCTTAGGATTGTACTGGCCGAATCTGATGTACATTTATAACAAATGTTTGATTTTACTTATATATTATGAAATGTTAATTTTAAAGTGTAATTTTATATTTTTATGTTAGTTTTATATATGTTGTAAGCCGCCCTGAGCCACTCGGTGGGAAGGGCGGGATATAAATCCCAGATAAATAAATAAATAAATAAATCTTCATCTACTTGTTGTTTTGGATTTTGGTTGTAGCTGTTCCCTTTTTGCTCAGCTATAAACAAAATGTAACATTGCACTAAATTTAAGGCTGCAATCAGATGACAGGCTTGATGTGGTCTGGCTGTGGTTCAAATTTCTCTGGAATTATTTGTTCCAGAGAGGGAGTGAACAGACATGCCACCCTTCTTTTAAAGAAAATTCCATTTTACACAAGCACAGAACCACTTAATCACCATGAATATATATGCAGTTATGTGCATATTGCTAACTGAAGGAGGGGAGAATGGCATCAAGGGAGAAGAAGCTGCAGACTTCCAGATGTCTTGACTATGCAACAGGGTGACTAGATATCTAGAAATGCACAGTGGAACAATTAGAGCCATAAATACTGGACTTTCTCAGGGGTCAAAGAAGTCCAGGGTAAGGATGGGGGACCTGAATGGAGGACAGATATTACTGTCTGGATGTGCATATTAAATCCAGTAGGTAGAAAGAAAAGGCATGCACCTGCCTCACAAAGTGTGCAAAGACTAAAGCTTACGTTTTGGAACATCAGAACCATGCTTGACACAGTAGACAGTGGTCGCCCTGAACGACGCTCTGCTCTAGTTGCCCACGAACTTCTCAGGTTGAATATCGACATAGCAGCTCTCAGTGAGGTCCGTTTCCCTGAGGAAGGTAGTCTTCAAGAACACGGTGCTGGCTATACCCTCTACTGGTCGGGAAAGTCAAAGGCTGAG
The DNA here is from genome assembly GCF_032191835.1 of Heteronotia binoei. Classification (NCBI taxonomy): domain Eukaryota; kingdom Metazoa; phylum Chordata; class Lepidosauria; order Squamata; family Gekkonidae; genus Heteronotia; species Heteronotia binoei. The sequence goes on from NC_083225.1 coordinate 84,550,467, forward strand.
AGCTGCCTTTCTGACGTTTGCTTCATGGTCAGGAATCTATTGCCTCTAAACTCGAAAACCTGCCAACAAGTCACTCAGATCGCATCATGTCTATGCGCCTCCCTCTTCAAAACAAGCAGCATGCAACACTCTTCAGTGTGTATGCCCCAACCCTTCAAGCAGATTCTGCAGATAAGAATAAGTTCTATGCTGATCTACGCAACCTCGTATGGAAGACCCCTACAGAGGACAAGGTGATCATCCTTGGCGACTTCAATGCCAGAGTAGGTAAAGACTCGGAAGCCTGGAAAGGAGTACTTGGCAAACACGGCATTGGCAACTGCAATGATAACGGGCACCTCCTGCTAGAATTCTGCACGGAGCATCAGCTCACCATTACCAACACTATCTTCCAGCAGAAGAACAGTCTGAAGACAACCTGGATGCACCCACAGTCCAAGCATTGCCACCTTATTGACTACATTCTGGTGCGCCAGAGAGACCTTCGAGATGTCTTACACACCCAAGTAATGCCCAGTGCAGAATGTCATACAGATCATCATCTTGTACGCTGCAATCTCCGTCTTCACTTTAAATCTACACCCAGGAGAGGCGGTATCCCCCGGAGGAAGTTTCAGGTTGGCAGCCTTCAGTCAGCCGAAGTTAAAGCTGCCTTCCAGGCAAAACTCCAGACAAGAATTGAGGACCCCAGTTGCCTCACAGATCCTTCTCCAGAAGCACTCTGGGAACACCTAAAAACTACCATCCTGTTGACCTCTGAAGAAGTCCTCGGATTCTCCACAAGGAAGAACAAGGACTGGTTTGACGAGAACAATCAAGAGATCCAAGAATTACTGGCGAAAAAGAGATCTGCCTACCAAGCACATCTTGCTCAGCTGTCCTGTCCCGGGAAAAAAGCAACCTTTCGCGCTGTATGTAGCAACCTCCAGCGCAAGCTTCGAGACATTCAGAACGAGTGGTGGACCAAGCTTGCAGAGAGAACCCAGCTGTGTGCAGACTCTGGTGATTTAAGAGGGTTCTACGAAGCCCTGAAGGCAGTATATGGTCCATCATATCAGGCTCAGAGTCCCTTGCATAGTGCAGACAGCCAAGTGCTCCTCACAGACAAGGCATCCATACTGAACCGGTGGTCGGAGTATTATCAGGTTCTCTTCAGTGCCAATCGCGTAGTTCAAGATTCAGCAATCCACCTCACCCCACTTCAACCAGTGAAAACAGAGTTGGATGAGATCCCCACCCTAGAAGAGACTGTTAAAGCCATCAAGCAACTGAAAAGTGGCAAGGCAGCGGGAGTTGATGGAATCCCACCAGAGATCTGGAAGCATGGGGGCATAGTACTACATAGCACACTTCACAAAGTAGTTGTCACCTGCTGGGAACAAGGCAAACTACCACAGGTCTTTCGCGATGCAATCATCATTACTCTACATAAGAACAAAGGAGAAAAGTCAGATTGCTCCAACTACCGGGGGATAACCCTGCTCTCCATTGCAGGCAAAATCCTTGCTAGAATACTCCTGTACAGACTGGTGCCCACCATTGCAGAAGAACTCCTCCCAGAGAGCCAGTGTGGCTTCAGAGCTAACAGGAGCACCACCGACATGACATTTGTTCTCAGGCAGCTCCAAGAGAAATGCAGGGAACAGAACAAGGGTCTATATGTGACTTTTGTCGACCTTACCAGAGCTTTTGATACCGTTAGCAGGAACGGCCTGTAGCAAATCTTGGAATGTTTAGGATGTCCCCCAAGGTTCCTCAGTATGGTCATCCAGCTACATGAAGACCAGCAAGACCAAGTAAGCCACTGCAACGATCTCTCGGAGCCCTTCCCAATAGGCACAGGTGTAAAGCAAGGCTGTGTTCTCACGCCAACTCTCTTTATGATCTTCTTTAGTATGATGCTTCAAAGAGCCGCAGTAGATTTAGACGATGACGCTGGTGTCTACATCCGCTATCGCACCGATGGCAGCCTGTTCAACCTGAGGCGACTAAAGGCCCACTCCAAGACAATGGAAAAAACTTATCCGAGAGCTACTGTTTGCTGATGATGCTGCACTTGTCTCCCACTCGGTATCAGCTCTGCAGCATATGACGTCCTGCTTTGCGGAGGCTACCAAGCTATTCGGCCTAGAAGTTAGTCTGAAGAAGACAGAAGTTCTCCACCAGCCTGCACCCCAGGAACATTATCACCCTCCTTGCATCACCCTCCTGTGGGTGAATCAGTTTTGAAGACAGTCCAGCAGTTCAGCTACCTGGGGTGCATCATCTCCTCAGACGCCAAGATCGACAAGGAGATTGACAATAGACTGGCAAAGGCAAACCGTGCATTTGGCCGACTGCAGAAAAGAGTGTGGAGCAACAAGCATCTGAAAAAAGGCACAAAGATCAATGTTTACAAAGCGGTTGTGATGACAACCCTCATCTATGGCTCCGAATCGTGGGTATTATACCATCATCATCTGCAACTCCTTGAGCGCTTTCATCAGCGCTGCCTTCGCAACATCCTCAACATCCACTGGAGTGACTTTGTGACCAACACTGAAGTCCTCAAGTGGGTGGAGGTTACAAGCATCGAGGCATTGCTGTTGAAGACGCAGCTGCGCTGGGCAGGGCATATCTCCAGGATGGAAAACCACTGCCTTCCCAAGATTGCCCTGTATTGCGAACTTTCCACCGGCCATAGAAATAGAGGGGCACCAAAGAAGAGGTTCAAGGACTCCTTGAAGAAATCCCTTGATACCTGTTGCATTAACCATCACCAGTGGTCTGACCTAGCCTCAGATCGCAAAGCATGGAGGCACACCATCCACCAGGCTGTCTCTTCCTTTGAGAACACACGCATAGCTGGTCTTGAGGACAAAAGGAGATTGAGGAAGAATCGTACTGCTACAGCACCAACCCCAAATCAGACTTTTCCCTGCAGCCACTGTGGCCGGACCTGCCTGTCCCACATTGGTCTTGTCAGCCACCAGCGAGCCTGCAGCAGACGCGGACTACTGCACCTTTCTTAAATCTTCGTTCGCCAAGTCAAGCCGAGAGAGAGAGAGGTAGAAGGGATGACATCAGACCAAATAGCCCTTCTGATCACAGTCTAAGACAGGCAATTCAGTCACACTTTTGACAAAATTGTCTTGCTCTGAGTCAGTTCTGGCTGAGAAAGAGCAAAATGGAAAAAAAAAAACCCTCACTATAGATTATAAGCCCTACCCCATTGCATTGTAGGAAAAAATCTGGAATGAAAAGCAAATAACAACTTACATTCTGGACATTAATTGTATCCAAAATAAGAATTCTCAAATGAAAAGACCAAATGCTCTTTATCAAGATCTATGCTGCACTCAAAATCTTTATGTGGCATCTTGAGCCTATGAATTGGCTTAAGCTTCAGGGATTCAGCAACTGACTCTTACCACCACAAATAAAGCTGGGAGAGAGCTGGTTAGACCTGATATGCTTTAGAAAACAACATTAAAAATGTGATCAGTTGTGCTAGATATTCTCCATAAAGACATGAAAAAAGCCAACAATTTTAATATGTAAATATGGATTTCAAATGGGCAGCCCAATCCAGAGAACTGCCGTGTTGCTGTGCTTGAGTGCAGAACTAGTGTCGGCGGCCACAGTCAGCTCCCAAAGGGGAGATGTTATGGCACGCTTGGAGGGGAAGAGCGGCCCAATGAGCAAGAGAGAACCCGTCGCCATGGTGATTCCATCCAGGCACATTTCTTTCTTTTTTTAAAAAGGGTTTTTATTGGAAAAAAAGAGTTTACACACAAAGAGTAAAAACAAATTAACATACTAGAAATAAAAATAAAACAAACACAAATACCACCAACACTGTGGTCCCTGTAATATTCAATCGCATTTAAAAGTAGCCTCACATTCTGGTTCATTAATCGTCCTGGAACAAAGCCCGTTTGGTCTTCATGAATTAAGCCAGCTATTACTTTCTTTAATCTGTTTGCTAATATTGCTGCAAAGATCTTATAGTCGCTATTCAAGAGTGAAATTGGTCTATAATTTTTAATTTCCGATGCATCAGTCTCTTCTTTATGAATGAGCGTAATCAGAGCTTCTTTCCAAGAATCTGGGATCTCGCCTGTATTATGGGTGTTCTCAATTACTTTCTTGAAGGGTATCAATAATAAATCTTCAAAGGCTCTGAAAAACTCAATCGGAAGGCCATCTGGACCTGGAGTCTTGTTACTTTTTTGAGTTCTAATCACATAAACAATTTCCTGGATTGAGATGGGGTTCTCCAAACTTGCTTGTTGTTCCCATGTTAATTGTCTCATTTCAGCTCCCTTTATATAATCTTCTTGTTTTAGCTGTACGATCTTTTGCTCCTTATACAAATTCCGATAAAAATTTTGAATAATGTCTTTCATTTGAGAATTTTGAAACACATCCTCCTTAACTTCATTTTTCAGCATTTTTATAATCTTCTTCTCCTTTTCCTTCTTCAGTCTATAGGCCAGCCATCTGCTCACTTTGTTAGCATTTTCAAAATAATTTTGTCTTGTCCATTTTAATTTCTTCTCAATTTCTTCTGCCAAAAGAATATTTATCTGATGTTGGATCGAGATAATTTTGGCCTTTACCTCCCTTGGGTTACTAGTTTTCTGTTGTTTCTCATAATGCCTCAATTTTATTATAAGTTCATTATAAGATTTTCTTTGTTCTCTCTTCCTCTTCGTTGAATATCTGATAGCAACTCCTCTGAAAAAGGCCTTAAATGCATCCCATATGACTGGGATCTTCGTATCTTTCTCCAAGTTAAAGTTGAAGAATTCCTGAATCTCTTTTTTAGCTGCCTCCAAAAATTGAGTTTCTTTTAATATTTGCAAATTTAAAGACCAGCGAGGGTTTCTTGACTGTTCCTGAAGATTTAACAAAATTGGGCTATGATCAGCATACGATTGAGGGAGAATGTCAACTTGATTGATAGACAATATCATACTCAAGGATACCCATGACATATCTATTCTGGACCAGGATTTGTGCGAATGCGAGTAAAAAGTAAAGTCTGTTGTGTTCGGTTTTTTTGTTCTCCAGGCGTCCACTAAGTTTAATTCTTCTGCCATTTTCAAGAAAGAATTAGGTAATAAGTTCCGTTTCTTCTTTTTTTTTTTAGGATCATCATATTTTTTGTCCATTTTGATGTCAAATATTGCATTGTAATCTCCAACAATACAATACCTGTCAGAATCAAATTCTCTAAGTTTAAGATATAGTGCTTGGTAGAATTTTTCTTGATTTTCGTTAGGGGCATAAATGTTCCCAAGAATTGTTTTGAAACCATTTAATTCCAGCTCAACTATAATAATTCTTCCTTGTTCATCCGAATATAGGCAGCTGGACTTAATGTGATGAGATACAAAAATAGCTACCCCCTTCTTTTTTTTAACAGGATCACATGAAGAGTATAAGATGCCCAATTTCTTGTTTTCCAAGTACTTTCCATCATCTTTCTTAATATGAGTTTCTTGCAAACAGATATTTGCGCACCAGATTTTTTCAATTGCTGAAAAGTTCTCTTCCTCTTTCCGGGTTCATTTAAGCCATTGACGTTCAAAGAAAGTATTTTATATAATATAATATATAATAAATTTTATTTGTACCCCGCCCTCCCCTGCCGAAGCAGGCTCAGGGCGGCTAACAATACGATGACCAATGGTGCACCAAACAATAAAACAGTTACATTAGAAACATTAAATTAAACATTAGTTAACCTTAAAAACCTGTTAAACAATTAACTAAAACATATTATAACACTATCCTTGACGCTCTTCTAGTTAGTACTGATGGCGGATTTTCTTCGTTGTCGGTATAATTCAGTTATTCATAAAAGCTAATTTAAAAAGGGTGGTCTTGCAGGCCCTGCGGAACTGATCAAGGTTCCGCAGGGCCCGCACCTCCTCTGGGAGTTGGTTCCAGAGATATGGGGCTGCGGCCGAAAAGGCCCGAGAGCGAGTATTCTGTAGTTTAATTTGTCTTGGCCCAGGGGTAGTCAGTCTGTTCTTTCCTACTGACCTCAGTGCTCTCTGGGGTTCATACGGGGAGAGACGGTCCTTCAGGTAGGCTGGTCCTCGGCCATATAGGGCTTTAAAGGTGATAACCAGCACTTTGTACTGGACCCGGTATACAATCGGTAACCAGTGCAGTTCGCGTAGCCCCGGCCGTACATGTTCCCATCTTGGGAGACCGAGCAACAGCCTGGCCGCCGCGTTCTGCACTAGCTGTAACTTCCGGGTCCGGCACAGAGGCAGCCCCATGTAGAGGGCGTTTTAGTTCCCATCTTAGAATTCATTTTGGTAGATCAATACTACCAGGTATCTTAGCTAAGTCTTTCCTGCTCTGGAGCCTAGTCTTAACCTTCTCTGGTTCCTTTTTAGGAGTCTCGTCATCTGTAGGTTTCTTAGCTCCTTCTACTTCTTGTTCTTCTCCTGACTCAGATCCATTTCGCTTCACAAACTCATCGCAGAATTCTTCCATCTTTGCCTCTGTAGTGATGTTATATCTCTTGGCTTGAAATGTGAAAAAGAGGCCTTGCGGAATAAGCCATCTGAACTGGATGTCATGTTTCATTAACCAGGTAGACAATTTCTTGAATTTGAACCTCCGTTGTCGCACACTCCAGGGTATCTCTTTCAAAATTTTGATCTTTATTCCCTTCCAGTTCATCTCACATTCTCTTGCTTTTCGCAGAATCCTTTCCGTGGTTTCTGGACGGACAAACTTCACTTGCACCTCCCTAGGAAGTTTAAATTTTCTTGTGTAGTTTGAAGACACTCTTTTGGCCCAAAGGATATCCCTTGGGCCTTCTTCCAATAGATCTTCTTCATCAACTATCAAAATATCTGTGATTTTACTGGTTATATCTTCCTCCTTTTCTTCTGGTAGGTTTTGAAAGCGGAGAATAGTTGCCGCCTTCTCCATTTCCAGTCTCATCACTCGTTCTTCCAACTCCAATAATCCTGTTTGGTTTTCTCTGACTATATTAGTTGTTTGTTTATCTCGATCTTCCATTCTCTCAACTTTAGCCGTTAAATCATGAACTTGTTGTGTGTTAGCCAGCAGCTGCTTTTGGAACTCTACCAATTGGTCATTTGTTTTCTTGATCTGACTCATCAAGTCTGTTTTCAGCCCATCCAGAGCCTCTTGGTTCTGTTTGAATCCAGCTGTGACAGTATTCTGTAGTTTTTCCAAAGAATCTTGGTTGACAGAAACTGGAACTGCCTTACTTCCCCCAGCAGGGGGAGTACCTTGCAAATATTTTTTAATCTTTGTTTCCGTCATGTTGATACTAATAGAGTTTAAAAATATATTCTTATTCCCAACCTCTTGCTTATTATTTTACTGTACTCTCAATTCCTTAATTCATCAACAACAACCACCCACCTAATAATTTTGACCCAATTTTAAGATATATATCCAAGTTTTCAATATCTCAGTAAATCTATAAGCCAATAAAATAATCAGTGTTCAATAAGGCAATTCAGTAAGTACAGTCAGTAGTTCAATAATGCAATAAGGTATCCAATAATCAATAAAACAACAAAATAGAAAGTTTGGTTCAGTTCATTTGAGGCAATACTTTGGTAACACACTTGTTTAAGCTTAACAGTAGGCTATTAGTGATGAAGGGGGGGGGGGGGTAATAACAAAACAATGGAAAAGAAAAAACACTAGTCCTGCTATTAAAAATAATCCTTCTCTCTCTTACTCTTTCTTCTTTCTTCCTTCTTCCTTCTTGCTTGTTAATAACTGATGTCCATTAATTTTCCTTCCATGTTCTATGTTCTAAGATTCTTGTTTCTAAAGTTCTAAAAGTTCTAATGCTCTGAAGGCTCTAAGAAAGTCCAAAGTTCCTCAGAAATCTAAACGATCCTTGACTCTTGTACGCCAAAAGGTTAAGTAAAGACCCAATTATACGTCTGATTCTATTCCAAGTGCTTGTCAGCGCCAACCCCAATCTTCAGCGAAGAGCAGCCGCAGCCGGAGCCGCTCAGAACTACCGCTTCGCTCTTTAAACCTTTCCCCAGATCGCTCCCATAAACAAAAAGACAAAACTGATCCTCTTCGAAAGAAAGTAGAAAACAAAGTTGCTGCAGCCATAGAAGTAGTAGAGGCACAAACTGGATTAAGAAGGAAGAGAGGGGGGGGGTAGAATTCTTGGAAATACAGTCTGCCGCGGCTCACCTCCTGCACCTCCTGTGCTCTTCTTCCTGGAAGAAAACTTCCAGCACGTCCGCCATTACAAACAGTTTCCCCGTCGCTTTGTCTCCTCCCGCAATTCTTTCTCCCCGACACAGCTACCAGCCTCTTAGTCTCGTGGAGCTCAAAGATCTTTTCCTCCAGATCCCCCAAACTCTCTCCTTCCCCTTCAGCTTCCCCTTCATGGCTGTCACAACGCCTCCTCCGCCGTTCCCCGTCGCTCACTCACCAAGCCTCCGCAAGCCGTCGCAAAGCCGCCATGCCACATCAGCCGCTCACAACTTCGCCCAGCACACACAAGCCGCGCCGCGGCTCACCGGCCCCAGCACACCAGCAACCACCGCTCTCAGCTCGCCTTCCTCTCTTGTGGGTCGCTGTCGGTCTGCATGGATTTGCAAAGGTAACAGGGCCCCTCTGAAAAGACTCACTTTGGGATGTTCTTAAGGGAGTTTCGCTTCCTCTCCAAACCCCCTTCTCCGGCGGCCCAGTTCGGCACCAAGGTGTTGAATAGGGTAGCGGTCAGGGGGAAAACTGGCACTGGGTGCGGAGCCTCCACTCCACTCCCGCATCCAGAAAGCCCCCCAGGCTTCGGAGCGTCCCCAGACAGCTCCTTAAGGAGTGCTTCCCAGCCGAGAAGCCCCCTCAACTACCCTTCAAACAGAGTTCCCTCTCAAGAGATGAAAGGGAGCTCCGCTTCACTCGGCCATCTTTCCGGAAGTCCCCATCCAGGCACATTTCATTGGCCCTCTGCCGAGGCAGGGGTGGGGGAGGCACAGGCTCGCGTGGGGCCACGGGATTGGCCAGCCCATTGCACATAACTGGGCGAGGGGACGGAAAGCCCATGCCTGAGAGACCATCAATCCCCTCACTCCCTCCCACTGTCAGATACTCTGCCAATGGCAGGCAGGTGGGCAGAGGCATGCACAGACAAGCAGGAAGTACCAAGTGCAGGTGTTCGCTGTCCTAGACAGTGGCTGGATTGTGCGTCTGGGAGTGGGCAGACCAAGTCCAAAAGACACCTTCCCTGGGGGCTGCAGAACTCAGAGTACAAGCCGCTGGGCATGCATCCACTTCAGCAGCCCCCCGCCTTAATGCCCTGTGCACAACAGCCCTGTGGGGTTGGGTAGCCCGTACCCCCCCCCCAAAAAAACCAAGTCTGCCCACCCTCCCAGGCATTCCCTCGGAGAGGCCACTGACGGGGGTGGGGGTTGCCCAGGGAATGTGCAGCAGATGTCAAGCAGGAGAGACAACAGAGGGCACAGATCAGACTTTATTTTTTAGGAACAGAGTGCAACTGTCCCCCTGGTGCATGCTGGGCAGTGTCGCTGTGGGTGGGGCTCCATTCAGAGCAGCGGGAAGAAACAGCTGAGGGAGTGGAAGGGGGGATGGAGTGACACAAGCAGAAGCCTGTGTTGGATTCCCACCAGCAAAACAGAGACAGACATCAAGAGCACCTGCAGGTGCAGCAGCTGGAGGGCGAGACTGCATTTCAGCTGACTGCTCTCTTAAAGGGACTGACCTACCTCCCCGCATCAGGGCAGCTGCCACACCACACCCCCGTGCCCTGCCAGGGGTTCGGAAAGCGGCAGAGGGCAGACGAAAGAAAGGGAGCTGGCAGCAGCACAGGGTAGCAGGCTCAGCAAATGCCCCCTGCTGGAGCCCACTGCCTGGTTCAAGTGCCAGAGATGCTCGCACACCGAGCGGTCAAGAGCAAGGGAGGGGGAGGACAGGGGGCACAGTGGAACTTACCAGCCATGGGCAACTGTCCTTGCATGCAGAGCCTCTGGGAGCCCGGAACCTGCGGAGACCTGGAAACAAGAACAGCCCCAGAGGAGAGACCTCTCTCTCCCCCTCGCAAGTCAAAGATACTGTCAAAGCAACCACACAGTGCAAAACTCATCACCAACATGCCTGCCTGTCCTTCACTCTGAGTCTGTATGGCCGGGAGCTCACCAGCATAGCTTCCCGGCCTAGGGGTGTGCAAAAAATGTTTTGGAAAAAATCGGATTCGGAAATATACAGGGCCAAAAAATTCGGAATACCATATATTTCTGAATACCAGTACTCGGAATAGACGTATATACGGTAGATGCACGGCTATTTCCAAAAATACGGCCCCATTATACTCTATGGCCATTGAAATCAATGGCAAAATAGGATACATTGGAAGCCACCTGGAGGGGAGGGGGTTTGAGGGAGAGCCCCCAAATTTGCAGGGGACCTGCAGGGGACTCTCCTCTACAAACCCCCCAAGTCCCAAAAATATTGGGCCAGGGGGTCCCATTCCAGGGACACCCAAAGAGTGTGCCCCTATTCCACCATTATACCCTATGGGCCATCGAAATCAATGGCAACATAGGGCATAATTAGAGGCTACTGGGGGGGCAGAGGTTTTGAGGGAGAGTCCCCAAAACTGCAGGGAACTCGCAGGGGACTCTCCCCTACAAAACCTCCAAGTCCCAAAAAGATTGGGCCAGGGGGTCCAATTCCTGGGGCACCCAAAGCCAAACCTAACTTCACACCACAGAATCTCTATAGGACCCAAGTGCACTACATCCATCTATCTACTCTATGAACCCTGCTGGCCTGGAACCAATATAAACCCAGTTGCCGTCACTGCCACACAAAACACAATCTGCTCAATGTCTGTTCTGCAGACCTGGCTGCAGCAAACCCAGATGCCAGCTCTCCAACATGGGGAGAGCTGACCAAGCACAACAAGCATGCTGGTTCTGGGTCTCTCACCAAGGTGCCAGCTTCCCTGCCACAGAACACACAACCTACAGATGCCAGCTCTCCAGCCCTGCCCCAAACAACATGGGGAGAGCTAGCCAAGCACAACAAACATACTGGTTCTAGCACTAGTTATGCTGGTGTCCGAGGTGTACCTGTAAGTTCCTAGCACAGGTTTGAGCCTTTCAATCCTTATCTCTCATGTTGGTGTAAACAAGCCTAATATAGATTCATTTGCAGGAAAAACATAAAGTTGAAGAAACCATTTTCATCTCCGAGTGGGAGTGGTGTTCATTCCATCTGGTTATGGGACTGTTGTACATGGAGTTTTTAAACTGATCAATACTTTGAAAATCCAAGCAGACTCTTTTTTAAAAAAATCTTCCTTGCTGAAACTCATAAAAGATTCATTTTTTGCCAACACCTGAGACAAATCAATGGTTAAGGTAATGAGATCTTATGCTTTGACAGATCATGTTATTAGAAGGGTGAAATGTAGGAGTTTTATGAGCTCCTTTCTGTTGAACTGGGAGTTGCATGCTTTGAAATATTAGCTGTGTGTGTGTGTGTGGATTTAGATCATGCACATAGTCCTCGTGGACAAAGAAGAAGCATTAACATCTATATGTTCCTTTAGAATCAGCCCTTTAGGATTTGAGTTGTTTGTCATTTTATAATATACTAGTATTACACTGACTAAGGTGATTTCTTATGAAAATTGCTATTCAGTCATTTTACATGCTGAATTTCAGAAAATGTATGCTGGATCCAAGATAAGAAAAGAATTTCAGAAGAAAAAAAAAAGAATCAAAGTAGCTTTTAATAATAATAAAAAACTGGGTACTTATGGAAAAGCCAGAAGTGCACATAAAGTCTATAGGCATTCCAGGATGCAGTAGCAAAACCCAGATTTTTTTTCATGGAACTGACAATTTCTTTTAGTGTCATGTACTAATCCATTATGTAAGCCAAAATGCCCTCAAAACGAGGTTGGGGAATTGTCAGGTGGGCACCTGGCTCACTCAGGATCTTTTTACCTGTGTATACAGGATTCCACGTCCAGAAAAGTAATGCTTAAAATATTAGGGACTCTAATTAAGTAAAACAATTATAATTTATTAAGAAAAATATAGGCTTCCATACAAGATAAAATACTCATAAAAACACACATTCAGTCCTAGGAAACATAGATAGAGAGATAGGGGAACACATGGGTAGACAAACAGGGCGATATTTACCTATCATAGTCTTCGAGGAAAGTTCCAATGGCGACAAGCAAAGAAGTGGGAGAAGGACTGATCAGGAATCGGGGATTGAACTATGCAGCAGAAGTTGGGATACTGATAGAAACACACCTGTGGGTAGCTAGTCCACAGATTATAAGGACTCTCTTGAGCCCTTAGGGTATGGGAGGTACAAGGGAGGAAGAAGGTGGTCAGCTGGTGCATGACCTCACAAAAAGGGGAGGTTTCTCAGTGACCATAAGGGCTGGACTACTGCGACAACCAATAGAAAGTTCATTGGTGGCACCTAATTGGGTGCTTGCTCTTGACCAATGGGCTTGCCTGGATCCTGGATACCTGAGAGAACTTTCAGGTTGAACTGGACCAGGGGGAGGCTCCAAAATGACAGTTGGGAAGAAGAATAGAGAGATTACTGGGTGGGGAGATGCTTATTACTAATGGATTTATCTAAAAGGGTGACAATAGAGAGTCAAATTATGGCCTAGGTAACACCCAGTTTGTACAAAGGAACTTGGCTCTGGTTGAAGATGGTCTTCCTCTTCTTCTGTCTTCTCCTTGGCACTAGTCTATGTTTTGAGTTCCGTCAAACAAAGAAAGTAGCGGTTGGATGATTAATCACTACTGGGGTGGGTAGGTTGCTTGCAGGCATAGGTGACATCTGGTGTGTACGTGAGCCATCTACTTCGCTGGAATGATGTCAAGCCTGGTAGGAAGATGGCTGCTTGTGGTGTTAGCCCTCCACGGTGGATTCCATGGTCAGAGCTTCAAAACCGTTCGCCTGGATAGCTCCTGGCGGCGTAGTCCCTTCTGTTCCACGGCTGAGATGGACATCATTCGGAACGATGGGAAGTCTTCCGTTCTCCTGGTGGGCACTCTTGTACCGGTCTAGAGTGCCTTTGTAGCGTTATGTCTGCTAGTACTGCATAAGTCCCTTTTGCCCCTGGATAGATTTACCCACACTCTCTGGCCAGACGTGTGTGAGTCACTTCTCCAGGTGCTCTGGCAACCGAGCTGGTAATCACGATGTTCAGTAAGGGTTTTTTTCCTCACAATTAGTTTCATGGAACCATATTGGAACTATTATCCCATAACACAAAGAAAACCATGCCAGGAGCACCTAGGAGACAAATTTGGTTTTACACTTCTTTCTGTTACTACTACCACCAGGATCAATGGCATGAGCACCTATCATTTATGTCAATATCATATATCATACAAAGAAAGAAGTATTAGCAATGTGCGAGTAGGAACCCACAAGTACTTGCGGGAGGAATCTTATTTTCCCCTCCCCAACTATCTCCTCTTTCCCTTTCCTGAAAGCCCTCATAGTGCCAGTTTGGTGTAGAGAGCCAGTTTGGTGTAGTGGTTAAGTCCATGGACTCTTATTTAGGAGAACCGGGTTTGATTCCCTACTCCTCCACTTGCATCTGCTGGAATGGCCTTGGGTCAGTCATAGCTTTTGTAGGAGTTGTCCTTGAAAGGGCAGCTGCTGTATAGTAAAAGCTCTTTCAGCCCCACCTACCTCACAGGATTTCTGTTGTGTGGGGGGAAGAAGGTAAAGGAGATGGTGAACACTCTTAGACTCTGAGATTCAGAGTATAGGGTGGGATATAAATCTAAATCCAATAGCCTCTCCCCTTTTCCTGCTTCCGTCTATCCTTCTAGGGTTGTCAACCTCCAGGTAGGGGCTGAAGATGTCCTGGAATCACAGCAGATCTCTCAAACCCCTCTTAAGGTTGTGTCGTGTCTGGCGTTCATCCCGGAAAGTACAGCACAGTGCGCCTGTGGGCGGTGCCTGGAAGGGACGAACACAGCCTGCCTATGATGATCAGTGGTGGGAAGTTTAACTAGCCAGGATTGGACCTGACCAGGAAGAAGGTTGTTCGGGAAAATGTATATAACAGGGGACCTAGCCCCGCCATGTTGTCTTTGTGATGTACTCGCTAATAAAGCATGTTGCCATCTGAACTCTCTGACTTCAGTACATTACACTGGCGACGAGGATGGGATACCGGTGAGCAGAGAGCAGTCTCCAGCTGCCCACAAGCCCTGCGATCCGAGCTTTAGTGCTCCTGCGGCCGAGGTCATGGCTACAGCTCCCAGACAAACCCTACCGGCATTCAACGTCACCCGGCCCAACTTATGGGAATCATGGGTGGACCAGATCAACTACTACATAGAGCTGCACAAAATGAAGTGACTCATCATGCCTACCACCCTCGCAAGGGCAACCTACAACCAGCTGGTCAAGGCGATGACGAACCACATGACGCCACAGCTGTGCCGTCTCACACAAAGGCACACGTTCTACATGAGACACCAGAGACAAGCTGAGTTCGCCGCCAAGTATCTTGCAGAGCTCTGTGGATTAGCCCTGAAATGAGATTTCACAGGGGACCTGGAAAAGATCCTGCTGGACCGTTTTGCGGTTGGCATCTGGGAGGAGAAAATGCGCTGAAAGTTGCTAGTGTAGAAGGACACAGACATTGACCCTGCAAAAGTGCTCCAACAGGCAACCACCTTTGAACAAATGCACACCAGCCCTTCCACGAACCAGGCCGCTGCCGCCTCGATCTCGGATGGCTCCGACGAGGAAGGGGCACATCAGCTTCGCCGCCTGCCATGCAGCGGGCTGAAAACACCAAACCAACCACGGGCAGCGAAGAAGCCAAGTGCCAAGTGCACCAGCTGTGGGGACCCACACGAGCACCAAGACTGCCCCTACCGTAATGTGGACTGAAGAAACTGCAGAAAAGTGGGCCACATCACCTGAGTTTGCAGGGCCAGACCCAACAGGAGGCCCCATTCCGCACACCACAACTCAACAGATGCACATACGATGGCCGCAAACAGCATACAGGTAATGGACTTGCCCCAGGGTACCCCCGACAAGGTCAAAGGGCATGTCTTGATCAAGGAGGGTCCCTGCCAGATGGAATTGGACACGGGATCCTCCATCTCCATTATTTCAGAGGAGACCCTCAGTCAACTCTGCCCCCACAACCGGCCGGCCCTGTGGCCCGTAGAGTTCATATTGCGGGACTTTCAAAAGAATCCAGTGCAGATCATGGGGTGGGCCAGAGTTCGGGTGGAGTTCAAAAATTTTAAAGGGGCCCTAGACATTCTTATGGTGAAGTGCTGGCTCACCACCCTATTGGGATTGGCTTGGTTTAATCCCCTAGGCATCAAAATTGTAGGGGCAGACCACATATAGGCCCACAATTTTGACCAAGTGTGCCGGGAGTTCCCGGAAATATTCGATGGGGCTCTGGGAATGTACATGGGGCCACATATCGCATTGCAGCTGGATCTCTGTTGTATAAGAGCCGGAACCTGCCTGTGTATATTTATGAGTTTTTGAGTTATGTTTTATTCATACATTATTAACTTATTGTTGTATTTTAACTGTTTTACCATGAGTGTGATCTGCCCTGAGCCCTTATGGGAAAGGGTGGAATATAAATCAACCAAATAAATAAATAAATAAATAAATAAACTCGACCTACAAGTTGAAAAGGAACACTACAAATCCTCTTTTAAAATGGATTCTTCTGTCCAAGAAAGTTTTTGCTACATACCTAGTGCTAATGTACAAAATATCATACATAATTTAATTTTATATCAAGTAGTGCTAAAATATCATTTAAAAACTACAGCCCTATGGTTTTGCATATGAGTACTTAATCTTAATATAAAGAAAACTAGGGTAATCAATAAATTTTTGAATATGAGTCACTTTAGATAGCCATTATTGATCAGGACCAATTCCAGGTTTTTCGGGGCCTTGTGCAGAGTGTTCCTAGGGTTCCCCTCCCCTGTTCTATCTTCCACCAGGCCCCTAAACAGCCCCTCCTTCTCTCCTGACTGCATGCCTCTCATCTGTCTGTGTGTCCTTCCCCTGCTCATCCCTCTGCCTATGCTCACCACTGCCTCAGTGGCACTGGGCAGTGTGCATACATGTGAGCACAGTGGAGCACCAGCAAATAAATGAGTGGGGGAGAGTCAACAGTAGCGGGCCTTGACAGTAGTCTTGGGCTCTGGCAGCTTTGCCATATCAGGATATGCTGATGCTGGCCCTGTTATGAATCCTGAAACCAAGCAGATTTTCCTCCACCTCCCAAAAAAGGGGGGAGGAATTCCAAAGGAATAAATTGGAATGTGTTCTAGGTTGGTATTGCTGCTCCTAGTTACCTAAGCTGTGTTTGGGACTACGCCTATTTACATAAACTGTGCCTGGAATCAGCCAGCAGTTTCACACCTTCCATTTTTCAAGTGGAAATCAACATAGTGTCATTTTATGTCAGATTGAGAGAGGAAATCTCTTTCTGGACCTACCATAACAGTTATGAATCTTCAGTACCTTCTCTCAAAATAATTTTGCTAGTGTTATCAATGCTCTTTTGCTTCTCTTATGGTCTTATCAACTTTGCTTATTGCACAGGGGATTTCATTGCACTCTGGTCCCCCAACAGGACATACAGTGGCACTTCTATACAATTCAATTAGCAATTTATATTAGTATTTTCAGTAGGTTGTAGGAAGTTATTATTTTTAATTTCTGTATCATTGCTGTTTCCAGTCCTCCTTTGAATTTTACTTTTTCTTTGTGCAAATTTAACTTGCAGTTCTTTACTTTTGCACCATTTTCTCTTTCTATGTACTGCATTTTCTTCAAAAATTCATGCATTTTCCAACATTATACAGCATGAGCAAATCAGTGTTAAATTAATATTATTTTTGACATTTAATTTACATATATATTGTACATTAAAGCTGTACAACATGTGTATATAATACATATGAATCTACAAACCCAGGAGCCAAAAGCACAGATTGGAAGACTGAAGGCAATGAGAAAAATATAAATATAAAAAAATATATATATAAATGAAACAGAAAATATTTGCTTATCCAGATCTTGGAAGCTAAGCAGAGTTGGCCCTTGTCAATATTTGGATGAAAGACCACCAAGGGATACCAGTGTCACAACAGAGGCAAGCAATGGCCTCTGAATGTCCCTTGGCTTGAAAACCCTACAGGGTTGCTGTAGGTAATCTGTGACTTGAAAGAAAAGAAAAATGTCTTAGGAAATAAAGAGTTGGTTTTATACCCTGACCTTCAGTGTCTGAAGGCTTATAATCATCTTCCCTTCATCTTCCCACAACAGACACTCTGTGAGGTAGGTGACGCTGAGAGTGTTCTATGAGAACTGTGACTGACCCAAGGTCACCCAGCCGGCCTTATGTGCAGGAGTGGGGAATCAAGCCCAGTTCTCCAGATTAGAGTCTACCACTCTTAACCACTACACCAAACTGACTCTTCAAGAGGTGTGGTCTCCCACTCCTGGAATGTCAACAGTTAAACTTCTTTCTAGATTTTCAAGCTACTCTAAATCTGTGTAGAAATTTCAGTGTATGTTATTCCTTCCCCCACCCTTGCTCTCTCCATGCCTTCCTCATATATTGTGAGACTCTTCCTTGGTGGAGTTCTTGGCTGAGTCCAGCTACAATGACAATATTATGACCAGAGAGAGAAAAAAGAGCTGGCTGAATTTGAGTTGCAAGTATAAAGTGCATGTTTTGATGTATTAGCATGTTCAAAGTAGCATGCCTGAGATTCAAAGTTTTTTAATTTCCACTTGACTAGTTAAGACTAGACAGACTTTAGTAACTGTTTCCAGCATGTAAGGAGAGAAAATTAGATAGAACATCATCATTTTCTGTTCAGTCAGCACTAGTTCAGGCATCACATATTCCATCAAACACCACCTTCTTTCTCTACCCCTCATTCCCCAGCCATTACTACATAAGTACTCAGTTTTGTAATTCATGATTCCGTGGGCAATGTTTATGAAAAACAGGGATGCCAAGTGCTTTGCTTCTTATCCCTTGATGCTTGTGAACTAGACTGAACAATTTTAGGTAGAAAAAGCTGCCAACTCTTAGCCAGTAGGTGCCTCCCAAATTGTTCTACATAAAGGAAAAAAAGCCAGTACAATACAATACAATACAATTAAAAGGAGAGCATAGGGGTTCAAACTAAATTTAATTATACTTCCAAATCCCTCCTTTCCCAAATGAACCACAATACATTGTGTGTTTTGATTTTGATTCTGAATATCAAAATCTAGCAGAACAAAGGCTTCATAAAACCATTTTTTGTTTGCCATATACCTGTTTCTAGGATCTGAATTTTTCCTCCTTCATACACATTTCTCTTTACAAGATATGAATACAGAACTGAAACAACAGTTAAAAATACATCCTTGCAATGTTGTAATGGTCCAACTTATATTTGACAAGCTATGTCATTATCAAAGAACTTCTTAAAAGTAACAAATACTTTTTTTCCTCCCTGGGATACTGCGATATTGGGTCTCAGTTTTCACATGTAGAGTTGCTTTCCTTGAAAGTACAGAGGTGGGGAAATTGAGTTCCATACCACCTCCCTGCAGAGAAAGAGAGCTAGTTACCTTTCCTGAGGTATCAAATTTGGTTGTAAGACACAATTTTCATATGAGATCACTTTCCAATAAGTGATCCACCCCTGAAAATACTGAGATTTTACAGCCAATAAATGTTTGAATTGGGATCACAAAGTGTTCATGGTCCTGGAAAGAAAGAGATCATTTAGAGCCAAAAATGTGTGGTAGGAAGGGAAGACTTTTTACTGCCTCATAAATGATGCATGTTAGCTTTACTATGAATAAAAGATACCAATTTTCTGAGACAAATAGATATTAGAGGATAATCAATCATTTATGTCATTTAATCCAGCACAAGAACCAGTAGGAAATTAGACCCTAAAGCTTTCCTTTTGTGCTAATTCCTTTTGAGGTTCTTTAACATTTGTTTTCGTAGCTTAGATGATATTCAGGATAAATGATAATAAACTATCAAAAATGATGCATTAATGAATAGGTTATATACATCTTGGACAGCCAAAGGCAATGGCTCTTTTTTCCTTAGGGATATTGAGCTGTTCTATTTGGCTAAATGAATATGTGGGCCTCTGCAGGAGTATAAAAGTGATAATGAAGCTGGAATGTCATAGTAGTGCAAAACAAAGTTACAAGAGATCGTAGGAAAACCAAAATTGACTTACACTTGTGTTATTAGGGCACAGCAATGCAATTTAAAATGTCCTTTAGATTGTGGACATTTGTGCCTTAGAACAGAAAAAACACAAAGATAAATCAGCAGTTTTGTATACAGAAATGACATTGGATTTATCCAAAGCTATGAAAGATTGTAGCTTGAAAAATAATCAGTAAATCTCTATGTGGGAATGCACTTTGAACAATCCTTATTTGAAGATGCATGCATTTTAGCAGTGAAAACAAAATACAAGATTACATCTGAAAGGTTTCATTGAGCATAGGTTAAGGTCATATCATTTCCCATTCATGTTACAATCTTGGTCATGAGAGCAGATTGATGAGAGAAAAGAGTGAGGGTTATCTTTCTTATCTTCCACACTTTACACCATAAATTATTTTTTTCTTATAAGGCATGAACTTTCCACAAACTTTCAAGCAGCTCATAGGCAGTTCATGAGATTCATGAATTGATACATTTTGAGATAGACTATCTCCACAAAAACAAAATGTTTACCAAACTTCTTGTCAGTTTCAAGAGGTGTTCTTTTTTGTCCTTCCCATTTTCTTGTACAAGGCTTGCAAAATCCCCCCTCCCCCCCACAATTGCTTGCATTTATGATAGGGACTACAGTGCAGCCAAAACATTAGTGATTATCCCTACATGGTCTCTGTGTAGAATGTTCCTCATAGAAGACTAAGGAAAAAGAAAGCCAATGAGTTACCCTACATTCATACCAAGTCAAATAGTACATCATGTGTATGTGACAAAAAGTTGAATGAGCAACTGAATCCTTGGCAAATGTCAGATTTCCACTCCTCTCAAAACATATCCTGACAGCAGTGGCCCATTTGTCTTGTCAGGAAAAGCTTCTAGCGATGGTCACAGTTGTATCTATATTCTTGTGTTTGCCAGTGATTTCCAGGTGCCTCTTCTTAGCTGTCTATAATCATTTTTGGAAATTATATTAGAAGAATACTTCAGAGTCTGATAGTGGTTTGGACATTTGGTGGCTACAAAAAAACCAACAACTACATTTCTGCTCAATCCTAGCTATATTGTGCTCAGTGTGAAAAGAAGAGTGATGAAATGAGGGAATTACAATACGTACCCCTAAGTTTCTGCTATAGGTTTGAGCTGGCATTTCACTGGTGAAAAGTATACCATTGGCAATGGAGGTAATGTCCTTTAGTATACATAATCCAAAGAGGGACAGTGAATCCACATACTCAGATTTTTTACTACAATAGGACCAGAGAAATGCCAGAGATCATTTGCCTTTTGAAAACTTTTACGTTGCATGATTTGCAGTAATGAAATTAACCCAGTGATGTGTGGGTATTGTACTTGTGTGGTGAGGGAATACAAGACCTCTTGAAAATTGGTGCTTCGTATATCAGGGCTGAAAGCCAGCACACTCTCAAATTTCAAGAGCATATAAAGTTCCTTTATATAACTATAACAATCCTTACATAACAATTCCTTCAGGCTCTTGTTGCTCTTAGCCAGATCTCAGGAGTTGGCTTAATATCACAAGGACAAATAAGGAATTTTCCTTTGACAAGATATATACCTAGACTTCCAAATGTATATAGGTAATGTGGATCATACCCAGTGGGATGCTCTCAGATGATGACTTCCTCATATCCACATTTAATGATAAAAACTCACCACTAAAACAAAGCTGTGAATAGATCTTTGCTGCACGAGAAAACATAGCTCCTTCTTGTACATTAAACAGTCTTGGGAGGAGATATAAGGAGGAGATTGAGGGCATCATAGCATTTTGCAATCATTATAAAATGATGGTAATGAATTGGTGATGGCAACAGTTTGCTTTATCTTTTAACTGGGTTCAGGAGGGATGTAGAAGGACAATGTATCTTTACAGAGATACAGAGGCTCCAGAGGCTCACCGCTCAAGGGTGGTCGCACATGGGCATGTAAATGTAACTGTGTACCCCAAGCTTGCCTCCCCCCTCCCCTTGCTCAAAACTGGGCAGA
Organism: Heteronotia binoei; assembly: GCF_032191835.1. NCBI lineage: Eukaryota > Metazoa > Chordata > Lepidosauria > Squamata > Gekkonidae > Heteronotia > Heteronotia binoei. Next base: position 84,571,762 of record NC_083225.1, read on the forward strand.
GTGACTGCATCTTCACTACTTGCCCCTGGTAGCGAGTTCAGGCATGGGGCGGCATGAGCCATGCAGTTCATTGCCACTGCCCCTGCATGCCACTGGAGGCCCTGTCCACTGTTGGTCTGTCCTTTGCCTTGTTCCCACCCCTGGCAGGTGCTGCATTGCCTGTGGGGAGGCAGGTCAGCAACTGTTCCTTTAAGAGAGTCCCTGGCTAAAACACAGCCTCATGCTGCAGCTGCCATGGCTGAGGAAATACAAGCAAGCCAGGAATACCTTAATCCAAGATAGGTGGGTGAGTGTTGGCTGGTCCCATCATGTGCTGAGGGTTTTTTTTGTCAAACCCCCCCCCCTCCCCGCTGCCCCTATCAGGACAAGGACATCCATGGCTGAAAATGGCATGGCACTCCTCTGTTACCTGAATTTCCCTAAAAAAGAGTTCTGGGGAATTTAGCATGGTGGGCAATCAAGCCACAGCAAGATCTTGAGAATCTGTATATACAGAAGGCGTCTGCTTTGGAAATCACCCAATAACGAGTAGATTTTAATAATCAAGGGGGTTTTATTATAAAATACAAACAAACATACACGGGTATAAAATCACACAACAGTCATACAGGCCTAATAAAATAGGGTTGAAATAGATAGGGGTATACACACGGGTAGACAAACAGGGTAATAATTACCTATCGTAGTCTTCAAGGAAGGCTCCAATGGTAACGAAAAAGGGAGTGGGGGAGATGACCCTCAACTGATCAGGTATCGGGGCATATCTAAACAGCAGGGTAGGGGTACTGTCAGAGGTGCACTTGTGGGGTGTAGGGTCAGAGTTTATAAGATCTTCCTTAAGCCCTTAGGGGGTAGGAGGGCAGAGGATTATGACATGAGGTCAGATGGGGCATGATGCAGTGTCACATGGTGTGTTACCTCAGGAAAATGGGAGGCTCCACAATGACAGTTTGAGCAAGGCATGGGTGTAGGTATGGGTGGAGGGGATTAAACAAGCTATCCAAACTTATCTAAAAGTGACAATAGAGGGCCAAATTGGTATCTAAAGTGACACCCGATCTACACAAAGAACTCTGGTTCTGGGTGAAGCTGGTCTTCCTCTTCTTGCTCTTCTGGCTGGCACTGTCCTTTGTCTAAAGTTCCATTTGACAAAGACTTGGGCGGTCCGGCAGGATCCACGCCTAAGCTAAGCGTGATTGTCTTATGTAGATGTTTGAAACAGCTGTTGAGTATGTGAGCCTCTTGCTTCTCTGTCATGGAGTCTGGCAGTGCAGGAAAATGGTTGCTGATGATGTTAGCCTAACAAAATGGCTTTCATGGACAAGGTTGGAAACCATTTGCCTGGATAGTTCCTGGTAGCATGACTTCTTCCACTTCAACGGCCAAGATGGTGCATGCACGGAGCGGCTGGGAACCTATCTGTACTTCTGGCTAGCACTCTTCCAGAGATATAGAGTGCTGTTGTAATGCTGAGACTGTTACTATTCACATAAGTCTCTTAGAAAATGGTAGGTAAAACCCATGTTTCACAGCAGATGTGTGTGAGTTGAAACTCCAGACACCCGGGCAACCAAACGGGTTATTACAACGTTTGTATAAATGAAAAATAGGGGGCTCTCCATCACACCTCCCTGAGTACAATGGGCCTCTTTCTCTGTTTTGCAGGTGCAAATTCAACAGAGAGGCTTCCGTTTGTGGCAATTTATTTTATTTTTATTTATTTTATTTGATTTGATTTATATCCCACCCTACCCCACTGAAGCGGGCCCTACCCCACCCCCCACTCTACTCAGCCAGCTGTTCCTGCCCTCCTCAGAGTGGAGCCTTGAGCCCTGCAAAACTTTCCAACTTCTACTTGGAATGCTGTTCCACTTGGTTCCAGTCTCTCCTGCTTGGCTTCTGCTTAGCTCCTCTCTGCCCCTCTCCCTCCCCACCCCCTCTGGCACTCTGTCAGTGGGCTCCCCGAGGAAATGTCTCGGTAGGCAGGCTCACTTGTTTCTTGGGGTGGGGGAACTATGAGCCACCTCACTGCTATGAGACTGGACATGGGAGTGACAGTGTATGCATAGGAAGTTCCCCTGTATGAGTAAACTGTAGAGTACAACTCCAGAAGCTGTGATAAAGAGACAAACTCCAAACAGCCAGTGAACAGTTATATTTGGGTATATACGTTAGAGGCAGTCAAAGGCAGTCCAATGGTTCATACACATAAAGCAGTCCTTCCAAGATACAGTACCAAATCAGTGTCCAGTAAGAGAAGTCAAGAATCCAGTCCATACATTACATAAGCCAGTCTTATCCAGTCCTCCAGAGTAACAGTATAACAGCCAAGATGTTTCTCCTTCTCTCACGCACGTCCTTCTCCTCCTTCTCATCACCCACACTAGCTGAGAGCAAGGCTGCTACTATTATGGTGCAGCTATCCAATCCCATTACTGATTGCTAAACAAGCTGCACCTGTTACTCTCGTGACTATCATCACCCCTGTATAGCTTAGTTACATAATCATGATTCAGCAGTTTTGTTCCCTTAAAGAACTATAACTCTGACAGGGAGGGGGGTCTTTGCCCCACACATCCCATGGGAGGAAGGGTGGCCTTCAGACAGGTGTAACACCTTAGCCTGGCCAATCCCATGGGACTGTTGTGCTCATAGCACAACCTACAGCAGTGGGGAGGGGTGCTAATGGAGTGGATTCATGGCTGGTGTCTCACACTCTGAGTTCTGCAGTCCCCGGGGGAGGAGTTCCATACACACAGCAAGGGGTGTCAGGGTGACACAGAGAGTCTCAGAGGCTGTATTGGGGGAGCCCTGGCAGGAGGCAGACTTGTATTCTTCACTGGGGGAATACCTATGTCCCATATTGGCATGCAGGGAAAGCAGATGACTTTGACCACTGCCTGTGATTGGCCAAGTTCTCTGTCAGGGGGTGGGGTGGGAGAGGCAATTAGCCTCTCCAGGACAGCCTCTCCCCACCCCTGAGTGTCATGTGCCACGTCACCTGCGCCATGACTAGCCAATTTGGGGGGTCTGGGATAGCCCCCCCTCCTGCTGCCTCCTCCTTGGCCATGCGCTAGGAGAGAGCAACAGACTTGCCATGGTGACAGTCCCTCATGCAGCAAGCTACGTTTCATCCCTCTCCCCACCCCCTTGCCTGAGTGGAACTAAGCCCTTAAGAAGTGGCTGAGTGGAGACTCAATTACACCATGGCCAGCCACCATGGAAGTTATGATTGAGCTGGAAATCTAGTAAAATTCATAACATAACACAATTTCTTCTGTAACTGACTAGCAACTGAACATATTAATTGACTAAACTGGACAAGGTTTTCATATAAGGTGATATCAAGTGATTTGAAAGGTTTACCTGTTGATGATTCTTTCAACCACATGCTGTGTAGTTAATGTGGTCATACATGGACCAACTCTGAGATTAGGATGTGCCTTTCAAAAGTGGTTGTTTATGCTTGTGTTTCTTCTAAGTAAATGTAGAGCTTTCTTTAACTCCATCGTTAACCAGCGCTATTCTGCTGTTGATTCACTGGCATAAGCTGTTGTCACAGACTCAAGTAAACAGGATACCCTTGCAGGAAGAAAGAAGGGCAGAAATTATATCCTCTGTAAGATAGGGACTATATGGTCTGTAACATGTGCCATTTTTTAAAAAAGGAAAGAAGTTTACAGAAATAATCTACAACATTTTTAACAACCATTTGCTATGGTTAGAGGGACATACAGCACAGCATCCTTCAGACAAATTCATGTGCTGTTCTTCCAGCTTTCCAACTTGGGTTACCCATATCCTAGTCTTTATTTTTCTTTCATGTTGTTCTACAAAAATGTGCCAAAGGCCTCACATTTCTCACTTGCAAGAAGCTTTCCAACACCAAGATGCGATTTTGCTTCTAGCATTCATTGTCATTTCAAACAATTCATAATTGAACTGTCACAGTTCATGCTGTTCCCATCATTTTATTTCAGACCCTGAAACAACAAAGACAAATGCCTGAGAAAACTGTAAGGATGAAATACTAATGATGACTCAGAAAGTATCCACTAATAATGAACAACTTTAACTTGTGACAAGAAGGATATAGTGTTTAGAAGCAGGAAAACTTAAAAGATGCATTCCAGTTAGCATTAATTACCGGGTATCCTTTTTATTATAAGGGTTACAGTATGCAGTAAAATTACAACTCTGGTCCCCACATGCCTGAAGGGACAACTAGTTGTGTAATGTACTGAGTTGCGAGACGGTTTGAAGGCAACATGCTTTATTCAGTGGTACATTACCAGAGAGCCAACACGCGGACCGGGTCCCACTTATATACATTACCCAGAACTGACCCCAGTCTGACCAGTCCAATCCTGGTCAGTCAAGCTTCCTGCCACAGATCTTGATGGGTGGGGCGTCTGGCGAGCTACATCTGGGGACCTGCGGGGTCGCCTCTGTAGCAATCGCCATGCGGTACATCAGCTTATGTTCAAGACATAACAAGTTGGTAATTAAGGACCCTCAAGGAAATCTTCTTGGATGAGCTCCATCAGTTACTAGTGTGACGGGCCAAGTCCTGTGAGAGAGATCAGGAAAACAAGACAAAGACAACCAGTGCCCCCAGGAAAAGCCAAATAGTTCAAGAGGGGTAAGAGACATCTGTGTAAACTACCTACATCCTTCTCCCCCCTTTCTTCTTCATGCAGGAAACACATATATGGAAGTTTCAAATGCTGGAGAGTCTTTAGGAAGACTGATCAATGGAGACAAGAAAAGCTGTTTTGACCTTGGCAGACCTGAGTCAAGGGGGTGCATGGATGGTGGAGCATTTCTTTCTCTGCCAAATACTTCTTTCCTAGATCTATTGCCAAATTTTAGGGCTTGTGCACTCTCTGCCCCCCCCTCCATATGTATGTGTGTTCAGCGCCATTCTAGCTTCAGATCAAGAAGAATGTCAGACAAAATGGTCTTTTAAAGATGTCATTTTCCACGTTCCCATGCAATCACTGGAAATAGCTGGAAAATGCAAACCAAATCAGACCTGAGGGAGAGCAGACAAACTCTAGCTCCAGGGACCAAAGGTTAAACAGTAGTTGTAGACACAAATGAAGCACCCAACTCTCACCTAGAGTCTTGAGATTTGACTTTGTAATATTCAATTTTACAGGCTGTCAAAGAGAAGGTCAGTCATTTCACACTGTAACAAGAATAGACATCCCAAAATATTGTAATTTGGAAAGTGAGAATCCTGTATTATGTGAGTATCCTGAGTATTATGGGAATAAAAAAGTTCTTGTTCTGTTTCCGTTTTCTCTGTTTTCATACCCACACATTTATTTTAAAAATAAATAAAGCATAAAAATTGTCCTGACTTTTGGATGGCTATATTATATCCTTCATAATAGCTTATCAGAGTATCTTTTTGAGACAATGAATTTTGGTTGTGATTCTGGAGACCACAGGATCCTCTCAGGGAAATCCCATCAAACTGAACTGAACACCCTCTATAGTTAGTGCGTAGCCTAAAGTTAATTTCATTTAGCTGTTATCTTCCTTAGTTGCTTTGCATAAGTTCTGTAAAGCCACAGGGCACTATAGATAGATAATACTATAGATGGTATGTATCTCCCCAAAAGTTGTCAAAAATGTATGTTAATATGTCAAATAAGTGTTGGAAATGTATGTCTCATGTTGGGTCTTTCTATCGTATGTGGTGGACCTGTAAGGTAGCGAAAAGCTATTGGAAGATGGTGCATGAACTATTACAGAAAATACTGAAAACACAGATCCAATTTAAACCACAATTATTTTTATTGAATATATATTCCAGTGAATATACAAGAGAGACATTTAATGGCACATATTAACACAGCAGCCAGAATATTGTTTGCCCAGAAACGGAAACTTCAGCAAGTGCCTACGAAGCAAGAACAGACTGGGAAAATTTTGGAGACAGCAGAGATGGACTACTTGTCTTTATTACTTGGTGGCAAATCTAAGGAAGAAGCAAGAAAACATTGGGAGCTGCTGTATATTTGGTGAGATATTCCAGCCTGACTTTTTGACTAAGACTAGTTGATGTGAAATGCAATGGGTAACTAGAACTTACCTATTGAGTATATGATCCAATCTAGATAAGTTTAAGTGTGAACCTACAATATTCATATTATATATTGATTATTTAGAGTTAATTGGACTCTGTTCTGAACTTATGGAAATATGCTATGGCCTTTTGATTGTGAAGGATGCATAGACATGTAGAATGTACTACTTTCTGTTTACATATTCACTGGTATTTTTGATACCCTGTACCCTCTTTTTTCTTATTCTTATGAATGCTCAATAAAACTTTAAAAGTGAAAATACTATGCTTTTTTTGCTGAACATTTCCAATCACTTTTGGTTCTGAAAGGTCAGTTAATTTATGGCCTCTAAGCTAGGGCTATTTGCATTCTAATTAGCACAGCCTCCTATTTCATTTGTTCTAAAGAGCAGCAGGCTTCTCCAGTAGGCAACCAACAGCCTGGGGTTTTAACAACATCTATGTTTGTTTTGTATTTGCCTTGTACATTTATGCCTGAAGAAAAATGTATCATTCAAAAGCTCACATACAACAGCCAGGATCCACAACACCATGAAGGAAGCTTTCTTGATTTGATTTATTTATTTGCCTAGCTACAGCTGACTTATGGAGATGACTTATGGATTTTCAGTTTGCCACTGCCTGCCTCCATGTCATGACCCTGGTATTCCTTGCCAGTCTTCCAAATACTGACCAAGGCTGACCCACCTTAGCTTCTATGATCTGATAAGATCGGGCTAGTCTGAGCTATCAAGGTCATAGACAGCAGGGCAAACTGCCCTAAAATGCAGAGGAAGCAGTTTCTGATGCAGTATAAAGAAAAGTACTTGGAAGAAGTAATCTGTAATAGGTTTGGCAATTGCCTGAAGGAAAACAATGTTATGTCCCTGTAAAAGAGACTCGATGGAGAATTATTTGCCGGGTGATGTTACTTACCTCCATGCCATTCATACATTAAGCATCTATTAAAGAGACAAGACATTTTTTTCCCTGCCTGTAGGCAATTCTGTTTAAGTCAATGATCAGAAGAATGTGTACCTAAAAGCATGGCTGGCCTGCCCACTAGGCAAACTAGGGCGCCAGCAGGGTGGGGGTGCCAAATTCAGCCTCCCCACCACACCGCCCCTTATGCAAATCCCTGTTTGCCTCCCCAGCCTCCTCCTCCCTCCCTTCTTCACAATTTTAATGCCTGAGATTGGGCAGTGAAGCACCGCACTCCTGGGCTCTTTAAAAGCCGACCCCCCCTCCACCAATAAGGTGATTGGAGGGAAAAACCATGCCAGAGGCTGGCAGCTCCTATGCCCCTCTGGCATGCTCATGATCAGTGCTGGGGGCAGCAGTGGTGAGTGAGCCACTGAAAGAGTGGCGCCACCCTTGCCTCCTCCCCACTTCCTTCCCATGCCCAGGAAGGAAGTGGGGAGGAGGCAATGGCACTGCCGCTTTTTCAGTGGCTCACTAGCCACTGTTGTCCCCAGCGCTGATTGTGAGCGCGCCGGAGAGGCATAGGAGCTGACAGCCTCTGGCACAGTTTTCCCCCACCGATCAGCTGATTGCTGGGGGGAGTCAACATTTAAAGAGCCCAGGAGTGCAGTTCTTCACCGCCAATTCCCAGGCATTAAAATTGTGAAGAAGGGAGGGAGGAGGAGGTGTCGTGGGGTGCAGGAGCAAAGAAGCTGCCTGGGGTGCTATGCGCCTTAGGGCCGTCATTGCCTACAATTGGTCTTAGCCAATTATCAATAACAGAACTGGACTAACAGAAGTTAGCATTTCACTTTGGTTTTGTAGATCAACTAATCCAAAGTTAGACAAATTCACTGAGGAAAGTTTTATTATTTTAAAAAATAAAATGAACCATATCCCAGTAGAAGATTGCAGATTTATACCCTGCCTTTCTCTCTGAATCAGAGACTCAGAGCAGTTCACAATCTCCTATATCTTCTCCCCCCACAACAGGCACCCTGTGAGGTGGGTGGAGCTGAGAGGGCTCTCACAGCAGCTGCCCTTTCAAGGACAACTCCTGCGATAGCTATGGCTAACCCAAGGCCATTCCAGCAGCTGTAAGTGGTGGAGTGAGGAATCAAACCCGGTTCTCCCAGATAAGAGTCTGCACTCTTAACCACTACACCAAAATGTATACAATATATTGTGACACAGAACACCTATACACGAAGGCATAATGATTTTCTGCTATGCAAAAATAAAGGAATAGCAATATTTTAGAGAAATTAGGTTATTTGCACTTGATATTTTAAGTGCTAAAATGGCTCCCAGCTGACACTGGGGGAGTTGATGTAAAAAGGTTGTATTTACAAGATAGGTTAGTTAACTTCACTGCCCCCTTGAAGAAGATCAGCTATAAAAATATAGAGTAGTAAAAGCACACTTAAAGCTGCAAATTGCAATAAATGCAAATAAATATGTGGCCCAAAACAGAATTTGAGGCAAAAAAATTCTAAGTGAAGCCAAAAGATTTCAAGAAGGTCCAAAGATAATTTAGAGGTTTCTTCTTTGGGTGAAGTACCTCTGGAATTGTGGAGCGGCTGTATATATCTAGGGTCCAGAGGGTACAACTGCACCCTCAGAAATGAAGGCATAATCAATTCAACTTTTAAAATCAGATAGCTTATCCCTCCCAATAAAGAATTTGAACCAGTGATAGTTCTGGAGCATATTCATGATCAAATAATGGAGTAGTGATGTTTTATTGTCCTCAAGTTCAAACTGGGAGACAGAGAGCTCAAATGAGTGCCTGTGCACTTCAATTCTTACAAAGCCTTCCCTATTGCCATGCTTTCCATGGCCACACACTACCTGAATATTATCACAGAAGTTTTACAATTTAATAAATATTGCTCAAGATGCACTCCAAACCAGCAAACACACTAATGATAAATCTATAGATGCCAAAACCAACGAGGCTAAAAGCAGCGGCATCTCAGAGGACACCAGAACTCCATCCCAGCCAATTAGGCCATTGGAGCAACTTCACTCCTTCAGGGATACTGAACTGTACCAAATAATGCTACAAAAACTGAATAATTTGTTAGGGTTTTAATTCGACTGAATAGGATTTACTTCCATTGAGCTCTCATTATTATTCAATTTATTTTTATTTATTTAAAATATACAACCTTTCCACTCAAGTCCAGGTCCCTAAGGTGGTGAACAATCACATACACTAAAACTAATTAATTGAACACACTAATAGGATGGAGAATCCATGAAGGAAAACCAAATGAAATGGAAAAGTCTTTATTAGCCGAAGACAACAATACAGGAATACAGAAGAATACCCAGAAGGAGTTTCATAATTTTGGCACCCCAGATGAGGAGACCCTCTTTCAGGTTGCTGTACATATAGCCTTGGAGAACGAGGGCACGCAAAGTGGGCCCATGAAGCTTACCACAGTAGTCAGGTAGGTTCATATGGGAGTAAATATGCTGGTCCCAAGTCATGAAACACCTCAAATTGGGCTCAGAAGCAAATTGGGAGCCAGGTAGGTAGAACAACTGGATGATGTGGTCGTCAGCACTGATTAATTACTAGTCTCTGATTATTAGGTGGTGAATCTTAATCTGTAGAGTGGCCTTCACTATCATCATTGAGACTCCCACTCCTCCAATTCTACTGACTATGCTGCAGACAAAAGAGAGAGAATTGTAGAGAGCAGGCTATGTACTAATGAAGAAGTGAGAGAATGTTTGCAACCTCCTACTCACAGACCCTACCACCTTCCACAACCTCAGAGATACAGGTTCAGGGTTATAGGTAGGTTGTAGGTAGGTCAGGCAGTCTCTGTTTGCCACCCATCTTGCCTCTTTTAAAATATAGAGAGAGACTTGGCCCTTTTATACACATGCCCCCCCATCTCTCATTCACAAAGATTCCACAAGACATGATAGCCAAGTCCCCTTCAACAATCACCCCTCACTCAGACATTGCACAGAACCATTGCTGTTTTCATCATAGGCTGCCACAATGTATTGTTTTTAACCATGTGGGCTTAGGCTGTGATTTTGTGCTTGACACCAGCTTGCATTGCCACAATGGCACTGGGTTTGCTGGGCACTGTATATTGCACTGGTTATGCTGGGCTTACAAAAATTCCACTCTTCAGTTTCTACTGGAAATTGATTCTCTCTTTGGAAACTATGGAGGATGGGGGCACCTTCTTTTGGGGGTAGTGTGTTTCTTAATATGCAGTCTAGTGAAGATTGCAATCAGTATTTTGTAATGCATTGGCTACTGTTAGTAAACATTAATACAAAGGCAGACTCCTAGATCTAGAATCCTTTCTATTTAATATTACACAAATACCCTTATGTCTTTACTACATTTAAACTTTTAAATTGCACCTTGAATTATTTTTAACAAACTTTCAAGTCTATCTATTTCCCCCCCTTCTATTTTTTAACACATGCTTCTAGCAATTGCTTTCCAGACAGTTCATCGAAGGCTGTGTACATATTCACATCCTGATGCACAATAATATGACCTAGAGGTAGCCAACAAAATTTAACACCATTTTTTTTTTCAGTTTATCAGCCACTCCACGTAATCTTCTCCTTGAAGCGAGGATCTTGGGGGGGAGATCAGGAAAAAGTTGGACTATAATGTCAGCCAATTGCAAACCTTGTTTTTCTCTTGTCATTTGAAGTAATTTATTCTTTTGTTGAATGTCTGTAAATTCCACAAAGATAACTGGAGTCACTTCAGAAGGGGCAGTTTTCAACAGAGGCAGGCAAAAGGCTTTTTTTAATTATTATTTGAAGCTGTTAGTCCCAGCAGAGATTTCAGCCAGACATTTAGAGATGTACTCTTCTCCTGGTGAGTAATTCATTGAAACTCCTGTGATTTTAGCTCTACAATCTCTTAATTTTATATCCTGTAATATAATTTTATTCTTTGTCCACATCTCAAAGTCTTTAGTTGCTTTCAAGTCCTTTACTTTTTTTAATTGTTTCTTGTAGAGCTGTTTCTGCTTTCACTTCTGTTGCCTTCATTACAGTAGTGAGTTGTTCAAATTTCTGTTGGAGTGAAGTCTCCCCACTAGGGAAGGGATGGTGGCTCAGTGGTAGAGCATCTGCTTGGGAAGCAGAAGGTCCCAGGTTCAATCCCTGGCATCTCCAAAAAAGGGTCCAGGCAAATAGGTGTGAAAAACCTCAGCTTGAGACCCTGGAGAGCCGCTGCCAGTCTGAGAAGACAACTGACTTTGATGGACCAAAGGTTTGATTCAGTATAAGGCAGCTTCATATGTACTGTTTTCAAATGTTCAATTTCCTGAAGTCTCCCCACTACTGTTTTCAAATGTCCAGTTTCCCCTTTTATACAGTCAATGCCTTGACTAAATTCATTTTTAATTTCTGTAAGGACGTGCATTATCATTGTTTGAAAACCTGTATCTGGTCCTGCTCCTCCCAACGTCATTTTCTCTAATGAGAGTAACTCCGGCTGAGTCAGACCTTGTTTATGGTCTGTTTGGGTGATTTTTACCACTTTTTCCCCCCTTTGGTTCTTCCCATCACAGACCTTGTGCAGTACATGCAAAAACTGTACCTTATTTCCAATGCAATTATATAATATCCAGATGGAATAACAGGAGACTGAGCAGAGTGCGGCCAGCTGGAAGTGCTGCCGCCATTCTCCCATTTTCTGACAATGAACAACATTTACTAAACTTATGACTTGGCTTTGTTCTCACACCATATTACAGTTCCTTTAAGACATTGACACACATTGACTTGTTCAGACTGGTTACATTTCTAATTCTTAGGATGACACTATGATTTATTGATTTCCATTGGACTATATTTGGACTTTACAATCCTTGATATTTAGCTCTATTGAGAAACTTTAAAATAATAAATAATTTGAGGCACTTTAAAATTTGAAACTTCTTTATTTTTAAATATGCTTCTTTATTTGTAAATATGCTTTATTGTTTTTAGCACTTTCAACAGGTTTAGGGCTTTTTCAGCCCGGATCCTGGCCTCAGCCTGGTGGAACATACTCCCACATGAGATTAGGACCTTGCAGGACCTATTACAGTTCCACAGGGTCTGTAAAATGGAGTTGTTCCACCAGGCTTTTGATTGAGGTGGCAGGCACTCAATCATCTCAGCCTCCCCAGTCCATGCTATCTACTCAGTGATTTTCAGCTATTCGCTTGTTGCCTGCACTGTTGTACATTAGGGTACCTTATCACCATCTGTTTAACATACTACAGGAAACATTGGTTAGTTTTAGTGCCTTCTTTTAGTGCCATTTAGACTGTTTAATTGTTTTGATATTATTGATTTTATTGTTTTTATATGTTGTGACTTACACAATGTCACATATATGTTGTGAGCAGCCCTGAGTTCACTTGTGGTGCAGGGTGGGATATAAGATTAATAAATAAATCACTGAAAACATCTGAGATCAAGCCTAAAAGTTCATGTATATGAAAGGAATCATGAGTTCTATGCCTGTGTTATACTCACCTTCCAACTACTGAAGAAGTACATGAAATGTTGATGTGGGGCAAAGTATATTGGTAAGACAAGCAGACTTCTTAAGTTAAGACATTGAACACAAAAGCAATATATATCATAAAATAATTGGTGTTTCTCTGGTAGAACATTTTTTAGAATACAAGCATAAACCCACAAACTTCTTGTTTTGGGTTACATTGAAATCTGATACATAAGATGAAAGAATTCTGTTGAGAAAAAAAGATGAATGGTGCAACTGGCCTAATATGAATCATATAGCTACATTTAATTGGATCATAATGTTGCAGGTGATTTGATCAGCTGTTCTTTTCTCCATTCCCATTACATCATGGGATTTAGTTGAACATGTCTGTTAGGACTTCGTAACAGATTTTGCAGAGCACGTACTATGTCTTCATGTAAAATTACTGCCACAAAAACAGCAGAGTGGGGAGGCAGGATTATTAATTTGGCTTTCCAGGTACTAGTTCTAGTCTTTTAATGATCAGAAACTAAAGCAGCCTGCTAAGTCTTGCCAGCAAAGTAGTAAAAATCCTTCCTAGCAACTTGCAGTCTTGTAGTTTACTGCATATATAATTTAATTGCCTGTCTATAAATTTATTTCTTCTTAATTGATCAAATATCTTCCTGCTGGGACTTTTAACCTGTAGATATTAACAAGAAGTCAGTGTAAAGTGTATTATTTGGGTGGCATATCAAGTCCAAATGCCACTTTATATCTATCACATCAGTACATCACATTAATACATCACAAACTGTAAGATTATTTTTAGAACACCACTTTTCTTAACTGACTCGGGGCAGTCTGACATTAGGATAGACCCATTCAAGTCACATATAGTAACTTGCCAAATTGTGCTTTATTTCTTTAATCAAATGCATAATTGTAGCATGGATCAAGATGGGCAGTTTTGTTAGTACAGACAAACTGTAGCAGAAAAAAAAAACACAAGAATTCAGTAGAGTAACAAAATCTGTGGTAGGGTGTGAACTTCAGTAAGCCAATTCTCCAGATAATTGTAATATCTATCTCTTGGTTTTACAAATTTTTTATGATTAAACATTTTCACTGCTATCAGAATCTTTTTAAAGGATTCAAGACTGTTTTCAAGTTCTATTAGCAATTGTCTCCCCATTAATATTCATTATAATAGTGATATTATTATATACCATTTATTTAGACATAGTGATGTATGGTGTACAGCACTGATGAGGCTTTGTCTTTTCTAGCAACCAAACATGTAACCAAAACATGTATCTCTTATAGTAAAACATACACAGAGTGTGCCTGCCAAGACTAAATTTCTGCATGCATGGACTTCCTTATTCATTCAACAGAGGGGTCACGTCCACGAGTGAAGCTCACATCATAGAAAGCTCTTTTGGGTAGGGTAGTCTACTGGCACTTGCACTCGCCATCTGCCCATCAATCATAGTTTCATCAAAGTGATAATCTGTAAATAGGGTCCAATTTACATGGGCATTATGTAGGCTCACAGTGAACCAGCCATGATCATTATCCAAGTATAAGCCACTGCCCTGCCACTTATCACTTACGTGAGCAAGTCACAGGTAATTTTGAACACAGTGGTGCATGGAAGGTGTTCTTTCAAAACATTCTGGTTGGTTAATTATAGCTTTAAGCAGTAGATTAATTTGTTGCGTGGTTTTTAAGGTCAGAAAACCATTATGATTGTTTCTATAAGAAATTGAATAGAACAAAGTCAGAGTTCAGTAGCACCTTTAAGACCAACAAAGTTTTATTGAGAATGTAGGCTTTTGTGTGCTAAAAGCACACTTCATCAGACAATGAAATGGGGTATAGTTAGCAGTCTTACATACAGAGAGAGAGTGGGCAGTGAATTATTATGCAAAATAGTGAAAATGACAAAATTTAGCAAATTAAAAGAATGACAAGATAATATGTTTTATGGAGCTGTGTATATTGATTTCTGTTTTCACACATTTTCTATCTTTGCCTCTTAAATTCCAATGAATTAAAAATGCCAGAAAAGGGTTTGTCCATGTTGAGTATATAAATATAGTAATAGCATGTAAAAGGTCACTTGTCTCATGTGCAACACCTGGCACCACTGTGTATTCTTGCGGAGCATCTATTCTCTGTGAAAATGCTGCCCAAGTATCTTCCAAGGGGAAAGTGTTTGGTAAGCTTCTCGTGGACTGCAAATATGAATAAGTTTGTGTAGTGGTTAAGAACAGTGGTGTAGTGGTTAGGAGCAGTGGACTCTAATCTGGAGACCAGGTTGATTCCCCACTCCTTCATATGAAGCCAGATGGGTGATCTTGGGCCAATCACATATCTCTCAGAGCTCTCTCAGTCCCACCTACCTCACTAGGTGCCTATTGTGAGGAAAGGAAGGGAAGAAGGTTGTAAGACATTTTGAGGATCCTTAGGGCAGAGGAAAGTGAGTTATAAAAACCAGGTCTTCTTCTTCATCATCATCATCATTGATGGGTTTCACATGAGATGGCACTTAAACTGCCCTTATATCAACAGCACATTGACAAAACGAAGTATTCACAGCCAAAATAATTTTAATTTCTGTAAAGAAAAATTAGCAACGAAAAACATCAAGATTGGTTTTTTTTCCAGTCTTCCTTTTAATGGAGCAAGGGGAGGGAGCTGCCAATGAATCAGCTCTATGGTTGGCTGGAAGAAAGCACAGCTGAGCTAGGAGCAATGCTGCAGTGATGACAGAGGATCAGCCACTTCCTACTCTTGCCTGGGAATAGCATCACCAATTCCCAGGTGAGCCTGGAGTTCACCAGGAATTACAATTGATTAGGGATGGGCATGAACCAGTTTAAATTCATGCTCATCCCTAAAGTTCATGATGACTTT
The DNA here is from genome assembly GCF_032191835.1 of Heteronotia binoei. Classification (NCBI taxonomy): domain Eukaryota; kingdom Metazoa; phylum Chordata; class Lepidosauria; order Squamata; family Gekkonidae; genus Heteronotia; species Heteronotia binoei. The sequence goes on from NC_083225.1 coordinate 84,587,196, forward strand.
TGGGCAGTTTGTGGTTTGCAAAATGAAGTCCATGGCAGGTCAACCAGCACAAACTTTTCACTAACTTTCAAGTGGTTTATGGAACTTCATGAATTGATACAGTTCCAGACAGATTGTGTCCACTCAATCAAAATGTTTACTACATTTCAATGGGTGTGTGTGTGGGATTCTTCAGCCAGTGCAGTGCAGCCAGTGTGTAGCTTGCAGAGGGTCCATTCATTTCTCCAGAAAGCATTTTCCTGGGGTCACCTTCTTTAGAGGGACAGGCTTCCCAATGAAGGAGCAATGCTGCAGTGATGACAGAGGATCAGCCACCTTATTTGGGGGGCTGTAACTCAAAACTTGTAAATCCAATAATCACCAAACTTGGAAAGCAGATAGAGGAGAGTCAGCTGAAAACCCCTGTGAGATTGGTATCTTTCGTATGCCAGGGAGCCATTCTACCACATCATAAACCTCACAAACTGAACCAGTTTATTTGAAGCCTAAAAGTTCATGACAGTTCAAGGTTCATGAACTGGGCATACCACAAACAATGAACCACATTTTCCCAGTTCATGCCTACCCCAACAACTGATCTCAGACTACAAAATGTAGTTCCCCTGGAAGAAATAGCAGATCACATCGCTGCTGAGTTGCCTCCTCTATCCAAACTCTGCCCTCCCTGGGGACCATCACCACCATCAGAGCTGGCAGCCCTTCCTAGGAAGTATAAAGGGGCCAAGCTGACAATAGCTGGGTCCTTAACAGACCCAAGGAGACAGAGAATGCAGATTGCCAAGATATTCCCAAACAGGAATGAGCAAGGTTTCAGTGAAGACTTGAGACTTATAGTGAGCCATGAAAGAGTGAGGGCACTGCAGTGTGAAAGACTAGTGGGGCATCTGGCTGATGAGTGTCCTACACAGAGGAAAGATAAAAGACATAGGCCAGGGATGTCAAACATGCTGCCCAGGGGCTGGATCAGGCCCTCGGAGGGCTTCTATCAGGCCCACAAGAGAGACAGAGTGTGTGTTTTGTTGACTCATTATGCCAGGGTTCTCCTGGGTGCAACTGGGTTTTGCCTCCCCCATTTCTCTGTATTCATACCTTCATGATCCAGTCTTTCTCAGTAGGAAAGCAATGTAAACTATTTAGATGAGGAATAGCTACAAGACAGTCAGATGAATTACGTAGGCTGTGTATGTGTGTCCAGACCAAGTTCATCTAGCACATTTCCTTTGTAGTCTGGAGATTTTAACCTAGTCTTCCCATATAAGTAGGCTGATACATTGCTGTCTCTGTATTCTTGCACTGCCTCATAGGAGTTGTAGTTATTTCTTTGGTGAATACTATAGTCTTGTAAACAAACACATAGCCCTCAGTCTGTGTCATGGTGCCTTCACATATTCTCGACCAGCACAAGAAGCCACTTATGTACAAAAGCTTACAATGTCTTGCCATTTCATGTTTTCCTCTGGATCTTAGGCTCAAAGCACTGACCATGAGATTTCTGTAATGAATGTCAATAAATCAAAAGTAGGTTTGTAGCTTACAGATGCACACCTGAACAACACCTTAACACTCAAGATTGCTGCAGCACAGATATTATTTCCAGATTTTGATGCAATAATTCGGAGCAAGAGGTGTCAGTTATCAGAGACTGTTAAATAAAATGTTGCATGAATGCTAATCTTTTAAGCATGTTTTATTTTAAGTTTTATTTTAAAAATCTTTAATTGTGTTTTTCTGTGCACTTTATAAAGTTTATATATCTGCCACCTGGCATAACATTTTATGACACACATAGCCCAACCAGACAAGATCTAATTTATATCAGATTGAGTCCTCATAACAAATGAGTTTGACACCTCTGATATAGACACTACCAGTTAGTACAGAGCCGTGGCTTCAGGCTCACCCTTGATTGGACAGACCATATTTACCTGACAAATAACTGATAAATGGGAACCTGTCTTCTGAAACTGGTAGAGAAGCTCTGAAGCTTCTGTTCTGAAGCTATTTCCGTCAACCCCTGTGGCAGCATGGCAAATTGCAAATGTAAATACAGAACAGGTGCACAAGTACCATGCCCTGATTTCAAGCTTGAAGAGTTGCTAGTTGGTACCTATTTTTGCTGAGGAAGAATTCAGCTTATCAGTCTGTCATTCTTGACTTTAACTGCCTCTTTTCCAGTGTATTCTACTATTATCTTTGCATAAGAAGATGCTATTTTTCTCTTGCTGATCCTCAAGGCGTCATTGGAACTGATCATTCTCAGCATGCAGTATTTGAGCGTGCAACTACAGAAATAAACTTCACTCTCTGCTATAAATTGGTATTTCACCTTGTCAGTTTGATAGCTGGCACTGAGAAAACCTTCAAGAATAACGGTCCTTTTGTATTTTCACCTTGGTAATTTCTTTTTCATGCTACTTTTCTCCTGCCCTCTATGTGTAAACCTATTGATGGGAAATATTTACTAGATTATCACATATTGTCTTTATTCTACTAATTTAGCCAATACCAGTGCTAATTTCTGCCTTTTTTAAAAAAAATTAAGATGTTCAGATTATTGTTCAAAGAAACACAATCAGCAGGAAAGTGTCATTTTAATAGCCTGTGGTATTAACAAGAAAGTCCCATAGATGAGACATTATGTTTCATTTAAAAGAAATCAATGTATTCCCCTTTTCTCCCCTCAACAGCATAATCCTTTATTTTCTTTATATGAACACGCTTATGTGCTCTTTCAAACAAAACACTTCTGTGCCTGCAGCATTCTGGCTCTCATCCACTAATGTCTTTTTTCTTTTTGCTACTGTAAGCATCTTTTCTCCAAATTCCGGCTGCATAGTATCTGGACAGTTATTCCACAATCAATCCCATCCGTAGTCACATATTGCAAATCATGTTATGTTTTGTTTTGCAGTCCCATCGGTCTGGCCAAATTAATTTTTGTCTTCCCTGGTCACATCTGTGGCACCCAAACATGTGTGCTCATTTATCAGTTCTCTCAGAAAATAAATGGGACTGGCTGCTGCATAATGCAATGTCACTGTTTTATGCACCATTGTGTTCTTTACACAGATTTAACTTGCTTGCATAAACATGCTGTACATTAGCAAGGTCTATGTTTGGAACCAAGAAGCTCTTGTTTGCACATCAAAAATGACATGGAGAATCATGAATAGTAAAGACAGCAAATGCCAGAAATACTTTCCAAATAGGGTGGAGAGGTGTGTTGGGGGTAATATAAAAGGATTAGGTTTGCTTTTCTTTTACAAACAGAAGAAAGCAGTCTCACTGGTATTATTTTTGGAATTCTCTTAAATTTTTACAAGTGCAAATTGGGATGCTTTGTGTGGCACTGGCATAAAATCATTTAACACCAGCTGTGACTCCTACTAAATCATTATTGTCTACATGTTAATGCAAAGACTGGGCTATAGAATCATCATAACATGATGGAAAAAGATTTTTCAAGAAAAAATTACAGTTGCCCTGACCTGGATAGCCCAGACAAGCTTGATTGCATCAGAACTAGAAGCTAAGCAGAATCCACTCTGGCAAGTAGTTGGCTGAGAGATCTCCTTGAAATACCAGAAGTCAGGAGATGGGGGCACACTTTTATTCAGCCACCTCCCTGAATATCCTGCAGGCCCTCAGTAGGGGTCAGTCACCAGAGGTCACCATGACTTCCAGGTGTGTGTGTGTGCATGCACATACACATACAAAAATATTGCAAAAAAGCAAAGGAAATATTATAGTTGAAATTGTGTTGGTGCTTTATCTGTTTGTTGAAATTATATAGAATCATAGAGTTGGAAGGGACCTCCACAGTCATCTAGTCCAACCCCCTGCACAGTGCAGGAACTTCACAAATACCTCCCCAGCATTTCTCTGGGTGTGTAAGAAAAAATCACTAAGCACTGATGCAACCCTTCCTGCCCTCCTTCTCATGATCTGGCCTTTTCCGTACAGTCTTAGGTCAGGATTGTGTGCCGGATTTAGTGAAGAGTTTCGCACATTTTGCTCCTGCATTTAAAACGATTTATTATAATGTAATATATTGTAATGACATATTATCATTTGTCATTAAATGTTAACACACATATATAACATTTTCTCCACCCCACCCCCCCTTTTGGTGACCCCCAGCAGTGCCGACCCCCTTAACAAACGTCTCCATATTACTATATAATTTAGTTTGTTATAAGGTAATAAACTCTATCTGTTAAAGAATCTTTCTTCAAAAAAACCCCCAAAGGTTATAGCTATAATCCATCTTCATGGTAGTTCTTCTTAATCATGAACAAGGAAACGAAAAAGTTATAATCCAATAATTCTATTTTTTTTAAACTGTAATCCATATATAGTTTCTTAAAGAATTAACCATTGTCAAATATCACCAAATGTCATTTAACATTTGTTCCATTGGGATTTTATGGGCAACCTTGTCTTGTTCCTTTATTTTTTATCATTTTTTCCATTAAGTCTGCATTAATACAGAGCCTTGCTGATTGTTCAAAATATATCGCCTTTACCATTCTAATAAAGTCTTCTCCCAATCTCAATTTCTCCATCATTGCAAACATAAAATCCCGGAGCAGCCAGAAAAGCCGGAAGCTCCCGTCGCAAAAGCCGCGCAAACGCCAAACTGCTTTTTGGCGGTTTCAGTTTGAGCGGCTTTTGCGCCGGGAGCTTCCAGCTTTTCTGGCTGCTCCGCAGCGTTTAGTGCGAAATCCGCACAGATCCTGCGCGGTGAAGAGGGGGGTCGCGCCGGCGGAAGGTGAGTGCAAAAACGACCCCTGTTAATCTCTGTAGTTCTTCCTGTTTACCCTTTAACATATTTTTGCACAAAATTTTCGATTTTTCTTTGTTTATATAAAACCCTGCCAATTCTCCATATTCTTGTATTTTACGACGCAACAATGGTGTTACGAGTGGGATTTTCATTTATAAACATCATGTCATCTGCAAATGCTCTGTATTTATAAGAAAAACCTTTCATTTTTAGACCCTCTATCTCTTTATCTTCTTAAATTTGAATTAACAAAACATCTAAAGTCATTATAAATATCAGTGAGGATAGAGGGCAACCTTGTCTTGTTCCTTTATTTTTTATCATTTTTTCCATTAAGTCTGCAGTAATACAGAGCCTTGCTGATTGTTCAAAATATATCGCCTTTACCATTCTAATAAAGTCTTCTCCCAATCTCAATTTCTCCATCATTGCAAACATAAAATCCCAATGCACATTATCAAATGCTTTCTCCGCATCTGCAAAAAATAATGCTACTTCTTTTTCAGGATGCTTCTCTTAATATTCGATAATATCTATAACTGTTCTAATGTTGTCTCTAATTTGTCTCTTGGGAAGAAATCCTGCTTGTTCTTCTTTAATAAAACTGTTCAAATGCTATTTAAGGCATTCTGCTAAGATTCTGGCATATATTTTATAATTGTTAAGTAATGAAATTGATCTATAGTTTTTCACATTTGTGGTGTCTCTGTCTTCTTTGGGTATCAAAGAAATTACTGCTTCTTTCCATGTGTTAGGAATTTTCCCATCTACTCTTATAATGTTCATCAGTTTCTGAAGTTTTGGTAATAGTGTCTCTGTGAGAACTTTATAAAATTTTCCCATAAAGGCATCTGGACCAGGTGCTTTTCCTAGTTTCATTGAGTTAATCGCCTCCTCTATTTCTCCTCTCTCAATTGGTTTATTCAACACATTCTCCATATTTTTTGTTAATGAATTTACCTTAATTTTCTGTAGATATGCATCAATTCTTTTTCTATCTACACTTTGGCTTTTAAACAGCTTGGCATAATATTTGTAAAACTCCCTTTTAATTCCTTCATTGTCAACAATGTCTTTTTCTCTTGACACAATTTTGTTAATTACTTTTTTCTCTCTTCTTTTTGGTCATGGAGGATTGAGCTGCTCTTCAGCCAACGAGCAGATCAGAATCTCTGTTCTGGGCAGAGGTGATCTTAACACCTGCTGCCTACCTCTTCCAAGCAGGGAGAGGGCCAAGATATGCATATCAAGTTCTGAGGAGATTTACTTTGGCTGATGATGGACTCCAGTGGGGTTCCTTTTTGGCTTTGAAGAGTCCCCCGAGAAGGACTGCATTCAATCGTCTACAGAGGATTTCTGAGGTCATTAAGTTGGCTTAAATCCACCAAGATACAAAGCTTCTTTGAGACTGATCAACATCTAACAACTAAGAGAGCAGTGCACAGAAGGATATTGGAATAGAAGGTAAAAGATTTATATCTATCACTTTGGGACTAATAAAAGACTAAATAAAAATAAAAATAAAGGTCTGGATCCAGATACATCATCATATATTAAGGAAGATAAAGGAGGGGTTAAAAGTGGGACTTTTAAACTTGGAGAATTAAGACAAAAAGAGGAAAAACAAATATTGTTTGGAATACCTATGGTATGAAATAGACAACCCCTCTGAGAAGATTTGCTGAGCTGGTGATTATAATACAGGAAATGTCATCATTGAAACAACGTGAGACTTCATAACCACTGAAAACGAGACTTTGTGTCAAGAAAGGAAGGAAGGTAAAGGAAGGAGCCATTAGGAGAAGGGAAAAATAACAAGCCTTCCAGCCTTCTCTAGGACTCAAAATCACTGAGAAGTACCAGCGGTCATTATAAGAATGTCAAAATTTTAAGAATTCATTAAAAGAAAACAACATTGAAAAATAGCAGAGCCGGCAGATATTGTCATTAAAAGGAGCTCTACAGAAAGTACAGAGGGTGGAGGAAAAGGTGAAAGACCTAGATACAAGAATGGATAAGGTAGATTCCACAGTCCAAAAAATGCAGGAGAAAGCATTATTAGCTGACTGTAAACTAATGGAGAACCAAATACAGCTAAGAGGGGTGCCTGAGTCTACTACTACTGACCTAAGGACATATATAATTAAAATTATTGCTGAATTTTTAGAAGAAGACCCAGATGAAACTGACCATTTCTATGACTACATTTCTAGGGTAAATTCGGAGTACGCCAAAAAAAAAAATAAACTACCAAGAGATGTGGTGGTGAGATTTGTGACAAGAAACATGGTGGGAAGGATTCTTAGTAAACAGTTTAAGAGCACACTGGAGGTGGATGGCAGTAAAGTAAGAATTATGAAACAATTGCCAAGGAAAGTCATTAATGACAGGAGACTCTACAAAAAGTTGACAGAAAAGCTGAGAGAAAAAGAAATAAGATATAGATGGGAACTTCCAGAGGGTTTGAGTTTTGAATTTAAAGGATGGAAATTTACTATCACAACTACTCAGCAAATGACAAACTTTTTGAGTGACCATAAAGACTTTAGGGAAACAGATCAAGAATAAAAATCAATATGGATTACAAATTAATATCTTGGAATATAAACAGACTTAATTCACCACAAAAAAGAAGGGCAACTTTTCACTGGATTGGGAAACGAAAATGTAACATAATTTGTCTGAAAGAAGCACATACAAACGGATTATAAATTTTTATGGAACAAATAACTTGGTATGGAATTTTTCTTATTGGCCAAGGAGAAAAAAAGGGGGTAGTTTTTTATATCAAACAAGAATTATACCCAAAATTAATTTTGTTCAGGCAATAAAAGAGAGATTAAACAATGCTTGACATGAAAATATACTACAGAATAAAGAAATAGTGACATCTCTAGAAAATGAAACTAAAGCTTTCTTCCAAACAAACAATAAAGTGGATATAGAATTTCAGATGGTCTGGGATGCTTATAAAGCAGTAATGAAAGGAATATTGATTACACAGAATAACAAAGATAAGAGGGTAAAAGAAAAACAGATGTTGGACATTCAAAATGAAATAAAGAAAAAAGAAGGGGAACTGAGAAAAAGGCCAGGGAAAAAGAAAATTATAAGGGAGATTACAATATTACAAACGCAAATGACATTTGTTAAATAAAGAACTTGAATGGAATCTGAAAAGATTGCAGCAGAAATCTTTTGAGGGAGCAAACAAACCCGGAAAATATTTGGCCTGGCAACTGAAGAAAAAGAGAGAAAGTAAAATTATTACTAAAATTGTGGTGGATGGAAGAGATGTGGTAGATCAAGAAGGAATAAAAAGAGAATTCTTTAAGTATTATGCCAAGTTATTTAAAGGTGTTAAAATAAGGAAAGGAAAGATGGATGAGTACTTACAAAAGATAAAAATAGCACTTTTAGCAGAAAATATGCAAAAAGTTTTGAACTATCCAATTGAAAAAATAGAAATTGAAGCAGCAATTAATGCAATAAAAATGGAAAAGCACCTGGGCCAGATGGATATACAGCTAAATTTTTTAAAACCCTCAAAGAGGAGTTAATCCAGAAACTGATGAATATGATAAGAACAAAAAGGAAAATACCAAATATGTGGAAGGAAGCTGTTATTTCGTTGATTCCAAAGGAAGATAGAGATGTTACAAATGTAAAAAATTATAGACCAATTTCATTATTAAATAATGACTATAAAATATATACAAGAATCTTGGCAGAACAATATTTGATAAATTTTATAAAGGAAGATCAAGCAGGGTTTCTTCCCAAAAGGCAAATAAGAGACAATATCAGAACTGTTGTAAATATTGTAGAATATTATGAAAGACATCCAGAAAAGGAAGTAGCATTATTCTTTGCAGATGCAGAGAAAGCATTTGACAATTTAAATTGGGATTTTATGTTTGCAGTAATGGAGAAACTAAATCCAGCGAATACAGAGGTTTTTTGCTTGGGTCGCCGTGGTCTGGGAGGGGAAATTCCCCTTCCAGCTTTTGACGGTGTGCTGTTAGGGAAACTGCTCTCAAAATGAGATTGGGGAATTAGATTGAGAGACAGTTAGCCCCAAAAAGGAATCTTTGTTATCAATTGTATACCAGGCTCAACCGATCAGAGAGTCAATGCTCAATAAAAGACTCTAATTTAATAAAATCAATTGTGGTTTATTTGAAACAATAGTTCGTTCACACAAGGTACAAAATCAATCACACATTCATACAGGTCTAGGAAAAATAGAGAGATCGATAGGGGAACATAAAGGAATTGACATACAGGGCAATACTACCTCTCGCAGACTCCAATGGAAGGCTCCGATGGCGACGAATGAGGAAATGGGGGAAAGGTCCCGAAACTGATCAGGAATCGGGGGTGTTACTACCCAGCGGGAATGGGGGTTTACTGAGTAGAAGGCACACCTGTGGGTAGCTAGTCCACAGGTTATATAGAGTCACCTTAGTCCTGAGGGGATGGGAGGTGACTGGGAGTGGTAGTGGGAGGTTCTGCTGATGACCAAGAAGGCTGGACATCGGCTGGACCAATGGTGGGTCAATGGCGACACCTGATTGGGTGTGTGCTTCAACCAATGAACATCACCTTCATCCTGGGCCTCCTGGAAACTTCCAGGTTGCGACAGGGCCTGGGGCGGCTCCGTTGGTATCAATGTGGGAATGGTTGGGTGATTGGGAGGAGATGGGATTAACTGGGAAAGGGACAATAGAGAATCAGATATGCACCTAGGTATTCCGGTGTAGACAAAAAGGGCTTGGTGGTATCAGGAGAGATCCTTCCTCTTTCTCAACTCTCCGGGGTGAAGACAGTTGTTTAGGAAATCACTGGGCAATCAGGATTAATAGTGGAGCCATTAATCCATTCATAGACTAGGTGGGCTGCTTGCGGGCTAGGAATGACTCAAGGTGTGTACGTGAGGTTTCCACATCGAAGGAATGAATCCCATCCAGGCAGGAAGATGGCTACATGTGGTGTTAGCAAAACACAGTGGTTTCCATGCTTAGCGCTTCACACCGTTCGCCTGGACAGCTCCGTGGCGGCATAGCCTCCTCCTTACCATGGCGGGTTTCACGCGATGGCGGGGAAACATTAGAGCGCGGCTGCAGACACTCTGTGCCTGACTCAAGCGCTTATATACTTGTTAATAGGTACACGGGAGTCTTATGTAGTTCCTGGGTAGCGTCACTCGCATTCACTGGCCAGGCGGATGCAAGCTTACTTCTCCAGGCGCCCTGGCAACCATGTTTGTGACAGAGGGGTCATTTTCTCACAGTTCCCCCCCTCGAGACTGACGTCACCGTCTAGTGGCAAAGTCTCGTATATGCAACGGATAAAAATAAAATAACCAAAAAAAAAACGGGGCTTCGTTAAGAGGGCGGTAAACCCTTGAAGCATGGGAAGTCTACTATGGAATACCGGCTACCTGCAAAAAGGTTGGAGCCACTATCTAAAACTACTCAAAAACATAAATTTAAAAATGCCAATGGGCCATCAGATCCTTCCTTGGCGTTCATGCTTACAGGGAGGCCTTCTGGGATACATTGTACATGTTACGTATTTCATATAGCATTATTAAAATCTATATAAAAACATATGGTAAATCTCCAAAATACAAAGTATTTGAATCAAAGGTTACTTAAAAGTAGAAATCATGTGTGCAGTCTAGACCGGCTAGGCTGCCATAATTGATTAGACCGGCAACAAGCATTTCATATTATCCACGGATTCCCAAGACAAGTCATTTAAAATCACTGGGTTACATTTCATACATATATAATAAAACACAAATCCTATCACTATGCTAGTACATAACTCATCTGTCTGACCTTTGGTCTTCGGGCTTCTTCTTCTCCCCCCCTCTATAACTTCCACGCTGGGGACAGGAGAAGTTTCCCTTCTCGTTTGGCTTGTCTGTAGTCTTTTTCTGGAGGGGAGGAGGCTGGCGGCGCCGAGGAGTCTGCGGCGGATATCCCACCCCCCCTTGTATCCAGGCTGCCCATAGTGAAGCCAAGTCGTACATGGAGCATGCCCAACACGGAGGCCTCCGATCCCGCTCGGACCCAGTCGGGGGCCCGTTCACATGGTCTGAGGAGACCCTGTCAGAAGGAGTTTCCTGTACATTTATGTAAATGTCATGGACAAAGGGTTCTGGGAGAGATTTTTGCAAGTTTTTGTCCAAGTTTATACAGTTCTAGTACAATAATAAACTCTTCAGGCAAAACGCTTATACACAGTCAGAGTTCCCTATGATTTTGCAACCCTTTTCAGTTGGTCCCCGGACCGCTCTCTTCAATCTTAAAGCGAGTCCGTTCCCATGCCCTCTAGGTTTGGCAGAGGGGAAGAGCATACGATGGACGTGCGGACCCATGGGTCAACACCCCGAACCGGGGAGTGTGGCTTCAGAAAGGCCTCTCCTGGTGTAGTAGGTTCGGGGAAGTTGACTCAGGGATCGCTTCCCATATTTTAATCGGGAGCCCGTGTGGGCTCCGGAGAACCAGCTTTAAGCGTGGTTCTCTTTTAGGGCCTCTTGGAGTCCCTCCCTGACTGGGAGGGGGGGACTCCCCCTTTACTTGGTAAAAGATAGAACACAAGCAAAAACAAACACATAAGGAAAAACCTTGGTTCCTATTGACATTTAGCCTAAGGGTCCCTGTCTGTCAATCAAGGTTTGGACTGGCAGGGGTGGGTTCTGCGTTGCCTGGCTGCTCCCACTTCCTGTGGGGTCGTGCCCCTAACGTGGTACCAGTAGTCTATCGGTGGGTGTGGGAGATGCAAATGACCCCTTGCAAAGCAGTGTGGGAATTTTTCCCATTCCTCACACTAACCTGACTGTTCGGTGGAAACCATGGGGAGGAGGGTTTTGAGTGCGGCCAGTTACTCCGTTGGGTAGGCTTCTCCGAGCCTACACTACCAGGAGAGGCCTTCCGCCAGGGAGATGTTTCTTGGTGAAACGCAGAAAGAGCCCGGCATCCCCACGATGGAGATGCTTCTTGAGAAAGCTTGATGAAGCCCTTGTCAAAAAGGGCTAACTTGCTTCTCTGGCTCTTCTGCCACCATACTCTCTGGTTCGGTCTTGTAATTCTCAACCCCTCTAATTTTTGAAACCAGCCCACCCGAAAAGGGTGGGCACCCTTCTTTTGGTCAAAAATAGATTCATAACATCTTATAAACATAGATACACATGGCTGGTTGGTCGAGATCCCATTTTCTTTCACCCCTCCCGCCCGGGAGATGTCAACGGGTAGACTGACACGTCATGTCTTCTGCTGAGCACTGCCTTCTACAGGCAGACAGGGCGGTTGACAGAGGCGCCAGGCAATGAGGCCATACAGTTCATTAAGCAGACCAAGTGGGAGGCACATATGCAAATACTCTTTTGCCTTGAAATGGGTTTCTTGGGCCATTGTGGGGCACCCCCTTTTTCAGAATCGCCCCAAAAGGTTTGCGGTCATACTCCAGCGGTTTTCCTATTATTGGGCACTTCTTACTTGTGGGGAAAGCCAGAGTCACCGTGACTTAAAGGTGCTTCGGTGCGTTTGGCTCTCCCGGTGGGGGCCGGGTTCAAGCATTCTGCCTGGTCTCGTGTGCGCCTTTACAAACTCAGGGTGCCCCTGCAAGTATGGCACCTGGTGCAGAGTCTGTTCTGGCCCCCTGAGACCCTAGGTGGGCGGAACTTTTAGCTGGAGCTCCGCGCTCCGGAGGGCAAGTGTCAGTGCCTGCCCTCTTTTAACCCTCGGGCTGCTTCGGCGGCCCAACCTTCTCTGGTAAAAGATAGACAAATTTTAATAACACCAGTTCATTACCCACATAGGGTGTTGGAACTCTAAGTCCCAGATGTCCCCAATCTTGTGCTTTGGGTTAGTGCATGCGCATGGTGTGTTTATGCAGATGAACTAAGCCTAAGGCATGCTGGGAATAGGATATTATAAAATATTTTTCAAATATGTGGACCTAGGTTCGGTCCGTTCCTTGTGGGAATAGTGGCTTATGAAAGGGCCATAGTTCGGGTGTACTGGTCCCAAGGTCGCCCTTCACCCGCGTTGCCCCTTTAATCTGAAAGGTAGCTGGCGGACCTAGGGTGCCCGCGGGAGGTGGCTTTTCCTAAGCTCCTCGGTTCGGGTGCCCATGCACAGCCTGAGTCCCTTCCACAGTTATGTGGGTAAGGGCTGCACGCTCAGGCGTCCCAATGGGTCAGAACAGTGGCTGCACCAGGTTCCTGATTCTTTGAGCGTCTGCAACTTCCTCCCCTCTCCGTTCCCTGTGTTACTTCAGGATCACGGAGCGCCGGAAGAGTCACAGAGCTCAAACACTGGACTGCTGGGAGTCTCTCTGGGTCAGAACAGGTTCTGTCCCAGAGTCACTTCGGGCCTTGTAGTGATGGATCACTTGGTGGGACTGTTATCTAGACCATCAAGAAGCGATCCAACACTTGCAAGAATGCCCTGAGTTTGTTCTGCCCAATTTGGGCTTCCTCTCACCCCATCCCCCTGGGCCAACGAGCCCACCCTTTACTTGGTAAAAGATAGAACTTCCCATAGCAACAGAGCGGGGCTGAGAGATACTGACATGCATAAGGTAAAGGCTGGCTGTGGGGACTACATTTCCCATCGTCCTTCGTTTCCCATCCCAAAAGTTGGGGCATGTGCAGGAGAAATTTATGCAAATGCCTCAAATCCAAGGCGGCCTGGGAGCGACGGGGCAGTGAAGTTTTCAACCATAAGAAGCCTTATTCGGGGGTTAATGAGGAGGGGGGTATTCCAAGTCTATAAACAGGATGTATGGATTTAAAATATATATATATATATTGGGCTGAGCCTTCATTTGACTCCTAGTGACCTTTTAGTTACTTGGTGGGATAGAGGCACCAGAGGGGTTGATCGGGCGGCTTTAGCCTGTGACCCGACCGGTCCCCGCTGTTATCAAACATGTGGGGCTGCAGAACCGGGGGTCCCAGTGGGCCTGTTGAACTGAAGCACCCGGTGCAATCCAGCTCAGCGGCCCGAATCCGGGGCTGCCTGGAAGATCTCGCAGGAGAGCTTATGGAGATCCTCCAATGCACACTTCCGTTTCTTCTTTGAAACAGAAAAGTTTTGGAGTGATCATTGGCACAGTCCACGGTTCGGTTTCGTCGCCTATCTCCCCTCTCCCTTTCCCTTGGGCTTCACAGCCCTCTCTCTTACAAGTAAAAGAAAGATCTTGGAAAAGGAATAAGGAACGGGAGCCTTCCCCCCCCCCCCTTGCACGAGTGGGGAGAAGATTCAAGGCGGTACCTTAGGGCTTTTCAATGACGAGGGGACGATATCTCCACATGGTTTGGAGCTCGTCCACCTTCTTTAGCTGCTTTCTCAGCCAGCACCCCAAGACAATTATTACAATACAGAGTATAATCTGGAAGACCAAAATGACCACAATGGGGTGCAGGGCTACGTTAAGTATCGCTGACCCAGTAGGGCTCCAGCCAAGGAGCGCGTCAAGGAACGAATGCTTTCCCGTGTCCTTGATTTGTGTTAAAAGCCCGGAGATTTCCTGTCCATCATGTTTAACCACCATGGACGCTGTGTCTCCGCTTCTTTTAATATCTTGCAAGGTCTGTTTTAAAAGGGGATGAGACAGCAGGGATCTAATCGCCCGCAGCCCCATGCCCAGAAAAACTGGTTGAATGAATTTGAACAGACTAGGGGCCAGCAGGATTTCCTCCCTAGTCCATATGGGGACTGTGAATTCTATATCGCATCCCACAATGGAAGATAGGTTGCAGAAACATCTGTTGACATCTGGCAACATGGGTTGGATGTGGAAAGTATTTATGATGAGGTACTCACAATATGTCCTCACGCAAGCACACCCTCTTCCCAAGTACACAAAAGCGGAGGCATTCTCTTGCCTAAGTGCATATTTGCATTCCTGAGGGGAGTCCCTTAAGGGGTTCACGCAGGGGTGGTGAGTTTGTAGAGTCTGCTCATCACAAATAAATCCCAGGTTGTCTTTGTGTACACATGCCTTTAGATCCACAGCTTCCCAACTTCCGTTGTCATTCCTGGACCATTTATCTGAGTCCAAGGAATACAACACTTCGGTTGGTCCCACTTGCAGCCCTAGTGGCACAACGGGGTGTACATAAAAGAACCTTTGTGCAGTGGGCATCAGGATGAGAAGTCTCAATTCCTGCCTGTCCACTGAGAAAGATGTATTCACCAGAGTCCACCAGGCTTCCAATTCCAGTTGCGGGGTGGGAATTTCTGGTCTAATTAACTGCTTGATTTCCAGGGGGATATTTCCCTCCGTGGCTTGCCTGATCATGCCCATGGTTACCGCTAAATTCATAGCTTGAGCCTGGGTGCATGCTAGCGCTAAAGAAATATTTAACTGCAGGGATTGAGTACCTCTCAACAGTAAGGCAAAATCTCTTTCAATTTGGTTTTCCCAATTTACTAAAATGGAGCTGATGGAATGCTGGACTTCAGAGATGATGTGGAAAGAGTCATTAATGGGTTTTCCCAGCTGGGAAATATAAGAGGTAGCGTAGGCAAATTTATTTGCGAGGGTTTCTATATTTATAGAATCTAAGACCGCTACTCCTCCAGCAACTGGTGCAACCCAGTCTCCTACAGATCGTTTCAATCTGCGAGGCGTGTTCCCCACCCATAACTGCAGCCAAGCCTCCCAACCCTTTTTACTGGGTTCCAAGTAGGAAGCACATTGTGGCAATTTTTCGATGGTATTTAATCCCGTCAGGCTGACCCTGATCTCCTTTAATACCATCTGTGGCCGAATTAAAACTTGTTCCCTAATATCCCGCTTAATCACATGGGAGCCAATTATGTGAGAGTTGGCACTTAATGTACTCTCAGCGTCTGGAATGAGAGGGTTGAATTGGAGCTGGGTGAAATTCCCTATTGTGAGGGTATAGTTTCCTTCCTCCGATGGAAGCTCTGTGTTGAAGGTGCCCAATTTGGTGAATTTCATTCCCATCGCGGACTCCCGCTGGCATAGAGGGTCTATTACTATAGACCAGTCAGGAGGTCCCTGTGTCCCTAACTCCGAATCAGTAACAATCCAATTTTTATTTGACCATGCAGTTAGCTGGTAGTGATGCGTCTCTCCACTAGGTGTCTGTATTGAGAACGCAAGCGGCTTTTCTATCCTAGAGCCAATTGATAATATAAATTTGAAAGGATTCTTTGCGCTCCATACTGCGGTCGACACGATTGCAATTTCACAGTATGGCCCCATGTCCTCAGTAAACCCTTTAGAGGCTGGAGTAGCGCTAGGAGTTATTGTGGGAGTTGTTGTTAATTTCCGTGGGCCCTTTGGGACATAAACACAATGCATTGGCACTAGAGGTCTCATGGTGTCCTCATGAGAAAAACAGTACAGTTCCTGCGTTAACATTCTGGTCCCAGCACATAACAAAATCATATTAGGTGGTCTGACCCACTCTTCATCACAGCTGCGAAAGTCATAGCTGCTTCTGGGGAGTCTGCTGTCATTTTCCCCATAATTAGACTTTATGACTTTGCACAGCATGATTTCCTTGGGATATAGGCTTGTTTTACATCTCCAATGAGAGAATGGGACTATAGTGGGCAATACTGCTCTATCAGCTGTACATTCCTCCTGCATTAACATCAACACTAAATACATTGCATACATCATTGTTCTCACAGATCTCACCTTCACATTCTGGTAATCCATATTGTGTACCTGAAAATAAAAGATAAGATTGCGCTGTAGACCCTTCTTGCTATTTCTATAAGCTTGAAGGAGTCAAAGTACTAAGACAAGGTTGGGGAAGAGGGGGAAAGGGAAGGAGCAATTTCACAGGAGAGAAGAAAAGAAAAAAAAACTGCTGTAGTTCTAAAATTACATGTTTGTGTTCTGAGTTCTTTTCTCCTGCACTCCCCCCCTAGATTACTGTGGACAGGTCTGTCTCAGGAATCTTTTTCCTATACTTGGACTTGTTCAAGTTACACCAAGGGTGAGGAATGTGTCACTTAAGGGGAAATCCACCGGTTCAGGGCAGGGCATGACAGAGATTTGTCGGATTTCGGCTCTTCTCTGCGGCGGCGCCCCTTCAGGTAGCTGGATCTGATTAGGGTTAGCTGGCGCAGTCCCCTTCCATTCCTTGAGTTGGGAACAATGGAAGTACTTTCGCCAGGTTTCTCCGTTCTTTTTCTGAATTTCTACTTGGTAGACTGCCGGGCTGATCCTCAGTGTTATCGGGACTGGACCTAACCATTTGGCTTCCAAGGAGTGCTCGTTTTGCGAGAATCTCCTATATAGCACTAGCTGGCCTGGATCCCACACTCGAGGATTTTTAACCCAGCCTAATCTCTGGTCCATTGCCTGCTGTGTTTTTCCTAGTTGTTTAGCTACCTCCAGGTGGATATTGTGGACCTCCGTGACTAGCGATTGCACCCACGTGTCATTCACAACCACCGGCATCCAGTCAGATGGAAGTTGTGTTTTGAGCCAGAAGGCTTCCGGCAACACCATTTTCCTTCCTGTCATGACCATATGCGGTGTGTGACCATGGACGGCAGTAGTTCCCCTCAGCGCCATCAGGATAATGGGTAGCTTCTCGTCCCAATCCCTGCCTGTGGATTTTACTACTTTCCGTAGGGCTTCCTTGATTGTCCGGTTAGTCCTCTCAATTGCCCCTGATGCCTGGGGGTGCCCGGCAATGTGAAACCGCTGTTCCACCCCCAAGGCTTTGCACAATTCCTTTGTGACCTCCCCGATGAAGTGTGACCCCAAATCCGAGTCCATGACCCTCGGGATTCCCCACCTCGTCCATAGGTGGTTGAATAAAATTTTAGCAGTTGTAGCGGCAGTATTATATTTACAAGGGAAAGCCTCCACCCATTTGCTGAAAGGATCGATCACCGTGAGGCAGTATCGATTTCCTCTTGCTGTGCGGGGAAGGGGGCCGATAAAATCGATTTGTATACGAGCCCAGGGTCCCTCTATTCTTTGGTGCTGGATGGGAGCTTTGGGTCCTGATGTGTCGGCATTAACCATAGCGCACGCAAGGCAATTATTAACCCACTGTGCTACTTCCTGGCGCATGCCCGGCCACCAGCCCGTCTCCTTTACCCGTTCCAAAGTTAGATTTGCACCGCGGTGTCCCTGCTCGTGCACAAACTTGATTAAATCCCCTCTGACTTGCAGGGGCACAATCCAGTGTTGCTCCCCCTGGCTATCTACTGCCCAGTAAATGCCCTCTTTCTGAATGATGGTGTATTTCCCCGTTTCATCCTTCTGGGCTTTGGCAAGCTCCAGGATCTCTGGGTCATCTTTCTGGAGCTCGCCCAAATCCATCAGGATTTCCCTCCCTTTGCTCTGGTTCCGGGTGGTGACCGGGTGTAAAGGAAAGGTGGGGGGTGAGCGGAAAGGATTGCTGTCTGCGAATGCAGCTTCTTTGGCAATAGTGTCTACTCTATTGTTCCACATCCCTTCCTCTGTATATTGTCTCTGATGTCCCTTAACGTGAGTCACGTAGGTGGAGTCAGTTCGCGCCTCTATTCTCTCCGCTATTTGCAGCCATTTCTGAGAGTGCGCGACCGTTTTCCCCTCGCTATTCAGCCAATTCTGTTTCTTCCAAATGGGCAGCCAGGCTGTGATCGCCTGCACCGTCCAATGAGAATCTGTAAAAATGGCCAGGGGAACATCCAGAGGCTCAAACTGGAGGATTGCTAGCACTGCCTCTACTTCTGCGGCTTGGCTAGAATGAGGGCGGACGGTTCCTTTAAGGACTAGGGAATCCTGCACCCTAATGGCGCCGTAGCCGGTTCGAGCTGAGCCATTTACGTGGAAAGAAGATCCATCGCAAAACCAACAAACAAGCTCTTGTTGTCGGGCTTCTGCTAGGGTTATTCCTCCATTAACTGGCCAGGGTATATGTTGTACCACTGGCAGCGGACACTCATGCTCTTCCCCTTCAACTACGAGGCCATAGGGCGAGGGCGGTTCCTTTTGTTCCTTCTGGAAATCTACCCCTCTATTAGTTAACGCCAGCGTCCACTGGGCAATCCTTTGGTTCGAAACTTGCCCATCTTTAACTTTCCCGGAGAGAATATACTTAAGAGGGGAATGAGTGGTTTGAACTACCACCCTTGCTCCTCCTATTATAAACTCCCAATGGGTTAAACTCCAAACCAGAGCGAGGCAGACCTTCTCGCAGGGGGAGAACTTCTCCTCCACGGAAGAAAGGTTCCTGGAGGCGTAAGCCACCACCCGCTGGGATCCCGCCCGTCTCTGGATCAAAGTAGCCCCTAGACTGTGCTCCGAGATAGCCAACTGAATGAAAAACGGCTGGGTAACATCGGGGTGGGCAAGCGCCGGAGCCTTTGCGAGGTCATTTTTGAGCTCTGCAAAAGCCTTTTGCTGCTCCGGTCCCCAGTACCACTGCACATCCTTCTTCAGGAGCTCATAAAGAGGTCGGGCTTTCTCGGAGAACATCTCGATGAAATCTCGGGAAAAGTTAAAGGTGCCTAACAAAGCTCTTAGTGAATGGGGGTCTGTGGGGGCGGGGAGTTTAGAAATCACTTCTACTCTCTGTGAATCCGGTGTTCTCCCTTCTGCTCCTAGTGTGATGCCGAGGTACTTCACCTCGATCTTTACTAGCTGGGCTTTCTCCCTGCTTGCTTTAAAGCCTGTTTCTTGGATGAGGGTGAGGACCTCCTCAGTGACCTCCCGGACCTTCTCCTCTGTCTCTGCGTGGATCAGCACGTCATCTACATAACTGAGCACGCAATCCTTTGATCCAGGCAGCAGTCGGTCCCACATCTGCACAACATGCGCGTGACAAATGCTTGGGCTAGAATGGAAGCCCTGCGGTGTCCGCTTGAACACGTACTGTTGGCCGCGGAAGGTAAATGCGAATTTATACCAACAGGATTCGTGCAGGCGGATCGAGTGGAACGCGTTGGCCAAGTCCACCACGCTGTAAAATTTAGATCCCGCTGCAATAGCTGCCACAATTTCGTTGTATTTAGCGACCACCGGGGCCACCGGGGGAGTCACTGCATTGAGGGCTCTGAAGTCCACTGTCATCCTCCAAGTTACTCCATCTGCCTTTAGGACCGGCCACAAGGGGGCATTGCAGATGGACTGCATTGGGAGGATGACATCCCACTTCAACAGACCCTCAATGGTTTTCCCTATTCCTGCTTCCGCTTCCGCGGGGTATTTGTACTGACGCTGGGGAGGAGGATCTTTGCCCTCTATGAGAACACAAGCGTTTCTCACAGTCCCACACTCCGCCTTGTCAGTAATCCACACCCCGGGAAACTTTTGAGTCCATAGATCTCCCGTCACTGAACATACAGGGAAGGGAGCTTTTAGAGCTGCACATCGGTGTATAGCATTAATAAAGTCCGGGCCTCCCGGGATGTGCCACAGGAGTCCGTTGGCTAAATCCACAGTTAAATGGTTTTTCTTTAAGAAGGGAGCCCCAATCATTCCATCGTCTTCTCCTGCATTGTTACAGGCTCTCATGCTGGCTTTGAGTCTCCCTACAGTGATTGGAATCTTTTTCCAGATGTGTGAGAGGTGGCTTCCTCCCGCGTACCCAGCCAGTTCCAGAGTTCTATCTGTCTGGGTTCCCTGGGTAACTAGCGTTGGATGGAGCACGCTAATCGATGCCCCTGTGTCTACTAATAGAGTGGCAGGTTTAATGTTCCCTGGAGCCCCAATGCCTGCCTTCACCATTGGTCTCCCCCAAGTGTCTGGCTTAAGTTTAGCCACTACTCCTTCGGGGAGATTAGTGGGCCCCGGGCACCCCTAGCGCAGACCCTGTTCCTCATATTCCGGACTGTTAACGACCGTCTGCTGCTGGACCGCGGCTATCGGAGCCGGGTATAACTGAACGGTGGGGTGCATTGGAGGAGATGGATGTTGAACTACTGCAGCTACTGGCGGTGAATACCCTTGAGGTGCCGCAAAATGAGATTGGGTTGGTGGAGGTGGGGGAGCAGACGGCTGCTGATTTCCCCACCCCTGCATCACTTGTTGTTGCCTCTCTATCAAGAGTGCAGTGGGTGCTAGATCCATATTGGTCATGTCGCACCCTGCATGGAGTAAAAAGTTCCAGAGCGCTTTTCGCTGAGTCTGTTCTCCGGGCGGTAGCGAGTTCCAAAAACGAGCTCGCTCAGCCTTTCTGTTATAGGAAGGCTTGTACCCTCGACTCTGATTCTGCAAATCTTGATATGCCTCCCCATAAGGGCCCGTCATTATGTTAGGCTGTGGGGCCGGAGGCGGCTGCACTGCGGGAGAAGGAAAAGGGGCCGAGGGCTGCACGGGTGGAGGAGGGGCTCTCGGTTGATAGTTAGGGTTCCCCCCCCCCCGCTCCGGGCTTCTGCCTGGCCGGTTTCCCATTGTTCCGCGCCTGAGCGTGCTTATTTTGTCCTGTTGGAGGATTGACTGGAGGCTGCGATGGGTTATAGGGGTCCGGATTAACTTCCCTCTTCTGATACTGAGAGTGAGGCCCGTTGTTAGCATAAGTAACTGTATTAACAGCTTCCTTAGCCCGGTCTTTCTTACTACTCTTTTTCCCTTGCGCAACCGTGTCCATATATCTGCTAATATTTTCCAGATTGGCATAAAGTGCGCTCCATTTGGGGTTAGGTGCATGTGTGGGTCCTAGTGCCTGCCGCGTTTCTGGGTTGAGGCCTTTAATGACATCTGTTATAAAATCAGCGTCATCGTAGTCGGGCTCCAGACCCTCTTCCTCCGGGAATACTACTTCGGCAACTAAGGCTAAGAATTGTTTCTTTGTTAGATAGACCATAGGGTCTTCATCTGGACCTTGCACAGTCTGGGTGTACACATATTTAACATTCTCTTCGTTCCAAGTAATTCTCAATAGTTCAGCTATCCACTCCAAGGTGGTTATGGCGCCTGTGTGAGCGACTATCAATTTTTCTCTCACCTTTTCTACATGAGGGCCGTTTAAAGCCAACCTCAGGACCTGATTTAGCTCCCTGATGGTTATGTTTGGGTATTCACGGTACATTTGCATCATCCATCGGATGGAGGTTTCTCTATTATATGGGCCAAGAATTTGGTGTGCCATTTTAATATTTTCAATTTTCCAATCCTTAACCTCCTTAGTTATCTGCACCGTCTCTTTGCCGTTCCCCTGTCTAGTGGTAGTTTGCCGGGTGACCACCGGGCATACTGGGGTGGGGGCAATCTCACAGGGTTGTATTTCCTCCTCATCCTCACTTTCCTCATCCGAAAAAGCATAGAAGGTGGATGGGGAGACCGTTGCTATAAGAGCATTTTTACGGTCTAACTTCTGCTGCAATGAGGCAATTTCTTTTTTACACGCCTCATGATTAGCTGCCTCTTTGGTTTTCTTCACCGTTTCTGTGGCTATTTCAACGGCATATTGCAGTTTGTCATTCCGGTTTTTGGTTTGCTCCAGCTCTTTGCTCAATGCCTTTATTTGCGATTGGGCTTTCTTTAGAGCTGTTATGGTATCTTGGTGTATTAAGGCCAGGGTGTTTTTCTCTATCTTGACCTCTTCTATGGTTCGACTTGCCTGCTGCAAGTCGAGGTCCAAGCTATTGTTTTCTCCCGCCAGTCTACTTATCTCTGCGGCGTATTTCCTATGCAATTCTGCGTTCTCTGCCTCATGGTTTTGTTGAATTGTATCCATCTCTGTTGCATGGGACTGGAGTAAGAGTTCCTTTTCTGCGGTATGCTTCCGGAACTCGTCCTCCAGCACCTCTGCATGTTTCTTAAGGCTTGCCTCTAATTCTTGTTCCTTTCTTTCTATCTGCTGGTCTTTCTGGGTTAGCTGCTCCTGGAGTTGCTTATTCAAGGCAGAGCTATCCCGCAGGGCTTCAAACAGGCCCCATGAGGCAAAAAGATCTCTTTTGCCAGTGCTAATTGTTTTATTGTTGCAATTCTCTTCAAATATATCCCTAAAGGACTGGAGGGGATCAGAGCCTTGGTTAAAGACTCCCCTGTTCCAGGGGTTGTCCCCTTTCTTTATTAACCGTTTCTCCAACTTGGGGAGTTCCTCCTTTTTGGCGAAAATCTCCATTTTAGCGTGGGTGTAGGTTTTTCTTTGTATTTCGCCTACTGCCAATCTCTGGTGGTATTTTAGCTATGGGTTAGGGGGCCACGAGCCGACCCGACGATCGCGTCTCGGGCAGAAAAGGGAGCCACGAGCTGACCCAACGATCGCGTCTCGGGCAAAGTGTTAGGCAGCGAGCCGACCCGACGGTCGCGTCTCGGCCAAAAGGGAATCCACGAGCCGACCCAACGATCGCGTCTCGGGTGAAGAAGGGAGCCACGGGCCGACCCAACGATCGCGTCTCCGGGCAGAGTTTTAGGCAGCGAGCCGACCCAACGATCGCGTCTCGGCCAAAAAAAAGGGAGCCACGGGCCGACCCAACGATCGCGTCTCCGGGCAGAGTTTTGGGCAGCGAGCCAATCCTATGATTGCGTCTCAGCCAAAGGGAAAATCCACGAGCCGCCCCAACGATCGCGTCTCGGGTGAAAAAAAAAAGGAAGCCACGGGCCGACCCAACGATCGCGTCTCCGGGCAGAGTTTTGGGCAGTGAGCCAATCCTATGATTGCGTCTCAGCCAAAAGGGAATCCACGAGCCGACCCAACGATCGCGTCTCGGGCAAATAAAAACAAAATAAAAGTTGCCCAGCAGTCAGATTGCAGCGGTCCTGTGACCCGCCTGCCTTCTTGACTGTCGGGTGCCTTAGACTAGCCTTGGCCTAGACTCGTGTAAGGACTTGGGTGTGTGTGTGTGGGTGTCTGAGCGTGTATGTAGTGTGTGTGCGTGTGTGCACTAAGCTCTAAAGAAAAGGGAGAAGGGAAGGGTGCTCTATCCAGATCTTAAACAATCCTAGCCTGTCCTGACATTCCCTCCCACGATAGACGCGTTTAGAAGGCCTCGGGACGGCGGCCGGACTTCACGGGACTTCCCCCTTGCGTTCGATCGGGCTCAGTCCTCTTGCGAGGTGTCTGGCCTCCTCGGGGCGGCTGAGAAGTCCAACGCTGAATGGTAGAAACGGGAGCAGCCCAACCCACAATTTTTATAGATGCTCGCTAGAGCCTTTCACACAGAACTCATTCACTCAATCACTCATGCAATAGCCTCGCTAGCAAGACTTTCTGAACGGTGCAACCTTACGTCTGTCTGTATGAAGACACGCGTGTCGACTCGCGTGCGTTCACACAAACAGGATAATGCCCAAGCTTTCTCCACCAATTTCTGTTAGGGAAACTGCTCTCAAAATGAGATTGGGGAATTAGATTGAGAGACAGTTAGCCCCAAAAAGGAATCTTTGTTATCAATTGTATACCAGGCTCAACCGATCAGAGAGTCAATGCTCAATAAAAGACTCTAATTTAATAAAATCAATTGTGGTTTATTTGAAACAATAGTTCGTTCACACAAGGTACAAAATCAATCACACATTCATACAGGTCTAGGAAAAATAGAGAGATCGATAGGGGAACATAAAGGAATTGACATACAGGGCAATACTACCTCTCGCAGACTCCAATGGAAGGCTCCGATGGCGACGAATGAGGAAATGGGGGAAAGGTCCCGAAACTGATCAGGAATCGGGGGTGTTACTACCCAGCGGGAATGGGGGTTTACTGAGTAGAAGGCACACCTGTGGGTAGCTAGTCCACAGGTTATATAGAGTCACCTTAGTCCTGAGGGGATGGGAGGTGACTGGGAGTGGTAGTGGGAGGTTCTGCTGATGACCAAGAAGGCTGGACATCGGCTGGACCAATGGTGGGTCAATGGCGACACCTGATTGGGTGTGTGCTTCAACCAATGAACATCACCTTCATCCTGGGCCTCCTGGAAACTTCCAGGTTGCGACAGGGCCTGGGGCGGCTCCGTTGGTATCAATGTGGGAATGGTTGGGTGATTGGGAGGAGATGGGATTAACTGGGAAAGGGACAATAGAGAATCAGATATGCACCTAGGTATTCCGGTGTAGACAAAAAGGGCTTGGTGGTATCAGGAGAGATCCTTCCTCTTTCTCAACTCTCCGGGGTGAAGACAGTTGTTTAGGAAATCACTGGGCAATCAGGATTAATAGTGGAGCCATTAATCCATTCATAGACTAGGTGGGCTGCTTGCGGGCTAGGAATGACTCAAGGTGTGTACGTGAGGTTTCCACATCGAAGGAATGAATCCCATCCAGGCAGGAAGATGGCTACATGTGGTGTTAGCAAAACACAGTGGTTTCCATGCTTAGCGCTTCACACCGTTCGCCTGGACAGCTCCGTGGCGGCATAGCCTCCTCCTTACCATGGCGGGTTTCACGCGATGGCGGGGAAACATTAGAGCGCGGCTGCAGACACTCTGTGCCTGACTCAAGCGCTTATATACTTGTTAATAGGTACACGGGAGTCTTATGTAGTTCCTGGGTAGCGTCACTCGCATTCACTGGCCAGGCGGATGCAAGCTTACTTCTCCAGGCGCCCTGGCAACCATGTTTGTGACAGAGGGGTCATTTTCTCACAGTGCCACTGACAATGGCGCACAGGGTCAAGAGCTTGGGGGTACTACTTGAGCCTGCCTTAACTATGGAGGCCCAGGTAGCAGCCACTGCTAAGTCCGCATTTTTTCATCTTAGGCGGGCGAGGCAGTTGGCTCCCTTCCTGGAGCAGGACGATCTGGCAACAGTGATCCATGCAACGGTCACCTCAAGGTTGGATTACTGTAATGCCCTCTACATGGGGCTGCCCCTGTGCCAAACCCGGAAGTTGCAGCTAGTGCAGAACGCCGCCGCTCGGCTGTTATTAGGGCTCCCTAGACAGGAGCACATTCAGCTGGGCCTCTGGGGACTGCACTGGCTGCCAATAATATACCGAGTCCAGTACAAGGTGCTGGTTATTACCTTTAAAGCCCTATATGGCCTAGGACCTGCCTACCTTAGGGACCGTCTCTTCCCATATGTCCCCCAGAGAGTACTGCGATCTGGCTTTCAAAATCTGCTTGTAATCCCCGGCCAAAGGAGGCCCGCTTGAAGTCAACCAGGGACAGGGCCTTCTCAATCATAGCTCCTTGCTGGTGGAACCAGTTACCGGAAGAGGTCAGGGCCCTGTGGGATATTGGACAGTTCTGCAGGGCCTGTAAGACAGTCCTCTTTCGGTTGGCTTATAACTGACCGGCACCAAAATACTGGAGGAAGTCTATAGATAGCACATTGTTGGATTGATGTATTGTTATTAATGTTTTAATTATGTAAATTGCTATTGTATTTTTGTATTTTAATGCTATTGTATTTTAATTCTGAATTTTATTGTTAAAACTTTTATGCTGTGAGCCGCCCTGAGCCCGCTTCGGTGGGATAGGGCAGGATATAAATCAAATAAAATTTAAAAAAAGAAAAAAGAAAGAAAATGGACCTGGGAGAAAGCTTTATAAGAATGATAAAAGCAATATATACTGAACAACGTGCAAGGCTATGTATAAATGCTGATTTTACAGAAGACATGATAATTAGTAAAGGTACAAGACAAAGTTGTACACTTTCCCCAGTGTTGTTTATAATGACTCTTGAAATATTACTGATGCAAATTCAAGAAGATAAAGAAATAGAAGGATTAAAAGTAAAAGGATTTACTTACAAATACAGAGCATTTGCAGATGATATAATGTTTATAAATGAAAACCCCATACAAGTCACACCTTTGTTGTTAGCCAAAATACAAGAATATGGGGAGCTGGCGAGACTTTGTAATAATAAAGAAAAATCAAAACTTCTATGTAAAAATATGCAAATAAATAAGCAACAAGAATTGCAGAGACTAACGTGCTGTGAAGTTACCTCCAAGGTAAAATATTTGGGTGTGGAGATAACAATGAAGAATATTGATTTGTTCAAAAATAATTATGAGAAGCCATGGCGTAAAATGGATGAAGATATGTTAAAGTGGAATAAACTTAACTTGTCACTGTTGGGTAGAATAGCCGCAATTAAATTGAATATTCTACCAAGAATAATGTATTTGTTTCAAACTATTCCAATTGTAAACAATTTAATAGATGGCAAAGAAAAATTTCAGAGTTTGTGTGGGTGGGAAAGAAACCAAGAATTAAAATGAAAATTTTAACAGATGCAAAAGAGAGAGGCGGATTTCAATTACCAGACTTAAAATTATATCATGAAGCAGTTTGCTTAGTATGGATAAAAGAATGGATAATGTTGTTAAATGAAAAACTCTTAGCATTGGAAGGTCATGGAAATAAATTTGGCTGGCATGCTTATATGTATTATGGGGGGGGGAAAGATAGATGGCTTTTTCTCTCACCATTATATAAGAAACAGCTTGCTAAATACATGGATGAAATATAAGAAATATGGAGATGAAAGAAAACCGTTATGGATAGTGCCAGCAGAAGTGATAAAAATAACAGCTAAGATGGGTGAAGAAAAGTGGTTGTCATATCTCTCTCTCTCGGCTTGGCTTCGCGAACGAAGATTTAAGAAGGGTGCAATAGTCCACGTCTGCTGCAGGCTCGCTGGTGGCTGACAAGACCAATGCGGGACAGGCAGGTCCAGCCACAGTGGCTGCAGGGAAAAGTCTGATTTAGGGTTGGTGCTGTAGCAGTGCGATTCTTCCTCAATCTCCTTTTGTCCTCAAGACCAGCTATGCGTGCGTTCTCAAAAGAAGAGACAGCCTGGTGGATGGTGTGCCTCCATGCTTTGCGATCTGAGGCTAGGTCAGACCACTGGTGATGGTTGATGCGACAGATGCCAAGGGATTTCTTCAAGGAGTCCTTGTACCTCTTTTTTGGTGCCCCTCTATTTCGATGGCCGGTGGAGAGTTCGCCATACAGGGCAATCTTGGGAAGGCGGTGGTTTTCCATCCTAGAAATATGCCCTGTCCAGCGCAGCTGCGTCTTCAACAGCAGTGCCTCGATGCTGGTAACCTCCGCCCGCTTGAGAACTTCAGTGTTGGTCACAAAGTCACTCCAGTGGATGTTGAGGATGGTGCGAAGGCAGCGCTGATGAAAGCGCTCAAGGAGTCGCAGGTGATGACGGTATAAAACCCAAGATTCGGAGCCGTAGATGAGGGTTGTCATCACAACCGCTTTGTAAACATTGATCTTTGTGCCTTTTTTCAGATGCTTGTTGCTCCACACTCTTTTGTGCAGTCGGCCAAAGGCACGGTTTGCCTTTGCCAGCCTGTTGTCGATCTCCTTGTCAATCTTAGCATCTGAGGAGATGATGCACCCCAGGTAGCTGAACTGCTGGATGGTCTTCAGAACTGATTCACCCACAGTGATGCAGGGAGGGTGATAATCTTCCTGGGGTGCAGGCTGGTGGAGAACTTCTGTCTTCTTCAAACTAACTTCTAGGCCGAATAGCTTGGCAGCCTCTGCAAAGCAGGACGTCATATGCTGCAGAGCTGATACCGAGTGGGAGATGAGTGCAGCATCATCAGCAAACAGTAGCTCTCGGATGAGTTTTTCCATTGTCTTGGAGTGGGCCTTTAGTCACCTCAGGTTGAACAGGCTGCCATCGGTGCGATAGCGGATGTAGACACCATCGTCATCATCTAGATCTACTGCGGCTCTTTGCAGCATCATGCTAAAGAAGATCGTAAAGAGAGTTGGCGCGAGAACGCAGCCTTGTTTTACACCTGTGCCTATTGGGAAGGGCTCCGAGAGGTCGTTGCAGTGTCTGACTTGGCCTCGTTGGTCTTCGTGTAGCTGGATGATCATGCTGAGGAACCTTGGGGGACATCCTAAACGTTCCAAGATTTGCCACAGGCCTTTCCTGCTAACGGTATCGAAAGCTTTGGTAAGGTCGACAAAAGTCACATACAGAGCCTTGTTTTGTTCCCTGCATTTCTCTTGGAGCTGCCTGAGAACAAATACCATGTCGGTGGTGCTCCTGTTAGCTCTGAAGCCGCACTGGCTCTCTGGGAGGAGTTCTTCTGCAATGGCGGGCACCAGTCTGTTCAGGAGTATTATGGCAAGGATTTTGCCTGCGATGGAGAGCAGGGTTATCCCCCGGTAGTTGGAGCAGTCTGACTTTTCCCCTTTGTTCTTGTATAGGGTGATGATGATTGCATTGCGAAAGTCCTGTGGTAATTTGCCTTGTTCCCAGCAGGTGACAAATACTTTGTGAAGTGAGCTATGTAGTACTGTGCCCCCATGCTTCCAGATCTCTGGTGGAATTCCATCAACTCCTGCTGCCTTGCCACTTTTCAGTTGCTTGATGGCTTTAACAGTCTCTTCTAGAGTGGGGATCTCATCCAACTCTGTTTTCACTGGTTGAAGTGGGGTGAGGTGAATTGCTGAATCTTGAACTACGCGGTTGGCACTGAAGAGAACCTGAAAATACTCCGACCACCGGTTCAATATGGATGCCTTGTCTGTGAGGAGCACTTGGCCGTCTGCACTACGCAAGGGACTCTGAGTCTGATATGATGGACCATATACTGCCTTCAGGGCTTTGTAGAACCCTCTTAAATCACCAGTGTCTGCACACAGCTGGGTTCTCTCAGCAAGCTTGGTCCACCACTCGTTCTGAATGTCTCGAGGCTTGCACTGGAGGTTGCTACATACAGCGCGAAAGGTTGCTTTTTTCCTAGGACAGGAGGGCTGAGCAAGATGTGCTTGGTAGGCAGATCTCTTTTTCGCCAGTAAATCTTGGATCTCTTGATTGTTCTCATCAAACCAGTCCTTGTTCTTCCTTGTGGAGAACCCGAGGACTTCTTCAGAGATCTGCAGGACGGTAGTTTTTAGGTGTTCCCAGAGTGCTTCTGGAGAAGGGTCTGTGGGGCAACTGGGGTCCTCAATTCTTGACTGGAGTTTTGCCTGGAAGGCAGCTTTAACTTCGGCTGACTGGAGACTGCCAACCTGAAACTTCCTCCGAGAGATACCTCCTCTCCTGGGTGTGGGTTTAAAGTGAAGACGGAGATTGCAGCGTACAAGACGATGATCCGTATGACATTCTGCACTGGGCATTACTCGGGTGTCGTCATATAATCAACTATTAAAAATACAAAGTGGCAAAATAGAACTGAAAACTGCTGAAGAGCTGAATAATAAATATGATTGGTTTCAAATGCAACAAATAAAGAGCTTGGTGGAGAATGACATTAAAACTGAAGGAATAAGAAAAGAGCAAACAGAAACAGAAAAAGTTCTGCTTGGAGACAATGAAAAATTAATTTCAAAATTATATAAATTACTTTTAAAATGGTCTACGGCAGATGAAGTAGTGAAATCTCAAATGATTAAGTGGGCAATTAATGTAAATAAAGAAATACAGATGGAAACTTGGGAATATTTGTGGAAGAACTCCATGAAGCTTTTGACATGTCATAGTATTAAAGAGAAACGTTTTAAAATGATGTATAGATGGTATATGACTCCTAAGAAATTGGCAAAGATGAATAATAAGATGCCAGACAGATGTTGGAAATGTAAAAAACATGAAGGTTCTTTCTACCATACGTGGTGGACTTGTGAAAGAGCAAAAAAGTATTGGCAGATGATTCAACAAGAAATTTCTAGGATCTTGGGATATGAATTTAAGAAAGTTGCAGAGACTTTTCTGTTGGGATTACAAATGGGAAAATTTCCAAAAGAAGATAGAACTATAATTTGGTACTTGCTTTCAGCTGCTAGGACATTATATGCGCAGTTGTGGAAGCAAGAAAAAATATCAGAGAAATGGGATTGGATTGTAAAAGTTATGACATGGAGTGAAATGGACAAATTAACAAGAATTTTAAGAGACTATGATTTAGAAGTTTTTAAGATGGAGTGGGAAAACTTCAGAAATGTAGAAAAAGAGTGGAAAATAAAAGGACATTGGACAATTTTTGATAATGATTAAGTCTTAGAAAAAAGAAGAATATTAATTTTTGTTTTTATTAGTTAAGGGTACCTTTAAACATTAGTACTTTAAGTAAATAACACCGGCGGGGGTCAAGTAATGGGGGGAGGGGTGGGTAGAAAGTAATATATGGGATAGATAATAGAAGTTATTAATGATGCAAGAAATATAATTTGTTACCATACGTTACCAAATAAAATTGTTTTAACTCAAAACTGAACACAATACTCTAGGTAAGGTCTAACCAGAACAAAGTAAAGCGATGCGATCATGTTGTGATCTGGACACTATGTTTCTGTAGATTGAATTGAATTTGCCTTTTTAGTCACTGCATCACACTGCTGACTCAGCATATGATCCACTAAGACTGCTAGATCCTTTTCACACATATTACTACCAAAACAAGTCTCCCCCATCCTGTAATGATGTATTGGATTCTTCCAACCTAAATGCAGAACTTCACATTTATCCCTGTTAAAATTCATTTTATTGTTTTAGCCCAGTTTTCTAGCTTGTGAATATAGTCCTGAATTCCATCTCTGTCTTCTACTGTATTTGCGACCCCTCCCAATTTACTATAATCTGGAAATTTAATAAGCATTCCCTATATTCCCTCTATTCCTCTTATTCTGCTTTTCTTCTGAGCCCCAACTCAAGATGGTTTACAGTTTTTTTTTTAAAAAAAATTGCATGGTCCTACTGAGCTCAGTCCCTTACCTGATTTATGCCACCTTCTGCTGCCATCCTTTCCCTAGAGGTAGTAAGCCTAGCAGCACACTCTTCAGAGGGTTGCTTTTTGTTCTCATTCATCAACTGGAGCACATACTGCAGGCAGGGCTCCTTTTTTTAGCAGAAACACATAGGAACACAGTTCTGGCTGGCTTTGTGTCAGGGGTGTGGCCTAATATGCAAATGAGTTCCTGATGAGCTTTTTCTACAAAAAAGCCCCATGTGAAACAATGGTGACATCAGGGTGTGTGGCCTAATATGCAAATGAGCTCTGAAATTCCACTTAAGTTTCCCCCTTTATGGTAATGAGTTTCTTTGAAGTTCAGTCCAGACCCCTCTGCGCCTAATAGTAGTATTATTTTATTTGTTTGTTTATTTAGTCACAACATTTATATCCTGCCTTTCTGCCTGCTCAAGGGTCACCAAGGCAGCTAACCACGTAGAAAATACAAAATAAAATCACATTTTAAAATCATTAAAATCAACCTCCTCACAGATACATAATTAAAACAAAATAAAGAGAGTTAAAATATATACAAAGCCTTAAAAACAGCAATTAAAACATTGTTCATATCAGATGAAACAAAAAAGTGGAAACAGAAGGAGGCAGCTGAATCTCCCTGGTGAGAGCATTCCAGGGTTTTGGTGCCATGGCCAAGAAGTCTCCCTCCTGAGTTGCCACCTGCCTAATCTCAGAAGGCTAGGGAACTCACAGCAAGGCCTATAAACATTTTTGCAGTGATCAGACATGCCCATAAGGGAGTAAATGGTCTTTCAGAGGTATGGTGTTCTATAGTCTGTTTCTGCTGCTATCCTGTGTGTTTTAACATGCTGTCTATAGGGCTGCAATTTAGTGTGGTGTAATGGTGAAGAGTGGCAGATTATAATCTGAAGAGCTGGTTTTGATTCCCCATTCCTCCTCCACATGAAGTCTGCTGGGTGACCTTGGGGCAGTCATGGTTCTCTCAGAACTCTCTCAGTCCTACCTATCTCACAAGATGTCTTTTGTGGGGAGAGGATGGAATTGTGATTGTAAGCTGCTTTGAAGCTCCTTAATGTTGAGAAAAGTGGGGTATAAAAACCTACTCTTCTTCAACTCTGCCTTAGGAAATTCATTAAGATTTGGGGGTAATGCCTAGGGAGGACAGAGTTTGGGGAGGGGAGGGAACTCAGTCATGATGTCACTCTAGGAGTTCTATTTCACCTAGATTCTATGGTGTTAGCAGTCAGACCCCTCCTCACATTGAGGGACAGTTTAGCACTTAGACCTTCTTCAATATCATCCCAAAATTGTATGTACAGTGCACTGCCTAGCCTAAGAGTGAAACTAAAATGGAGTTGGTGCATACAAAATGGATGCTACCCACTAAGAGCCTGAGGAAATATTTTGGAAGGTGAACCAGAACAGCTGGCTCACTAAAAACCCTAAAGAGATGCATAATTGACAACAATGGGTCTCCCAAGAAAATCTTACCTCACCTTGGATTAACATTGTCCACACCTGACCATGCTTTCCCTCACCCATTTATCTTAATTATGCAATACTTAACATTATTCATACAACCCAGTAGTTTCTCCCATCCTGTACTCAAGGGTCATCAAGGAACACTAACAACTTTAGCTCACATAGTGAAAAACCATAATGGTTGTTTTGCCCAAATCTTTGCCTATCCCCCCCAAAAACCATCAAGTCATTGTTTTGGAGTCAAATACATCAGATAGCCCCAGGAAACATTTTTCCTACAACTTTCCACACTTTGCTCAGAGGTGGCTTGCCATTGCCTGCTTCTGAATAGTGACCCCGGTATTCCTTTGGCGGTCTTCCATCCCAATACTAACCAGGGCCAACTCTTCTTGGCTTCCAAAAGCAGCCTAGCCTGGGCTATCCATATTAAGACCATCCTCCTTTATTAAATTGAGAAGTCCCAAACTCTTCAGCTTTTTCTCAGAGGAAACATGCTCCAACTTCTTAATCATTGGTTGCTTACTTCTGTAGTTTTCTCAGTTCTGCAATATTCTTTTTAGTTATGGTGACCAGAAATGCACACAGTATTCCAAATGAGATTGTACCACTGAGCTATATTGGCATATTATAATATAAGGGCAATATAATTCCAGTATGCATCACCTTACACTTACATATTGAACTTCATTTACCACATTATTACCCACGCACCCAATCTGTGGAGCTCTTTCTAGAGCTCTTCACAGGCAGCCTTGGTGCCTACCATCCTGAATAATTTTGTGTCATCTGCAAAGATGGCTGTTCTTCTGCTCAGCTTCTGGTAGTTTGTGAACAAATTAATAATTTTTTGTAGGATGTCACTGTTTTCTCCCCTCCATTGTGATCTGTCCATTTATTCTTCCTCTGTTTCCTGTCATTTAACTGTTTAGTCCATAAGAGAACCTCTCACCCTAAGTCCAACTATATATATTTATTGAATTACTTTTCCTGCTATCAGCTCAAGAAAGTTCCAGGGGGAACCATTTCTTCTTTTTCCAGTCACTAAATGAATGCATTGTCAATCTAAGAGCCCTCTGGGATCAGAGATTCTTCCGTATAGCACCTAAAAGTGCACTCTGCTGGCACCAGCTTAGTACCAAGCAATGGTAGTCATCCATTCCCTGACATTTGCTGTCAGCCTATGGCTCTATATTCCTTTCAAGCAGTTCTCTGAAACTCGCTGATCAATTGTTTGCTTAAGCAGTTAACACATGCATTTCCTGCAACTGTCATGGGCTGTTGTGGAAGTTACAAACTCTTCACACTTTAAGTTTTGGGGGAGGGGGATTTAAAAGAAAACAAATGGTAATATGCCCAGTAAAGGAATGGAACCCTTCCTGCTGTATCCAACAGCTGAGTGCAGAACATAACGGATGACTGTGACATTTCTAAACAATAAGATCACTGTCAGAGTCTTGATATGTCTAGACAAAAAAAGTCCATTTAAATGCATATAATATGATGCATTTTGCAGAATTACCTATCCATCTTGATAATTTATTAGTGAGGTTATCTACTGATGTTAGGATTGTCACATCTCCTTTGCTTACAAATGTCATGGTAACCTGAGCCTTGGGGTTAACTAAATCTGATTTAGTGGACTTGAATTTTAGAAGCAAAACATTACACATCTGTTTTTGTAAGTCTAATGGTCTTTAGCATTCTCCATTACAGCTGTGAGTTTGGGGATGTCATAGGAAGGAATGCTAACAACTGAGTATCTAGAATGCAAAGGTGACTACCAGAATTTCTATGCAATGGTGAAAGCTGATGTCTAAATAACTAGGTAAATGCTGCCACCAAGATGGAAGACATTTGCATTTCCCCTTTAATCTCATGTTATACTCCAGCTTCATACATCTTTTCCTGTAATGATCACAGAAAATTCCAGCCCCTCTCCAAGGTGTTTCTTTTTCTCCCTTTCAAAGAATGGTTATTCTACAGGAGGCTTCAATTGACATGCTGCATGTGATGAAATAAGCAACATGGAATGAAAAAGCAGGCTACACGCTGATAAAACCCCTCAGGGAAAATGTATGTATACTGTGAAGTATTTCCACCAGGTACTATTAAACTGTGTATTACAAATCATTTTTACGTTGCCCCAGCAGCATGAACTAAATGTCTTCTAAAAAGCTAACATTTTGTTAGATTAACATCTTTCCTGCCTCATGAACAAGAATGTGTGTAGGGTATAAGGAGTGCCAGTTACTTGAAGATAGGTGTAAGTCCAAAGAGAAGGCAGAGGACCTCCCAGAGAAATTTCTACAGCCGATGCATCCTTCCCAGGTATACAAGATGTTTCAAAACAATTTTGAAATGTCTTGTACACCTGGGAAGGAAATATTGGCTGCAGAAATTTCTTTGGGATGTACTCTGTCTTCTCTTTGAACTTTAGGAGGTCTTTTGGACACTATTATATGAAGAAACAGAGAGGAGTCTCATGTTGAATTCATGTTTATTATTGAAGAATGTTTCTTGCATTGTGATATTTAGTTGTCACTACTTGTATCTGAAGTGTGGCCACCATTCTATTTCATTCACCTGCTGGAGGCAGGGGATTTCCTGTTGCCAGTGGCTGATTCACCACCACTACTCATCTGGTTCAGTGGAGAATGGCAGAAAATGGGAGAACAGCAGCATCCCAGTGCTCTGACATCACACCCCATGAACCTGGAAATGTTGTCAGGGCGTTGCCAGGGGATGCCAGGGACTCTCTGGCATTTGTGAAAAACTCTATGATTAAACCCACTGGTTAAACCATAGAGTTCTACCTGAATGCCAGAACTTCCCTGGCATCCCTTGGAGACACACTTATGTAACTTCCAGGTGCACGAGAGATGACATAACCAAGTTGCTGGTAATTTCATTATGTCACCAGCAAGGGCCTCACCACCAATAAATCCCTCTACAGGTTGCCAGGTCTTGCCTTTTAACCCTTGGGATGTGGAAGCATAAATATAGATTAGGAACACATGCCTTCAGATATTAACTAATTAAAGCTTGAATAGAAGAAGAAGAAGAAGAAGATATTGGATTTATATCCCGCCCTCCACTCCGAAGAGTCTCAGAGCGGCTCACAATCTCCTTTACCTTCCTCCCCCACAACAGACACCCTGTGAGGTGGGTGGGGCTGGAGAGGGCTCTCACAGCAGCTGCCCTTTCAAGGACAACCTCTGCCAGAGCTATGGCAGACCCAAGGCCATGCCAGCAGGTGCAAGTGGAGGAGTGGGGAATCAAACCCGGTTCTCCCAGATAAGAGTCCGCACACTTAACCACTACACCAAACTGGCTCCTGGTAAATATTGATGCTATAGTGAAGACTAACTGAAAAATTAGTGATGGATCTTCACAGCTGCCAGGTTTTCTGATTCCTGTCTGTTGACTTAGAATTCAAGAAAATCGGAGAGAGCATGGAGAGTGACTCAATGCATGTGTAACTGACAAGGATGCTTTCCAGTGAGCAGAACTAGATTTTGCCACCGAAGAGGATTGGTTTGATGAAAACATCTTTCAAAAATGTTTACACCAATCTCATTGCTGAGTAGCTGGCTTGGAATTAACTTTGATCCTGTATAAAATATCAGTCCTGTTTGTATGCTAGTCCATTCTCTAGTACTGCAGTTATTAGGTCTGGTATTAGGTATGAGGGCATTAGTAAGAAAGGTTTGCTTTCTAAAATATATAATTATTTAATTGACTTTCTTCATATCCACCCTCTTATATTAAACATTGGAACTTTATGCTACCTCAAAGGCTAGAGGAAAGCGATTGGGAAAGGATCTGGAACTCCTCTTCCATTAAGGCTAAAAGCATTGGTATTGATCTCCAATTTTAAAAAATGTATTCACTTTGGTATTTAAACCCTGTCACGATGAGTAAAATCTCTAGGTTCTCAAGTCCAAATTGTTGGAGGAATTGTAAAACTAAATGTATCATATGTTGTGGGAATGTCTCACAGTGTCAAACTTTTGGAATAAAGTGGTAGAGCAAATAAAACTTATATTCAATCTAACCATTCCAGTAGATTTTAAACTTCTTTTATTTGATATCTGGCCTGATAACTTGGTGAGTAAAGATCAGAAATCTTTAATTTCGATAATGTTGGTGATAGCTAGTATGATGATTGCTAAAAATTGGAAACCCCAACATACTCCCACAATTGAACTGTAGTATGGTAAGTCATGGGACCAGTATGTAAAGGGTAAGACAATGGATAACCCTTTCTTCGGCAATGACATTGATTTGGACGTTGGTTTTGGAAATCTTTGGGAATATTTCCTTTTTGCCTAATAGAATAAATTGTAGGCTTTTTCTTAATTCTTAACACCTAGCGTATTATGTATTGTTTTTGTAAATTGTTATATGCATCCAATGATCTAAATTGGATCCTTGTATGTTAGATTTATACTTCTGTTATTTATTTTCTCTATGTTCCCTGTGTTCTCAATGTTCCCTATGTTCCCCTTGTATTGGATTAGATTCAATAAAATGAAATCAAAATTTCTTTTTTAAAAAAGGTATGGTATTAATTCTTGTTTTTACATCATATATCCCCATTCCCCACACTGCAACTAATTCGGCCCCTTCCCGGCCGGGCAGTCCATGGACTGCTGAGGCTGGGGGCCGCCCATTGCCTCCCCGCGCGGATGCGAGGCAA
Source organism: Heteronotia binoei (assembly GCF_032191835.1). NCBI lineage: Eukaryota > Metazoa > Chordata > Lepidosauria > Squamata > Gekkonidae > Heteronotia > Heteronotia binoei. The sequence goes on from NC_083225.1 coordinate 84,624,750, forward strand.
TGGGATATTCCTGAGGGAGGGGGCTGGTGCGGCCTTAAAAGGCTGCCCCCGCCCCCTGTTGCGCAGTAGAAATTCGCTCTCGGACGGTGCAGTCACCTATCGGATGACTGGGGACCGTCGGGAGCGAGGCGTCGTCGGCGTGCTTCACACGCCTGAGGATCGCATCGTTGTTTCCGGTGTGAACAGCTGATCGGCGGGGCATGGCGGACTGACGCGGCGGCTTGCGGCGGTTTCAGCCGGGCGAGCGGCGCATCGGACGTCTTCGGGAGGAGCGGTTTGCACTCCCCCCCCCCACGTTTCGTTGCGGCCGACCTGCTTCTGCCTTCCCGCGCCTGTTCAGGCGCGGTTAGGCTTGGCGGAGCTGAGTCGGCGGTCCGGCGGCGCGCGTCGCCTAAATCTTTTCTCTCTGCTGACCAGCCCGTGGCAGGCCGGACCGAGGTTGCTGGGCTCTTTGTTGCGCGGCCCCTCCGTGGCCCTCCCCCCCTCCCTCCCGGCCAGCTGATTTAGGGCTGGAGCAGGCCTCTCTTTGGGCTGACGGGGTTCCTTTTTGGTCGCATTTAGGGGGTTAGGCAGCCGTTGGCATCTGGGACGTGGTGAGGGTTTAAGGGCCCGCTTTTAGGTCACCCACCCACCCACCCACCCACGCGAGCACACATTGTTTTGTCGGCAGGCCTTATCAGGCCAGATAGTGTTGGGGAGTGTTGTTGGCGGGGGGGGTGCGTCGGTTAACCACTGGGCCTGTCTCAGGTCCCCCCTCCCCTTTTTAGAGGGGATTGTTGTTGTTTTGAGGGGGTCTGCTTCCCCCCCCCCTTTTTTTTTATTCCACCTCGTGCCATTTTTGACTGTGGCTCGTGCTGCAGCTGGGTATAAGTAAAAAAAAAAAATAAAATAGATTAAATAAAATGGCCCCTAAGAAGGGACAGGGTAACAGGAAAGGGAAACAGCCTGCTAAAAAACCTTCCAAGAGGTCGTTCCCAGAAGCGCCCCCACAGGACGAAGGGGACGAGGCTCAGACCAGGCAGGCCATTTTGGCTCAATTGGAGGCATTGGAGGAGGCTCGGGGTCTGGCTGGCCCTTCTAGGAGGGCCTCTGGTTTGTTGGGACCCGGCAGAGCGGCCACCATTTCCTTTCAGAAGGAGGTGCTGGCTCGGCTTTCTGTTTTGCAGGGAATGGAAGGAAGCAGTGGTGAGTCGAAGGATGGTGCGCCGCAAGAAGAGCAGCAGAGTGAGGAGCCTGAGGCCGTGGTGGTGGTGCCTCCAGTGGGGGAGGGTAAGTCGCCCATGACTCAACAGGCTATTACATGGCCATGGGGCCCGTGGGTGCCCAATGTAGGTTCAACATCCAAGCCGGCGGGTGGACCCCAAGCTGTAGGTGCTAATTACGCGGGGGCGGTGCCACTCGTTGGGCAGCAGTTTCCTCCCACTTTAACGCCACAAGCTGGCACTTCTTCTGCAGGGTCGGCCTCTCCGAGTGCCTGCTTCCCTTGGGGGCTAACGCCAGGGAACAACGGTTATGGGGGCGTTCTGGGGACTGGTAGTCAGGGCCCGGCTTTGAGTGTGTTGCCATGGGGATGGCAACAGGCCCCGTCTGTGTCTTCACCATGGGCCAGGCATCACGGGGCTATCTGGGGGCTCCCATCTCACCCTCCTGTTCCCTACGGTTCTTTGGATTTCCATGCTTTGCCCTTTGGGGACCCTGCCATGCCTCTCGGCGACCATCTTACTGCGGCGACCAGGGAAAAGATCCTTAAAGGCGAATACGTAGACGTATTCAGCCTGTTATATAGAGAATTGGAGAAAAAATCAAAAGACGAGCTTGATGAGAAAGATAAAGAGAAGCTCAAGCGTCGTAAGGTAGATAGAACGTGGGCAAATTGGCTGCCCGGGTTTCTCATTTACGCTGGTGTTATTGCCAGAGCCCAGCCGTGGAGAGCAGCTCCACTTTTTCAGTACTGTGACATTATATATCGGGCATTTAATGACTTTTCTGGTGGGGCGTGGCTTCAATATGATGAGCAGTTCCGCATGCGTGCGGCAGTTAATCCGTTCCTTCAGTGGACTCAAATTAACCAGCAGCTTTGGCTGCAGCTCATGGCACCCGCGAAACCGAATGTGGGGGAGCGATCCGACAGCGGTCATTTGGTGCAAAAGTCGGCAGGAACAACCTTTCATGGGGCCCGCGCAGCCGCGGGGCAGTCGGTTCAGCCACGGCTGCTTTGCTGGGAGTTCACCTCCCAAGGTTCTTGCTCCAGGAAGGCCTGCAAATATAGACATGAGTGCCCGATTTGCGCAGGCCCCCACGCCTTCTCAGCATGCACCAGATCGAAACAGAGATGGCCCAATAAGCGGACCGGTGGCGGTACCGGGCAACACCCTCCAAAAGGGCCCCAGCCCCATTCGTCTGAGGGTTCTTAGGCGGTGGTTGGAATTTTACCCCCTCAGGGATGATGCGCGGTATCTGGCGGAGGGGTTTTTAGTTGGCTTTAGAATTCCATATGAAGGCCCTCGCCTTCCAATTTTTTCTCCCAATTTGCGTTCAGTTAAGGGTTTGGAAAGCATTGTTAGGCAAAAGATTAGAAAAGAGTGTGCTGAGGGTCGTGTTTTAGGTCCGTTCAAGTCTCCTCCCCTGCCGAACTTGAGGGTGTCCCCTTTGGGAGTGGTTCCTAAGAAAGCAGCAGGTGAATACCGGTTGATTCACCATCTTTCTTACCCTAGGGGTCGATCGGTAAACGATGCTATCCCATCTGACCTGTGTTCGGTTAAATATACTTCTTTTGACCGAGCGGTCCATATAGTCCGGCAGTGCGGGCTGGGTGCGGAGTTGGCAAAGTGCGATATAAAATCAGCCTTTTGCCTCCTCCCAGTGCACCCAAGTGACTTTGAACTTCTAGGTTTTGCGTTTGATGGCAGTTATTATGTTGACCGGGCTCTTCCCATGGGGTGCTCAGTTTCTTGTTCTGCGTTCGAACATTTTAGTTCTTTCTTGGAATGGGCCTTACGGTTCAAGACGGGAATCCAGAACACCGTTCATTATTTGGACGATTTTCTCTTTGTAGGCCCTGCGGGTTCTGGGCAGTGCTTGTTCTTGTTAACGGCTTTCGAGGATCTGGCTAAGGAATTAGGGGTACCGTTGGCTCCGGAAAAGACCGAGGGTCCCGCCACGGTGCTTACTTTTCTGGGCATCGAGCTTGACACGGTACGCCAGTTTTCTAGGCTACCCGAAGACAAGCGAGCGGGCCTTTTAGCACGGATCCGAGCGGTTTTGGTTAAGCGCAAGGTCACCTTATTGGAACTTCAGCAGCTCGTAGGCCACTTGAATTTTGCCTGTAAAGTTGTGGCCCCGGGCAGGGCCTTTTTGCGGCAATTCTGTGACGGCATGGTTAACCTGCGCTTGCCGCATCATCTTACCCGTGTCACTATTGATATGCGGGAAGATCTTCAGGTTTGGGTAACATTTTTACAGGACTTCAATGGCATTTCCTTCTGGCGGAGGGATATGCAGCTTGAAGCTGAGTTGCAGATAGTTTCTGATGCTGCTGGTTCTATTGGTTTTGGGGTATATTTTAGGGGGCACTGGTGTGCTGAGCAATGGCCGCAGGATTGGTTGGGCACTGAGCTGTGTCGGAACTTAACGTTCCTGGAGTTTTTTCCGATTGTTGTAGCCGTATTTCTTTGGGGAGAAGCCCTGGCTAATTGCACAGTTCATTTCTGGTGTGACAACATGGCCGTTGTCCATGTCGTCAACAGGTTAACCTCTAAGTCCCCGGCAGTTATGCGGTTAGTTAGGGCATTTACTTTACGTTGTTTGAAATTGAACATTTTGTTTCTAGCTAAGCACGTTCCTGGCATTTGTAACGGGGTGGCGGACGCTCTGTCTCTCCAACAGATGGACCGTTTCCGTCAGTTAGCCCCGGAGGCCGACCTGTTGCCCCAGCGCATCCCGGCGGAGTTATGGCTGATTGAAGGAAAGAAGTGAGCCGGGCGATACACCTGGCCTTAGCGCCCAGCACAAAGAGGTCGTATGACCGGGCGGCTAGCCAGTTTTTGTCATTCAGGAAGGGCGCAGGTTTACCGGATGTGTGGCCCGTTCCGGTTGAACAGTTGTTGCAGTTTTGTGTGTATCAGAAACAGCGGGGTTTGTCTGTTAGGTCTATTAAAGGTCAGATGGCTGCCCTGGCTTTTATGAGTAAGGCCGGGGGTTACTGCGATGCCACTAAGGATTTTTGCATCCAAAAAATGTTTGAGGGTTGGTTGCGGGAAGCTGGGCCTCGGGTCGACGGGAGGCAGCCTATTTCGCCTTTTATTTTGCGGGGGCTTCGTGCTTCCTGGGCCCTTGTTTGTAGGTCAGCTTATGAGGAGGCCCTTTTCCATGGGGCCTCATTGACGGCCTTCTTTGGAGCCTTTAGGGTATCCGAGCTGGTTACACTATCCCGCAATGATGTTTCCGCAAGGGCCCTGCAGTTTAGGGATGTTACCTTGTTTAGCGACCGAGTGGAGTTTAAAGTCCGCCGTTCAAAGACTGATCAGAAGCAGCACGGCTGCACTGTGAGGATTGGAACCTGCACTGAAAGTGAATTATGTCCAGTTACGGCGCTTAAACATTACATTGAATGGCGGGGCGCATCTGATGGCCCGCTTTTTCGCCACGCCGATGAGGCCCCCTTGACAAAGTACCAATTTTGGGCCGTCACCAGCCGGGCTTTGCAGCGTCTGGGCCTTGGTGATCAAAAATTTGGTACCCATTCCTTTAGAATCGGCGCTGCCTCTACAGCTGCGGCGCTGGGATACGGGGGTGAGGATATCCGCCGAGTCGGGCGGTGGAGGTCGGGGGCCTATCGCACTTATATCAGACCTTTCAGGTCGTAGGGCCGGTTTTTGGGGCTACTTCCTTAGTCTCAAGGTACTGTGATGCTGTTAGGTGTTAATTCTTGTTTCAGTTCTAATAGTTCTTTCTTCTAGGGGCTGTGGCTGGCGATTCAAGGAGGAGGATCCTCATATGCGGCCACAGCATTGTCTTTTGGGCTGCACACCAGGCCCGTCGGACTCCGATCGGTTCGCAACTGGGCCTGAGCGACAGAGCGGTGATCACCTGGCAAGGCCGCCGTGGAATGAGGTGGCCTGGGCTCCTGCCTCTGTTGTTCAGGGAGCTGGTCGGCCCTCCTCCGCAGATTCTCATAATTCATTTGGGGGAGAACGACTTGGGTTTGGTCAAGGGCAAGGCCCTTTCGATTCAGGCCCAGTCAGATCTGGCTTTGATCAAGAAGCGTTGGCCTGGTGTCCTTATTTTGTGGTCGGCCATGCTGCCGCGCCGTGTTTGGCAGTCAGCATGGGACCCGGAAGGTTTGGAGCGGGCTAGAATAAAAGCCAACCGGGCCTTGCGTAAGGCCCTGCTTGGGGGGCTCGGAGATTATGTGCCCCATCCTTTGATTCTTTCTGGCTTGCCCGAATTGTACCGTGATGACGGGGTACACCTATCTGAAAAGGGCAACGAGTTGTTTTTGACTGACTTGCGGCAAGGGCTGGTTCGAGTCTTATAGTTTGGGGGGTACAGCGGCCTAAGCCGAGGCTTGGCGCTGTCCTTGGCAGTTTGTGGTTGGCATTATGTTTTGGGGATTGGTGAGCTCCCGTAGCATCGCGCCATTTGGTGCATGACTCTCCTGGGGAACCGCAAGCTGTACGGCCCAAGGTTGGCTCCAGGGAGTCTGTAGGATCCCGGCAAGTGCTGAGTGTCTGCATCCCAGGTTGTTGTTGGGGATGGCGGAGCTCGGGCGAGCGGTGATCAAGTTGCCGGGCCGGCCAGGTCTGAGCCGTTTTGGTTGGCTCACACCTGGGGCTTTGGGGGCTCGCCCAGTTTCGGGTCAAGGAGGTGGTCGCGGTGACCCCTGGCTTGACCTGTCCCCATGTTTTGCCCTTGCCGTTAAGTTAATAAAGTGGCCCTTTAACCCAACTTTGTGTCTGCCTCGTTATTCCGCCTGGGGGGGCAATTCGGCCCCTTCCCGGCCGGGCAGTCCATGGACTGCTGAGGCTGGGGGCCGCCTATTGCCTCCCCGCGCGGATGTGAGGCAATGGGATATTCCTGAGGGAGGGGGCTGGTGCGGCCTTAAAAGGCTGCCCCCGCCCCCTGTTGCGCAGTAGAAATTCGCTCTCGGCCCGCCGCCCTTCAAGCAGTACAGGCAGAGGCTGGTCGCCTGTTTATAGGGGCCGGGTAGGAATTTTTCGCCCTCGGACGATTGGCCGGGTTCGGGGGTGTTTTTGCCTACCCTGTACTGCTGATGTTAGTGTTGGTTTTTTGTATGGCGGTGCCGTTACGTAGGTTGGTCACTGGCAGTTTGTGGTTGGCATTATGTTTTGGGGATTGGTGAGCTCCCGTAGCATCGCGCCATTTGGTGCATGACTCTCCTGGGGAACCGCAAGCTGTACGGCCCAAGGTTGGCTCCAGGGAGTCTGTAGGATCCCGGCAAGTGCTGAGTGTCCGCATCCCAGGTTGTTGTTGGGGATGGCGGAGCTCGGGCGAGCGGTGATCAAGTTGCCGGGCCGGCCAGGTCTGAGCCGTTTTGGTTGGCTCACACCTGGGGCTTTGGGGGCTCGCCCAGTTTCGGGTCAAGGAGGTGGTCGTGGTGACCCCTGGCTTGACCTGTCCCCATGTTTTGCCCTTGCCGTTAAGTTAATAAAGTGGCCCTTTAACCCAACTTTGTGTCTGCCTCATTATTCCGCCTGGGGGGGCAATCAGCAGATCCAGTGACCCTGCATCCAGTTTCCAAGGAGCAGCTTGTGCAACCTCAAGTTTCAGCTAAATCTAGCTATAAACTCTAAGCTCTCCCTCTCAGATTCAGGTTTTCCCATTGGAAACCACAAGATGAGAAACGGTACTAATTCTTAATGGCATTACAATGCCAATGTTTTTTTAAGTGGCTACAACAGCTGTTGATACATAGCACAGAGATAAGTTTCAGCAAAAAAAGGAAGATGAACCGGAATAATACTTTCCACTCTAGAGAAATGACACTATATTCCTCTAAGTTATATAAAAAATAATAAATCACCAGAACAAACTGGATCCTGGAAAAATTGGAACGATTCTAGGCGAAGAACGGGAGAACTATGGATTGTTTATTGGCATCATTGGAAACCATAATAAATGTATGAACAATCAAATGCAGCTGAGCCACAATTGATTGATATGCAAACAACACAAGTCAGTTCAGGACTGTGGGAAGAATACATTATTCTGCCATTATGGAATAAAGCTTGAGGGAAGCTATAAATGTCACAGAGAAGCAGAAAAATAGATCCACAAATGATTCTCCCTCCCTCTCCTCCTTTTCTTGGGAACTCTATAATGGGTATTGTACCTACACTAGGTACTGGGTTTTCACAGGACTATGGGTAGAATATATCAGGATATTGCAATTGCTTACACTAAGAAGTATTGTGACTTGGAAGTTATCTCTCTTATCATGCCTTTCCTATCTATTTTGAAGTCAATAAAATCAACAATTACTTAGAAATGTCTCATTTTCCTAAATATTAGCCTAAGTTGCATAAACAGCCCTTAAAAAGTCCAACATGAAGACTGAGAATGAGTTATGTGTAAATTACACCTGCACCAAGTATATCCTAGGTTTCCTGGCTAACATATTAAAGGGGAGAAGACATGTAAGTTTCCTGCTGTGAGAAACTTAAGCTCCATAGACAAGTACAATTCACAGTATGGGCATGCATATGTCTATGGGGAGGTGATACTGAAGTGGGAAAGTTGGTTGCAAAAATTGCTCACACCTACAGTTTCTCATGTTTGTGGCAATGTTCAAAGCTGTTTTTAGAAAAGCTTCCAACCACAATTATTTGGCCGTTATTTTGACCAAGTTAGAAAGAATTTATCTTACAATATATTCCATTCAATGGGATATAAAATGTGGACCAGATTATTATTTTTTATACTTCGTTAAAGGGCTTGTACCACTCCTGCAACTAAAAGGAAGGTCTGTTGTAATGTGAGGCTGTGGAGATATCTCATGCCTTAATATAGAATCAGAGTTGGAAGGAACCTCCATTGTCATCTAGTCCAACCTCCTGCACAGTGCAGGAACTTCACAAATACCTCCCCCCACACACACATTCTTAGTGACCTCTGCACCATTGCCAGAAGATGGCAAAAACCTCCAGGATCCACTGCCAAATTGGCCTGGAAAAAATTGCTGACTAGCCTTAAAGTTTCAATCAACATTTCCCTGGGCATGTAAGAAAGGCCACGAGAACTAAGCACTGATGCAACCCTTCATGCCCTCCTTCTCATGATCTGCCTAACTCACAGAATCAACATTGTTGTCCAATGACCATTGAGACTCTGTTTAAAAATCTCCAAGAGAGGAGAGCCCATTGCCTCCCAAGGAAGCCTGTTCCATTGTGGAACCACCCTAACTGTCAGGCACGAACAATTATACTATCCCCTTAACCGCTGTTACATAGACAAGTTTTGACAGGTTTGTAAAGTGGGAAATTGAATTCAAAGCATTTCCCAGGTTCTGGTCTGACCTTCTGGAGCAACAGAAAAGAATTCTGGACCATCCTCTATATGACAGCCTTTCAAGTACTTGATAGTGATCTTATCACCTCTCAGTCATCTCCTCTCCAGGCTAAACATACCAACTACTTCAACTTTTCCTCATAGGACATGGTATACAGACCCCCTCACCATCTTCATTACCCTCCTCTGGACATGTCCCAGCTTGTCTATATCCTTTTTTAAATTGCAGTGCCCAAAATGGAATACAATACTTGTGGTGAGGTCTAACCAGAGCAGAGTAAAATGACACCAGCACTTCACATGATCTGGACACTATACTTCTGCTGATACAGCCCAAAATTGCATTTGCCTTTTTAGCCACCACATCATACTGCTGACTCATGTTCAGTGTATGGTCCACTAAGACCCCTAGATCCTTTTCGCACATACTACTGCTAAGACAAGTCTCCCCCATCTTCTAATGATGCATTGGATTCTTCCTACTTTAATGCAGAACTTTACACTTATCCCTGTTAAAATTCATTTTATTGATTTCAGCCCAGTTTTCCAACCTGTCAAGATTGTCCTGTATCCTGTTTCTGTCTTCTACTGTATATGCAACTCCTCCTAATTTAGTATCATCTGCAAATTTAATAAGCATTCCCTCTATTCCATTCAAAACATTGACAAAGATGTTGAACAAAACAGGTCCTAGGACAGATCCTTGAGGCACTCCACTTGTCACTTCTCTCCAAGAGGATGAGGAATCATTCACAAACACTCTTTGGGTGAGATCTGTCAATCAGTTACAGATCCACATAACGGTAACAGGATCCAAACCATGTTTTACCAACTTGTCAACAAGAATAGTATGTGGAACCTTATCAAAAGTCTTACTGAAATCAAAATAGACGATGTCTACAGCATTCCCCTGATCCAGCAAGGTAGTAACTTTCTCAAAAGAGAGAGAGAGAGAGAGATCTGGTTAGTCTGACATGACTTATTCTTGAGAAACCCATGCTGGCTCTTAGTAATCACAGACATCCTTTCTAAATGTTCAAGGACTGACTGACAATTTGTTCCAAAACTTTTCCAGGTATAGACGTCAAGCTAATGCGTCAGTAGTTAGCTTGATCCTCCTTTTTCCCCTTCTTGAAGATGGGGACATTTGCTTGCCTCCAGTCTTCTGACACCTCACCCATTCTCAAAGAATTCTCAAAAATAATGGCCAGAGGTTCAGAAATTATGCCCACAAGTTCTTTTACTACCCTTGGATGCAGTTCATCTGGCCCTGGGAACTTAGTTTCATTTAAAGAAACTAGGTGTTTATGTACTACCCTTCTGCGGAAACAACTGGTGCTTGCACAGGGGACTACCTTTACCTTTTTTCCTGCTGATCCTAGGTTGCAACTCCCTTCCCTAATAATATGTTCTGTTTTGCCATGTTACACACCATTTCCCTCACTAGAGAAGACTGAGGAAAAGTAGGAATTGAGTGATTCTGCCCTCTCTTCATCACCTGTTACAATTTCACTTTCCTGTCCCTGCAATGGGCCTGCTCTTTTTCTTGCTTTTTCTTACTTTGTACATAAGAAAAAAAACCCTTTTTTGTTATTTTTAGCTGATCTCACTAGCTTAAGCTCAAAGTGAGTTTTAGCTTTCCTAACTCCTTCTCTACAAGTACTTACTATTTGCTTATATTCATCCTTGGTTATAAGACCCTCCTTCCATTTCCCAAGTCTTTGGAAAACTGTTTATGGAGCCACCTTGGCTTCTTTTGGCTCCTCCCAGTTTTCTCATAGGAATCATTTGTGATTGTGCCTTCAATATTCTGCTCTTAAGAAACTCCCATCCCTCTTCAACTCCCTTCTCCTTAAGTATTTCTGACCATGAGATTTTACCCAGCTTAACTCTAAATTTGTCAAAATTTGCTTTCCTGAAGTCCAAACTATAAGTTTGACTACCTACATTCCATTCCCCAAGACTGTAAACTCCAAAATTACATGGTTACTACTACCCAGGGTACCCACTACTTCCACCTCATCAACCAGTTCTTCACTGTTGGTGAGTATCAAGTCCAAGATAGCAGATTCCGTTGTTTTCCTCTCCACTTTCTGGAAAAGAAAGTTGTCAGCAAAACAAGTCAGGAATTTATTTGACCTTTCATATTTAGCAGAGTTGGACTTCCAACAGATGTCTGGGTAACTGAAATCTCCCATGACCACTGTGTTCCTTCTCTTTGAGAACTTTGCAATCTGCTATAGGAGTATCTCATCCAAGTTCTCTGCCTGACATGCTGGACTATAGCACACCCCCACCATAATAGCACTGTTATTTCTTACTCCTTTTATTTTTACTCCTTTTATTTTTACTCCGCAGGGCCTGCAAAACTTTCCTCTTTCGACTGGCTTTCACTGATGAAGGAAGTGATTGCTGATGAAGGAAGTGACTGCTAAGGATTACCGCCATCATATAAAGAACAAACAGCACTAGCACTTTTATTACTAATTAATTAATCAATTTTAAACTTATTAGAATTTTAACGTTAAATGTAACTTTGTTGTTTTGTTGTTTTTGTATAATTGAATGATGTTGTCAGCCACCCTGAGCCTGCTTCGGCGGGGAGGGCGGGATATAAATAAAATTACCTACCTACCTACCTACCTACCCAGAGACCTCAACTGAACTGCCATGCTCAGACTCACATATTTCCTCACAAATATATACCTCCTTCACATATAATGCTATGCCTATGCCCTTTATTTGTTTGTCCCTTTTAAATAAGTTGTTGCCCTCAATCCTAATATTCCACTTATGAGTGTTATCCCACCAAGTTTCAGTAAGACCCATTAGGTCATAGTCTCCTTCCTGTATTAGGACTTCCAGTTCCTTCTTTTTGTTTTCCATACTCTGTCCATTAGTGTAGAGACATCACAATCCATGTTTTATGCATCCTGAGGTTTTTGTTTCTGTACATACCTGTGAGTTAATGTTACCTAGAATATGTGCCACTCCCTGCAAAACTTTAGTTCTTACCTCTAGTTATTGGCAACATACTAGGCTTTGAATTATTGTCTCACTCCTCCATACAATTTAGTTTAAAGCCCCCCTTATTATGTTAGCATGGCTCTTACCAAACACATTTTGTTCCTAAGTGAAGTGCAAACCATCTCCTGATAGAAGACCACCACTTGTTTATTTACAAGTATGTATGCTGAACATGAGCAACAGACAGACACCCAGTGCTGCTAATCTGTAATATGGTAGCATTTCCCCAAAGTAAACTTCATGCCCATGGAGCCCCTGAATCCATGGCTACTTCTTGAAAGCCAGCTGGAAAACATTCCAAGTCTAAACTATTTTATTTTCTTTAACAGAGAAAGAAAAGGACTGCAGCACACTCACTGCAGATTCTCCTGGACTTGATAATACATCCTACCAACCTCATGGGCCATTTTGGAAATATCAGCTAACTATTTGCAAAGAATCCTATACAGAAGGATAATTGTTTAAAAGCAGCCAATTAGCACCCTCTTTCTATATCAGGTTACTCGAGAAGTACAGATATATATTTATGGTACGATCAAAATAATGATGTCTCAGGATTTTTTTTAAATAGACTGTTTGAAGGTATGACCATTATGATTTTTTCTCAAACCAACTAAATGGCTGTAAGAAAAGTCCCCCCTTTCTTTTCTTGTGCCATAGATATTGGAGATGCTGTATGTACATTTGTATATGTACCTAGCTGGGTAACAATGTCTCAGTTTTACTTATTTTGATGCAAAAGGAATTAAAAGACTGGGAGTACCACATGTACAGATGAATGCACATGTACTTAAAACATACACTTGGTGATAGATGTTTTCATTCTCTGTATGAATTGCAAGAACAGAGCAATAGTCAAACATTTTTACGGCAAAGGAGAGGATGCACTATAGAGACTACTGTAAGTGAAAAAGCAAAAACTGAAATATGTAGTTTTAATGTTTCAAAGTGCTAGATATATTAATTTAAACTGAGCTGGATTTAAGTGCAGGTGCTCAAGTGTTAAGCTAGACCCAGTTTGTAGACAGACTGGTCTACAACAGAAAAGTTGTACCATCCGAGTGTCATTTTATATGATTAAACTATTTTTGAATTTCACAAACATGAAACTACAAGTGTCAGTAACCATATTTAATCCAACTAATGTGGTCTATAACTGAGACGTCTCTAAGCAGTTGGAGGCATGTCAATAACCCAGAAGTAGAAATGTGTTTATTTTAAAAAAGAATTATTTGTTTATATTTATATCCTGCCCTCCCCGCAAGTGGGCTCAGGGAGGGTCACAACAATAATTTTACAAAACCATTAAAACAACTATAACAAATAAATAAAACAATTAAAAAGGTAGGTACTACAATAAGTTTAAAAGATTCAACAATCCCAAATGGCTGGAAGCAACTAGGTCAAGAACCAAGATACAGTAGAGATCTTATTAATGCAGGCAGCATACAGTTGGAAAGCTTCAGCAAGAGAAGCCAAATAATTGGGCACCTGCTGATATCCGGGAAGACACCCCTGTACTGATTTCCATGCCATGCACCCCTGGAATGTGATATTGCAATGTAACCCTAGAATATTAATATGACACAGCAATGGCCATTTGAATTGGAATGGTCTTTCTTGCACATAAGGGAGACAAATCCAACTCCTTCTTGGCCCAAGGCAGGCTGGAATGTGGTTCTGGTTCACAAGCCAGACAAACATGATGGCCAGCTGAAAGATTAAGAAGCATCCATCTTTCTGCTCCTGGAAATGAAGAATTCCAGGCCCAGAGAGGGACTGGTGAGCAGAGCTGTAAAAATGCCTTCACTCTTTTGGCAACCTTTTAAATCCTGTTATCAAAACATAAAAAAATAAGTTGACCAGGAACCCTGGAACACAAATAAATGGCTTGTATATATATACGTTTTGTTAGTCTTCAGAGCAAGACAGCAGAAACACAAAGGATAAAGGTTAAGTGCTCATCTTGTTGTGAATGTGTGGTATACCTGTAAACTGATCTCACAATTTTTGACTTTTAACAAAGTTTCTATTTTTTCTTTAATCACTGCTAAGGCCATCAAAGTCAACCAGTCTCCTGAATACTTGATGGATGCCTATCCATGCTTGACACTAAGGGAGAAATCTATCACTTTTTGGGAGCTTCAAAGGAGTCAGTTTGGGAAAACAGGGCCATAAAAAGTCATTTGGCCAGTGTAATTAAAATTCCTATGTTGGGGTATGGATGTATGATACGAATGATCTCTGATTGCATATTCCACATATGACACTCTGATTTTCCATTGGTGTGACACTCTGCCCTCTCATTGGGTAACTGAATCGCTTGATGTGATGTAATTTACCCTAGAAAACAGGCAACCCCACCTGTCAGGTTAGAGCAGGGCAGAGAAGAAAAAGAAAAAGAAAGAAAGAAAGAAAGAAAGAAAGAAAGAAAGAAAGAAAGAAAGAAAGAAAGAAAGAAAGAAAGAAAGAAAGAAAGAAAGAAAGAAAGAAAGAAAGAAAGAAAGAAGAGAGGATTCCTCCTTCCTCTCCTCCCTCCATCCCTCCTACCCTTACCCCCCCCCTTCCTCTCAAGAGAAATCTCCCTCCAGAGGCCTTGCATTTCCTCTGACTGAGCCTACCCTGCAAGATCTAGGTATTGTATCACGTTTCCCCATCCTACTTATTTAGCTAACCTCTTGTATGCTTGAAATTGTTCGATTGGAATGTAACTATTGGAAACTCTATAATAAAATTCATTATTAACCAAAGGATTTTCAGTGGTCTATCTCCATAGACATAGACAGAGATCCTGTTCACCTCACCTCTCGTAGACTCACCATTTTGAGCTAAGAAATATTAATATTCCCCAATAAAAAGTTAGTTGAGGTGTAACTCTGCCACCTCAACCAAAGACCTGGCTAAACAGCTGCATTTTACAGGCCCTGCAAAACTGTAATAGGTTTTCTTCTTCCTCCTCTCAAGTGTGAATGGCAGGGCCAATATGAATATGGCATTAAAGAGCATGTTTTATTTAAAATGTATAATGCTGCATGTTTTCCTTTTTTCATATTTTGCCAGTGATTTTTTTTCAATTTTTCATTCTTAGAAGGTAAGAATCCAGCCATGTACAGACAATCTATTTATATATTGACTGACTATGCAGGTGGGACAGCTGATACAAGTATTGCTAATGATCACATGGAGGGAGCAAGTGTGCAGACGTTGCCTTCCCACATTCACACTGTGCAGACCACTCGATGACTGGTAGAGCCAGGGCCAGCATGTTAGTAACTGGCTCCTCTTCCTGCAGTGTCAGATTTTAAGAAACATAAGGATAGGAGCTTGACAATGATTGTGTTTGGTAATTAAAATGCATACTGAACATTATCAGATCCATGCATTCCTACATAGAAAATGTGTAGCAAGATGGTCTGCAATGGCTGATTAAAGTAAAATACTAGTTGAGTGAAAGTAAGCATGCAATTTTTCTTCCCCTACTCTCCTCATCTCTTAACATACTACCAGAACACTTTCTCCACTACATACAAAAGAGGTAACCCCAAATATTGGTCTCTTTCAGATTTTCTCCCTCTGCTTTTACAGCATTGCTGACTTTAAGCCTGATTTGCATGTGATGATGGTGAGCCACAAGCAACTACCTGCAATGTCTCACACAGTATTATATTTCAGCTGGCTGCTACCCATGTAAAGATACACCTGGTTCATTATGATGCCATTGCAACCGCATGCCAAGCTACAGATCTCTGGTGTACTATCTATATAATTTCTTTGCACAGGTAGCAGCCCAGTATAAATGTGTGAGGAAGGATGATAAGAGCGATCCTTTTGCCTCATCTGTATCAGATTCAAATCAGTGTTTAAATGTGAGGAAAAAACAACAAGAAAAGAAGGTCAGGAACATTGGCATGGCAGAATGGTATGTTCCAGTGGGGTGGGTTGATTGTTGCATTGGTTTTTAATGGTGTGACCTAACCACCTTCCCTATCTGCAGCAGGCAGAGGCTGGGAATGTGCCTGAAACCCTGTCCTGTGAGGGCTGTGAGTACTATTGTTCCATCATTGGGTGACACACACAAGAGATCAGGGGAGGAGCAGCAGCAGTTTGGCATTTACCCTTTGCCACATGAAGCTCAGATAATCAGCAGGTAGAAGCAGACTAGCAAGAGGGAGGGCAGCAATCATCATCGCCAGACTATGACATCCCTTCCAGCCTGCTCCAGAAGCTCTGGCATCACACTGATACTGTAGCACTCACTCCAGAACTCTATGATTTCCATGCCTGGCAATTCTAGCTGCTGCCCTAAGGGGGTCTGTTGTGCATAGGAGCAAGCAGAGGCAAGCCCCAACAACTTGCCAGCACCTCAGAGGCCATTTGGTTCACACACCACCACAGCAGCAATAATCAATGCGAGTTTACTGATGACCTCTGGCACTGCTGTCAGTTGGCAGCATAAAGCACCAAAAGCTAATGCCTGTCATTCATGCTACTTAGCTGAGTACTTCTGCAGCCCAGTCACTAAGATTGGCTTGTATCAGGGCCATCTTATCTTCCCAGTCTGCATCTCCATGGTGGTCTGATTTAGGCAGTTCCTGACAAAACAGTCCAAAGGTCCATCCAACATTCCACTCTCATTCAGCTTTCCATGTGCAAAATATAACATTCTGTTGGTATATTAGCAAGCTGACAACACTTTCTATCACAAAAGAGTTAAATTGAGGGCTTTTTTTTTTAACAGAAATGCACAGTAACGTAGTTCCAGCTGGCTTGGTGTCAGGGGGTGTGGCCTAATATGCAAATGAGTTCCTGCTGAGCTTTTTCTACAAAAAAGCCCTGTTTGTATGTAAACAGGATTGTTACCTAGTTCAGCTATAACCAATTAGAAGTTGAGATAAGTTTGCCTTAGAAAAATGTGGATGCTGATTAGTATGATACAAATGAGGGTGCTGATTAGTATAATGAAGTGACCTGAACATAAAACTACTGTGCATTATTCATCTCAGCAAAACAGAGCTGCTGAGAGACTTAGGAGTATTTGAGAGATAGCACATTGTCTGCTCCTGCAGTCTGGACTGTCTAATTCCTGCTGGGAAGAAGCAATAAACACTGCTTTCTCCTCACTAAATAGAATTCTCTCCAAAGGGACAGGAAGAACACCTTTTGAACTGTGGTTTGGAAAGAATCCAGGTTTGAAACATTTAACATATTTTAGTTCCAAGGCATTTGTCCGTATACGCAAGGAGAGAAGAGGAAAGTTGGACCTCAGAGTTGAATTGTGGATCCTATTGGGGTATGCTCATGGAGGAACAGGATATAGTAAAATGAATCCTAAAACTTGTATGATCAAATAATGTAACATGGTGCATATAGAAAAGAGCAACATGTTGCAAACTTCTAAACAAGCTGAGTCTACAGTGCAAATCAAACAGGACATTGTAGAAATCTCTTTCAGTGATTTGGCTGCATGGCTACCTGCAGGAACCACCTGTGAGTGGGGAGATCCACCTTCAGAGTACATCCCTCAGAAGGGGAAACAGAAGAGCATAGACTTAGGGAGACAGACACTACCACTGTGAGACAGTCAGCAAGAAGCAACAGAGGAGCACCACCACCAAGATACAGCATTTGTGCAAATGTGCAGCCAGTGAGCAAGCCCACTAACGGCAAGGAGGTGATTAAGCAGTCTGACCTATTGACAACCAGCCTGCACTTGTTGACAAGCAACATGCAATTGTTGTCAAGTTCATCACCCTCAGGATACTTCTAAGTATTGCAGATTCTAGAAGGATGGATGTTCAGCACCTGGACACTTGAACAGCTCTCCTCAATGGAGATTTAACAGAGGAACAAGCTGCCAGTGCAGGGACTGAGAAATTAACTATGCTGCTACAAAAGCAAGGCTTTCAACAAGGAACTACAGACACATATATCAATACATACTGGCAAGCATGAATGGATTCTTATTGTGTTGCCAAACCAATGAAGAGGTAAAAGTAAAACAGCTAGGAGATATAAAGCATTATTTTGGAATACAAATTGAAATAATTGAGGAAGGAAGTTTTCTCTTAAAAAATACTACAAAATTTTCTTGAATCTATGGGCTTGAAAAATGCCCAAACCAGTCAGCACTCTATTTGAACCAGCTTATCTCAAACTAACAGATGGGGAATTGCTTGAAAGTAATCATGAATGCAGAGAAGCAACTGGCAGACTTCTTTATCTGAGCACAATATCTAGACCTGACATTTCTGCAGCAGTTGGAATCTTGTGCAGAAAAACAAATACACTCAAGCTATAAAGAGACAGGCTAGATATCTCAGAGGAACAGTGAATCTAAAGTTAAAGATTTCAGCTTGTGACAACCCAAGATTTATTGGATACATGGATGCCAACTGGGCTGAAGACACAACTGATGGCAAGTCAACCAATGGTTACTTTCTATGGAAACAGCTTTATCAACTGGATTAGTCAAAAAACAAACACTTGTTGCTCAATCTACTGTCGGGGCAGAATGTGTGTCTGCTGTAAGTGCCTGCAGTGAACTACAAGGGACCATATATTTACAAAAGGACTTTGTCATAGATGAACCTAAACCAATAATCTTGTTTGAAGACAATCAGGCTTGCAAAGGTGAAAGCATCAAATCAAAAAGCAAATATATCATCAAATGTCAGTCAGTGAAAGATATGCAGTGACAAGGAGTGGTTCAGTACCGTCCTAACAAAGAGCTTATAAGGTTATATTTGGATGCCTGAGCCCTGGGGCTCAGTTTCACCAAGACTCAGTCTTGGAAATGTAATGACATCATTTAATGAATAAACCTTATTTGATTACATCATAGAGGTGATTAATGGGGATTGTGCAGCACTTGACATATTGGTGAAACTGCACTTCTCCCTAGCCACATCCCAATCTTCTAGCACCATGATGAGGGGAATGCTACTGGCAAGGGCACACGGACTGATCCACCTGAAAACCCCCTGAAAGAACTGAAGAGGCCACCTCAGCTTCTGCATCTACTGAAAGATGAGATGCACTATGAGATGACCCAGCTGAGAGGCGAGATGATGAGGATAGGTGAATACCTCCTAGAAGAAATCCGTACCATCAGTCGCCAATTCCAGACCTTACCAGCTCCAGCACCCCCCATGCAATGACTCCTACAGCTGCCTCCCACACAGCCAGCTGGCCCTGCAGATGGAGGGGAAAGGGGATCACCCATAGTCCCACCTGGAGGAGTTCCAGCACAGCCCACTCCAGGGGGCCCAGTCATGCCAATCCCCCAACCTGGTCCAGGACCCCACAACCTGAAGATGAAGTTCAATGGGGACTCTAACAACCTGGGGTGCATTTTGGTGCAGGCTTGTGGATCTTTTCCTCTGAGGCCAGCAAGGTGAACTACCTGGGATCATGATTGGCAGGAGCTGTACATCACCCTATACAAAGTGTGGGCCTTTGAGTTGTGCATTGCCCAAGAATCTCTGCATGCTCTGTGATTGCAGTTTCAAGACCCCCTACAAGAGATGCAGGCCTGAACAGCCCTACAATGCCTACAGCAAGGGAACAAGTCTGTACACAAGTATTTAGCTGAATTGCATGCATCTAAGGTGCAAGGTTGGGATGAGTAAATTAAGATTGACCAATACCACAAGGGGTTGAACATTGTATTACTGGATCAAGCCCTCCTGCAAGATGACCCAGACACACTGTTGGGGTGGATCCAGCTAGCTTGTGAGGTGAAGAATCAGCAGCAGATGGTGGTGCTCCAACACCAGCAACAATTGGGTCTGAATGGAAAGGAGTCTTGGTCTGGCAAGAGAGGAGGTGTAAAGAAAACTATTAAACCCCCCCCTCAATAATGAAGCAAGAGAGGCAAGTAAGGCAGAAGCTCTGTTTCAGATGGGGGCGGGATCACATCACCTCTGAATGCCCAAGCAGACCTCGAGCCACTGCTATGGCCCTGAAGAAAGAAGACCCAAAAAAGAAGACGCCTAGGAAGAAGAGGGGAAAAGATGACACAGCCACTGTGGTTGACATCCTTTCAAGAGGACGCTGTCCTGATGCCACCCCATCATCAAGCAAGGAGAACAGAGCAGAGCAGCCAGTGGGAAACTTCAATGATCTGCTGTGAAGGGAATGTCACAGCAGGTCCCAGAAGTCACCATGCCAATTCGGGTGAGAACAATGGGAACTTCATTCTTTCTCTCATTGACATTAGTTAGCCTCAAATTAAAATGGTTTGTGCACATCAGGGCTCTCTTAGACTCAGGGTGTACCAGGGACTTAGCTTCAACCAGGGCTAGGTCTTTCTCTGTCCTGGCCCCTACCTGGTGGAACATGCTCCCACCTGAGATCAGGCCTTGTGGAGCTTATTGCAGTTCCACTGGGCATGTAAAACAGAACTGTCCCAGCAGGCTTTTGGTTGAGGCAGTGGACATCCAATTATTTGGCTTCCCTGCACAGAAGTTTCTCTGATCATTTGCCCCATGCAGAGTTTTGACACACCACAAATGTCCAGTCTATGGGGTTTAAAATTTTTTGTTCTATTTGAATTTTGTTGTATTTTTTATTCTATAACCATCTTTCAATTGTTCAACTGTTTAGTGCTTTGTTATGTTAATATACTAACTAGTTTTTAATGTTACACAATTTGCTGTTACCCACCATGAGACCATTTTGGAAAGGGTGAGATCATTGAAGATGATGATGATAATGTTTCTGCAATGAATACATATGTTTTTACTTATAATTATTCTATATTGATGTTCTTAACTATTGGCACTTGACTTGTTTTCTAACTAACCTTTTCGGTTCTTGATTCCATATGTTGGCTTAAGTTTTTCCCCCTTCTTTCCTTCACTCACTAGTTTACAGCAACTTCATGTAGTCAAGCATTCCAGCTTTATGAAGAGGAATATAAAGGAAGCAAGGGATATTGAACAGTTCATTTCTACTCTGACCACTTTTTTTAGCCATGAAGTCACAGCTCATGTTTGGCAACCCAATAGGGTTTTCAAGGCAAGAGACATTCAGAGGCTTTTTTGCCACTGCCTGCCTCTGCAACACAACTTTGGTATTCTTTGGAGGTCTTCCACCCAAGTACTACCCATGGCTGACCCTGCATAGCTTCCGAGGTCTCACAAGATTGGACTAGCCTGGATTATCCACCATTTAGCTGAGATTAAATGTACTTGGGAACAGATTACATGGGGATAGGATGGGAACACATACTCCTTTTGCTCTGAAAGTCAGACCCCTCGTTATATATTTAATTGGGGTAGGCAAAAGTTTTGTTTTTGTTTTTAAACAGGTCTATTGCTGTAATCTCTAGGTTGGCTTTAATAGAGGGAGAATCAGGCCAGACTGCTTTAAGAATCTATTACCACTAACCTTTGTAATGAAAGGATGTTGTGACATCCTTTATATAATAAAAAACCCTACTGTGGTAGCAAATCTGAGGATTTTCATTGGTTGGATGTCGGCCATGCAGGATTGGCTCACACTCTGTCTCTGGTGTGCCATTGGCTGATTCTTTTCTCCCCCACCCACTGCCAGTTCCATCAGGTGAAAATCCCACCAGACAGCCACTGACCTCTGATGGAGACAGTTCTTTGCTGACAGGTTCTCCTGGGAGATTACTGATCACTTCTGCCTCTCCTCAGGGCCCATTGTAGGAAGTCCAGGACAGTCTGTCTCCACCCAAACACAAGCAGTGCTGCCATGAAGCAAACAGTGAAACAAACAATAAACTGTGAGAAACATGTTCATGAAACAAACAGTAGCAGTTACTTCTCTTCAACTGATACAAAAAGAATGTTAATTCACAGCAGGGAGGGGCCAGTTCAACAGCAGCAGATAAACAGACTGACACTATACAATGTATCAAGCCCCCTGCAAATATTCTTCACTTTCTATTCAAATTAGGCTACAGTGTATTCCTATGATAGAATGGGCTCCATTCTGTCCTATGGGCCCATTGGATAGATTGGAATCCATTCTATACTATGAGCCCATTGGACGGAATGGACTCCATTGTATCATATAGGTCCATAGGATGGAATGGACTCCATTCTGACCTATGGGCTCATAAGATACAATGCAGTCCATTTTGTCCTATGGGCTGATAGCATAGAATGGAGTCTATTCTGTCCTATGGGCCCAAAAGTTACAATGGAGTCCACTCTGTCCTATGGCCCCATGAGATGGAATGGACTCCCTTTTGCTTTCCCACTGCCTGCAAGTGGGAGGAAGTAAAAAGGAGGCTTGCAATGGCTCCCTGCCTCTTACAGCCACCAGCAGAGCAGGTCCGCTTGTCAGCTCTTGCAAGTGGGAGGGGGTGAAAGTGAGGCTTCTAATGTCTGCCTACCTTCCTGCCTGCCTGCCTGTCTTCCTATCATTTTTCCCTCTCCCTGTCTTCCTTCCTTCTTTTCATTTTCCTTTCTTTCACTCCTTTCTCCCCACCTTTTCCTTAACTCTTCCTTCCTTCCTCTCTCCCTCCCTCTCTCTCTCTCATGCTTTCTCTGTCTTTTTCTTTCATTCTATCTTCCTTCTCATTTTTCTTTCTCTCACTGCTTTCTTCCGCTCTTTTTTACCTCTCCCTTCTGTTCTTTCTCTCATTTTTTTCTCTGTATCTGTCTTTCTGTCTTTTTATTTCATTCTGTCTACCTTCCTTCCTTTCACTTTTCTTTCTCTCACTCCTTTCTCCCCATCTTTTTCATACCATTCTTTCTTGTATTCTTTCTCTATATCTTTCTTTTTAAAAAAATTCTGTTTGTCTATCTTTGTTCCTTCCTGCCACCTACACATTCATCTCTCCCCCCAATATTTTTCTAGGGCCTATTGTATTTCTTCCTACAACAGGATTTACTGCTAGTATATTATAATGAAGGTTCCATTGGAAGAATATTAGGCTCATAAATACAGTCTGGCCTTCCTTATACAGGAAAAGACATTTTGCATTAATAAACTCAGTAGACTATTTCTCTTCAGAAGCTGTATCAGAATCTCTATAATCATCAGGTAACTGGTTTTTATAAATGCCAGTTCCTTGTTTGTACTTAGGCAGAGGTACAAAGTGTAGAGCTCTTTCATGTTCTATCCTCAGTTTTAGGGCTATTTTATTTATACTGTGACATCCACTTGAGAAAGTACCTCAGGCCCCCAAATAATATGTTTCCACATCAATGTACAACTCTAACAGATACATAAATTCACTGGCAGAGTTGTCTACCTTGTTTTTGTTTGTTTTTTAAGAGCACACCTAATTTTAATTTAAATATACCTTTAGAAATTTTATACAGCTTTAAGTTCTTAAACTTTTACAGAATGCTCACTCAAAAAAACAACCCCAAAGAAGAATTACATGCTAGTAAGAATTTTAATACTTGATTAGATTATCTGACTAGACTATACATATGAGACAGATCAATATACTCAATAGTGCCAGACAAAGGGTTGTTTGTTTGTTTTTTGCACAGGAAATGGACACAGCAAACCCAGTTAAAAATAGCCAGTAGGTGACATGGCTCCTTCAATACCTTAGCAATAAGAAAAACGATAATTTACTAATTCTAAAAATATGTAAACTCTGTGCTTATCATTTTATGTATGGGGTATAATTACTTACCTTTAATTGTAGTGATGTTACTCAAGAGGCTTTCTAAATACCAGAGGAAAAATAATGAGATCCCTAAAAAGATGCATAAAGAGCAAAATATGCCTCAGGGCTTTGGCAACTCTAAATCAAATAAGCTTTCATTGTAGTCATATGCGCACTTGATAATTCAAAGAGTGATTAAAAACAAAATTAGAGATGAGTAAGTC
The DNA here is from genome assembly GCF_032191835.1 of Heteronotia binoei. Taxonomy (NCBI): domain Eukaryota; kingdom Metazoa; phylum Chordata; class Lepidosauria; order Squamata; family Gekkonidae; genus Heteronotia; species Heteronotia binoei. Next base: position 84,648,126 of record NC_083225.1, read on the forward strand.
TACAGGAGTGAGTCCATATGCAAATCCTGCTTTCCAACTCCCGTAACAATGGATGTATCTGAAATATCTGCCTGGCCAATCATTCTGAAATGTGTACCTCAGATGAAGGAGCAGATAAACCTGCACATGAGAAGGAGCAGAGAGGGTGGGGCTAGCACCACAGATCATCTTCAGATTCCCCAGATGCTGAGCATTCACACTTACATCCACTTCAGTATTGAAGAAGTGCAGAGGGGAGAGAAGAAATCCTTCAGTGGACAATACCTTTGTTTACACCTATGATCAGGGTTTCTTGTAGAAAAAGCTCATCAGGAACTCATTTGCACATTAGGCTACACCCCCTGATGTCACTATTGTTTCACACAAGGCTTTTTGTAGAAAAAGCCCAGCAGGAATTCATTTGCATACTTGGTCACACCCCCTGACTCCAAGCCAGCTGGAACTGTGTTCCTGTGCATTCCTGCTCAAAAAAAGCCCTGCCTATGATTGTGTCCTTAAATTTTGGAGGAATTTTAAGTGTTATAGTAAACCTTCCTCCTCTTTCTCTGACATAATCTAGGGTATTGAAGGCTTCTATTCTGATGACTGTTGAAGCATGGTTTCACTATTATAAGGTAAATTTGTTTTGTTTGTCCCTCATGTGTCATTTTCATTCCATTTACAGTATGTCACAGAAGTGAGTACACCCCCTCACATTTTGTAAATATTTAAGTATATCTTTTCACGTGAAGAAATGACACTTGGCTACAATGTAAAGTAGTGAGTCTACAGCTTGTATAACAATATAAATGTGCTGTCCCCTCAAAATTACGCAAAACACAACCATTCATGTCTAAACTGTTGGCAACAAAAGTGAGTACACTCCTAAGTGATAATGTCCAAATGGGGCCCAAAGTGTCAATATTTTGTGTGGCCACAATTATTTTCAAGCACTGCCTTAACCTTCTTGGGCATAGAGTTCACCAGAGCTTCACAAGTTGCCACTGGAGTCCTCTTCCACTCCTCCATGATGATGTCACGTAGCTGGTGGATGTTAGAGACCTTGCACACCTCCACCTTCCATTTCAGGATGCCTCACAGATGCTCAATAGGGTTTAGGTCTGGAGACATGCTTGGCCAGTCCATCACCTTTATCCTCAGCTTCTTTAGCAAGGCAGTGGTCGTTTTTGAGGTGTGTTTGGGGTCATTATCATGTTGGAATACTGCCCTGTGGCCCAGTCTCCAAAGGGAGGGGATCATGCTCTGCTTCAGTATGTCACAGTACATGTTGGCATTCATGGTTCCCTCAATTAACTGTAGCTCCCCAGTGCCAGCAGCACTCATGCAGCCCCAGACCATGACATTCCCACCACCATGCTTGACTGTAGGCAAGACACACGTGTCTTTGTACTCCTCACCTGGTTGCTGCCACACACGCTTGACACCATCTGAACCAAATAAGTTTATCTTGGTCTCATTGGACCACAGGACATGGTTCCAGAAATCCATGTCCTTAGTCTGCTTGTCTGCAGCAAACCGTTTGTGGGCTTTCTTGTGCATCATCTTTAGAAGAAGCTTCCTTCTGGGACGACAGCCCTGCAGACCAATTTGATGCAGTGTGCGGCGTATGGTCTGAGCACTGACAGGCTGACCCCCCACAACTTCAACCTCTGTAGCAATGCTGGCAACACTCATACATCTATTTCCCAAAGCCAACCTCTGGATATGATGCTGAGCATGGGCACTCAACTTCTTTGGACGACCATGGTGAGGCCTGTTCTGAGTTGAATCTGTCCTGTTAAACCGCTGTATGGTCTTGTCCACCATGTTGCAGCTCAGTTTCAGGGTCTTGGCAATCTTCTTATAGCCTAGGCCATCTTTATGTAGAGAAACAATTCATTTTTTCAGATCCTCAGAGAGTTCATTGCCATGAGATGCCGTGTGGAACTTCCAGTGACCAGTATGAGGGAGTGAGAGTGATAACCTGCTCCCCCTTCACATCTGATACCTTGTACCACTAATGAGTCACATGACACCAGGGAGGGAAAATGGCTACTTGGGCCCCATTTGGACATTACTTAGGGGTGTACTCACTTTTGTTGCCAGCAGTTTAGACATTAATGGCTATGTGTTGCATAATTTTGAGGGGACAGCACATTTACACTGTTATACAAGCTGTAGACTCACTACTTTACATTGTAGCCAAGTGTCATTTCTTCAGTGTTGTCACATGAAAAGATATACTTAAATATTTACAAAATGTGAGAGGGTGTACTCACTTCTGTGACATACTGTAAGTGGAAAGGAGAACCACAAGTTGAAGGGAAGCTCTTTAGGTGAAAAGATGGCTTCAGCCTTTGCCTAGCAGAGTGTTATGATGCAGGCCATTGATTTATTATACAATTCTGACATACAAATATACATATGTGCATGTATCTATATATCTATATCCATTCATCTATCAGTTGATATATAAATTATGATAGGCCGTCATTGCTTTTAAGTTTCCCTGTGTGCTGTGAACAGCAACCAATGAAGATGATGAAGGGGTGGAGGAAACACTAATGTGATGACATCACATAACATAATGCATGTTTTCCAACTGCATATTAATAAGAAGATGTGGATGAGGACCAATCATACCTGACAATGTAGTTGGTCCCCATATCTTGGTTGAAGCCTAGAAAGCCATGGCTAGAATTAAACTACCAGCAAACCATCAGCTAAATGGCACTGCTGATGCCACACATTTCAAAGAACAATTTAACTTTCACATTAAAATGCAGGAAGGCTGACCATGTTTGTGCTGCTTCAGTGAAATTTCAGAATAGATAGATTTTTAATAAATAGCTTCTTCTAAGAATACTTGAAAATGAATGCTGACTCCAAAACTTCGTATTCATAAAAATAAAATAGCCCAAGAGACTAACGTAGCTTTTAACCACATTTTTAAAAACTGTAAATAAACCCCTAAAGGATTAATGGTTCACTTAGCATCCTGTAATATTTCATTCAAAAGAAATTACAAAAATCAACATTTTGATTTTTATGAGTTCTGCAAGTAGAGAGGAAAAAGCCTGGAAAGCCCTTTTTCTATGGTCGTTTTCGCACTCACCTCCACCCGGCACGACCCCCCTCTTCACCGCGCAGGATCTGCGCGGATTTCGCACTAAATGCCGCGGAGCAGCCTTTTGCGCCGGAAACTCCCGTCGCAAAAGCCGCTCAAACGTAAACTGCTTTTTGGCGGTTTACGTTTGAGCGGCTTTTGCGCCAGGAGTTTCCGGCGCAAAAGGCTGCTCCACGGCATTTAGTGCAAAATCCGCGCAGATCCTGCGCGGTGAAGAGGGGGGTCGCGCCGGCTGGAGGTGAGTGCGAAAACGACCTATATGAGAAGCAAAGCTGAGGTACGAATAGAGAGAAATCCAGAGATCATGTCCCGCTGGATGCAATAGAACCAGAGGAATTAGCTTGCTTCACTGTCATCACTACTACAGAATTCTCTCACCTGTGTTTGGTTACATTCTTCTTGAGTTTTTCTCCACTTACACTCTGCCCTCCTGCCCAAATATTTCATCTTCCATATTTCCTCAGCAAACAAATACTCCATGAAAGAGAAAGGACACTCATGTCCACAGCCTGAGATCTCTGCAATCCACAGATCAACCAGGCTGCAACAGGAACACCAACCTCGCTAACCAGAAAATTGCCATAAGACATAGGAAATCTCCATAAGTCATAGGAAATGCTCCGGATCCATCAACCCAGGGCTTTTTTTGAGCAGGAACACACAGGAACGCAGTTCTGGCTGGCTTGGTGTCAGGAGGTGTGGCCTAATATGCAAATGAATTCCTGCTGGGCTTTTTCTACAAAAAAATCCTGTGTGAAACAATGGTGACATCAGGGGGAGTGGCCTAGTATGCAAATGAGTTCCTGCTGGGCTTTTTCTACCAAAAAAGCCCTGCATCAGCCCGTTGGCATGGGCCATCCTAACTGTCCTTCCATCCTTGCAAAGGTTGCAAGTGTCCATTCGTCTAAACCTCACTGTGATTGTCTATGAGTCTAAACCTCACTTACCAACCACATTGTTTCTTCATCCTCAAAAACAAACACATATCTATAACTAGCAGCAGCTGGCTGCTGCATGTGGCTCAAAGGGCATAAAATCTGCCCAAGAGGCTTGGCTGTCTGTCAACCACCAAATGTAACATGCTCATTCCCATTCATTCTGTTAGTCTTTAAGGTACTTGTAGACTCCTGTTTTGATATCACTCAGTGAGCTGACTTTCAACAACCCTACTGAGAAATGGGCTGGCAACATAAATGACAGTAGGCTACCTGGAATGCTGAAATGTTTACAAAAAAACAGAGGATAATGAAGCAGGTATTTTGACTTCTGCTAAAAACAATTAGCAAAGTGCCTCTGGCAAGCAGGTGCCTATGTGCTGTGGTACAATTACCATTTTTAATAACGAAAATGCTCCAATAATCAAGGGGGAAAAACTGGGCAATGGCTGTGGAGGACAGCATAAAGCATCTGTTCAGAGTAATTGCTGAGTAATGTCTCTCTTTCTTTCAAAAAGCAATTTATTGTATTTTCTATCAAAGTATATACCATACATATCACAGAGCAAATAATATAACCAAAGTACAAGAAATGCCTCTCTTTAACAAGGTACAGGCCTTCATACACACACACAAAAACCTCTCAGGAATTCTAAAATGGGATCAGTGGGTAACAGATCTTAGGCTATAGTGTGAACAGTGCCATCCATAATAAGGTTACATTAAAACCTGTTGGTCTGGATGCACCTTAAGTTCAGAGAATGAAGCAGCTCCCCTTGTGTGCTCGATTGGAAATTGATACACAACCAGCAGAGAGAAAATACCCAGCAGATCTATTCCCTCACTCCCAATAATATTTGGCTGTTTGTTGATTGGGGGAGGTTGTATCTTGATTTCTGACCTAGCAATGAAAAGAAAGTTGTCCAGTGGGTTGTTATTGCCATGTTAGCCTTGATCTATTGCCACTCCACACACCAGATTCCTTTGTGCCTGCTCCTTTTGCATCACAATTGACTGTCAGATGGAAAGCTTCATACAACTATGATTCCCCCCCCCCCCCCGGCAATGAATCTTCAGCTGAGAAGGCAGTCTGGTATTTCTGCTGTAACTATGAATTTATGGGAGCTTTCAGCCGCAGACAGGAACTCTGACAGCAATGCAATGCGCCTGAGCTATTCATTCCTAAGCCTCATAGATAGGTTATTATACTATATTGCACACAGAAAACATTTGCAGGCAATCTTCAGTCAGAAAGAAGGCATTTCACTGTGTTTGTTACATTCAGAAGTCATCAAAGAGAAGAACCTGAACAGAATGAGTGAACATGCAGACAATGGCTATGAATAGTAAATAAGGGTATCCAATTTTTATCGAAACAGCAGCATATCATTAAAATACTCAAACCAGTTTGCAAGTCAGGACCTATCTGGGACTGCATGGAGCAGATTTGGTCTAGTCTTTGACTGTATGCAGCTGATTTACATAGCTGACCCAAGCAAGATAACACCAATGCCTATATAAAACAAGAACAAGGAGAAGATAATACTGTTTAGCTGGGGAAAATGTGTTCTGTGACTCTCTTTTTCAGCCTCCCCACATTCACCAGGAACATTTGCATTGCAAAAGAAAAGTCTTCCTCTGTAGATTCAACATTAAACAGACAAAAATACGATATGTAGAAAGGTTAAATGACTTGTCTGTGAACAAACAGCAAATCCACATCAAAGCTGGCAGAGTTTACATATTCTCAGTACACATTTCTGTTGACTAAACCAGCAGAAGGAGACACCAGCACTTCCTTCTGATATGTGAACGAGGATAGGATAATATTGTTTAGCTGCCCTGAGCTCATCAGGGGAGGGTGGGATACAAATTTGATAAAATAAAAAACAGAAAGAAAGAAAGAAATGGAGGCTTACTGTTGGGAAGCAGAATACAGATACAGAACATGGTCTGGCAAGGGAAGGATGGTAAGACTAAAGGGGGAAAAAAGAGTATGCTATCGTAGTAGGTCGATGTCACCTATGAGAAGCACCATATAGATAAACAGGCAGCATTATGAAAGCCAGTAGTGTCATTCCCAAACAAAGGAAAATGAACAGTGTTTTAAAAACTGTCCTACATAGGTAAGTTTATTCACCTTCTGGTTTGATTCACATCCTGTTCACTGATCATGGTCAGGAAACTGAAAACTCACCAAGCTCTTTTCCGATCCAATGCATGTCTTGCATCCAATAATTCTATCTGATCAATAGAAATTTGCCTGGCAACCATGTTCATGTCCAAGTTTTCTGCATGCTTAGTACCACACAAGGGAATTTTGCTTCTTGTAATGAGATCACCATTCACAGTCTTTATTAAGACCAAGAGCTATATGTCCTAATGAATGCTAACCTTGATTTTATCACCCTTTATTTCTTTTCGGTAATATCTACCACAGCACTGAAAAACTGTGCTTAGCAATCCACCCACAAGGCTCTAAAGAAACATTGTCCTAATTAAGCCTTACTTTGGAAATGCAGCTGCAGGGGAGCCTCTTGTGTAATACTTTGCTAAGAAAGGGACCATTTCAGTTTGATTTGACAGTGACAACTGGTTGACATTGGTAAGTTGAACAGCACTATGATTTACAAGGCATGACACATTTGAAGTCAAATTGATTGCATTAAGCACTTCAGTGAACAGAATGAATGGCAGAACAGCAATGGCATTATTTTTCAAACTTCCAAGGGTAGCAGCTTTACATTTAGTAGCATCTGGTATGATGGAAATATATTGAAATGCTTTTTTCTGCTAATTCTGTGTATCTAATCAGCAACAACAAAACAAGCCTGGCACATCAAAGTAATCAATGAATCTGATGAGATAAGACCCCCATTACATTTAAAACTACTGGGCCCTCTGATCATTTTGTATTAGCAGAGGTTGCTTTACAATGCTCTAAGAACAAAGACAGATGGAAGCAATGGCATAGCAATGACAAGCCAACTGTTTACATCAGTTTTGTAGAGAGTAGCTAGCTTGCCAGCTTGAAACCAACCTGTGTGTGATTTTCTACCCCTTCTACCACTTTCAGCACTCCATCTATACTAGTCAATGAACAGTTTTCCAATTTCATACATTTTAATTATAATATGAAAACAAACAATGACCAGAGGGTTTTTCTTCAGTCTGGGAGAAGTGCCAACCCTTGTAGCAGTGGGGCATATTTGTGATTTAAACATTTTCATTCATCTACATTTGCTGCAACTCCACTAGTTTTTCCACCACAGAAGGCAGCTTTCAGAAAGCCCTTTTTTAAAACATAAAAAGTGGCTGCTCTGGAGTCAGTAGCTTGTTGAGAATGTTCACCACTAAAGTCAGTGCTGGTTGGATTATACCAAGTCCTACTTATAAATGTCTAGTACGGCTTGACAAGATTTGTCAGGGAGTGATCTCCAAAGCTGTTTTCATACTGTGAACTTGAAAAAGCCCATAACATTTTCCCTTTCATTGTCACATGTACTAACTACAGTGTATGTACTATAAATGAACTTAATTTATTACTATCATACATTGAAACTTCTAGAAAAAACATAAACATAATTTAAAGGTGGGCCACTTCTCCATAACAAAGGTTTTGTAGCCTACATTAGCATTAGTTTAACTGAGACATACATACAAACGTATTGAGGGATTTTTCCTAACAAACACTGTAAAAAAAATGGCAATGTGCCAACATGCTATGATGTGCAGCCCCTGCACATCCTCCTGCATTCCTTCATGTTTGTCAGCTATGGCCAGCAAGACTCTAACTTAGCCCCATAGAAAGACCCATTGTCATGAAAAGGCCTTCTGACCTCGGCCGTTGTCATGTGTCCTAACCTTAAAACAGGGTAAGTGGGTACTTTTAACAGGTGGGGAGGATCTTCTTTAAGTACTGGGTTGTAAAAACAAGATGTTTAAACTCCCTTCACCAGTAAGGGTACACTAATTGGGTCAATGTGGAAACAGGAAAAGATGTGTCCAGCTTAATTGGTTTTGACAGCTGAAGGTATGGAGATCTGTCAAGATCCTGAAGATCTGCCAAGTCATCCTAATTAAGAAAAAAAACAGTGACAACACAGTATAGATAAGCAACCAAAAAACAACTGTGCTAAAAAATATCAAACACTTAGTTACATTAGAAAAAATATTTAATTCTATAGGTGCTCAAGCATCAACAAATTCATACAATGATATCAAAAAAGGTTAAAAAGGAAAGTCCCACTGATAATATGTTCATTCCACTGGGTGACTCTGAAGAAGCTTTTCCAATCTTCAAATTCTTCCAGAAATACAGAGTCAAACCTCAGATACCGGCTATAAAGGAAAAAAATTCACCCTCACACAATCGCCAACTTTTTATCATGTTTCACTGTTTCCAGCCATCAATTAAGAATTTGGAAATGGCATTTATGAGAAATAGTCAGAATGCTGTTACAAGGTTAGCTGATTGGCTTATGAAAAATCTGGAAACAGTGAAATGTGATAAAAAGCTGGCGATCACGTGAAGGTGAATTTTTTCCTTTATAGCTGATATCTGAGGTTGAACTCTATTTCTGGAAAAATTTGTACACTTATTGAAGATTGGAAAAGGTTCTTCAGAGTCACCCAGTGGAATGGACATATTATCAGTGGGACTTTCCTTTTTAACCTTTTTTGATATTATTGTATGAATTTGTTGATGCTTGAGCACCTATAGAATGAAATATTTTTTCTAATGCAACTGTTTGATATTTTTTGGCATAATTGTTTTTTGGTTGCAAGTCATCCTAATTAGCATCTGACTCTCACTGGTGGTCCAGAACGCTGGTGGAAGTCAGGATTGCTATAATTATGCACCAGCTCAAGGGCTAAGTGTGGAGGAGAGGGCTTGCCGTCCTGCCACTTCCTCTGGCCACGCTTTCATTGTAGGATGCTGAAGTACTGCTGACTGGAATGCCAAGACTTTGTTAGTCCACATGGTAAAGTATGTCTAGTTAGTGTCTATGTAATGTTTTTTTTAAATTTTAAATTGTACTGCCTTAATATATTTTTTTTAATCTATGACTGCTTTTTGTTAAATAATAAAAAGCCTTACTTTGTTGCTCGTGCTGACTCTGTGTGCTGACCATTAGAGCTCTCCAGGGATCTGGTGACCTTGACCTCAGCTATCTTAATCTGTCTAACCAATTTTCTGGGTGGGGAAGCAGCTTGTATTGGCCTTTGGGCTGGGCGGCTGACTTTCCTCAAAGTAGACCCAGGTGGGGGTTCTCCTTTTCTCCTTCCCAGGATTTTGTGTGTAAAGGGACTGGTGGCAGACTACCAAGAGTTTCCTGGAGCTTCTCCCTGACTGGGCTAGCTGGTAGAGGCTGAGAATAGCTAGGACTGGGAAACAGATAAGAAACCCCTTCCATGACCTCTTCCCAGCATGGAGGTGCTAAAATCCAAGGACAACCCTGAAAGTAAGAAAAAACAAAGGGAGGTGCTGGGGGTGGTTCATGACACTCATAGAAAGAACATGGTAGGAAGTACAGCAAATGCATCCTCTCTTGGTACCTTGGACCCTTTAATAGCATAAATGCAATCTTCAGGTGAGGATGGTCTAAAGCTAACTCTTTTGTATCACAGGCTGGAACTACAAGACAAGTAGCAGACAACATACACAAAAAAGTACAGCTAGAGCCATGTGCCACAACATCACTTCTGACACATGTTCAATGGAATGTGTGTAAACAGGGCCAGCACGTGGGAGTAGGCAAGGCAGGCAACCACCTAGGGTGCCACCTCACCACAGGGGTGAGTTCCCCCTCTCCCTCCCCAGTCATGCTGACCCTGACTCTGCCGTGTTCTTCCTTCACTCTGATTGGAGTGAAGGAAGAACAAGGCAGCTCCTGCCCAGCTGCCTCCAAAGCGGGAGAGGGCTGGGTGGGGGAGAGGGTGGGGGACTGTTCTTCCTTTGCTCTGATCAAAGTAAAGGAAGAACAAGGCAGCCCCTGCTAGCTGCCTTCCAAGCGGGAGAGGGCTGAGCAAAGGGGGAGCGAGGGAGGTGGAGCATTCTTCCTTCGCATCCAATTGGAGCGAAGGAAGAACAAGGCAGGCAGCCCCTGCTAAGCTCCCTGTGAAGCTGACAGGAGGCTGGGCAGGGGTCGTGCCACATGATGACATCACTTTTGGGTGACGTCATCGCACCCTGCATGCTTTGCAGATGAGGTTGGAGTTAGGGTGGTGGTGGCACAGGGTTCTGCCACCCCAGGCAGAACTCTCTGCCACCAGCACCCTGATTCCAACCTAGCTCCAACCTGTCAGACGTGTAACTTACTTGGACCAAACTGTAGCTTAGAAATGCTTGACATGACTAACACCATGATGTATTCTAATGTGACCCCTGCTTTACTAACCATGAGAAATGTAGTAAGCACCTTTCCTCAAAGCATTCTGTAACCGCAAGGAGAAAAATCTCACACTCGGCCTAGAAGCCATCTGTGGTCTTTGAAGTTAACATATCCAAGGTTCCTTTCCCCTGGGAAGGAGATAAGACCCTGGGAAGCACCGACTGTCTCTGGGGGTGTGAAAAGACTGTATTGTTTCCTGCTTTTGAAATGTAGAAAAGGCTGGTTTCAGCCTTGAAGGGCATCAAACTCAATCTGCCTCCTAACTAGTATGTTTGTTCTCAAATAAATGGATTAATTTTGCAACACTATGATCCGTCTCTGTTTGAAGTTCCACGTCTTGACACAACCGAGCTCCACCACCACCCTGACTCCAACTTAGCGGCAGGGCTGTGTGTGAGGGAAATAGTATGATGGTATAAGCCCTGCCCTATCCTAGATGCATTTACTCTGTTCTCTCACTTCCTTCATCTTCTTGAATTCTCAAACAAGTTTTAAATATTTCTAATAGTTAATGCTATTTTTTTCTTTTTGATTAGTTATCAATATTTTTATTTCCAAACCATGTTATAGAGATATGAGCGATAAAACACCTAAACAGAGTTAGGGACAGACTCTACAAATCCAAAGGAAGTCCCAGAGATAGAGAAAAATCTGAAATCTATTTAAAAAAAAATTTGGCTTAAAACTCCACAAAATAATAGAAACAATAATCCACTGAACTCTCAGTAACTGTTTGGAATCACTAGTCAATCACAAATATATTACCAAGATCTTGTTTCACTGGTGGGCTGGGAAGCTGAAACAGCTCTGGAAAAAGTCCTGCCTCCCCCACCTCCACTGGCATGTCTCCTGATGAAAGAGGACACAGTGTGGAGAAGCCGAGAGGTGACTATTAGAAACTTGCTACCCACACAACTCTGCCTGGCATACCAGTAGCAGCCACACCCTAGTGGCAACCTAGCCCAGCCTAGTGGCAACCACCATACAAATGGGTCCAGCTACTATGCTGCCCACCACATTCTGGCCACGACATGCTTAATCAGACTTCTCTAGGGAGAGGCTGTCAGGGGTAGGGAAGGAAGGAAAGCTGAAGAGACAGGTGCATCAGAGCGAAGGAAGAACAAGGCAGCCCCTGGCCAAAGCGGGAGAGGGCTGCGCAGGGGGGGAGGGCAGTGGAGCATTCTTCCTTCACTCCAATTGGAGCGAAGGAAGAACAAGGCAGGCAGCTCCTGCTCAGCTCCATGTGAAGTGGGCAGGGGGCTGGGCAGTAGTGGCAACCACTTTTAACAAAAAAAACTAGACAGACTTGATAAAAATTTATCAGCATATGTATATAGTTGTAATATAGTTGTGATTGAGGGGGGGGAGGGGGGGATACCTCTTGGGTATCCTGCCCCCCCAGGGAAAGTGTATGCGCAATACATAGCCTCTCCTTTCCCGGTGTAGTGAACGCCACAAGGTCACTGTCCGGCTATGCCTGGCAGATGGTCACTGCAATGGCCTCTCCTGTATTACTGCATCCGTGGCAACACCTTCCTGCTGGTCCCCCCCGTTTCTCACAGAGTTTGCCACGTCATGGTGCGACCGAATGTCCGGCGGTATAACCGGATGGGCAGGCTGGGCTCACCAACCTTGCCAGCCAAGAGAAGGAAAATTCTAACATCAAACCCGGGCAGATAGAGCTCGTTAATGTAACACCTACCACCTGGAGGACTCGCTGCCGGCGTCCCGGTTTACTGGGCCATGGCAGATGACCCTAAGGTGAAAGGGTGGAGCCAGTACCGCGCACACTGTGCTTCACCTAAAAATTCACCTAAAAATTCCTCTGCGCAGGCCTGAAGGGCATATCCACATCCACAACCCACAATACACCAAGTCCTGCAGCGATGGGCAAGGGGCGAAACGGCAGGTGGAAGATGCCACTGGAAGCCGCAGTCCCAATCCTGCATGTAGGCAGTTCAGGGTATTGGTCGCCTGATGCTGACCCGGAGCATTTTTCAGCTGCACCCTGAACAACCAAGCAGCCTTATCTAGGGACAGCACTGCTTGCTCCACACAGAGAGGGGCCTAGAAAAGGTGGCCTAAACAAAGCTTGTCTCCCCCACCCCAGTTGGCTAGCCACGGTCAATGGGCATCCTTACTTGCGGTCAAAAAATAACAACAAAGAAAAGGCATGCACCTGCCTCACAAAGTGTGCAAAGACTAAAGCTTGCGTGTTGGAACATCAGAACCATGCTTGACACAGTAGACAGTGGTCGCCCTGAACGACGCTCTGCTCTAGTTGCCCACGAACTTCTCAGGTTGAAGAATCGCACTGCTACAGCACCAACCCCAAATCAGACTTTTCCCTGCAGCCACTGTGGCCGGATCTGCCTGTCCCGCATTGGTCTTGTCAGCCACCAGCGAGCCTGCAGCAGATGTGGACTACTGCACCCTTCTTAAATCTTCATTCGCGAAGTCAAGCCGAGAGAGAGAGAGAGAGAGAGAGAGAGAGTTGTGATTGACTAGTGACTCCAAACACTTACAGAGAGTTCAGTGGGCACTCTTTTATTAATGCTGCAGGAATTGTTTCTATTATTTTGTGGAGTTTTAAACCAACAAGCACATGCACACATACATAATAAAAAAGAAAAACATATTGTCCCTTGAATATAAACTTATGTGTAGAAATGAATCATTGACACTTTAAATGGCATGGAGATAAAGGTGCTGTTAAATATTAGATATTTTTCTCTACGTATCTGACAGCCCTAACCAGGATCTACCCATTCCTAATCTGACATACTAAGTGCCACTATACCACAACACCTTCCCCATTTAATACATATAAATACATACAGGGATTACTGGGTTTGAAATGGTTATGCAGCAGGTAGAAATTCCACAGACGAAGCTAACAGTAGGTTAAGTTTTCTTTATTGTAATATTTTATAGCTTCTGAAAAGCGAAGTCACTGAGTTGCTGATTACACTATGGTCTCCAGGGGACAAGTAATAAAATGTAAATTTATATTCAAGGGTTGCACATGTTTTGCCACAAGTGCTGGTTCAAGTCAATTTCTCTCAAATTGCCCTCCACCCAGTTTTATTAGACCTGTATGTAGAAGGATGTATTTATTTTATTTATTTACTTCATTTATATATTATTCTTCTCTCCAGTGGGTAACCAAAGCAGCTTTTATCATTCTCTAGTCCTCCGTTTTACAAGAATCCTGTGAGGTGGGTTAGGCTGAGAGAGTGTGACTGGCCCAAGGTCACTCAGCAAGCTTCCATGGCAGAATTGGGATATGAACCTGGTTTAGATCATAGGTCTAAACCACAGGTTTGGATCATAGTCCTATACTCTAACCTGTACACCACACTGTTGCTCTCTGTTGTTTCTTTTCTGAACATGAGCATTACAGTTTGAATCTGAAAGTAGTACAGTCCATACCCAGGATTACCATACCTGTGAGAACTTGCCCAGTAAGTCATGTGGCACTTTAAAGCCTACAAAATCTATTCTAACTTTGTAGTTTTATATTTCTAGATTTAAAAAACAGGATGACACAAATAGTCTAGAAAATTATATTTTCTACATTATAATAGGTCCATAATAATAGACACTCTGTCCAAAGCTAAGCATTATTTCCATTGTCCTCAACAGCTAACCTGTTTCTCAAAGAGAAACAGTTTATGCTTAATTATTCTGCTGAAATCACTAGGAGAATTACCACAGAATCCTAACCATGTTTACTCAGAAGCAGGCCTTGAATTCAGCAGGATCTCACAGGAGCACAGCTCCTGAACCTTTTGGACGCTCCCCCTCCTCCCCACCTACCTATCTTGTCCATTGAATAGTAGGTGCAGCTGCATAACAATCCCTGGATTAGGAGAGCAGGCAGCCAGCCAGCCACCAGCAGCTTTGCCACATTCCCAGCAGCCCTCATTAAACCCTGGAGAAGCCCACACCATCCTTTCTCCACTTCTTATGTGATTTTGGGTGGCGGGTGGCTTGCTGGCCTTTTGACTGGGGGGTGCAGCCAAGGAGAGCCCCAGGTGAGCAAGGCCTGCTTGGGTTGACTGAATCTCTAGCCAGCCTAAGCAGGCCTCGCTTGCCCTTGGCTCTCCTTTCTTGTGTTGGGTTGCTTTTGGCTGGTGGGGGGGAGGTGGCATATGCTAATAAGTTATGCTAATGAGCTCCACCATCTATTTTTCCATGACCCTGCTCAGAAGTAAACCTCAATGAACTCAATAGCATTTGCTTGCAGCTAAATGTGCAGAGTCTTGCATTCTTAATGTACTCAGTGGCAATATAGCACCTGCTGTCACCAGGGCTGCCCAAAAATAAAAATGCAAGACAGACCCTCTGCACCCTGTCCACATACTACCTTCTGATGTACTTTCTGCTTCCAAACTCTTGAGCCTTTTTTCCCTCCATGGCCTGTCCTCAAGATCTCTTTTTCACATTTGTTTAGAAGATTCAGTCCAATTATCATCTATCCCCACAATCAGCTGAAAACAACATGGGAAGCTGATTTGCTGGCTGCAAAAGTCTCTCCTTTCCCAGCTTTCCTCCTGACTGGCTGCTGAATAGTCAATTTGGTTCTTTTCAAACTTTGCTACTTATGATGGAGAACAAGCAGATATGGGTGCCACCTCTTTACCAAATCACAAAGGAAAGAATGAGTGCATACATGGAGCTTGGTTGTAGTGATTGCAGACTTACTTAGTTAGAACATGCTGAACATTTATATGGTCAGTTTTTCTCAGTTTATTTAGTAGACACAAAAGGAAATACTATCCATTTCAGAATGGCAACACTAAAAGCAGATAAAGGTAAGTTGGCTGGTGGATGGGAAGAAGAGAAGAAACCAGACCCAAGGCCGTGGACACCATGCCATTGGTCCACCAACAGTGACCAACACACCACTGGTCCTGGTGGCAGCAGCCATGATACCAGCCCAGCACTGGTGGCTATTGTGCCAGTGAGAGCAGCCTAGTGCTCCTGGCCATGGTGTTACTGAAACCAGCCTGGCACTGGTGACCATTGTACAACTGGGACCAGTCTGGTCCTGATGGACACTGTGCAACTTGGCAAGCCTTTTCCCATGGAGAGGCTGCCAGGGGGAAGAAATGAGGAAAAGCTGAAAATGGGGGGTGGGGGAGAGATAAAATTAGGTGGGTGGATTGGAAGAAGAAAAGGAAACAGAAAAAGGGAGAGACTCTAGGGGCTCTAGGGAAGAAGTATAGGAAATAGTGAGGAAGGGATACAGGGAGAAATGAAATGCCCCTTGTGGGGCCCCCACATGTAATAATATATTAATTAATAGGGTATTTTCAATTTGAGTTAACATCTATCATGGACCAGGAAACTTGCTGCAAAACACAGGCAAGAAAATTGAACACTGATGAGGGGGCAGCTGAGGTCCTGGAACATCCCCAGAATGCAGCATTTGATACAACTTCTGGATCCCCTTTTAACAAAGGTAGCCCTGCTTTCTTTCTTTAACCCTCATCATACAAGTAGCATCTGGTCCTCATCCTCCCCAGAAGAATTAAGAGGAAAAGATTAGCATACAAGCATCATTCCAGCATGCTGATTTAATTTCCAGTGATAATTGGAAGTGACATCATGTGATAACGCTAGGATTTCTGAAAACTCTATGGTAGCCCTAAATCCTAGATTGCCCTGTGACATCACTTCTGGTTTTCACCAAAAGTGATGTTAGTGTTTTGGTGTAACATTGGTGAACGCTCCGATCTTACCCCCCTGCCTTTTACTCCTACCATGACTTCAGACACCAGAAGGCAAAATATCACCTTGGTGGGAGGTTTTCCGCATGAGACCTGGTACCCTCACCTGACCTCTCAAGCCCCATCAGGCCAATTAGCATTTCAGAACTCACCACCATAACCAAATCCTTTGCCTTAGGGGGTGAGCAGTCTATTCCTTGTTGCAACCACTTAAAGGCCCAGTCCACCTTCAGCCTTTTCTAGAATATCTAAGTGCCTTGCTGTGTTCAATCAAACTTTGGTGATTTCCACCACTGAGGTCCTTTTGTTTGCAAAGGCTCCACAGAACTCAGCCTTGAACAGGACAGTATACAACTGCAGGAGGAAACCTTTCAAATGTTTAAAAGTATGATACGCTTGCGCTGCATACAGGATGCCATTTCAGGCAGATTTATGAAAATTGCCCATAGTCTATTTCTGTTGCATCTGAGTAATCAATTTTAGGGGTTTTTTTTTAAATCTACCTTTCTGTACAGAGAAGCTACAGGATTGCCTTGGGCCCCAGATGATCATTTATAAAAGCTCCAGGTAGTGGTTCTTTTCTGTTCTCTGTGACAGTACCTCGTCCCTTTTCCTTTTGAATCTTTGATCAAACTAAATTGTCAACACATGTTTTCCATCAGATGTGTCTCTGAAGCTGTCTGCTCAGGTCTAGTCTTAGTAAAAGAAAAAGCCTTTTGTTGCTTTTGCTTGCTATTGTACACCAGCTCTTTCACTTGTTCTAGCAAAAATAGCACACAAAATAGCATCTGACAAAATGGCACCGCCTCCTCCAAGTATTGATTATCCATGCTGTGCTGCTGAGTAATTAGCTGTGACATCTAAGACTTATAACTAAAGCAGGTGTCAGGAATGATGAGAAGAGATTTTGGGGTTTGTAATTAAACAAATGCTTTTGAACAACCATAGCATTTGTTTATGTCACAAATATTCCGATTTCATTGTAGGATGTTTCTTTACCAGTTTACCAGTTTACTTTACCAATCAGGTCAGATGCCAAGAAAACAGGGAAATGTCTATTATATCCATGCTGGAAATTTATAAAAATGTGTCTACACTGACACTGAGGGCGTTTTCGCACTTACCTTTTACTGGCGCGACCACCCTCCTCACGCCGGCGGATCTGCAGGGATTTCGCACCAGAAGCGCCGGCGCAGCCAAAAGAGCCGGCAACTTCCGTCGCGGAGCCAGCTCAAACGTTTTCCTGCTTCTTGGCAGTTTCCGTTTGAGCTGGCTCCGCGACGGAAGTTGCCGGCTCTTTTGGCTGCGCCGGCGCTTCTGGTGCGAAATCCCTGCAGATCCGCCGGCGTGAGGAGGGTGGTCGCGCCAGTAAAAGGTAAGTGCGAAAACGCCCTGAGTGTTGTGGTTAAAGTGTTCAACTAGGATCTGGAAGATCCAGGTATGAATTCCCCCACTTTGCCCTGGATGCTGACCCAAAAGTCATATACTCTCAGCCTAGCCTACATCAAATGGCTGTTGTGAAAATAAAATGGGAGGAGAATGATGTAAGCTACTCTGGGTCCCTGTTCAGAAGAAAAGGAACATATAAATTCAGTAAGTAAATAAGTAAGTTAAATCCAGGCCACAATACATGTTGGACCTGCTAGCCCTGCCAAAGTAGTACTTGCATGTCTGTGCATGGAAATTACATTGCCTCTGTGTTGCTGGGGTTGCCAGCTCTAGGATGGGCAATGCCTGGAGATTTTGGGATGGAGGCAGGAGACAGTGGAGTTTGGGAAGGGCAAGGATGTGATGCCATAGAGTTAGGCTTCCCAATTCCCCGGTCCCAGTGGGGGAACCCCTGGTTTTCCAGGCTCCACCCCACCCCCAGCCAACTGGCCAGCAGGGGAAGCCCCACTCCTGCAGCCACCTAGTGTCTTTGGATGGCCACAGTTTTAGAAGTCTGCATACACCTTGTTTTTTAAAATGTTTTAAAATGTGTGTGTGCACCTGTAAATTTGAGCAGGTAGTGACAGCCACATCAAGAGGGGCCAGAAGCAGAGCCATGTGTGTGTGTGTGAGAGAGAGAGCAGCCTCTGTGCTTGTTTTGGATTAGTTTCAGATGTCTTTGTCTAGTAACCTGTTTATGGGATGAAGGAAAAATCCATCTATGTCTCTTTTAATTTGTCTGTGTTAGTCTGAAGAAGTTGGTTGGAAACACAGCAACTCCTGTGTGTTACGCCCCAGTGAGATGACAAAAGTGTGTGCTTGCAAACTCTGTTTCTTGTAGCTGCTTTGTTATTGTGGGTTCACTTTCATTTACTGAAATTGCAGCTGCTGTTGGAGACAAGGGAATGAAGACTATTCAGGGGAATTGCACTGCTATATTTTTATTTTAGGGAACGGGAAAGTCTCCTGACTCCACCCCCAAAGTCCCCAGGTATTTTCTGAGTTGGACTTGGCAACCCTACATAAAGGCTTTTTGCCAAAGCTGCCCTTCCTCTAGGAGAAGCTGCCCTTCCTCTATAGTGTGAGGATTAATTGCAATTGCAGGAGAAATCCAGACCCCACAAGGAGGCTGGCACTTCCAGGGCTTTTTTTGTAGCAGGAACTTCTTTATATATTAGACCACACACCCCTGATGTAACCAATCCTCCAAAAGCTTACAGGGCTCTTAGTACAGGGCCTACTGTAAGCTCCAGGAGGATTGGCTACATCAGCGGTGCGTGGCCTAATATGCAAAGAAGTGGCCTAATATGCAAAGCCCTGGGAACGTCTATGTGTTGCTCTCACTTTTCAAAAAAAGGTGGATAGTATGCAGTCCTTTCAACGACTCCCTTAGGCCTCAGAAGAGCCTTTAAAGCTTTCGTTCAATATTTCCTGGAAAACAATCTAGAGGTAAATTATGCTAAAATCAAAGTTTTAGCATAATTTGCCTTTGGCAAAAAGACACCCAGATCATACCATTGGTACTTAAATTCTATTCCCATTGAACAAGTTTCATGCTTTAAGTACCTGGGGGTCATGTTTCAAGCGAATGGAAGAAGAACTACCAATATAAACATGATTACCTCACATGCCAAAAGGAGTGTGGGGTCTATCTAAAAATTCTACTGGGGCAAAGAGGGTAAATGCATAATTGCGGCCCTTAGATTGTTTAATGCTAAATCCCTTTGCCAGCTAACATTTGGTGCCCTAATCAACATCACTGCAAACTACAAAAAACTGGAGAGTGTTCAATCAAAATTTTTAAGAACAGTTCTCCAGGTACCCAAGGGCATTCCGAATGCATTAATTAGGATAGAAACTAGCATGATTACAGTTGAAGCAAGGCTTTGGATTTTGCCCATCCAGTTCTGATTGAAACTTATGTTTTATCCTAAGGGCGTCATCAGTTTAACTCTGCAAGATACCTTGGTTCCAAGATGGATTAGGGCCATAGAGGACAGAATTCATTATTATGGCCTTTCCAAACAATATCTCAGTTCTCTCACTTATGATAACACTAGGGAGATAGAGAAACAGAGAATATTGGACGTTGTCAGACAAAATGACCTCAATAGCACAACCAAATGGCGAGCTCTGACAGAACCAATCAACAGGGTGACCCCGATGCCCTACCTATACCGCTTAACAAACAATGAATATAGGAGAATGTTTACTGTTATGAGGCGGGACGTTCTCCCTTCAGTGGTGGTGGAGGGGAGATACAAAAAGGTGCCATTCCAAGAATGATTATGTCCCTGCTGCAATGATGGTATCGAATCTCTACTCCATGTCATATTTGACTGTGAGGCTTATAATGATCATCGAGAAGTACTTCCATTTTCCACAGCCATACCTTTTACCAGTAGCCAAAAACTGCAACTCCTGTAAGCCAAAATGCCCTCAAAACGAGGGTGGGGAATTGTCAGGTGGGCACCTGGCTTAATCAGGATCATTTAACCTATGTATACAGGATACACATCCAGAAATTAATGCTCAAATTTACCAAGGACTCTAATTAAGTAAAACAATTAAAATTTATTCCAGAAAAATATAGGCATATATACAAGGCAATGTGCTCATGAAACATACATACAGTCCTAAGAAAAATAGAGAGATATAGAGACAACACATGGATAGACAAACAGGGTGATAATTACTGATCGTAGTCTTCAAGGAAGGCTCCAATGGCGACGAAAGAGGACGGGGGAAATGGGATGCTCAACTGGCCAAGAATCGGAGATGGATCTAGACAGCAGAACTGGGGTACTGCTAGATGCACACCTGTGAGAAGCTGTGTCACAGGTTATAAGGACTACCTTGAGCCCTCAGGAGATGGGAGGTACAGGGGTGGAAAAAGGGGAGGCTCTGTAGTGACCATAAGGGCTGGACTTCCACAGTAGCCAATAGCAAGTTTATTGGTGACACCTAATTGGATGCCCATAACTGACCAATGAACAAGCTTGGTCCCTGGTTACCTGATTAGACTTCCAGGTAACAATGGGCCAAGGGGGAGGCTCCAGGATGACCGTTGGGGAAAAGAATGGGGGAAATTACTGGGTGGAGGTGTGCTTAAGACTATTAAACTTATCAAAAAAGGTGACAATAGATGGCCAAATTACTACCTAGGTAACACCCGGTCTATACAAAGAACTTGGCTCTGGTTGAAGATGGTCTTCTTCTTCAATCTTCCATAAACACCAGTCTTTGTCTTCAGTTCTATAGGACAAAGGCTTAGGTGGTCTGGCAGAATCCATGCCCAAGATAAACTTGATGGCTTTATGCATAGGTGACATCTCTTGAATACATGAGCCTCATGCTTTGATGTAATGGAGTCTGGCACGTCAGGAAGATAGTTGCTTGTGGTGTTAGCCTCCCAAAGTGGATTCTATGGTCAAGGTTGAAGACCGCTTGCCTGGACAGTTCCTGGCTGCACAACTTCTTCCGCTCCAATGATAGAGATGGTGTTTGCACGAAGCGACTGGAAACCATCCGTTCTCCTTGTTAGCACTCCTCCAGAGACACGGAGCGCTGATGTAGCGTTATGGCTGTTAGTACTCATAGTCCCTTCCAGTTTGGTAGACACAACCCGTCCTCCTGGCAGATGTGTGTGAGTTCAGGCTCCAGTCGCCCTGGCAACCAAACAGTGACTACGATGTTCTGGAAATAGGGGTATTTTTTTCACACTCCTTAAGAATCTTCTTAGCAATAGGAACCCTGAGGTTACATACAAATTAGCAAAATTTGGCTGGCTTGCCACAAGAATAAGGAAAACTGTAATAGTTCAGTCAGGAAATGGCTAAACACATTTGCCAATCTTTTTGCTGTAACTGCCATGTTTTGTTATATTTGTAGTTTTATAACAGTATTTTATGCCTTTTATGTATGATTTTATGGTCAATCAGTTTTAATTTTGTATGATTTTACTGCTTTAAATGCTGGCTTAGGCAGTGAATAAACTATTTATTTATTAAGGGAAGAAACAAAGAGATCTAGACAGGGTTTTTAGTTTATCCTTGGTTTTAACACTAATTTTACATCTTCAGTGTCGGTGTCTTAAAGTCTGTATTTGTATTTTATGTATATTTTAGGTGGTATCATATTTAGGTATTATATAATAATTATTGCATATTTATATCACCTTTTATTGGTTATGAATTGGACTTTTATGAATTGTTTGCTGGTCTATGACCGTTAAAAAATAAAAAATAAAAAAATATTAGGCCACACCCCCTGATGTAGCCAATCCTCCAAGTGCTTACAGGGCTCTTAGTACAGGGCCCACTGTAAGCTCCCAGAGGATTGGCTACATCAGGGTTGCGTGACCTAATATGCAAAGGAGTTCCTGCTACAAAAAAAACCCTGGGCACTTCTATGTGTTGCTCCGACTTTTCAAAAAGTTGGATAGTATGCAGTGCAGTCTGTAACAGCCTACACTCATGCTGCAAAGTAGGGAATTACACTGGGTTTATAATGGAGTATCATCAAAGTGGTCACAGGTTGGCAATCTTACCATACCTGCTTCTGAATGAACAAACTGGGAAAAGTTGAACTTACCTCCAAAACATGGGCAGGAAAACAAACATCCAAAAAGTCATAGGTTTTTAAATGCAGCTCTTTCCTTCGAGGAACTTGCTACAACAAATCATGAAACAATTGATCTGCAAAGCATCTACCAAATCATTATCACTAGAAGCTAATATGGATTGTTAAAAGGCCAAGCAAAATCAGTTTTTTTGTTTGACATCAGAGGATCAAAACCAACTACGTCAATGGCAGTTTATACATTGCAATTCTTTCTTTCTTTGCAGACATTTGTGGCTGGCTGCACAGTGTTTTCATTATATAATTGTTCTATGGAATTCCTGCTTTCAGAGGGTATTTTTGCACCATACACTGATCTTTACACCTACCTACTTATTAGAGTTGCCAGCTCAGGATTGGGAAATACCTGGATTTTGTGGGAGTGGAGCCTGTGGAGGGTGAGGTTTGAGGAAAAGAAGTATCTCAGCAGGCTGTAATGCCATAGAACAGTGTTTCCCATTTACAGGGTTGCGACCTGGTACTGGGCCATGGAAGCCTTGATACTGGATCTCCAGGTGCAAACCGAGAGCCCCCCCTCCCCTCTCTATTTATCTTTGGCGCTGCATGCCACACCACATTCCAGCCCCTGCCCCCCATGCCACCGCCTATAGCACTCAGAGAGTGCTACAGACACTGTGCATTGGCCAGAAGCCCTCCCTCGTCCCTCTCTGATGTTTGGAAACATCAGAGAGGGCGGAGAAAGGTCCTGACTGACTTGCAGTGTCTGTATCACTCCCTGATCCTCCTCTGCCCGGAGGACGATAAGGGAGTGATACTGAGACTGCACACTGGCCAGAAGCCCTCTCCCACCCCTCTCTGATGTTCAGAAACATCAGAGAGGGCAGGGAAAGCTCCTGGCCAGCACATAGTCTCTGTATTGCTCCCTGAGCATCCTCTGCCTAGACCACAGGGAAGGAACCAGGCCACGGAAGGGAAAAGTTTGGGAAATCTTGCCATAGAATTCACCCTGCAAGATGGCCATTTTCTCCAGGGGAACTGATCTTGATTGTCTGGAGATCAACTGTAATAGTGGGATATCTTCAGGTGCCACCTGTCCAATTATTTACATCCTAAAAGCATCATTTACTAAAATATATTTTTCTTGTCTCTCCCTCTGATTTATATTAAAATTTACCATTATTCATCACCTTCCACTACTAGAGCCCATGAACAAAAGAAATGATATTTCTTTTAAAGTGCCAAAGAACAAAATAATTCCAGGAACTGTAGAATGGAATGTTGCTATTTGGAATTAATTTTCTATGAAAACGTTATCTCTTATTTGTAATGGCAAATCTGAAGATAAAGCCAGAAGAGATCTATCATATTTTGAAGATAAAAAATGAGGCAAGGGTTCTTGAAAAAAATGAGCTGAAATTATACTTTCTTTTAATCTTAAAATATTACTCCTGTGGAGAAGAAGAAGCTATAATACTGATAGCAAACACTGTAAAAAGGATTAATGTGGAAACATTTTTTTTATTTTTTCCCAACTATGGTGTGAAAATAAAATCATAATCCAGCAATCCAAAATGCTGATGATCATCTAAAGCTCTCCAATTTAAGCACCTTTTTCCCCCCCTTTTTCAGAGGAAAGAAGGGTGAAGCCATGCACTGAAATGTTTCAGCTCCTGAAAATGGTGAAGGGAGGAGGAGCCCCTCATCCTCCCATGCCACAGTTGTTACCCAAATTGGGGGTATCCAAACCATTGGGGGGGGGGGGATTGTGTAATTGGAGAGTGAGCTTGTGATAGGGGGTAACAAGAGAGATCTCACCAGTGTGTGGGGATTTTTTCCTTGAGAACTCGTGACATAAAACCAGTCCAAATTAAAGAGAGAGAATTTTATTTAAATACAATGGAAAAGCAAAGCATACACAAGAGCACATGGGGGAACATACATACAAGTCTAACAAAGATGAAAGAGAGTGACGGGGATAAGATTGGGGTGTATGATATTTACCTATGTAGACCACAAAAGTCCATGGAAGAGCAAGGATAAAACAACCTGTATTCCAGGCATGAGGTCTGGATCCAGAAGAATACACACAAAACTGAGGATCCAGAAAGTCCAGTAATGGGGAAAATTCTCCCTGGGGCAGAGTGACATGGATGCTGCAAAACAACATATTTTCCTAAGATGAACAATTATTTGGGCAAAGTTCTGATTGTAAACTATGGTGGGCAAACTATGGTGGCTAATGGTTGTGTGATTGAATTGCAAAGTGTTGTCTGTTGACCGGACCATCATATTGGATGGGAAAGCTGTCAGCACTGACAAGTAAGCCATGTATGCAACTGATATATGGAGGGTTCCTCATATGCAATGCTTAACCATATGGATTGGCTGGCATTGTCCATTCCACATTCATTTTATATTGGAACAGAGTCTATACGTGTGTCTGCTCATAGGTTCTTTCTGAACTATAAGGAGCCCTGCTTTTTCAGGGTATGCTGTTTTTAGAAAGTATAAGTAGGTCTGAGAAAGAAGGAGAGATCCTGCTTTCCACATGCCTTCATACACTCAGTGTTTGAGGGCTCTACATAATACTCTGCATCTTTTCGCATACAATCCCAAAATGGCTACTGCTGTAGGCTTCACATTTTCTGCTGCTGCTATCCACCCCATGACTGCCTCCCTCCTTGGGCCCATTCATGGGACACCTTGGTTCCTGCTGTCATTATACCCCACATTTCTTCTTTCCTCACCCTTGCCTGTTCCAGGTTCTGACATACTGCAGCTAAATGGGATAATTATTTCCTTTGGAAAAATGTTCTCCATTAAAGAGACAACATATCTGCTGCATGGTGAATGATTATCAATCAGATTCACTCAGTGTGCAAATGTGAAACTGAAAGGTTGAGTCATGCTTACACTTCCCACTTTCCCAGGTTAATACATTTAAAATGGGAGTCTTATATTTTCCTCTAAAGACATAAGCGAGCATCCTCTTTTTTAGTGGTAAGATATAGATGCACTGTGAATACAGCATTGCTTGATGGTTCTGAAGGATTTAACATTTATTCATTTTCTTATTAGGCACTCCTTTAGGACATCTCAAAATCTCTCCCGATAGTATTCTGTGACATTTAGACTCACTAAAATGCCCCTTACTGATCACCTGAAACCTAAAGAAACCAATTTCCCCATGAAGGAACCTACTATGTAACCAAAATATTCTCTTCTGCAAGGTCTTGCAGATATATGAACATTTAAATGCAGACCACACTCTCTTTCTTCAGTTTTGTTAGGTGGGGAAATGATAATTCTGAAGAAATATATGTGTTGCTCCAAGAATTACATCAGATTTCAAGATTCTTATGCATAAGTCGTGGTTTTTCTACTGACTTGTAAAGTTTATCTTAAATGTAGTATTGACACATGAATGCAACATAGAGCTGGTTTCTGCTCTTTCCTCCTTTTAAAATCATGCATTTCAAATATAATGATTTCCTTTTGGACAGTGAGCTTTTCTGCCAGCAAAGGCACCCCATTCAATGAAGGGAATGAATCTGCTAGGGAAAAGGGACGTGGCATAGGTCTTTCACTTCCGCTGAAAGGAATGCTTTGAAGCACACATGATGCTAACAGAACCAGAATGTTTATATTGCTCTGGCAATACTGCTCAATGGTAGCAACAATGTTGATGGGTGTCATGTATACGGATGACATCCAGCTGTAACTGTTATTAGAAGGCCATCCAGATGCTGCCCTGCAAAATTTTGCCACAGGTTTGGAGGTTGTGGTTTAAAAAGAGCAGGCTAAGACTGAATCCAATTGAGGTTCTGTGGCCAGAGGGTTTCAGGGTTGGGGCATACACTTCCCGCTCTTGATGAGGTGCCTTTAACACTGGCACAATCTGTCAAAAGTTTGTGTGATCTTCCCAAGTCACGCATATTGCCAGGCTGGCATTTTTCATCTGCATCAGGCTTGGCAATTGGCCTCTTTCCTGTCATGCCCTGACCTAGCCACAGTAATCCATGCAACAGTCACCTCCAGGCTAGACTAAGGTAACTTGTTTTACACTGGCCTGCCCTTGAGACTGACCTGGAAGCTCCAGATGATCCAAAATGCAGTGGTGCAAATCCTGATGGACAGCACACATACAACCTGTGCTGCAGCAGCTGCACTGCCTTCCAGTGGAGTACCAAGTCAAATTCAAGGTTTTGGTGTTAACCTGTAAGGCCTTGAGAGACCAACATATCTTTGGGACCATCTCCTCTGGTATGTCCCAAGGAGAATGTTATACTCCTTGGATAGCAATCTGCTGGTGGTCCCCAGCCCCAAATATATCTGGCTGTCTTTGATCAGGGCCGAGGCCTTTTTGGTCCTGGCCCTGACCTGGTGGAACTCTCTGCTGAATACCATCAGGGCCCTGTGGGATCTTATGCAATCCTGCAGGGCCTACAAGGCAGAGACATTCCACCAGGTTTTCAGTTGAGGACAGTAACAGTTTCCATTCTGGCTGGCACCCTCTCCTTGGTCTCCAGATTTGTTCCTCCTCCTCCTCCCCTGTTCATGAGGTGGCTGGACAGTCCAGAATGGGAAGTAATGTGTAGCTCGCCATCTGAATTATTTTAAACTTGTACTATTGTTGTCTATGTATTTTATTTGTATTTTCTATGTTTTTATCTATTGTTGTACATTGTTTAGAGCCCTGCAATTGCAGGAATTGGGCAATTCAGAACTTTAAATACTGCTGCTGCTGCTGCTGATGATGATGAGACGGTCAACATTATCATTAATCAAATAGGTCTTTTTTGTTTCTCAGAAGGTAAGAAAAATTGGCAAATGACTTCCATACCACAGACACTCCCCATTTATTGTGAAGGTTGGGAGCATCATTCAGAGGGAACAGTGGAATGCAGTAAAAGAGGGAGTATGGATCAATTCCATTCCAGTTACTGATTTATCGTGATGTTACTTTCTGAACCCCAGCCACTGACCCTATTCATCTTGTAAATTGATGAGAAATGGGTTGGTCTATGGTTCCAAATATTATAACTATAACCCAACGAATCTCTAGATTTCCTTACCAGTCTCAGACCTTTGCTAGTACCCTTTGTGAGACTCACATTTTCAGTAGACTGCACAATGAGTCATTTCCTGTCAGCATTGTTGTATATACTGTTCTGCATTTGCTAGATTATACTTCCATAGAGGCATATTTTATCCTTGCTTTAATTCCGTTTTATAAATGCTAAATCTTCAGGACAAGCCAGTTTAAATAAAATCCACACAGCTGACAATGTTTGTGCTTCAGCAGCAAAACATTTAACATTGCTAATAACAATAATGGTAATGATGGTGGTAAAATGTTTCCTGTAGAATTAATAAGGCTTACAGTGTTGAGATAGACAATATTTCCATTTTTAAATTAGAAACTGCAGCTAAAATCCTCACAAATCTTGGTTTTCATCTTCAACTTGGTCTTCAAGCACAGCAAATACTATACAGTATACTTTGCATACATTTAACAGAACCACCAATAATTAAATAATGGAGAAAGGAATGAAAGTTAATCATACAAAACCACTTATCTACTTTTTCCACTTTTGACAGGAATAGTGTAACTCTTGCATCAATCTGTTTTTGCAACAAATGAATGGCATCAAACTTCTAATTACTGACAACAAGGTGATCAATTTGACAACTGATTTTTAAAGTTTCAAGCCAAGGTAATTGTCCTTCAGGGCCTGGCTTTCTTCCCACATGCCCAATGCTTGCTTTAAAAAAAGGAAGCATCTGCTATCTCTGAAGGTCAAAACAAAACAGATTAGATACTGTAAGATCCCTTAACAAATCTCCAGCACTTATTTTGAAAAGGAAGCTCTTGCCAGAGTAGCCCCATTGGATCAAGGAGTGATGTTTGTAAGTTTTTTTCCCTCTTTGTTTGCTGGCTAGGATACTGAGAGGTGCCCAACCCTACCCATTGCATGACCTCTGCTTATCTTTTAACAGGTAACTGAAATCTGTGATACATTTGAAATGGAAGCTCTAGCCAGAGGCATGAGTCTCTTGAGAGCACAAGGGTTCTGATCTGTGGCTCTTCACCCAGGATGCATAAGTGGAATTAGGTTCACACTACTGGAAAGAAGAGCTTCATCAATTACATAGTGCTTACTGACATAGAACTACACCTGCTGGACAACACTAACTTCAGCCCACCACAACAGGACCCCTGGTCTGTTGTAGCAGTTCTGTGCAGTCACTAGCATGTTGATTGTTGGGTGTTTGGTTGGCTTACTATTGTTTTGGGGGACAATCTTTACCTGGTCCAACACACAAAAGAGGTTATGCAGTGGATTTAATCTTTTGTACTGAATCTTTGAGGGTAGGTTTGATTTCAGGGCTAAGCATGAATCATGGGCTAACCACTACCTACTCAAAACCAAGGTCAACATGGAACCAAAACCTTCAGGAGCTCAGTTAAAATGCACCCCTCCACACACATACACACAGAGGCTAATGAATCCTAGTGGATTCTATAATGTTTTAGGGGATTTTAGGATTCCCAAAATATGCTCTGTTCAGGTTGAAGTGGAAATACATACATAATTTATTTTAACAGTCATTGACCAAATACAGGTGAAAATATGGAATTTAAATCTCTTTGTAGCTATTGACAATGTTGCTCCTCGATGACCTCTCCTGCCCTTGGGATGACCCCTCCCTGGACTCTAGCCCATCATGGCTTCTAAAATCACATAAAGATCATGTGAATGAATCCTTAGTATCTATTATAAATCAGTCATTAACTCAGGGCACCTTCCCTTAACCACTCAATGAGGTTGTTATCCATCTGCTACAAAAAAAAAAGCCATCCTACAGAAAAATGACGTAGCCAGTTAACACCTGTCTCTAATCTGCCCTTCCTAGGCAAGTGATTGAGAGAGCCATAGCAGACAAACTCTGGGGCATTTCCCAGACTGCAGCTGCCTCACAGCAGCTGCCCTTTCAAGAACAACCTCTGCCAGAGCTATGGCTGACCCAAGGCCATGCTAGAGGGTGCAAGTGGAGGAGTGGGGAATCAAACAGATAAGAGTTTTTCTGTTTCCTTCCATGTGTCCTTTCCAAATAGTGTGCAGTTTCAGTTGTATTTTGGTATTTTTCCACCTCAAGTGGATTGGCAGGAGAAACAACCTCACCTGACCTGTTATTTGCCAAACTAGCATTCTTGACATATTCTAAAGCGAACAGGGTTGCCAGGCTTATGTCAAGTGCCCTTGCCATTATGGGTTTTTTTAAAAAAAATTCTTTTTGGTCTGAACTGCATTATCCACTCCTGTGTTCTTTGCTTTGGGAATTTTGTGGGAGTGCTGTTCTGCATGCTTTCCTGTAACATCACTTGTAACCATTTGCCCTGAAGAATACACTGGTACCCAGAGGCGTCACTAGGGTGGGTTGCACCCTGGGGTGTAACTGATTCAAGTCACCCCCCCCCCATTGGGCATCACCCCTTTTGGAGGGCTGCATCACCCCCTCCGCACACAACCCTGCTCACTTCACATGGCCCCTCCCTCATCCACCCTCTGGTCACATGACCAGCCCCCGTAATCCAAGATACCAGTTTTGCAGCATTTAAGTTTCCCCCACTCACCCACACGCTTTTAGCTGAGCCGGCGGCAGCGCGGCCCCGGTTTCAGAATCCCGGCCAGCCCACACACAGCAGCAGCATTTTAGTCCCAGGGCCAGCCCCTTCCTGTTGGGGGGGGGGTCATGGGTCAGTGCCTGGGGCCAATGAGAATGCTCTGGGGGAGGGCCGATGGCCCCCTTGGCCCCGCCCTAGTGACGCCGCTGCTGGTACCTATGTCTCAAGTCCATATTATCTCCTCACAGTGACTACACGAACTGTAGACTATTAGTTTCATGGGGACTGGGTGAGAAACAATTTATATTGCTTATGTGGGCTTTTTACTGCTTCTTTTGGTGGGCCAGATAACGGTCTATCCAAGGGTATAAAGATCTGGCCACTTCCCAGGTGAGCCAGGTCTGATACAAACCTATATGCTTGTGTTACCTATCTATCAATAAAATCAACCTCTCCTGAAATCAAGAAGTGTGCTGAGTTGAAGATAGTTCCAGAGCTGACAGCCTGTGCCTAGCAATCCCAGGAGCATTTGAGAAAAGGACATGAGGAGGAGGAGTATTATACAATGTAGCAATGTCATTTCTGGGTGATAGGGTTGCCAAGTCTAATTCAGAAAATATCTGGGGACTTTGGGGGTGGAGCCAGGAGACTTTGGGGTGGAGCCAGACTTTCCCATTCTCAAAATAAGTACATAAAAATATAGCAGTGCAGTTCACCTGAATAGTCATCATTTCCTCATCACCCAATAGCTGCAATTCTAGTAATGAAAGTGAATACACACAAAGCAGCCAAAATGCACAGGGTTTGTAAGCTCACATTTCACTGGGGGTTTACTCATAGAAATTGCTGTTTTTCAGGCTAACTCTGGCAAACAAAAAGAAAGAGAGGTGAAGTTTTCCTCCATCCCATAAACAGGTTCCTATACAAAGTCTCTGAAAACAACGCAAAACAAGCACAGAGACACACATACCCTCTTACTATCTCTGCAAAGACATCTGAAAAGTACAGGGGCTGCTTTCTCTCTCTCACACACACACACACTTAACTGTCTCTGGTTCCTCCACAATGAGGTCTGAAAAGTACAGGGGCTACGCTGCTCTCTTTAACACACACACTTACTTGCTTTGAAACGAAAGCAAAACAAAGGGAGGGGCTGTGCTCTGACAAGGCTCTGCTGCTGACCCTTCCTGCTTCCTGCTCAACTTTAAAGGCAAACAGACACACATTTTAAAACTGGACCATTTCTAAACCTGCGGGTAATCTAGATGTACATGGTGGCTGTGGGGGCGGGGCTTCCCCCTGCCAGCCAACTGGATGGGGGTGGGGGAAGCCTGTAAAACCGGGGGATCCCCTGCTGGGACCTGGGGATTGGGAAGCCAACTGGGTGAAGACCTAGAAATGACACCACCACATCAAGCCAGTCTCTAGGAATCCTTGTAATCTCTATGGTAAAGATTATAAAGTCTGTGGGAATTCACAGAATGCTGCTCAATATGGCTGCAACATTTTCCCCATATTTCCCCCACTGGTTTATTGGGAGGGGACATGAGTGGATGCAGAGCATGGATGGGAGTTTTCCCACCATCAGCAGCCATCTGACAAGCTTAGATGTGAAAAGAACCAGGCTTAATGTGAACAAATTGTATTGCCTCCAGGGTACTGGTAGGGATAAATATGCAATCCGATGCACACTTATTTGAGAAGACTGTTACACTCGACAGGGTTTCTCTGAACAAACATTCATAAGATCAGGCTGTAGTGACATTTGAGAGACATGTTATTTCCTCTAACTGACAGTTCTAGAAGCGAGGGTAAAGCTTAATCTTCTTACCCCAGTAATAGTTCTGGAACCTGGATATGAGAGGAACTTTCTAGAAGCCAGTGACATCTAGCAGTGATTTTTAGGAAGTATAGTGTTTGAAAGAGAGATCTGTGCTTCCATTGAAATAACAAAGTGTATTTTTCTGACCCAGGAGAATGTTGTTAATTCTGTTTTTGTTTTAAACCAGCATGACCAATGGTTGTAACTTTATTGATTCCTCCAGGGCCTAATTGCTGCCTGTTGTTGTCAACCTACTGCTGACAGTAAGAAAAAAATCTTTCCCCTGTTCCCCACACATTTCTAAATCTGCAAAACAATAAACAGCTCCTAGAAGGTAAGCTGATGATTTTCACTGCCAAGCCATAGCAGGCTGAGCCATTTTTTATCAATGTGTTGTAAAAACAAATGGTAGCCTGGAAGCAGCAGCTCTTCTCTCTGCTGCACATTTAATTGCCATTTAATGGAGACTGAAAAGAAAGAACCTGCAGTTTCAAAGAACATTTAGAAACAGGCAGGCCCCAGACTCCAGCAGCTGCAATGCCAGTTCCTTAGATGTGGACTGACTTCTTTCTGCTTTCAGGCAGAGTTGTCTGAAAGGTCCATTTGTTGCAAGGGGTAGCTTCAAGATAGTCTGCTTTTGGCTGACCACCTCTAGGAACATTGCGGGGGAGGGGGAGGACTGTGGAAATCAATATTTTTGTTGGTCATTTGGGCAACATTTTTACCAGAACATTTGGGTGACATTTTTACCAGAAAAAATGGTAAATCTTTAGACCATCCTCTGAAGTGGGTTCCCCTTCCATTTTGCTCTTGCTGTACTGTCCAGCAGCAGCAGGAGAGCAGGGATGGGGGTGGGAGGTTTTTCACCATAGCAGGCAGCCTGGTAATCCTAGGAAGGTCTTACACAGGGTCAGGACTACTCAGATCAAGGGATGGAATTCTGTAGAGTAAAGCTGAAGAGCGCATATGGCCAAGGACTGAGCTGAGATGTCAAAAGGTGAAACAGGAGGGTCAAAGGGCAGGACCAACCAAAAATACTAAAATATCTAAAGTGTACAACTCTGTTTCTTTCTCTCACTGAGGAGGTACCAGGAAAAAAAGTGAAGCAGAAAAGGCAACCAAAGACAGCTGCCATTGCTTAGTGAAGCAGCTTTTGAGACTTAAATAGCCTGAGTGTCATTTGTTTGTCTGCCAACCCTTCCTTGGATGAGGAAGACATGGAGGAAACCAGCCCCAGCTCTCTGATGTTGTAGAAAGACCCGCCAGACAAGGTAGAGAACCTTTCAGGTACAGAAGGGGTCTCAGGCTAGTGCCAGTGCACCACATTCTCAATTCTGCAGGCAAGGATCTGAAGTTGAAGCAGAAGTTCTGCATCTGCCAGCCATGCCCCTGGATTTGCCAGAATTCTTGGAAGTCCAGAAAAGGTGGGCCCAGAGGGAGGTGGAGGAATGGTGGCATAGTGAGCATGTCCCAAACACATTAGGTTCAGGGCAGGGCAATCAGGCTGGAACATGAGATGCGGCATGAGCACAAGTGGCACAGCATGGTTATAGTCTAGTTCTCAGGTCAAACATAGTGTAGGCAATTTGGCAGTAGCAACAGGTTTATGGGCAAATCTAGAAATAAGAGACAAAACACGGTCCAAGGTTCAGAGTCAGGCTGTGAATCGCTGGTTGGAAACATGAAAGTAACTTCCTCTAGCAAGCTGTCCCTAACTGGCTGTGGGCTGGGACCTTCTTCATAAACCCATTCCTCTTCTTAGGAATCCTCTGCCCCTTCAGAGTTAACTGTGCCTGACTGATTCATGACAGCACAGTTGGCAGCCCAGCACCAGTCAACCTCTGCCTGTGAACTTGAGTCACTACAGGATCAGAGCTGATAGCCCTGTAGACTCTTCAGCCGTTGATAAATTGCACTTGTTCCTGGAATCAGCAGGTTGATCAGTTGCACATGTCCCCGAATGACTCCTGATAAAAGCAGCCAGAAAAGGGTGAAAGCAATTTGCCCCCCAAGTTGGAATGAAGAGTTGGACACAAATGCTTTGGTATAAATAATGGGCCACTTTATTAATCATCATACTAAACGGCAAGGGCACAAAAACTGTGGCCTGGTCAGGGCTAGGGGTTTCAACAGACCGCTCCCCTGTCATTCGAGGGCGAGAGACCCAGCCCCCAGCCGGAGCTGTGTGACCCAGCTCCCGCCAGGCCAGCCCAGCAGGGAGGCACACCCCAGAGAGTCCAACCACCAATCGCATCCTCTAGTTGAGCCTCCAGGACAGTCTGCATTCTCCCCACAGCGGGTCATCAAACCCCAAGGTTGATCATGCCAGACCCCTAATTTCCCAAAAGGGGGATGCTTCACGGTCCTCCCCTAGCCACATAGTACCATAAACCCAGGAAAACCTGCCAACTAAAGTGACCACCTATTTAACATCACCTCCCGATAGCCAGATCCACAGTCCGCTGCTTAGCTATGTAGGGTAGGCAAAAAACACACCCCAGCACCTGCCAATCAGCTGGGGAGTAAAAAATTCCTATCCCCCCCCCCCAAACATGGGACGACCAGCAATCACTTACATAACAAACAGGGCAGGCAGGAGGGCCGATCTTCACGAGGACTGCAGCAGGAAGCGGAGGTCTGGCCATTACAACGGCCTGGCCCGCCCCCTAATTTGCATGCCCAAACGGGCTGTGTCTCCTCTCTTCCCTCCCAGGGAGGCAAAGCCTGCTTTTTCAGCCTAGCAGCTTTGCTGCAGGCTGCAAGCATCTAATTGTCCACAAAGTTTGTCTTCCTGACATTGGTCCTTGTCTTGTTTTGGACCTTTCTGCATTTGACCTCGTAGACTGTGACCTGGCCTGTATCTTTTTTATTTGCCCTACTGGTTTTGACACTTGGACTACTGAGTTTTCCCTGTGCTTTGACCCCAGGACAGTGTTTTGAATATGTGCTTTGTCTCTCCCTTGGTTACCTGCCTAAATCTGGACACTGAATTAAAATAAAAGCTAATATTGATTACAAGGCTAGTACTGCAAAGTTGCAACACACCAAACTCCTTCCTTAAAAGGTACTAATAAGGTTGTTAATAACCAACCTCCCCCCTATTGCTTCCATTATATGGATAAAAAACCCTCATGCATCAGCCAGTTAAAAGGGGAAAACTGGTCATGCTAGTGGAAAATTGACTGGTGTTTAACTCTGCTTTTGAAATGTAAATATTAGAACAGGAGACCAAATGTAATTGTTTCAAGAAGGAAGAGTGAGGAAGGATCAAGACCTCACTCATCAATGGACTCCAGCTTTCATCTCCAAGTCACCAAAAGCTTGGGGTGGGCGGTGGCTATCAATATTCAAAGTATAGTAACATGTAGATTGTGACAGCTAAGTATAAAATCAAACCAGTAGATATCAAATCAGTAGAAGGGAAGGCAGCACAGTATTCTTCTGCCCTCCATTGTTCAGTGTGATCCCATATGTGCATTGTTCCATAGCCCTCCCACCTATATTACCAGAAATGCTGGGGTTCTCCTCTTTTTATATGGGAATTAGCAGAGGCAGACCCAGATAGAGCTATTTAGGCATGGGATTCCCACTAAGTGTACACCAGTACTTGTTCAGAGATACAGATTTTGAAATGACCAAATCAACTGCATAAAGAAAGGAATTTTACTGAAATGAAATAAAATAATGTTTTTAAAATACAGAATTTAAACTAACACACACATGAGAACAGCGGGGGAAATATATGGGGGGTAAGAACATATGGGGGGGGGGGGGTAAGAATTATGGGGGGAAGATGTTGCTAGCTATCTGTCCAGAGTGTAGAAGTCTGTGGAGAAGAATAGTGGAGGTACCCAGAGTTTGGAGGTGCAAATCTGAAGGTGCCAGAACTGAACACACTGAGCATGTCCAAAATGTCTTTTTAAGTAGGCAAAAATGTATCCTGGTGGTCAGGATGCTCCTTACAATGCAAAATGGAATTATGAAGTGGTGTGAGAATGTGTGTAGGAGCAAGTTGATGAGTTTTTCCAAGACAGACAAAGGGTCTCAGGAAGCTGGGTGGTGAGAGCCGGATGTGCCTAATAGGTGTTGATAGCCCACTGCTGAAAAGGTAGAAAAAGAATTGAAACTGGGCAGGGTGATTAAATTATATGAATGGAGGTGGGAAAGCAATTTATATCTGAGGTGGAGCAGGAGAATTGGGAGCTGGAGACAGGGCGTTGACAAGAAATATAGATACATCCACTGGTGTTTGAAAGAGGACAAAGGCTGGAGACAGAGAAAGATTCTCATAAGGAAGGACATATTTCCAAGTCAGTGCATTCCATGGAAGTTGGAGGAATGATGGGAGTAGCCAGGTGTCAGTTTGCTCCAAGGTCACTTTAGCCAGAGACAAAGAGATTTATGCATACTTATCTTCACTGGCTTAGTACTGGTGTGTGCTGATCCTTGGGGTCACAGCGTGATTGGAGCTGGGGCAGCGTGACCAAAGTTCTGTCAGCCTCCATTTTGTGTGCCAAGCCTGTCTTCCAGGTGCCAAGTGTTATAAAGGGTTGCCCACACTTCAGCGCAGCCTGGCTACGCCCTCCACAAAGCACATGGGTGACCAGGGCCTATAGGTGGAGTTACACCCCTGAGGCCTTTGACTTTTTACACTCTTAAGAGCCCCTGGACTGTCTGAAGTTAGAGGCACAGATAAATCCATTCATTTTGCTATTAAGGCAAGGCCTATTGAAAAACACACTTTCAAGAACAAGTAGCTTAACAGCCTAAATACTCGGAAAAAATTAATCCAGAATCTTTTGTGTGAACCCCCCCTCTTAAACGTCCCACACCCATGACCATCACGAATGGCTCAGGATTGTAGGATAACAACCAAAGCTCTTAGAATCTCCCTCACAATACTATCCTGATAATTAAATCATAAACACAGAAAAAGCCATCAACCAATCGCTAACAACTGTCAGCAAGTCTCAGTCACACTGGTCACGCCTACTAATTCAGTCCTCTACAGCCAGGCACACTATACTTCTCTTTCCTGGTATCTTATCCTTTAGATATAAAAGGGAAGCCGTCTTGGTGATGTTTCACTTACCCTTCCATTGGCTGAGTCACATGTCACTCAATCTCCATGGAGAGCAACCTCATCCTCCAGCCCCAGGACAGACGAGGATTGGGTCATTGAGGAATCTGCCTTCATGTCCTATTGACCCTTCCCACCAGTCCTCCATTTTCTAGGCAACCATAGTATTTCAAACTTGATTCTGTCAGTAAAAGGCAGGGGGGAGGCCCTTTCCAGACTTATTTTGGTCTTTGAGGGAGAACTCATTGGAGCAGTCTCCAGGGACGGCTGGCAATCACTCAGAATTACAACTGCTCTCCAATTGGCAGAGATCACTCCTCTGGAGAAAATTGCTGCTTTGCAGGATGGACTCTGCATCATTATACCCTGCTGAGGTTGCTTCTCTCCTCTTTGGTCCACATAGTGGATAAACTGTACTTTTCCTAGATAGGGGCTGGGGAGTGGGGAGAGACAGAACGCTGAAGTCAGATCAGTTCCCCTAAAAAAAATGGCTGCCTTGACGTACATACTCCATACACCATAACACAGCCATGTCAGGCCAAAAAAAAAGAGGTCATGCCACAAGCACATGCTAACACTAAGCACTGCAAAGCCAAATACAACAGGAAAAGCCAGCAACACACCGCAGACAAAAGGAATGCTAAGCTTCAGCGTCTGTGTGATCATCATCATGCTATGACACCACAGCAAATTGATGCTGAGTGTCCAAGGTGGGGCACTCACCCAGAGCCTCTTTCTAGAGCCTGTTGTATTTATTTTCACAATGGGCCTTATTCCTTATTGTTTGGTGTAGTGGTTAAGTGTGTGGACTCTTATCTGGGAGAACTGGGTTTGATTCCCCACTCCTCCACTTGCAGCTGCTGGAATGGCCTTGGGTTAGCCATAGCTATTGTAGGAGTTTTCCTTGAATGGACAGCTGCTGTGAGAGCCCTCTCAGCCCCACCCACCTCACAGGGTGTCTGTTGTAGGGGGAGAAGATATAGGAGATTGTAAGCCAATCTGAATCTCGGATTCAAAGAGAAGGGTGGGGTATAAATCTATAGTATTCTTCTTTTATAATAGGAAGTTTGGACTGCCCTATGATAAGCTGGATCTTGAGCCCTGTACTAAGGATAGCATGAACTGGCTGACAAACGAAATTTTATCATGAATTTTGGCATGTTCAGGACCAGAGTTTGTGAACTGAAGAACCTGGATGAACTGCCACAAATTTTGGCACAATTTGTGGTAGTTCATAACTATTCATGAAGATCAGAAAGCAAAGGTTCCTGGTTTGTGCCCATTCCTACTTCACACCAGTGGGGTCTCAGATCCTAAATTTACACTGATAACAGTGCAACCCAAATTCCATTAATGGTTTGCCCCATCCCTTAACTTCATGGAACTTAACATTGCTTTAAAACCCTAGCAATTTTTTAAGAGTCAGGTTTTTACAGCTTCTCCATCTTGTCCTGAAAACATATTTTCTCCATCTTTTTTTGTTTTGTTTTGAACTAGCCTGAGTTCAAGATACTCCAAAGCTGGCTCATGTGATATCTGAATTGACTCCAATTAATAATATCCTGGCTATTCATGATATTACCCAAACTGATTCTCAGCTATGTTAATATGATTACGATATTTTTAAAACGTTTTTACTTAAAATGCCAAAACACCCAAAGTCATTCTGAAATTTTTCATTCAAATTCCATTATAATATAATGCTGGCAGTCAATAACTATTCATTCTTATTTTTTTTCACCCTTGAGTGTTCCAGTTCAATTTCCTTTGCTCTTAAACCACAGGCGTTCCTATAGAAACAATGTATTGCTTGGAGATAGGCATCTCTCTTCACCAGTTCTTAGTTTAACAAATCTGTTAACTTTTCCTCTGTGAGTTTAGCATCTCCTTTTGGCTTCTCTACATTCTGTTTTATCCTTTCCTATCAGACACAGAGATCTTATTGTACTGCTGCCATCCCAAGCAGATGTCTGTGTCCTCAATGTTCTTAGTACCTGCCAGCATTCCCTGCTTGGTTGAATAATCCTCTATAACCTTGATCTGTCTAAACAAGTTGTGGTCCAAAGTTGAAAAGACTGTGTGCACAATCCACTTGTACTACATCTTTAGCACCCAAGGGTACAGGATTCTGGTATTTTCCCTTTCCACCTGCATGCATAGATCTATAATCCACATCCTTTAACTGAATATATTTAATATTAAGTTAAATATAAACTTAACAATCCCACTCTCCCACTTCTAAGTTTTCAGGGGAATTGCTGAGGTAGAAAGGAGAGGCTTTGGGGATTGTATCACTGTCATCTGAAGTCTCAGAAAAACTAGTATTTGATCCCTAAAGCTTTGAATGTTCAGATTATAAGTAGAAACAGGCACTAATAAAAGGGTCTATTAATGTACAAGTTGTCAATGGGTTGGAAGGATTCCTGTCCACAGAATGTAACTTTCTTGTCTCTCTCTCCTGCTACAACCCAAAACGGGCCTCCAAATGCTGGTCTTGGAAGACAAGAAACCTCCCAGACAAGCATTTCAGGGGCATCTTGGACTGCAGCAGAAGTGGGAAGATAAGGAAGTGGTGCTTCATGGACAGAAATGCTCCATTGGATCCACAGCAATATGTTGCATGGAAAAAACACTTTGAAATAGTCTGTATCTCCCTTCACCTCTATCAGGAAATCAACTGTCCTTCACACTGTTATTAATATGTCACAGTCCCCCCACCATCAGACTGTGCCCCGCTACAAAATAGGTGTTGCTGTGGGAATAACAATGTCTGGGTTGAGGTAAACTATGGATAGGAAATGGAGAGTACCCATTTCAGCACCCATTCTAGAGCTGTAGAATTTTCTAGAGAAGTATTCTGCATACCAGCAAACAGTAGCTCTCGGATGAGTTTTTCCATTGTCTTGGAGTGACCAATACTGAAGTCCTCAAGAGGGCGGAGGTTACCAGCATCGAGGCACTGCTGTTGAAGACGCAGCTGCGCTGGGCAGGGCATATTTCTAGGATGGAAAACCACCGCCTTCCCAAGATTGCCCTGTATGGCGAACTCTCCACCGGCCATTGAAATAGAGGGGCACCAAAGCAGAGGTACAAGGGCTCCTTGAAGAAATCCCTTAGCACCTGTCACATCAACCATCACTAGTGGTCTGACCTAGCCTCAGATCGCAAAGCATGGAGGCACACCATCCACCAGGCTGTCTCTTCCTTTGAGAACGCACGCATAGCTGGTCTTGAGGACAAAAGGAGATTGAGGAAGAATCGCACTGCTACAGGACCAACCCTAAATCAGACTTTTCCCTGCAGCCGCTGTGGCCGGACCTGCCTGTTCCACATTGGTCTTGTCAGCCACCAGCGAGCCTGCAGCAAACGTGGACTATTGCACCCTTCTTAAATCTTCGTTCGCGAAGCCAAGCCGAGAGAGAGATTCTGCATACCACAGAACTTATGTATATGATGTTTGCATAGAATATACTATACAGAAGAATATGTTTCATGTCAGTAGAAGCATCAGAGTCAAGAGATGAACTGAATTCCTTTCAGATGAATCTTTTATGGATCCGCAGATTTATGCAGAGTTATTTAAAAAGCAGTTAACATTCCATTAGCAACAAACTGTGATCTGTGTCAGCACTAAGACACTGTTCAGTCATTTGTTTTAGAGCAAGAAGTCACCACAGGGAAAATGCAATTATTAAATATCTAACAGAGATACCAAGCTACAGCTCTGGTCTTTATCTTTCTGACACTAAATGTTAGGTTTACATGTTAAGATCCCTTTGAAATATTTGATTTTTTTTCCTTGCTCACTTCAGGCAAGGAAACAGACAAACAGAAGTCTAATTTTCTGGATCATTCAGATTTGCAATCAAATGTTCTGTTGAAACAACAGGGAAATGAAGCATATAGAGATTTGTTGTACTGCTGTTAACACTGTACTCCTCAAGCTAGAACAACATTATCTTCCTTACAAAATTAGATTGCAGGAGGACTGCTGAAAGTCACCATGACCCCACAGACAAAGATTCCATCCCACCATATAAACAATTCATATCATGTGACTACTTCTGTAATTTTATATTTGTATAAAGACATATATGTGCACCAATATAGGGTACACTTCTTACATGTAATGAAGTGGGCTCTAGTTCATTAAAAATTCATATCATAATACATTTTTAGTACGTAAATCAGTAAGAAATCTTTTCTCAGTTTATCCTTGTACCTTTACCTAGCACAAAAGCAGGGGCAAACTGATTATGTAGTGGTGCTAAATGAGAAGTACTGGGATCACTGGGCCTGATTTTGTTGACATATTTTTTAAAAAGGTTATAATAATAATAAGTTTTTTATTTATATCCCGCCCTCCCCGCCGGGGCAGGCTCAGGGCGGCTTACAAAGACATGATATGATATCATGAAATAACAATACAGGTAAAATCAATTCACAATATAAAAACAAATACAAATATAAATATAAATTAATGTTAAAAAGCTAAAACAATACGGTGGTGCTACAGTCTCTATTTATCCAGGCAGCGTTGTATTCAGTCTGGTCACGTCTTGAAGGCTTCTTGGAAGAGGGCAGTTTTGCAGGCCCTGCGGAACTGACTGAGGTCCCGCAGGGCCCGCACCTCTTCCGGCAGCTGATTCCACCATTGGGGCGCTTTTATAGAGAAGGCCAGCTCCCTAGTTGTTTTAAGTTTGGCCTCCTTAGGCCCAGGGATTTCCAAAAGATTTTGTGAACTGGAACGCAGTGCCCTCTGGGGAACATATGGAGAGAGGCGGTCCCTGAGGTAGGCAGGTCCTTGGCCATATAGGGCTTTATAGGTAATAACCAGCACCTTGTAACGAACCCGGTATACAATTGGCAGCCAGTGCAGCTCCCGCAGCCTAGGCCACACGTGTTCCCACCGAGGTAGTCCCTCTAGCAGCCTGGCTGCCGCATTCTGCACTAGCTGTAGTTTCCGTGTTCGGTACAAGGGCAGCCCCATGTAGAGGGCATTACAGTAGTCTAATCTCGAGGTGACCGTTGCATGGATCACTGTTGCCAGGCCACCTCGCTCCAAGAAGGGGGCCAACTGCCTTGCCCGTCTAAGATGAAAAAAGGCGGATTTGGCAGTGGCCGCTATCTGGGCCTCCATTGTCAAGGAGGACTCCAGTAGCACTGCCAAGCTCCTGACTTCACGCACTGGTACCAATGGCGTCCCATCAAAAGCTGGAAGGGGAACCCCTCCTTCCGGGGCGCTGCGGCCTAAGCAAAGGACCTC
Organism: Heteronotia binoei; assembly: GCF_032191835.1. NCBI lineage: Eukaryota > Metazoa > Chordata > Lepidosauria > Squamata > Gekkonidae > Heteronotia > Heteronotia binoei. The sequence goes on from NC_083225.1 coordinate 84,690,104, forward strand.
TGTCTTCGCTGGATTCAATTTCAACCCGCTCAGCTTGATCCAATCAGCAATGGCTTGCAATGCCCGGTCCAGATCTATAGGGACATCAGTGGCCCGGCCTCCCATCAATAGGTAGAGCTGGGTGTCATCAGCATACTGGTGACAACCCAGCCCATGTCCCCGGGCGATCTGGGTTATGTCATTTGTCATATAACATGGAGCTTAATGTCTACAATAGCAAAGTAAGATTTACAAAGAGATATTACATGTCCCATCAGCACAACAACAGCCCACTCCCTAATCATTGTTTGTGTTCCATATGTGTAACCACTAAAACAGATTAGTATTCAATTAACACACATGTAAGGGGGGATTGTCCTTTTACTACTTACTACAATAATAATACCTTCTTCAGATATGTAAAGAGCAAACACAAGGAAAAATAGGTAATAGTCCCACTGTTGGCTGAAAATGGAGAATCTGACAGAAGACAGAGAGAAAGCAGAAAGGCTTTATGCCCATTTTGCCTCAGTTTTTCCCCCTGAAGAAGAGAACAGGCTCATCTAGAGATGGTAGTAGGCAAAGCACAACATCTGGGCTGCTGGTTGACTTGGGAACAGTTGTTGTTGAAAGGCATCTGGCTCCACTGGATGAGTACAAGTTCCCTGGGTCAGACAGTGTGCACCCAAGAGTGCTCAAAGAACTTTCTAGAGAGGGTTACAGAGCCTTTGCTCATCATGTTCAAAATCTCTAGCACAGATGTTCCAGGTGTTTGGAGTACAGCAAATGTTATCCGAACCTTTAAAAAAGAGAGGAAGGATGACCCACGAATCTACAAGCCAGTCAGTCTGACCTCCTGTCCCAGGGAAGATACTGGAACAGATTTTAAAGGGGCTGGTTTGTGGGCATCTGAAGGACAACTTGGTGATATGAGGAAGTCAGCATGGATTTGTCCCCAAAAGGTCCTGCCAGACCAACCTTGCTTCCTTCTTTGATCAACTGACAGGCTTACTGTATTGTGGGAACACCATTAATGTCGTTTACTTGGATTTCAGTAAAACTTTTGACCCATTATGTCCTGATGGGTAAACCGGAGGACTGTGTCCACCTAAGATAATTAGGTGGACACAGAACAGGTTAGAGAACCTCACCCAAAGAGTAGTTCTCATAGCATTTCATCTGATTGGAGGGAGCTATTCAATGGGATGCTACAGGGTTTGGTTCTAGTAGTTTTCAATATTTTATATCATCTTGATGGGGAGGGGACTACTCATTTAATTTGCAAATGATACCAAACGTTGAGTAGCAAACCCATTGGAAGATAAAAAAAAAGTCAGTGACATCTGAATACACTGGGAAAGTGGGTGGATCTAAACAAGATGCAATTCATTAAGGATAAGTGCAGAGTTGTATATCTGGGTAACCAAAATGAGAAGCATACATTTTGGATGGGGGTAAACTTCTGGGTAGCTATGTGTGCACACAAGATCTTGGGGTACAGATGGACTGTAAACTGACAAGAGAACTGTGAGGCAGCAGCAAAAATAGCTAATGTGGTTTCAGGGTGTATCATCAGAGGCATAACATCCAAATTACAAGATTCATAATCATGCTGTACACTGCATTGGTCTGGTTGCATCAGGAATACTATGTGCAGTTCTGGAGGCCTCACTTCAAAAAGAATGTGGACAGAATGGAGTGGGTACAGAGGAGAGTGATGAGGATGATCAGGGGCCTGGAGACCAAGTCCTATGAGGAAAGGCTGAGAGACTGGAGAATGTTCAGTTTGGAGAAGAGGAGGTTGGGGGGGCATGATTGCCCTCTAAGTATTTGAAAGGTTGTTAGTTTAAAGAAGCCATTAGGGAAACGAAAATTATTTTAGAGGATTTTGAAGCCGTGTCAGGTTTAAGAATAAACATGGGAAAGTCTGAAATAATGTACTTTAATGTTGGTTTGGAAGAAAGGAAAGAGATTAATAGGATAACTAATATGGGGATGGGAGTTAAGAAATTTAAATATCTAGGGATAGAAATTTATAAAAATATTAACAGGATAGTGGAGGGAAATTATAATAAAATCTGGGAGAAGATAGAGAGGGATATGCAGCAGTGGGGGAAAAGGACGATGAGTTTGACCACTAGAGTAAAGAGTGTATTGATGTTCTGGATGCCAAGGTTGTTGTACCTTTTTCAAATGATACCATTTGAGTTATATAAGCAAAAAATGATTAACTGGAACACTAAAATAAGGGAATGGATATTTGGTAGTAAGAAACTTAGATTCCCCAAAAAATTAGCATACAATCATAAATCGGAACTTAGATGGGGAGTCCCAGATATAGTCAATTATTATGAAGCATTTCAGCTTAAGGCATTATTAGAGATAGAGAAGGAAGGGGATCAGAAATGGATAAGGTTTGAGAATGAAGCTAACAATGGGGTAGGAAAACATGGCATCTTTACGAACATGGGGGCGAAGGAATTTAATTTAAACATGGGACCAAGGAAAAATGGGCTAAATGTTTGGAAGAAATGGCAACCGAAATGGCTGAATCGGGTATCTAGATGGACGCCATTAGAAACGTTGATGGAAGGAGATAAGGAGCATAGGTGGAGCGAACTACTTAAGGCTAAAGGATTTAGAAGGGTAGAAGATTTGTTAATACTAGATAAGTTAAAACCATTACATGAGTTTCAAGAAGTCGTAGGAATACAATACTGGCTTAAGGCTACAGGATTGTATACTAAAGTTAAGAAGGAAGTGGAGAAGAGTAATTTAAATGAAGAAGAACCTATAGAAAAGTTTTACAAATTAATGGGTAAAACAAAAAAAAGGATTAATAGGCATCCTATACAGGAGTATGAATTCAGGCAATGAAGGAGCAATAAGCTACCTTCAATGGTCATGGAGTTTAGAAGGCCAAATAACAAAACGAACAGGGGAGAAGATAATGGAAGGTTTAAAAAAAATTAAGATACATAAGGTTAGAGAAATGGAATTGAAATTTTTTACCAAATGGTATAGAACTCCAGCTATTTTAGCCAATATGTTTCCTGGGTTGAGCCCTAAGTGTTGGCACTGTAAGAAAGAGAAGGGATGGTATACCCACATGTGGTGGGAGTGCCCTGAGGCCAAGAAACTATGGGATATGGTAGTGGGAATGATAAAGAAATTCTTTCAGGTAGAGCCGAGAATTAACTTTGAACTAATGCAGATGAGTTTATTAGGGAATGAAAAAATAGGGAAGAATAATCAAGATTTACTAAAAGCAATGATATCAGCGGGTAAAGCGGTAATAGCGGCAGGATGGAAGGATAAAAGTAAATGGAAGGAAAGAACTTGGCATAACTATCTCTTTGATTTTGTCCAGTCAGATATAGCTGCCACAATGTCACAAGAAGAATCATGGGAGGAAAGAAGATCAAGAATCAAAGAAAAGTGGCAGACCTATCTGAAATGGGCGAAGGAAGAAAGGAGAGTGGACATTCAGTGGAAGCTTCAAGTCCTTTGTCCCTGGCTGGAAGAAGAAAAGGATGTATAGACTAAGGGGGGGTGGGTTGGGGGGGAAATGTAAAATGGATATCAGAAACCATGTAGAGAAATGGATAATGTATAATAATAATAAAAATATACATTGAGAAAAAAAGAAAGGTTGTTAGTTTAGAGGAGGGAAAGGAACTGTTATTGTTGGCAGCAGAGGATCGGACTTGCACTAATGAGTTTAAATTATGGGTTGCAAGATACCAGCTGGATATTAGGGAAAGGTTTTTTTTAACATTAAGAATAGTTCAGCAATGGAATCAGCTGCCTAGGGAGGTGGTGAGTTTCCCCTCAACAGCAGTCTTCAAGCAGCCGCTGGATGAACACTTGACAGGGATTACTTAGGCTGATCTTGCATTGAGCAGAGGGTTGGACTAGATGGTCTGTATGGCCCCTTCCAACTCTATGAGAAAGAAGGCTGATTAGATGGACTACTGGTCTGATACAGCAAGGCTCTTCTTACGTTTTTAACATCCCAGAGTTGTGTTAAGAACATAAGAAAAGCCATGTTGGATCAGGCCAATGGCCCATCCAGTCCAACACTCTGTGTCATACAATGGCCAAAAAACCCAAGTGCCATCAGGAGGTCCACTAGTGGGGCCAGGACACTAGAAGTCCTCCCACTGTTGTCCCCCAAGCACCATGAATACAGAGCATCACTACCCCAGACAAAGAGTTCCATCTATGCCCTGTGGCTAATAGCCACTGATGGACCTCTGCTCCATGTTTATCCAATCCCCTATGCTTGTAATTGCCACCACCTCCTGTGGCAGTGAATTCAATGTATTAATCACCCTTGAGCTGAAGTACTTCCTTTTATCTGTTCTAACCCAACTGCCCAGCAATTTTATTGAGCGCTCATGAGTTCTTGCATTGTGAGAAAGGGAGAAAAGTACTTTTCTCTACCTTCTTTATCCCATGCATAATCTTATAAACCTCTGTCACGTCACCCCTCAGTCAATGTTTCTCCAAACTAAAGAGCCCCAAGTGCTTTAACCTTTCTTCATTCTAGTTAATTTTCTCCAATGCTCTAATATCTTTTTTGAGGTGTGGTGACCAGAATTGTACACAGCACTCCAAATGAGTCTGCACCATCAATTTATATAAGGGCAATATGATACTGGCTGATTTGTTTTGAATTCTCTTCCTAATAATCCCTATCATAGCATTGGCCTTTTTAATTGCACTGTCTTGACATTTTCAGTGAGTTATCTACCACAACTCCACAACAACACAATTTCTGTTGTTTTGCTATGTCTCTTGTGGTGATCACATACACTGAATATATGCATCTAAATCCTAGACCAATCTACAGTGCCAATAAATGCTTTCAGATCACAACCTTGTTGTGATTATTATCCATACATCACTGAATCCACAAAATGCTGCATTTTAATAGTGAAAACAGCATTCAATAGCTTAGCCATCTAATTGTACAGAAGAACCACGTGTATGTTCTAATGAGCGTTGGGAATTGATCCAGATCCTAGCGGTCTTCATGACTGAGAAACTGAAATGTGTCTTACAGTATCTTTCCCTCATTTCTCTTCCAAGTATATCATAGGCAGAATTCTACAGTTCTTGTGCTACCTATATAATTTCACTGCACTCTTGCCAACCCAGCTGACACAGCAGACTGTAGATCAGTTGCCTCCACCAGTTCCACATCATCAACATTATGAATGTTTCCTGCAGGGTATGCACTGCCAAGTGCCCTTGCTGTTTCCAATCTTTGAAAGATTTTGTAAAAAAACCCAAAAAACAAATCATAGTTCTTAAGGATTATTTGCAGAAAGGATGCAAATAGAAAGCGATACAATTAGTTTTTTTTTTTTTAAGTGTCTTGACTATTGTGCTGCTATTAAAAAAACCACAGTAGGATTCATTGTGACTCATTAAGTTATTAAAATGACTTTTACATGACCAGTGATTTCTTACATGACCAGTTCAGCTGCACTTAAAAATCTGCAGCAATACTTGGCCCATGTTGCTTCTTCTCTATTACTATCACATCAACAATGACAATGTCATGCATGTATTATGGGATTTGAGATACTGCAGAGTGCTTTACTGCCAGGTCATTAGTTGTAATATTTAATGATGTATTTATTTGTTCTTGTGTTGGTTTTTCTTCTCTTTTTTTGAACCTATGGTATAAGGGATAGAAAATAGTAAAATAAAAATACTGCTAGGTCACCATCATTGCAAGAGGACATAGGGAATGAAGTTAAACTCCTGATTGGGGATGGGCATAAACCTGGAATATGCAGTTTGATTCATGGTTTGTGGGTGAACTATGAATCAAACCACAAACCAAACTGAATTGCAGAAAGGATGCAAATAGAAAGTGATACAAGTATTTTTTCACAAACACATTTTGCACATTCACAAACTGAAGTGGGTTGTGCTGTTTGTGGTCCTGCCAACCTCATTGAAAGGGACTGCAGTCCTTTTAAACAAAGTTTGCCAAAAGCCTAAAAAACAGCTGAGCCCTCAGCTGTTTCAGACTATCTTGTGCAGTCCCCTTCTGCACAGCTGTTTTCACTCTGTCGTGCAGTCTATTTCAACTTTAAAGGGAATGCAAGACAGCCCAAATCAGCTGCACATCTGGGACCACAGCTGCACATCTCCCTGCCATGCACCTGTTTTTTGGTCTGTCTTCTGCAATCCTTTTAAAGGGACTATAGAAGACAGCCTGAAACAGCTGAGTGGTGCTGAGTGCCTCCCCACTGTTCAGCTCTGTGACTTTCACGGGGAGGAGAGAGCAGGGATTCAAAAGGACTTGGAGTGCCTTTAAACCCTGCTTTCTGCTCCATCCACAAACCACCATGAACCACACAAACTGCTCTAAAAGTGATTGTGATTGTGAAACTGTTTGTGATTGTGAAGCAGTCATGAACTTCTGTTCATGAATCATAAACAGGGCAAAATCCATCATTAATTTTACTTACTGATATTTATGGTAAAGAATTTATTGTTTTAGAACCCAATGTCTATAAGATAGTTAGCAATACATTTGTTCTATAAAATATAATTTCTGTTTAAAATAAAGACACTCTGTTTTTATTTTGCTCTTAAAATTAGTGGTGCTCCTTTGATTGTTGAGGACACGCCAGTAGATAACAGCTTCATATTTTCACGTAGAAAGTTGCGTTGTTGCACTGTTGTTGATTTTTCATATGTATTTCTACAAACAACTTTTGCTGATGTTGTAGGTGGTGCAGTCCATGGTGGCAGGCCATTGATCTCATACATCCATTGCATTCCTGCTGTCTGAAAACACAAATGAGAAATTTTAGTAGTTCATGGCTTCCTACCATGAAGCTTACAGCAACTATCTGCCACAAAGTATGTAATTAGGTCATTCATTGCTCCCCATGCAGGGGGTGCCTCAAAAAGTTACATTACTGGAACTGCACAATAGTGGAAAAGAAGCATTACTATGTATGATGAACCAAGGCAGAACATTTCATTTTATCTATTCAGAGGAGAGTGTTAAAAATATGCATACCGTCTTGCGCCCTAGGAAATCTAAACTCTCATTAATGTGCAACAGTTTGGGATGCAGTTATGAGGAAACAATTTCATAGCAGGAATCTAACAAAAATAACAAATGGGTTGCTGGCTTTATTTATACCCAAGGGATTAGTGAGCAGACTCGAAATAAACAGCAACAACTCTTACCAAGTGAGTCATCTCAGAATATGGCTAGAAAACAGTTGTGTTAGGAGTATCATTTCACTCTGTAAATTCCATATCTGGAATGAGCTTAGCATATGGGTACATCAAATGTTGTTGGCAAGAGACCTTTGTGCTGGCGCAGAAGCATTGTTCCTATCACTGGAATCATACAGTTCTTCGAGGTTTAGAATATACATAGCACAAAGTTCCCACACTAATCTCTTGTGTCTCTTAGCTATATGCTAGTATATACTTCCAGAGTCAGGACAGCTTAGAATGTTCAAAACAAGATAGAGGCAGGAAAGATAATCAAGTTGTGCTACCTCTCTGCTAGCTTGTTTTGAAAATCCAAAGCCATGCTCATAAAAGACAGCAAGACAGTAATATATAAGATCATTAAAATGCTCCGTGTAAACACCATCAGCTAAAGCCCACAAGAACCTCCCCCAAATTCACTGTCAATTATTTAAATTATGTTGATTCATATCTGTCCAAGAAGTCTATTATTCTGGTCACAGCTGGCATCATGGGGAGGCTTAGGTGGTCACTTGCTTACCAATGAGCTGCCAGAAGGCCCACTCGTAGTGGAGACTTCTTGTTAGTGAATGAGGGAGTCTGGAGGAATCAGCTGAAGGCAAGGAAGAGAAGAAGAAGAATTGCAGATTTGTACCCCGCCCTTCTCCCTGAAACAGAGACTCAGAGCGGCTACCTCTTTCCCAATTCCTCTCTACCCCTCCCTCCCTCTTCCCTCTCCACTCCCCAGCTTTCCTATTGCAGTCTGCTGTCTACACATAATATTTGCTCCTCTGCATTTGGGAGGACTTGGTGTATTTGCTGCAAGAGGTACTAAAACAAAGGACAGGATTGTCCATTGAGAACAATGGGAGAGGCCTGAAGGCCAATTAGATATAAGGATAGTTAGAAATGCCATTTGGCTTGTATGAACTCTATGGTTGAAGAAATAGAGGGAATGTTTATTAAGTTTGCAGATGATACTAAATTGGGAGGGGTTGCAAATACAGTAGAAGACAGAAATAGAATACAGGATGACCTTGACAGGCTGGAAAACTGGGCTAAAACCAGTAACATGAATTTGAACAGGGATAAATGTAAAGTTTTGCATTTAGGTAGGAAAAATCCAATGCATGGTTTTAGGATGGGGGAGACTTGTCTTAGCAGTAGTATGTGCAAAAAGGATCTGGGGGTCTTAGTGGACCATATACTGAACATGAGTCAACAGTGTGATGTGGTGGCTAAAAAGGCAAATGCAATATTTGGCTGTATTAACAGTAGTGTCCAGATCACATTAAGTGATGGTATCACTTTACTCTGCTCTGATATGACCTCACCAGGAGTATTGTGTTCAGTTTTGGGCACCACTTTTAAAGAAGGATATAGACAAGCTGGAACGGGTCCAGAGGAGGGCAACAAAGATGGTGAGGAGTCTGGAGACCATGTCCTATAAAGAAAGGTTGAAGGAGCTGGGCATGTTTAGCCTGCAGAAGAGGCGGCTGAGAGGTGATATGATCACCATCTTCAAGTACTTGAAGGGCAGTCATATAGAGGATGATGCAGAATTGTTTTCTGTGGCCCTAGAAGATAGAACCAGGACCAATGGATTGAAATTAAATCAAAAGAGTTTCTGGCACAACATTAGGAAGAACTTCCTGACAATTAGAGCGGTTCCTCAGTGAAACAGGCTTCCTCGGGAGATGATGGGCTCTCCTTCTTTGTGGGTTTTTAAACAGAGGCTGGATGGTCATCTGACAGCAATGCAGATCCTGTGAATTTGGAGGGGGGTATTTGTGAGTTTCCTGCATTGTGCAGGGGGTTGGACTAGATGACCCTGGAGGTTCCTTCCAACTCTATGACTCTATGATTCCATGAAATGCATTACAAGACACCCACACAAATTGAAATGAAAATGAGGAATGGGTTTCTGGGACTGGAATGATGTCCCACAGAGTGGAATGATGGTCTGGGAGTAGTATGAGTGTTCTGGGACTGGAATGACAGCCCCTGGGAGTAGCAGAAGTGTTCTGGGACTGGAATGACAACTTGTAGAGTGGAATGATGCCCCCTGAGCGTAGCAGACATGTTCTGGGTTTAGAATGAAAGCCTGTCAGTGTAGCATGGGTGTAGCATGGGACTGGAATGACAGCCACTGGGAGTAGCAGATACATTCTGGGCTTACAATGATGACCTCCAGAGTGGAATGGTAGCCTCTGGGAGTAGCAAAAGTGTTCTGGGAGTGGAACGACAACCCCCAGAGTGGAATGACTGCGTATGGGGTAGCAGAAGTGTACTGGGACTGGAATGACAGGTCCCAGAGTGGAGTGATGGCCCCTGTGATTGAAATCATTGTAAGGTATTTTATTCCACTCTATGGATTGTAATTACAGGTGCAGAGCTCTTATTTCAGTCCTGTGAGCTATCATTCCACCTTTGGACCTCCTGTGAGCTATCATTCCACCTTTGGACCTCCTGTGAGCTATCATTCCACCTTTGGACCTCTCATTTTAGTCTGAGAAACACTTCTGCTGCTTCCAGGGGCTTGGGGAGACTGCCATTTCAGTCCCAGGATACTTTTGCTACTTTGAGGGACCACCATTCCACTCTGGGACCTGTCATTCTAATTCCAGAATGCTTCTGCTACTTTCAGGGGCCATCTTTCCACTCTGAGAGCTGCCATTCCAGGTCCAAAACACTTCTCCTACATCCAGGGGCTGCCATTCCACTCTGGGACCTGGAATGCTCAGTCTGTGCTGGTCAAGACCAGGAATTCAGGTACCTTTGCCTATGCCTTTATGTTGTGTACTGCATTTTAGGACCTGAATTTACAACTCAGCACGGCTTTGCATGCTCCAGGGAGCTGCGGCAACCACGGGTCACCTGAGAGAGGCTGGACCCTTCCAGGGAGCCAATGAGCATTTAGGGCATGAATATTCAACTGCCCGGACTGGCCAAGACTTGGGGGGGGGGGAGGAGGTTGATCCAGGTACAGCTATATAAGCGAGGACCTGGGACCACCATATTGTCTTGTTCTTATGTGTTAGTACAAGAAACATCGTTATGGTTGAACGTCTCTGAACCCAGTATTTTACACTTCGATAGTGAAAAGCTGACATAGAGCTGAGATGGTTCAGTGCTATGTGGTGACATTACAAGGTTTGTGAACAAAAAAAGACTGAGATTTTCTGACACATGGTCCTTCTAGGACTACCAAAATCTGAGATTACATTTTTTTTGAAAGAGACAATGTATTTTAAATTTTGATTGAGAAAATAAAAGGGGGGGGGGAGAAAAAGAAAAAAATATACATTAAAAAGGTTTCTGATTTTTTCTAAAACAAATGTAAGTTTAATTACAATGTTTTTTCTTGTTCCGTATAATTATAGAATAAAGAACTTTCTTTTTTTGTATCATAATATTTTAATAATAAAAACCACAAATCACCAAGTCATTTCCCTGTAAAAAGTCTATAAGCGATTTCCAATCGGTAATAACTTAGCTAATTGTCTTTTTCTTAACCAATGCTGTAAGTTTAGCCATTACTGCAAGGTCTAGCATCTTCTCAAACATTTTTCTATTGTAGATGTTGTCAGACACTTCCATTTTTGTGGGTATAATATTCTTGCTGCCATAGACAAATACCAGCATTGAACCTTTTCAAGATTTGTAAATGTGTAAACCAGTGGCAAAGTATGGTCTTTGGTTATTGAGTCTCCTTTAGATTTTAATTTGTATTCATCTTGTCACAATTCTATCACATCACAATATGTTAACCATTTATGTAAACCCATCATTTATTTTCTAAAATGTGCTTCTTGTGGTAATAGCCACAATGTTATTTTCAGGCAGAACCTAGATTTATACTTATTCCATACTTTGGCACATCTAACATAATGATTATTGAATTCTGCATTAGTTTTAGCAAAAGATTTGTGAGATCAGAAGATAAACGAATTTGTCATACATAAGATATCCATGCCATTCAAATCTCAGATCATGTCCTTCTAACTCTAATAATATTTTGTTTTTTTTAACAAACTCCAATTCTTCATCCACACCAAGCAAGAGGCAGCAAAATACAATTTCAAGTTCAGCAAACCCAAGCTGCCTCTTTCTTTTGCATTTTGTAATATCTTTAACCCTTGGTTTTTTCCCCTTGCCATAGAAATCCAGATATTTCATACTGCCATTGTTTAAATGGTACATCTGTTGTTGAAATGGGAATTATCTGAAATGAGAACTTTCTAGGTAAAATATTAATCTTAATCACAGATATTCTACCCAAAAGTTATAGTTGTACATTACCCCATCTCAACATACCTTTTTAAAGTTCATCCCAGGTTTTGACATAATTATTTTTAAATAACATACGAGCTATATTTGTCAAAGAAATACCCATATATTTTACCTTCTCTTCTATTTTAAAACCTCTTTATCAATTTTGTTCTTGTATTTTCATTTTTTTCGTTATCATCTTGGTGTTTTATTTATTAACTTTGAAGCTCACAATAGCACCAAATTCTTTCAATTTGGGCAGTTTCAGTTCCCATCAGAGGATTTTCTAAGATCAACGACAAATCATCTGCAAAAGCTCTCAACTTAGAAGTTTCTCCTTTAATATTTACACCTTCAGTTCTTTCTCCTGGTCTTACATCTCTATTCACTATTTTGAGAACCAGAATAAACAAAAGTGGTGACAATGGGTAACCTTGTCTTGTTCTTTTCTATATCTCACATGGTTTTGTCAAATCTATGTTGATAATTATTTTTGTGTTGTTTAATCAACTTAACCCAGGGTTGGAATTCTAGCAGGAGCTCATTTGCATATTAGGCCACATACCAGTGATGTAGCCAATCCACCAAGAGCTTATAAGGCTCTTTTTTGTAAGCTCTTGGAGGATTGGCTACATCAGGGGTGTATGGCCTAATATGCAAATGAATTCCTGCTATATAACAGCTTTCTCTGTGCATGTGTGGAGAATGTGCTTATGATTGTGAACTATGGCAGCAGCTGATTTGCAGCAGAGGGGCTGCTGGATGTTTGTGGCCATCCCCTCCAGCCTGGGGCCACTGAAGCCTGGGAGGGAGGGAGTGCATGGCAGTGGCAGATGAGCAGAGGGGCCTCATGGCTGCAGTGCTGGTAGGGTGTTCCCTTACGTGCTACAAGCAGATGGGCTGGTGGCTGTGCAGCACCTGGGAGCTGGGCATTCATGGGCAGAAGGAGAATAGCAGAGTAACAGGGTGCCTGGCAGCAGGGCTGGACTTTGGGGAGGGTTGCCAATCAGAGCTGGAACCAACACCAGGGGAGAATAGGTTTGGGGGTAAAGAAGGGGATACTGGCTAGGGGGAGACAGAGTGAAAGAAAAATGAGGAGAGATTGGCTTGGGGGAGAAATAAAAGGGGGGATTGGCTTGGGAGAGAAAAATGAAGGAGAAATTGGCATAGGGGAGACAGAAAAGAATTGGCTTAGTAGAGGAATGAAAAGAGAAAGAAAGGGAGAGAGAAAAAAAGAAAAAAAGAGGATATTGCATTGGAAGAGAAAGAAAGGAAAATAAGGGGGAGGAAGCGAAGGTTAGAGAATGCCCCCCTCTCCACAAGCTTCTTGCGGGTTTCCAATCTGTAGATGTCTAAAGTAAATAATGAAATAAATAAAATAAAACATAAAAAATAAAAGTATTTCTTTCACTGGGGGAAGCCTTAACTACCTCACCTGGTAGCTTTCTCTATTGCTTCCCCATGCCTTGGCTGAGGTGATGATACCCTTTCCCTTCACTTAACTCTCCTCCTTCCCACCACATTCCACAGCCTCTCATTACTGATGTCACTTAGTATCTGCCTGTAAGCAGTGATTTGCTGGGATGCCTGGAGTCTCAACTAGAGGCTATACATCACTCACAGAGAAAGCTATTAAATGTCCAACTGTCATTGGCATGAGGACCGTGACTGTTTGTGTTCATGGCCCCACTGGGCCCCATGGATTGACACAGTGGAGTGCCAAGAAGGAGGGGGTCATGTGTTATCCCTGCCACCCCCTGACATTTTGGATCCTGGATTTAAGTAAGAGCTCACCCTGTTGACTCATCATCTAAGATGATGTTAAATGGCCTTGCAGTTTGATATTTTATTTTTAAATTTATGTATGTATACATTATATTTTATATTAATTAAATTTCATTTATTTCAACTGCTTTGGATTTACAGTAAAACCTGTACCAATTTTTAAGTGTTACTTTTAATCTGAAGTCCATAAATCAAATTGAATCAGTGGGAAAGTGAAAAAGACAATTATTTTAGAGGAGACGGAGCAAAATGAAAAAATAAATCCAGAATTAACTTTTTTTATTATATCCATTTTCTCATAATATTGTAGGAATTTACTGAATTTTGTTGCTATAATTGTACGGTACCTTATGGATTTGTTATTAACAGGCACCATACACACCTAAATCCTTCCGAGGTTGGTAAAATGAGTACCCAGTTTGCTGGGGGGAAAGTAGATGACTGGGGAAGGCAATAGCAAACCTCCCCGTAAAAAAGTCTGCCGTGAAAACGTTGTGAAAGCAACGTCATCCTAGTCAGAAACGACTGGTGCTTGCACAGGGGACTACCTTTTTATACATACCTAAAGCCATTTTAAAAACAATCCAGTGTTTATAATTGATACCCCCATCCAATTGTCTGGAGTATTTTGAAATTTAAGAATTTTTAAAATTTGCCTTTATTTGCTGGCAAACATTGTACAGACCTACATGGTCTGCAATATGCATGGTTAAAACATAAGCTGGACCGGCATGTGTCAAGTCCACTGCACCAACAAATAATATTTTATTGCCCCTCTCTCTCTCCACAAGTGCCGGGGCCAAGGCAAAGCCAGACATCTGGGTCAAGCGCGGAGGGGAGGGAAGGGGGGGGAGTGAGGAAGATGAAGGTGGAAGAAGCGGAGCCGGTTGCCATGGGCGACATTGAACTCCCAGACTGCTAATGAGGACCAAAAAAAAAGAAAGAAAAAAAACAGGTAGAGCCAAGAAAGGGGGGGGGGGAGGTCAGAGGAGGCTGCGCTGCTGGGAGAGGAGAGGCTCCCGGAGGCGCCGGGAAACAAAGACTGGGCAGCCCAGGCAAGCGTCCGGCCAGCGCCCCCTCCTTTCCCCTCCCCGCTTCCCTTCTCCTCTCCTCCTCCTCCCGCCTGGCCGCTCGGTGATCGGCTTTCAAGTCGAAGGAGGGGGGGACGAGGCTCCGCACTGCTGCCACCACTGCAGGTTGGGGTTGGTGGGCCTCCACCGGCGGCCTCTTCCTTCATCGGGGCCTGGTGGGATGGAGGGAGAGGAGACCCTCTTCTGCTTTCCTCAGGCAGCCTGTAGCTCGGGCCGCGGCGGTGGGCGGCAGCTGCTGCCTGTGCCCGGGCCGGCAGCACTGGTGTTGCTGCGGCGGCGGTACAAAATGTTACCTGCTGCCGCCCAATAATGACTGGGAAACTCATTGGGGAGAGTGGCACCAAAATTGGCGCCGTTTTTCCCCCTGTTTCCGGATTTTTGGAGAGCAGGAGAGGAGGCTGCAAATCCAGGGGTCCCCCCCCCCCCAGGGCAGGGGATTTGGGAAGCCTATCTGAGGTGCAGGAACAATTGAGGAACCTGTGTTAAATCCTTGCACGTTGAAATAGTACAAGAAGGACCAATATGGCTCAGTGCTGTATGAGACCCTTTGTACTCAATGACAGCAACCTGCCAATCTGGTGATCTTTCACTCTGACTTTCACTGTGACAGTTTCTTTAGCCTTTTAAAGATATGGAAAAACACTGCTGTCTAAGTTGCTTTTTTTCTTTATTGTAGAGTCTGAGGGTCCTTTTGTGCCTGACATTAGTTTGTTTTTACTAGAATCAAGGCTAAATAGGTCACCATGGAACTGGAAGATATGAGTGAACTTTGAAAAAATCTTTTCAGAGAAGAAGAAAAAAGAATGGACCAAAAAAGGAGAGAACATGTGGGTTGTTATGCCACTACTTACACCCCCAATATTTCCTAGCAATTAATACTTTTAAAACATCTTTATTGAACGCAATAGCAATAAATATTTTTAATATGTCTTTATTGAACCCAATCTTTTAAATGTTGGAACAAATGTTCAGTTGGCAACTGTTGTCAGTAAGGTTTAAGCAAAAATGGCTCAGATAACTGATATTTCTTCTAAGGTTCTTAGGTTTGGCACCTTCACAGAGGGCTATATGCAACAGGCGGCACTTTTCAGGTGGTTAGACATGATAAGAACAGAAAATCTCATAAAACAACTTTCTGTGTAAGTATTCAAAGCCTTTCAATTCTCAGCACCATTCTTTGCCTGGGCCCACTTTGCTGTTGTGTCCCACATTCCTCTGTGAAGCGAGGCAAAGGGTAGTGGTGAATACATTTTTACTAATGTGAAATATAGGCCCCATTGATTTCCTGATGATCTAAAACAAATTGATTGCAAATAACAACTACACAACAGCTAAGAAAGAAAGAACATGTGTTATTAATTTGAACGCTGTGCAATACCTTCAGCATTTTGTACTGCATGGAAGGATGAGAAGCTAGGCTCATCCTACTTTCATTTCTTGTACAATGCCTAAAGTGGGAACCAGTGGATCTCCTCGACAATGTGATCTACTTGCATTTGGAGTTTAGTTTCATAACTTTGAAGTCAATAAATACCACTTTGTACTTGAAATGTTACACAAGGAGTGTAAATGGTAACACTAGTACTTCCAGTCTTTTATAAAATATATAGTTGCAAACAAATTGTTCAACATTTGGTTTCACACCACATGGTGTCTCTTTCCAAATGGTTATACAGTTGTTGTTTATAATCACTTTCCCTGGATGTTATTACACAGAAAATAGGCGGGTGAAATAAAAATCATCTACACCCTGCTACTAGAACTTCAGACTCCAATGTACTGCATAAGTATCAATCACTTCCTTTCTCTTATTACTGTCAAATATTGACATAATTGGCATGTACACATCAAGGGACAATTCCATATGTAACCCTTTAGTAGGAGCCTAAATCATAGCTCTAGGCCATTTCTGTGAGCCTAAGTTCTCCCTATCTCATGAAGGGAGGGTTGCCAGATCCAGCTTTGGAAACACGCAGGGCGTTTTCACACTGACCTTAATCGGCAGCGATGTCCCTCTTCACCGCGCAGGATCTGCGCGGATTTCGCACCAATTGCTGCGGAGCACCCGGAAGAGCCGCAAAGTCCCGCGGCTTTTGCGGCGCAAATGGAAACTGGGTTTTGGCGGTTTCCATTTGCGCCACAAAAGCCGCGGGACTTTGCGGCTCTTCCGGGTGCTCTGCAGCAATTGGTGCGAAATCCGCGCAGATCCTGTGCGTTGAAGAGGGACGTCGCTGCCGATTAAGGTCAGTGCGAAAACGCCCTAAGAGATTTGGAGATAGAGCCTGGGGAGGACCTCCAAAGCATTCATTTTCTCCAGGCAAACTGATCTCTGTAGTCTAAAGATGAGCTGTAATTCTGGAGGATCCCCAGGTCCCACTTGGAGGCTGGCATCCCTACATGAGATGGTAACAATCTAACCCAATTTATCAACGTAAAACAGATTACACATAAAACAGAATGCAGTAGGTGTGGGTGTAAAATATGTGCCTAGCTCAGAAATTTTGGAATAAGGTATCTGTGTATTTAGAGAGAGGCTGCTATCAGCCAAAGTAGGAAGTATTAAAATATGAGTTAACATTCATATGTATTTTCTTGTACTAAAGTCTTCTTGGTTTGGAGGAAGAACACTGAGTGGATGAACTGCTTTAATTAAGCACTTACATTAGATTTTAGATAAAAAGATGGACATAAATGAAAGGGGATTCAAAAGAATTGTCATGTGTACTTAACTGAATCTCCCACATATTCTGTATTGAATTTGCATGAAAATCATTGAACTGAGATTGAAAGAAGTCCCTTGCTAGAAATGACCAACTATAAGTACCCTAATTTTAACCAAATTATCACCATCACTCATTAAAGACTTCCAGGGCCTCAAAACCCTTCTCCTCATTCCAGCAGTCTACTGCCATTCACGGGCACTAATACCTTCACCTATTCATAGCTGTAAGCAGTAGGGATGGGCACAAACCACATTTTTGCAGTTGAACCACGAACTGAATGATGAACTGATATGCCAGTTCATGAACCACTTAAACCCCTGCTTTCTGCTCCCCACAAAAGTGGCGGGGAGCAAAAAGCAAGGGGTTAAATGGCTCAGAGCCAAATTGCACAAGTAGGTCAGAAATACAGAGATCTACTTCTGGGTAAATCCTGCAACACTGAAAGTAGTCAAGCCAACACATTCTAAGACCAAGAAAACACAGAAAGGAAACCTATCAAGCCCAAAATAAAGAAGGGAAAAAGCAAAGGATTTCTGTTACAAAATAGTGCAATGAACCTGTTGAACAAAGGAAAGTTACATGCTTGATTAAGAGAGAGTAAGCAGGTGTATTTTTTGTTCAAGAAATTCCTTCAAGTTGATGTAGGTAAAGATATTCAAGATTTTTTAAAATTCACTATTCCCTTCCGACTTAGTTGGCATATTGTCTGGGACACCATCAAAGCTTATATACAAGGGTGTGTTTTTTTTAAAGGACAGAAATCTATAGACAGAATAGAGAGAAAGAGAATCAGTTAATACAGCAGATCAAAGATCTCAAGGTGAAATATAAAATAACTTTTTTAGCTCAAGTATACAAGAGGCTGTTATATCTTAAGTTACAGTTAGAAATGCAAAAGTCTGGAAATTTAGAAAAAATGATGGGCTATATCAAGCAACAGCAGTTTGAACTAGGGACCTCAACATTTTTGGCTAAACTACTGAAAAATGAGCAAAGGAATAATAAGATAACAAGAACAGTAGTGAGTACACTACAGTAGTAAGAACACTACTACTAAAAATAAGCAGGGGTGTCTGCTCCTCACCACCACATTAGGATTACGAAGAGTATTAAGGCAGATCTTGGGGTCTGGTGTCAGTTTTTGGGAAAGTTCAATTGTGTATCCATTTGGCAGTCCCCCCTATCAACTGGGGAAGCCTTGCAGGTCCATTCAGATGCAGGAGGTAGCATTGAGTTCGGAGTTTATTTTTTGGGCTGCTGATGTGCTCAGCATTGGCCTACACAGTGGCAGGACTCTGATATTTTGAGAGATTTATCATTTTTGGAGATTTTTTCTATTCTAGTTGCTGATATTATATGGGGCAAATATTTTGTTAACAAGCATGTAACTTTTTGGTGTGACAACCAAGCAGCGTTGAGAATCATTAATTGACAGACTTCTCTCTTTGAGCGGATCACGCGCCTTGTCTGTAAATTTGTTTTAACTTATCTTAAAAGTAACATTTTCTTCTCAGCAAGGAATGTTGCAGGTGTCAACAATGATATCACGGATGCATTATCTTGGTTTCAGGAGAAGCGGTTTCGAAGCCTAGTACCCAATGCATTGAGGGACCCATTCCCAGAGGACCTATGGAGCCTTGGGAACTCGTAGGGTGTTTTTACATTCAGTTTGATCCAGAGTTTAAGAGTCTTCAAATCACCTGCCACCGTTCCACTTTAATCATTTTCCATTTACATTTGTGGATTTGCTCTGCCCATTTTGCATAGCCAAACTTCTATATTGCCTGCTGAAAGCGTTTCAATTTTACTGTCTTTTCTACCAACCTGCATTATCATTCAGTAACCATTAGGGGACAACAAGTGTTCTTTTTTTTTTAAAGAACATATATTAGCCTTTTTTTTTTTTTTTGCATAGTGGCACACAGTGCCTTGTGGGTCACTTTTTTTTCATCAGTACGTCATTACTTCAGAGGAGTCATCCAGACAGGAGGAAAACCATGTCCTCTCAACTTTGTTTTAAGAGAAGAGGGACATGTGTTGTGCCACACCGTCCACCGATGAAAACCATTAACAATGATGTGCGTACTTACTGGTTGCAACATGGGGCAACATTGTGAGAGCTTCTAGTGCCCTGGCCACACTGGTGAACTTCCTTATGGCGCTGGGATTTTTGGCCCCTGTGTGACACAGAGTGCTATATTGGATGGGCCATTGCCATGGTCCAACAGGGCTTCCATTGTGTTCCTATGTTCTCCAGTTTGGGAGAAACCTGAAGGATGGAACTAGAAGTTTTTTCTCCATGATGCCTCCCAACTCTGTACTTTACATCCTCATAGGAGAACACAACAGTACCCGAGGCAAGGAGGTGGGAGGAATAAGGGAGATGAAGCTTTGCACGCAAGAATTCAAGAAGCAATTTTGTGAGCATCCAAGGGAGCAGGCCTCTTTTTGTACAGTAGCTCATGGTATAGTAGCTTTGAAAGCTCTAAGTCGAGGGTGGCCAAACTTGCTTAAAATAAGAGCCACATAAACAACAGATGTTTGCGAGCTATAAACCATGTATGTCAGATATTTGAGAGCTGAAAGATGGAAGGAGGAAGGCAGGGAGGAAGGAAGGCAGGGAGGAAGGAAGGCAGGGAGGGAGGAAGGAAGGAAGGAAGGAAGGAAGGAAGGAAGGAAGGAAGGAAGGAAGGAAGGAAGGAAGGAAGGAAGGAAGGAAGGAAGGAAGGAAGGAAGGAAGGAAGGAAGGAAGGAAGGAAAGAAGGAAGGAAGGAAGGGAGGGAGGGAGGGAGGGAGGGAGGGAGGCGGGGGGAATTGGGGGGAAATAGAGAGTTGAGTGAGATGTGGAAATTACTTGATTTTAACTTTGAATTCATTCTCCACACCAAACTGGACAAGGAGGCACAGGTGGTTCTTTCACGTACACTGTGTGGTTCTCGAAGCACCCATTGCCCTGTCAGAAGGCTGGGAGAAGGCTTTTCTCACATTCTGAATAAACTTGGTTGGTCTTAAAGGTGCAACTGTACTCCTGCTTTGCTCAATTGCTTCTGACAAATAATCATGACAACTGATAGTCAAATCGTATTCTTCTAGTAACAATTGTCTCTTATCTTTCAACAACATCCAATCTCTTATCCACACCAATACAGAAGCTTTGTAGTATAATTGCCAGTCTGGGAGACCCATACCTACTCTTAATTTGGAGTCCTGTAAGGTCTTTAATTTAATTCTGGATTTTTTGCCTTGCCACACATATTTAACAACCATCTTATTTAACTCTTGGAAAAATCCACTGCTTAGAAATATTGGAATAGTTTGAAAAAAAAAAAATAATAGTCTTGGTAAGACATTCGTTTTTATCAAAACTATTCTTCCCATTAAGGATAAGTTCAGATCATGCCATTTTTCCAGGTCTTTTTTAATTTCTTTGAGCAGTTTATCACAGTTGTCTGCTTTTGGATTGCTGCATCTATTTGAGATCACCACACCTAAATATTTGAATTTTTTTTTCATGAAGAAATCCTGATTTTTGCTGAAAAGCCTGAATTTGTTCTGCTGTCATGTTTTTTGGTCAGAAATCTTGTTTTATAATAATCTTTAATCCTGCCTAACAACCAAATTGTTTAATCTTGTTTATGAGACAGTCTATAGAGTCCATTGGTTGTTCTAATATAAAAACTAAGTCATCAGCAAAAGCTCTAAGTTTGTATTGTTTGTTTTTTATCACAGCTCCCTTTATACTTGTATCTTCTCTTATTTGATTGTTCAATATCTCTAGCAATAAAATGAAAAGTAGAGGTGACAGTGGGCAACCTTGTCCTGTACCTTTTTGTATGTTAATTGTTTCTGTTAATTCGCCATTCACGGTCACCCCAGACTTTTGTAGGGAGTATATTTTTTGTTCTCAAAAAAATTTCCCCACGTTGCATACTTTTCAATTCCTGTAACATGAACTGCCAACGAAGATTGTCGAATGCCTTCTCAGCATCTAGGCAAATTAAAGCCAATTGTTTCTCTGGATGGCCTTCATAATATTCTAAAATGTCACAAATTGTTCTGACATTGTCTTTCAAGTATCTTTTAGGCAAAAATCCTGCTTGGTCATAACATATTGTAGATTGCAAAACTTTCTTCAAAT
This sequence comes from Heteronotia binoei, assembly GCF_032191835.1. NCBI lineage: Eukaryota > Metazoa > Chordata > Lepidosauria > Squamata > Gekkonidae > Heteronotia > Heteronotia binoei. Next base: position 84,711,328 of record NC_083225.1, read on the forward strand.
GTTGCGTCAATATTGCAGCAAAAATTTTGTAGTCCACATTTAAAAGGGAAATTGGGCGATAATTTTTAATATCTTTCAAATCATTGTCTCTTTCGGAATCAGAGATATCGTAGCATCTTCTTCGTGGTCTCTGTGCATCACACTGATGGGAGTTAGGCGCCTGCGCCGATCTCGATCGGTAAACTTAAAAGCTGCGGATTTCCGCGCCGACGTCCCAGTGCGCATGCCCAGGAGCCCCCACCACGCATGCTCACTGCGACGGGCACGGACATCCCGCCAGTTCTCTTCTGACCGCCGCGCTGATCAGTCGATCTACTTGCTTTGGTCGGTGAACTTTTCCCTTCTTTGTATTAGCATAGTTAGCTGTAGATAGTTTTTTTGTAGTTATAGTTGTAGTTGTTAGTTAGTATTAGCTGCTCGTTTTTGGGGGCGTGTGGGTGGAACGCGTTGGTTTTTGTTCCTTCCCCCCCCCCCCAGTTTCCCGCCTTTCTGGCGTATGGAAAGGCGGTGGGGATTTTTTCGGCGGTGCTCCAAGTGCGGGAGCAAAATAGCTCCACCTGACGGGCATTCTCTTTGCCTCCTGTGCCTTGGAGAATGACATCGTCCCGACTTTTGCACGCACTGTGCAAAATTCTCTAGGCAGACCCGAAAGAACTGAGCGGCGAGGCTCGCGGCGGCCCTCATGGAACAGACCTTGTCTCCGGTTTGTTCATCGGCGGAAAAGGCAGACCAGCCTGTCGCTACCGACCCACCATCGACATCGACGTCTTCGATGGTCGATGCCGAGCGCCCTCTTTCCAACGCCGAACGGCACGTGAAATGCACTGCCCCGGCTCCTTTGTCGGACTCCTCTATGCCAGCTAAGCGGTCTAAAGAGGATAAAGGCTTGGAGAGCGAGAGGAAGAAGAAGGCTAAAAGGCTGGACAAGCCGAAGCCGAAATCCTCATCCTTCGTCGCTCCCATCTCCCCTCCGGACCCGACGGCTCCGATCATACCGCCGCTGAAGCTACTCGCCTCCCCAATTCAGCCGCTAGCATAGATGTCAACAGAGCTCGTCATCTCCTCCGACTCCGACCAGGAGATCGAATCCGGCCAGCGTCCCGACATCGATCCACCGGTTCGACCCTCCCGCAGTCCACACTCTCGGGACCGAGAGAGAGAACCCAAGGACCGATCGCCTAGGAGCCGCTCGCCTCGTAGCTGAGACCCTGCACAAATTCCATGGGACCAGAGACAATAGCAATACCTATATGGGGCCTACCCCATGCAGGCATCTTTCCCATGGCTCCCTCCTCGTCAGCCGGATTGGGACCAATCCTCTGATGCATCCTACCGATCTCGGACATCTTACCGTCCTCCACGCCGTCCACCCTCTGCTTCGGTGTCGAAGGCTCCCGACGTCGAGGACGCTAGACCGTCGGCTCGGCATAGAGCCCCAGTAGAGAAGCTGAAGCCAAAACTTCCGGTGTCGCCGCCCGACCCGCATCTATCGGATCGCTCGGACTCACCTGCCCGATCGTCCAGGTCGCATGAGGCCTCGTCAGCTGACGAGCAAGACACTTCTTCACCTGGGGAACCCTCCCCTTCGCAGAAGACGTCCGAGGAACAACCAATCTCCCCGTCGGAGGACTTAAAATCATACGGGAACTTGGTTAAGCGCATGGCCCAGTCGCTATCTCTCACCACGATACAACCTGAACCGGTCATCACCGACACGGTGTTCGACATCGTTCAGAGAGATACCTCCACCGCGGTGGCCCTGCCTTTGACCAATGTCATGATGCATACGGCCAAGGCTTCATGGGATAAGCCCATGTCGACACCAGTATCGTCTAGACGCCTGGATCATATGTACCGCATCCAGGAAGCCGGGGCGGAGTTCCTACATAATCATCCTCGTCCAAACTCCATCGTTGTCTCGTCGTCTTCGTGAGCCAAAAAGGCACACTCCACTCCTCCCGATAAAGAGGGGAAGAAATTGGACTCTATAGGCAGGAGGCTGTATTCTGCTGGGTCTATGGGTGTTAAAATCGCCAACTACGCGGCCTGTATGGGTCGTTACCAATATGGCCTTTGGGACCAGATTTCTACGCTTCTCCCTAGCCTTCCCGAGCAAACCAAGGTCGCCCTCCGCAGACTGCAGAAAGAGGGTATGCTGTTAGCAAAGCAACAATTGAACTCCTCCAAACACTCGGGCGATACCTGCGCGAAGACACTGACGACTGCCATCACGCTACGCCGCCACTCCTGGCTCAGGTCCACGGCCCTCCAACAGGATACCCAGGCCTATATAGAGGACTTGCCCTTCGATGGCTCTGGTCTGTTTAGTGCAACCACCAACTCGGTGTTGCAAGAGATGGATAAGAGCATCAAAACGTCAAGGAACCTGGGGGTCTCTGCCGCACAGCCTCAGTCCAAATGACAAGGACCAAAGCCTTGGAACAGAAAGTCGTTCCCCAAGTCGCCGGACCAGCCTTGGCGCCCCAAGTCTGTTTCGCCTTATTCCAAGCAGCAGTACACCCCCAAGCCGAAGTACACTCCTCCAGCTGGCCAGCCCTCGAGGCAGAAGGGTTCCAAGCAACCCAAGCAGGGCCTTTGACTGCCTCCCGGCCCTCCTTCCATGCCCTTTCCCTTCCTCGGACCGCACACGCCTCTTCCCATATTTGAAGGCCTGGGCGAACATTACAACCGACAAATGGGTCCTCGGCATCGTTCGAAGAGGTTATGTTACAGAGTTTTACCAGCACGTTGAGGGAAGAAGTCGTGTCCCTTCTCCAGAAGGATGCTATCGAACGCATGCCCTCAGACCAGTGCAGGCTCGGGTTCTACTCCCGGTATTTTATAGTGCCCAAGCGATACGGCGGCCTACGGCCCATCATGGACCTCCGGGCTCTGAACCTATTTATAAGCTATCACAAGTTCCGGATGACATCTCTGCCGAGCATCCTTCCCCTCCTAAACCACGGGGATTGGATGGCTACGTTAGACCTGAAAGACGCATATTTCCACGTGTTTATTCACCCTTTCCACCGGAAATTCCTTCGATTTACAATTGGCTCAGACCACTTCCAGGGTCTTTACAAAGACGATGGTGGTGATTGCAGCCTTCCTACGGTTATAGGGTATCACCCTGTTTCCATTTATCGATGACTGGCTGCTAGTCGCACCTTCTCGAGAGACTCTGTTGTGCCACATCACCACTACCCTCGCACTGCTGCAGAACCCTGGGACTACAGGTGAACTACAAAAAATCTCGACTCCAGCCCTCACAGAGGGTCCAGTTTATCGGTGCTATCCTAGACTCCCGGGTCTGCAAGGCGTTCCTGCCGCCAGACCGGGCGGACGACATTATTTGGGCGGTGAGGACTCTCCAGGAGTGCCCGATCGCCTCCGCCCGCCAATTGCAGCGGCTGTTAGGTCTGATGGCCGCTACGACCTCGGTGTTGGTTTTTGCGAGGCTTCGCATGAGGCCCCTTCAACTTTGGTTCCTGGCGCACTTCAAAACCGGGAGGGACTCGCCAGAGCGCCTCCTGACTCTTCCTCCAGAGGTCCTGCATTCCCTCGACTGGTGGGCGCGGAAGCCTCATTTGCTAGAAGGAGCTCCCTTCCACAAGGAACCTCCTGCCCTCACGATCACCACGGATGCATCCCTGTGGGGCTGGGGGGCGCATATGAGGGGGTTTTGTGTAGGGGACCAATGGCCCCAATCCCAGGCAAGCAACCACATCAACTTCCTCGAGCTCCTAGCAATTTTTCACGCGGTGAGGTCCTTCCACAAATTCCTGCGGAACAAAACGGCTATGGCGTACGTGAACCGACAGGGCGGCACAGTCTCCCGCCGTCTCTGTGGCCTAGCTTTAGCGCTGTGGGACATGTGTATTGCCCTAAGGGTCTCACTGGTCGCCACTCACCTCCCCGGGAACTTGAACACCCAAGCGGACTTTCTCAGTCGGGGGGGGGCGCTGCCGGGCACGAGTGGGAACTCAATTGGACCTTTCTGCGCCCTGTCTTCCTGGCATGGGGGACACCGGAGCTCGACATGTTCGCCACCAGGGCGAACAGGAGGTGCCCTCTCTTTTGCTGCAGGGGCGGGGCGGACCCGCTGTCCCTCGGGGATGGACTCCTGGTGCCCTGGACATGGCACAAGGTTTATCTCTTCCCTCCGCTGCCCCTGATCACCAGGGTGATCCAGAAAATCATCAGAGAACGGCCGGAGGGCATTCTTGTGGCTCCCTAGTGGCCCAGACAACATTGGTTCCCCTTGCTCCTTCGCCTGACCGGCGGGGTGTATCACCACTTCCCACAGGCCCCAGACTTGCTGCTACTGCACGGAGGGCAGGTGGTACACCACGACATACCGCAGCTGAAGTTGACGGCATGGCGCCTCCAGTAGGGTCCTTGTCAGAAAGGGCCCAGTTCGTGATGCTAAATAGCAGGAAACCCTCCACTCGTAGAGCGTACTCCTACAAGTGGGGAGTGTTCGTTCGATTCTCTTCCTCCCGGACTAACGACCCAGTGACGGCAGGCCTGCCGATCATCTTTGACTTCCTACTATCCCTACTGGACAGGGGACTCTCGGTCTCCTCCGTTTGCATGTACCTCGCGGCCATTTCTGCGCACCATTCGCAGTTGGACGGGCGTACCGTGTTTGCCCACCCGGACACTAAGCGCTTCCTGAGAGGGGCTGTTAGGCTGTATCCAGCAGTGAAACAGTTGGCTCCAGCCTGGGACTTGACTCTGGTTCTACAGGCCCTCTCGGGGCGACCTTTCGAGCCCATGGCTACGTGCTCCCTTCAGCTGCTAGCTTGGAAGACGGCCTTCCTGGTAGCCATAACCTCGGCTCGGCGGGTAGGGGAACTGGCAGCCCTGCGTTGCGATTCCCCTTACTTGTGTTTCTCGGAGGACGGGGTGCGTTTACGACCTGACATCACCTTCCTCCCAAAGGTAGTGTTAGCGTTCCACCTGGACCTGGAGACGTGCCTTCCAGTCTCCTTTCCCAACCCGTCCACTGAGGATGAGCGTAAACTGCACGCCCTGGACGTAAAAAGGGCATTAGCCTTCTACCTGCATCGAGTCAAGCCCTTTCGCAAAGACTCCAGGCTCTTCGTGTCTTATGTCCAGCCCTCCCTGGGGCATAGGATTTTGGCCCAGAGGTTGTCCAAATGGATAACAGAGACTATAAAGCTCTACTACCTGCTACGCAAGAGGCCCTTGCCCGGGCCCATCAGGGCTCACTCCACCCGAGCGATGGCGACTTTGGCTGCCTTCATGCGGGGCGTCCCATTGCAGGACATTTGTAGAGCTGCGACCTGGTCCTCTGGGCACACCTTCGTTCGTCACTATGCGCGGACTTACGAAGTCGTAGCGATTCGGCGCTGGGCCAAGCGGTGTTGCAGTCTGCTTCCCGTTGATGGACCGTGGCACCCGCCTCCAGGTATGATTGTGGCTTGCTAGTCTCCCATCAGTGTGATGCACAGAGACCACGAAGAAGATAAACAGGTTTCCTACCTGTAACTGATGATCTTCGAGTGGTCATCTGTGCAGTCACACTCCCCGCCCTCCTTCCCCGCTGCGACCGGTCCATCTCTGGGCTGACGTGGCGGTCAGAAGGAACTGGCGGGATGTCCGTGCCCGTCGCAGTGAGCATGCACGGTGGGGGCTCCTGGGCATGCGCACTGGGACATCGGCGCGGAAATCCACAGCTTTTAAGTTTACCGATCGAGATCGGTGCAGGCGCCTAACTCCCATCAGTGTGACTGCACAGATGACCACTCGAAGATCATCAGTTACAGGTAGGAAACCTGTTTTTCTTGCCATGAGTTTGGGATTTGACCTTCTTCCTGTATCTTTTCAATGAGGTGTTTAAATGGTAAAAGTAAGGATTCTTCATAGGCTTTATAAAACTCAGCTGGTAGTCCATCTGGTCCTGGTGACTTGCCATACTTTGGGGCAGTTAATTCCTCTCCAAGCTCTCTTATTGTTATAGGTTCATTCAAAATTTTTGTTGTTCTTCTGTAAATTTGTTAAGGTTATTTTGTTTAAGATATTCTTCTAAGTTTGTTTTATCAACTTGCTTATCTTCATATAATTTTTTATAAAATTGTTCTACAATTTGTCGTATTTCTTGTTTTAGAGATTTCTCTTTATTGTTCTCATCTCTCATTGTTGTAATTATTCTTTTAGCCTTCTCTTTTCTCATCCTATAGGCCAACCACCTTCCAGGTTTATTAGCATGCTCAAAGAAGTTTTGTTTAGCATATCTTAATTTAATCTCCACTTCTTTTTTTGAAATTCATACTTTGTTGGATGCTTTTTAAGATTCTTCTCAGCTTCTTCCATTTGTGACATTAAATTTTGATGACTTTCAGCTCTTTCTTCTTTTTAATGCAGTATCTAATTGCAAGGCCCCTGTAGAAAGCTTTTGCAGTGTCCCACACTGTTTGAATCTTTACTTCTTGTGTTGTATTTAGTTTAAAGAAAGATTCCATTTCTAGTTTAGTTTCTTTAAGGAAGTCTTTGTCTTTCAAAATTGCTGTGTTTAACTTCCATGGACTTCTTATCTGTGCACCTTTTAGTTTTATTATTACAGGGCTGTGGTCTGATACGACTCTTGTTTGAATCTCTGTGTCCATTAGATCTTTAATCAAGCTTGTGGAGAGCCAACACATATCAATTCTCGACCAGGTTTGGTGACTAGGAGAGTAGTTAGTAAAATCTCTAGAACTGGGGTATCTTGTTCTCCAAACGTCCACCAAGTCCAGTTCTTCCACTAATTTCCAGAGGCTTGTAGGAAACTGAAGACTTTTGGTTTTAATCTGTTTATGTGTTTTCTTATCCAATTGCCTATCAGACACTGCACTGAAGTCTCCTATTAGACAGTATTCCACATACTCAAAGTTTGATAATTTAAAACGCAAATCTTGAAAAAAATTCTCTTGATGGTCATTTGGAGCTTAGATGTTTGCAAGAAGTATTTTCTTATTGTCCACCATAATTTCCACTAATAAAATTCTACCATCTTCAGAAACAAATTGCAGTTGTGGATTAAATTTATCTTTAATACAAATTGCCATTCCCCTTTTCTTTTTATGTAAGTTCGTAGCTGTTAATAGATTGCCAAGTTTTTTATTCTTCAAAAAAAATTGATCTTTGGTTAGGATATGAGTTTCCTGTAAGCAAATTATGTCCATTTCCATTTTTGCCAGATATCTAAATGTCTTCCTCCTTTTAGCAGGAGAATTAAGTCCATTTACATTAATTGAAACAATTGAGGCCATTATAGGTTTTGTTTATCACTATCTTTCTTATCTTTTTTAAATTGTAGCCTTGTATGATATCTCCATGTCTGGTTTGGATCTTCGTCACCTGAGCCTTCTTCTTCTTGCTGCTCCTCATCATCCTTTTCTTTTTCTTTCTTCTTTATATTTTCAAAAAAATTCTGGGCTTTGAAAATGGAGTTGATTCTATATCTATTCTCCTGGTACGTGAAAAGAAGGCCTTCTGGCATCAACCACATGTAGGGTATCTCTCTTCCTCTGAAAAACTCTGTTAACTCTTGGTATTCTCTCCTTTTTTGTCTCATTGACCAAGGAACTTCTCTTAAAATTTTTACCATATTTCCAGTTATCACCATGGGTCTGTCTCTTGCTTGTTTCAGGATGTCATCTTTAATCTTTTTTCTTGCCAGCCTCAAATGAACTTCACTAGGTAGTTTGTTTCATCTTGTATAGCTCAATGGCACCCTTCTAATTTGGTCAATCCTCCATCCTCTGAGGAGTCACCTGTAGAATTTCAGCCAAGGCTTCACTTAGTATTTTCTGTAAATCTTTATTTTTCTCTTCTGGTATGTTTTGAAACCTCAACATGTAGGCCGCTTTATCTACTTCCAACTGTAGAAGTCTAGAATCTTGTAAGGTCTGTTCTTTTCCCAACTGTTCCACTTTTTGAATATTCTCTGTTACCTGAGCCTCTAATGCTTTTAAGGCCTTGTTGGGTTCCGCTGTTTGTCTACTATTTTCCTTGAGTTCTTGCTTAATCTCTGTCATCTGTTCATCTGTCTTGTCTATTTTACTTGCCATCCGTGTTATGGTAGACATTAAAGTAGTTTGCCAATCTTTCAAGTCACCTTGCATAGGTGTAAATTTCCTTGGGCCCGGTTGGCCACCAGGTGAATAAGATGGTTTCCCTTCTTTAATTTCTTTTTTCTTGGCCGGTTCCTTGGGAATGGCCCTTGCTTTACTATCCATTGTTATTAATATAAGCACACTCCAAATCAACAATTCAAAAGAAGTCTCTTGACTGTTTGTTTTAAAGTTCTGTGTTCTGTTTTTGGCAAAGGAATAATCTCCAAATAGTTCTTTTATTGCCAAATAATTCTAAAAACAAAACAAAACCAGGCTGCTAGCTTCTCTCAGCAATTTATGATAGTCAAAACAGCACTGAAGCTACTAACAAACACAACGTTCAGCACAGTATATATTCAGTAGACAAAACAGCAGACCACAGTTCACTGTCCAAGAATTTCCATCAACATTAGTTCAAAGACAAACCAGCTCACCACCTCGGCTTTCAAATATCTTCTGCGCAGCACAGTAGGCAAGTAAAATTTTATAATCCAGGGCTGAATACCCTATTTATAATCCCCAAAATTAGTTGCAAACCAATAATCCAAACTGAAAAACAATAATCCCAACAAGCAAGCAAGGAAAAAAAAATCCAATAGATCAAAAAAAGAAACACCCCCCCAAAGTAATCCAACCAGTATGATGAATAAAAAAAGAAAAAGCACCCCACAGATAAAAATTAATCCACAGATAAAAATAATCCAAACACCAATAAACCAAGAGCAGAGGAAAAAATAGGGAGCAACTCTCAGATCGATAGATAGATAGATAGATAGATAGATAGATAGATAGATAGATAGATAGATAGATAGATAGATAGATAGATAGATAGATAGATAGATAGATAGATAGATAGATAGATAGATAGATACACACACATACATAGAAAAGAAAAATTAAATCCTTAAGATCCACAGATAGAAATACAGATAAAAATAAAACCTCTTCTTGGAACCCCAAAAGTTGTAGTATAATGTCAGATAACCACCAACTTGCAAGCACAATTTGTACTTCAGAACTTCAGCTTCCATTACAGGGAAAAATCTTCCAACCAAGCCTCTTAGCGTTCATAGCCACTTATCAACAGAAAACTTTCTCCAAAACAAAAACTTTTTCTTCCTTCCACCAAATACACCAAATACAGTAAGTCAGTTAGGCTTAGACACCAAGTCCAGTAAGTAATACAAATTAGTGTAGTCTCCTACAAATGATTTCAGTATTCAACAAAGGCAGAGTCTTTTGTAAGCCTTGAAAGAGAAAGGGGGAGAGTTCCCCCCCACCTTTCTCAGTCTATTGCTGTCAAAGAAGTCTGCCTCTTCTTTGTCCCTGCATCTCTGACATCTCTAACATCCAAAAAAAAGTATACTGATGAGAACTTACAGGGGTAGAAACATCCAGGTCATTTGAGTTGATTGAAGATTGAAGATCAGAATGCAGAGTGTTGAAAAGAAGAAGATAAGCCGGTAGCTGACTTTTGGACATTTAAAAATGGCGATTGAGATGCTGAGGCTCGGGGAGAGCGGGATCGGGAAGCAGCCACCACCGCTGGCATTCCCAATCGACCACTCCGATCCCCCTGCCTTCTAGGACCCTCCCCGGGTCCTAGAATTGAGTCAGCCTTCGTGGGCGACCCCTCAACACCCCAATTTGAGAGTGGTTCAGGACGCGATGGTCCGAGCCGCTTTCAAAGGCAAGCCGCCGAAACCGGAAGTCGGCTGCACCAATCCCCAGTGCTTAGTTAAAGGATGTATATGATTACTTGGAAATCATACCAACACTGCAAAAACAATACAAATTTAAATTACAAGATGAGGCTAGCAATGATATGTAAAAATGTCAAATGCCATCAGTTCTCATGCAAATTACTGTTGGTGAAGAACGGCACAGCCTGATGCCAAAGCAAATTTCCCATTAAAAATGATTGAGAACACAAACACTATGCCGATAAAGATTTTTTTTAAATTAGAATTGGAGAACCAAATTTTTAGTGAGTGTAATATTGGAGTGCAAACTCTAGATCGGAACATTTGTAGGAGAAAGGTTTTAAGATAAAGCAGGCGGCAGATTTGTTCCTTGTAAATGGCAAAATGCCACCTGCTGAACCACCTTAGTTACTGCACCTTGTGGCTTTTGGAGGGACAGAAGAGGAGTCTGAAAAAACGCATGAAAACTTCTACAATACAAGCTTGAAATGCCTATAGAGAAATGACCAGATCAAAACTAGTTTCGAGAAAAACATTGCAGATGTAGATGCTTTGGTCCGCAATGTTGCAAAACAGTTGTAAGAATGTTATGCAGTTTAAAAGGTGAGTTTCCAGTGTGAAGATAAAGAGTCACAAACCGTCAGTGTAAAAACACCCATAATTTGGCAGAGAGTATTTCAATCCATTGCACCCTCAACCCGCAGGTCTTACCTTAAGGCCTTCCAAGTATTCTGTTCCTTTGGTAATTCCAGGGGCTTTGGAGGTTCCCCTCCTTTTCCAGAGCATCTGGTTCTGCAATACTTGGTGCACCTCCAGGATCGCAGCCTATCGCACAAGACATTGAGTGTTCATTTAGCAGCTATTTCATTTTATAGCAATTACCCTTGTAATTCTTTTATGGCCAGGCGGGCACTGGTGGGTTGGAAGAGGTCGTCTCCTGCAGCATCAGATCCTCGTAGACCAATTATGGAGGAATTGCTCTGTGGTATTTTAAGAGTGTTGCCAAAAATTTGTTGGTCTTCATTTGAAATAGTCTTGTTTTCAGCGGCTTTCACGCTTGCCTTTTATGGTGCCTTTCGCTGTAGGGAAATCTGTGCTCCCTCCAGGTATGGTACTGACAATCGCCACCTTTCACTTAGCGATATAAAGATCAAAGCCAGCAAACTCAACATAGTGCTACGCCATTCCAAGACTGACCAACAAGGAATAGGCACGTCAATCACACTGTATCAAGCCCCTCCTGGCAAACTGTGCCCTTTAAAAACAGTCCACAAGTACATTTCCATGCAGCCATCTTGCTCTGGTGCATTTTTTATTCATTCCAATGAGTCGTGCCTATCCAGATTTCAATTTGCAAGCATGTTGAGAAAATGATTGAGAACACAAACGCTATGCCAATAAAGGTTTTTGTAAGCACTTGGGTCTCCCCCATCTTCAGAGTTTGGTTCCCACTCATTTCAGATTGGTGTTGCTACCACTGCATCTAATTTGGGCCTACCTGCATAAAAATCCAGGCCATTGGTCGCTGACGTTCTGCTGCTTTTCGTTTGCACATTCGTCCACATTTGTCTTAATCCTTTTTCTGTCTTCACCTGTACAGATCGGCTCAGAACAGTACGGATTGTAGGACACAGTATTGTTTACTGGGCTGGTCAGTATGCTGCTCTTTCCAGATGGGAAGAATCAGTCGGGCTTGGCTGTTACATGCTTGTCACCTGGTTGGTCTGGAGGGGAATGCACTGGGCATCACTCTTGGAGATGGTATCTCAGCAAGTTTTCAAGCATGGCCCTCCAGATGCCTTGATTATCCAGCTTGGAGAGAATGACTTGCCAGCCAAAAAAGGTCATGAATTGCGTCATGCAGTTTTGGCAGATCTAGAGATTCTTGCTGCACACCTACCTTACACCAGGTTATTCTGGTCAGGGCTCTTGGAGCGCCAGAATTGGAGGGCAGCTATCAGTCCAGAGAGAGTGGACTTGGCAAGAAGAAAAGTATGCAAGCACGCTGGGAACATCATCATGACTTTAGGAGGCACCATCATCAGACACGTGGACATTTTTTTTCAGCATGATTTTTTGTACAAGGGGAACAGGGTTTACTTAATAGAATGGGGAATGGACATATGGCTGTTCAGCATATGGGAGGCATTATTTTGTTGGATTCAGGCTTAGGAACTTTGGCAGGAACATGGGGGGTTCCCCCCTTGCTCAGTGGCAGTTTTGCACATCAGGGTGGATCTTTGGGGGGGGGAGATGGGCCTGCGTGTCTGCCTCCCCCCTTTTGGGGGGACCCCCTTAAGGGGTCTGGGGGTTTGAGCCACAACACGGTAGGCCCAGCTCGGGGGCTGTGCCCAGGCTCACCTCAAGTGGCAGATTGGTACCATGCATGAGGCAGCTGCCCTTGTGATACCAGTAATATTTGTCACTCCCAGATTTTCCCCAGCAGCTGAGGGACATATTCATCGAGTGGCAGGCAGGCCAGTCGATGCTCTTTGATCCACCCCCATGCTGCGCCAATGCTCCTTAAAGTTGTGGCCTAGTTTTTAATTCCAAGAAAGTGTGTTGTGTGTTTTGTTGACCTCCGAAAGGCCTCTTCTTACTGAGCCCTGTGCCAGCAATCAGCAATTTATTAGATCAGAAAATATTGTGCAATTTAAGGTTTACTCTAAGGATCTATACACTTCAGGCAATCCAAGTCAAGTAAACATCTAAGATTTTTTGTCAAAAATCAGCATACCCACAATATCTATAGATGAAAAGAAATTGTAGGTGCCTCTTCAAGAACAAGAAGTAGTTCAAGCGATGAAAAATTTAAAGATGACTAAAGCTCCAGGCTCTGATGGGTTTATTCTAGAATTTTACAAAGTATTTTTAAATCAAGTGAAAACTCCACTTACCCATCACTTGATGGAAATAGGCTTCACCATGTTCCTCCATCATGGGAAGAGACCAGTAAAAATCCAGATGTTATCTTCTCTTATCAACCAATATCACTTTTAGACCAAGACTTTATGATCTGGTCAGCTTTAATTGCAAAGCGACTTATTAAAGTTTTTCTTAGGATTGTAAGCATGAACCAGACAGGATTCATTTCTAGTCATTTTATGTATCAGAATATAGAAAGACTGTTCAACATTATAAATCATATGAAAAAACACAATAAGCAGACACTATTGCTATTGTAATTAGAAGTAAAATAGACGTTTGCAGGGTCTAGATGGGGCAGGATAATTTCAACCCTCACTATTTGCAGATGACCTAGCCCTTTCTATCACAAAGCTGTCTGAATCATTGCCAGTTGTGTTAATGATTTTGCATTTTTTTTTGGGGGGGGGATCGCAGGATATAGAGTTAATTTAAAGAAATCAAGCTGGCTGAGTATACAAATGGATCTATCTCAGAAGAATGAACTTGCTCATTTAATAGGCATCCTATGGCATTGTCATCCTAGTTAATAACTGGTAATTTGGGTTCAGGAAGACTTGAGTAACGTTGTGGACATTAATCATAAGAATCTTCTCTCAGAATTAGAACTTCAGTCAAACAAATTGATATTATTTCCATTATCTTGGTTGGGAGGATTGCTACTATCAAATGTCTGTGTTACCAAGACTATTGTTTTTATTCATGAATATTCCAATTAACAATCAATCTGGGAATATTAAAAAGTTGGCAAAGTTTATCTGGCAAAACAACCCCCCTAGAGTTTCTGCTAAAATCTTGTATCAGAAACTTTGGTGTGGTTGGCTGGGTTTATTATCAAGCTGTAAGATTATTAAGATGGTTGACACCAGATAAGAATTTGAGTGCTGTTGAAAAAATAATCAACAGGAACTTGTCAACTATTGTTTGGTTTCTTGACAAGAAATATGAGTCCAAGAGTATTAATGCTGACTTAAATGTTTAGAGGAAATTGGGACCATCATTGAGTCCTGGTCTATCATATTTGAATTTTTTATACTGAGGAGGTGCAAGATGTGAGCTCTTTAGGAGTTATTCAGCTATGGAAGGAAACTAATCTGTCTACTGTTGAAAGTTTATTAAGCAAATGAGGGGATTCGCTCTTATGATCAATTTGTAGCTAAAATGAAGACTGCAATTATTTCAGTTCTTCCAGATTCTGCATATTATTTCAACATTGATTCTAAAGCATGAGAAATGTTGGCAGAAAATAACTATTTAGAAAATGTTTAATAGCTTGGTACCCAGGAAAGTGTGTGATGTGCATACATTAATTCTGAATCAAGAAGTAGCTTTTGATAAACAGCTAAGGAAATGGAATGATGGCTGGGAGAAAACATCAAGAGAATGGGCATGGATCTGGAAGAGAATACCAAAGAGGTTGATCTCCAGTGACTGTAAAGAGAAGTTTTATAAGATCCTGTATGATTGGAACCTAACCCCATATAAATTGGCTTTAATTTACAATATACGCATAGACATTTGTTGGAGATGTCAATCTTCAGGGGCAGAACAATTCCACATCTTTTGGAAATGTACTGGAATATTAAGGTTTTGGTTCTCACTATTGGAATTCTCAGTATTCTATGAAGATCTACAACACCTTCTAGAATTAACACCAAAAAAAGATGTCCTCCTCATCATAGGGGACTGGAATGCCAAAGTACAAAGTCAAAAGGAAACCAGAACAACTGACAAGTTTGGCCTTGGAGAACAAAATGAAGCTGAGCAAAGACTAATAGGAGTTATGTCAAGAGAACAAGCTGGTCATAGCAAACACCCGCTTCCAACAACCTAAAAGGCAACTCTACACATGGACAGCACCTGATGGGCAACACAGAAATCAGATTGATTATATACTCTGCAGTCAAAGATGGAGAAGTGCCTTACAGTCAGCAAAAACAAGACCTGGAGCTGACTGCAGCTCAAATCATGAGCTACTCATTGCAAAATTCAGGCTTAAACTGAAGAAAACTGGGGAAGCCATTAGGCCATTCAGGTTTGACCTTGATCACATCCCTTATGAATATACAGTGGAGGTGAAGAATAGGTTTAAGGAACTAGAGTTGATAGAGTGCCTGAAGAGCTATGGACGGAGGTTCATGACATTGTACAGAAGGCAGCAATCATCACCATCTCAAAGAAAAAGAAATGCAAGAAAGCAAAGTGGCTGTCTGATGAGGCTTTACAAATAGCTGAGGAAAGAAGAAAGGTGAAAGACAAAGGTAAAAAGAAAAAATTCACCCAACTGAATGCAGATTTTCAGAGAACAGCAAGGAGAGATAAGGAGGCCTTCCTGAAGGAACAATGCAAAGCAATAGAGGAAAATAATAGAATGGGAAGAACAAGAGATCTCTTTAAGAAAATTGGAGAAATCAAGGGAACGTTTCAGGCAAAGATGGCCATGATAAAGGACAAAATGGTAGGGACCTAACAGAAGCAGAAGAGATCAGGAAGAGGTGGCAAGAATACACAGAAGAATTATACAAGAAGGATCTTAATGTCCTTGACAACCATGACAGTGAAATCGCTGACCTTGAGCCAGACATTCTGGAGTGTGAAGTCAAATGAGCCTTAGAAAGCATTACTAACAACAAAGCGAGTGGAGATGACGGTATCCCAGTTGAGCTATTCAATGTCCTAAAAGATGATGCTGTTAAAGTGATGCACACATTATGTCAACAAATTTGGAAAATGCAACAGTGGCCACAGGATTGGAAAAGGTCAGTTTATATTCCAATCCGAAAGAAGGGTAATGCCAAAGAATGTTTAAACTATTGCACCATTGCACTCATTTCACATGCCAGCAAGGTCATGTTAAAGATCCTACAAGCTAGGCTTCAGCAGTATGTAGATCAGGAACTACCAGAAGTTCAGGCTGGGTTTCAGAGAGGTAGAGGAACTAGAGATCAAATTGCCAACATTCACTGGATTATGGAGAAAGCATGGGAGTACCAGAAAAACGTCTATTTCTGTTTCATTGACTACGCTAAAGCCTTTGATTGTGTGGCAAGTCCTTAAAGAGATGGGAGTACCAGACCACCTCACATGTCTCCTGAGAAACCTGTATAAGGGTCAAGAAGCAACTATCAGAACGGGATATGGAACAACTGATGGGTTTAGAATAGGAAAAGGAGTTCAACAAGGATGTATATTGTCACCCTGCTTATTTAATTTATATGCAGAGCGCATCATGCGGAATGCTGGCCTGGATGAAGCAGAAGCCGGAATTAAGATTGCCGGGAAAAATATCAACAACCTCAGATATGCAGATGACACCACTCTAATGGCAGAAAGTGAGGAAGACCTAAAGAACATCTTGTTGAGGGTGAAAGAGGAGAGCACAAAAGTAGGCTTGAAACTCAACATCAAAAAAATTAAGACCATGGCATCCAGCACCATCACACCTTGGCAAAAAAGGGGAAAACATGGAAGTAGTGACAGACTTCACATTTCTGGGATCCAAGATCACTGCAGATGGTGATTGTAGCCATGAAATTAAAAGACGTTTGCTCTTTGGGAGGACAGCTATGGCAATCCTGGGCAGTATAATAAAAAGTAGAGACATCACCCTGCCAACAAATGTCTGTATAGTCAAAGTGATGGTATTCCCAGTAGTAATGTATGGCTGTGAGAGCTGGACTATAAGGAAGGCTGAGCACAGAAGAATAGATGCTTTTGAGATGTGGTGCTGGAGAAGAATCTTGAGAGTCCCTTGGACTGCAAGAAGATCAAATCAGTCAGTCCTAAGGGAAATCAACCCAGACAGTTCCCTGGAAGGTCAGATGCTGAAGCTGAAGGTCAAATACTTTGGCCACCAAATGAGAAGGGAGCACTCACTGGAGAAGATCCTGATGTTGGGAAAGACAGAAGGCAAAAGAAGAAGGGGACGGCAAAAGATGAGATGGCTGGACAGCGTTACTGATGTAATGAACACGAATTTGAGCAGACTTCGGAGGATGGTGGAAGATAGGAGGGCCTGGCATGACTTTGTCCAGGGAGTCGCAAAGAGTCGGACTCAACTGTGCGACTGAACAACAACAACAACAAAATTGGAAATAACTCATGATATTATTGGTTAGGAAATCCCCTTTGACCTTAAAGTTATAGTTATGCTGTTTTAAAGAGGTGATTGAAGACACAGATTTGAAGTTGGTGGCCAATCTTATAATTGCTGCTAGAATGTATATTGCCAACTACTGGAATTTGGAGGTCCCTACGTTATCTGAATGGCTTTTATAGGATTTGGAAGATCACTTATTTCACTAAATTAACATATCATAACAGTATCTTGGGTGGTGAGAATTTGTATGACGACATTTGAAGTAATAGACATTTTTATTATGTTTTGGAATAATAAATGCAAGGGTGTGCTCATATATAATTTTTGGATATTATAGAGTTTGAAAATATTGTATGTATTGTATAGCTACATGATTGTTCATTAACATACTAGTGTACAGCTATAAGGTTGTTTATGGTCTGAGTAATATACTACATAGATTGCAGATCTCATAGACTTATGAGAAAAGTGCCTTTCTATTTGCTAACAGTTTTGCCACCTCTAAGATATTAGTCACTCTGAAAAGTTGTGTTGTACAAAGAAAACACTATGAAAATACAAATAATCAAACAAGCATTTCTGTTCTGCTCAGCCTTGCCAGTCTATAGTCAGGGATGGCCAATGGTAGCTCTCCAGATGTTTTTTGCCTACAACTCCCATTGATTGGAGTTGTAGGCAAAAAACATCTGGAGAGCTACCGTTGGCCACCCCTGGTTTAAGTGAAAGTCAGGTTGAGAGACTCCAGCCACTACACATTAGAAGCTGTCACATGTAGTTAAGCCCTGCGGTTGCAGGAAATATATGGATAGCTGTACACTGGGCTTTTTTTTTTTTTTTTTTTAGCAGGAACACACAGAAAACAGTTCCTGCTGGCTTGACATCAGGGAGTATGGCCTAATATGCAAATGAGTTCCTGCTGGACTTTTTCTACAAAAAAATAAGCCCTGGCTGTATAGATTTGGGATTGCAGTAGTGACCGGGACAAAATTGCCCTTTTCACCATTGTAGTGTCCCAACCTGTGACCATGAGAATATATTTGACAGGGGTCAGAAGGAACTTCAGGAACACAAAAAAGTATGGCAAAATGCATACTTCTACTGGCAGTAGTTAATTAGCATTCAACCTAATGTTGTTAAGTTATTTTTATATTCCTTGCATTTATTTGAAAGTCAGTACATTTATTTTCTAATCACTAAGTATATACTTTTGAAATTACTACAAATAAGAAGGAATGATGCAACCAAAGTAAAATATTCTTTTGGGGGGTGCTTTTTATAGCAAAGTGAATGCACAGCATTTATTATAGGAAGCAAATTTTTACATTCATGAGTTTACTACAGTAAAATCCACTATTAGGACTCACCTGTATTACCAGTGTTGCTCTGTGCTTCTTGCTGTACATATTAGGTGTGAATCCAATAGTTATGAGAGTTCCTGCTGTGTCAAGTGGAAGAAGTTCTCCAGCTTGAGGTGATACCACAAATTCTGGATCACTTCCCGGCAAGAAGTGAGCTGTGTAAGGCTCTGGGTACCTACCAAATAGTACATAAAAATATATCATATAACATTTATTGCCCCTCAATGGTAGTCCTAACAACTGGCATCCTGCTACAAGACATCCACAATTAAATATTAATGCTTCTACACAGTAGTACATTCTAGAGAGCCAGTTTGGTGTAGTGGTTAAGTGCATGGACTCTTATCTGGGAGATCCGGGTTTGATTCCCCATTTCTCCACTTCCAGCTGCTGGAATGGCCTTGGGTCAGCCATAGCTCTCGTAGGAGTTGTCCTTGAAAGAGCAGCTGCTGCAAGAGCTATCTGAGCCCCATCTGCCTCACAGGGTGTCTGTTGTGTGTGTGTGTGTGTGGGGGGAGGTAAAGGAGATTGTGACCACTCTGAGATTCAGAGTATAGGGCAGGATACAAATCCAATATAATCTTCTTCGTCTTTTCTGTTATTCACCTAAAGCCAGTTGGTTAATTTTGAACTATTCCGTGATTATTGTTGACCAGCCCCTAGCCACTGCTTCATTCTGTTTTTATGCAGGAAAGACAACAGATCTACCTATCTTTCCTTTCCTTGCTGCAATGTTACATCACTACTTCCCGGTTCTTTGTGTAAAAAAGATGGGCAATTGAAAAGAAATTAATATAAATCCGTATTGTGCACAGTTTGCTTTTAAAAAGAAAAATGACTGTTCTGTGCATACATGTGAATATATCCCCAAATGAGGGGGGGGGGGATCTATATTTCACTATTAACATTAAAATTAAAAAAGGACCATTTATATACTTATATACACTCATCACACCAGTACATACAGATGTAAAATCAGAAATATCAGGCTACATTTTCTCCATAATTTTAAAATACATAGGTGTACCAATATAAATATTTTACAAAATTAGAAAATTCCAATGTTTAAATATTTCAAAAGACATGGATAATACCTGGCATTGTGAAATTTGAAAACTACTGCAGGCAAACTGTTGCTAAAAAGAAGACGCTAGCCATGAAACTGCAAATGGGGAGAAATGCCTTCTCTGTTCAATGTCACCACCAGCTGTAGATTACTAATACAGGTGAACTATCCCACCTTGTACAAAAGTATCAGGAAGCCTTACCACCCTATCTTAAAATGGCTTCTCACTACCAAAAATAAAAAAGAGAAACAGTCAAAGGAAATATAGAACATGAAAGTGCTGAAGGCTTGAATTTCTTTACTCACTACAATTTCTAATAGCTCTATAGGACTCTGTTTATGAGTGACTGGACTTCTGTTTTATTTCATATGGTAACTATATATGGGGGGAGGGGGGGCTCCCTCTTGGGTATCCTGCCCCCCCCAGGGAAAGTGTATGCGCAATTACATAGCCTCTCCTTTCCCGGTGTAGTGAACGCCGCGTGGCCACTGTCCGGCTATGCCTGGCAGATGGTCACTGCAATGGCCTCTCCTGCATTACTGCATCCATGGCAACACCTTCCCGCTGGTCCCCCCCGTTTCTCACAGAGTTTGCCACATCATGGTGTGACCGAATGTCCGGCAGTATAACCGGATGGGCAGGCTGGGCTCACCAACCTTGCCAGCCAAGAGAAGGAAAACTCTAACATCAAACCCGGGCAGATAGAGCTCGTTAATGTAACACGTACCACCTGGAGGACTCGCTGCCGGCGTCCCGGCTTACTGGGCCATGGCAGATGACCCCAAGGTGAAAGGGTGGAGCCAGTACCGCGCACACTGTGCTTCACCTAAAAATTCCTCTGCGCAGGCCTGAAGGGCATATCCACATCCACAACCCACTGTCAGAACTTAAGAACTTCAAACGGATCCCATACTTGGTTATAAAGTTAGGATTTTATTGAAGAGAACTAAGCACTGGAAGAGGCAAGATAACAGTGATGGCGAGAGCCAGCACCAGCACAATTTTATACACGTAAAACAAACATCTCACAAAGCCACAATTCACACCGTTACAGGCACATCTGTCTTCTCACCATCACTATCAGTAGAGAGGATGCCTCCCTACTCCGAAGGCCATGCTGCTCGGCTTCAAAGGGTCCCAGTGTGAGAATGTGCAGAGACATAACATAACTCATTCTACAACCCCAAATATTTTGGATACCAGCGGGGCAAGGTTAATTACTATTCAAGCACTTTGGGTCAAGCAAGGGTTACAACATGGAGTCAGTTTGGTTCAGTAACAAAGCAGCTCTAAGTCATAGTAAAAATACATTGCAGCATTGGTCACATTATAGGGAACCAGCAGTAAAGATACAAGTTCTGACACCCACAACACACCAAGTCCTGCAGCGATGGGCAAGGGGCAAAAACGGCAGGTGGAAGATGCCACTGGAAGCCGCAGTCCCGATCCTGCATGTAGGTGGTTCAGGGTATTGGTCACCTGATGCTGACCCGGAGACGAAAGCATTTTTCGGCAGCACCCTGAACGACCAAGCAGCCTTATCTAGGGACAGCACTGCTTGATCCACACGGAGAGGGGCCTAGAAAAGGTGGCCTAAACAAAGCTCATCTCCCCCACCCCAGCTGGCTAGTCGCGGTCAATGGGCATCCTTACTTGCGGTCAAAAAATAACAACAAAGAAAAGGCATGCACCTGCCTCACAAAGTGTGCAAAGACTAAAGCTTGCGTGTTGGAACATCAGAACCATGCTTGACACAGTAGACAGTGGTCGTCCTGAACGACGCTCTGCTCTAGTTGCCCACGAACTTCTCAGGTTGAATATTGACATAGCAGCTCTCAGTGAGGTCCGTTTCCCTGAGGAAGGTAGTCTTCAAGAACATGGTGCTGGCTATACCCTCTACTGGTCGGGAAAGTCA
Source organism: Heteronotia binoei (assembly GCF_032191835.1). Taxonomy (NCBI): domain Eukaryota; kingdom Metazoa; phylum Chordata; class Lepidosauria; order Squamata; family Gekkonidae; genus Heteronotia; species Heteronotia binoei. The sequence goes on from NC_083225.1 coordinate 84,732,518, forward strand.
AAGGCTGAGAGCCGCCTTTCTGGCGTTGGCTTCATGGTCAGGAACTCCATTGCCTCCAAACTCGAAAACCTGCCAACAGGTCACTCAGATCGCATCATGTCCATGCGCCTCCCACTTCAAAACAAGCAGCATGCAACACTCTTCAGTGTGTATGCCCCAACCCTTCAAGCAGATCCTGCAGAAAAGAACAAGTTCTATGCTGATCTACGCAACCTCGTACGGAAGACCCCTACAGAGCACAAGGTGATCATCCTTGGTGACTTCAATGCCAGAGTAGGTAAAGACTCGGAAGCCTGGAAAGGAGTACTTGGCAAACACGGCATTGGCAACTGCAATGATAACGGGCGCCTCCTGCTAGAATTCTGCACGGAGCACCAGCTCACCATCACCAACACTATCTTTCAGCAGAAGAACAGCCTGAAGACAACCTGGATGCACCCACGGTCCAAGCACTGGCACCATATTGACTACATTCTGGTGCGCCAGAGAGACCTTCGAGATGTCTTACAAACCCGAGTAATGCCCAGTGCGGAATGTCATACGGATCATCATCTTGTACGCTGCAATCTCCGTCTTCACTTTAAACCCACACCCAGGAGAGGAGGTATCCCTTGGAGGAAGCGTCAGGTTGGCAGCCTTCAGTCAGCCGAAGTTAAAGCTGCCTTCCAGGCAAAACTCCAGTCAAGAATTAAGGACCCCAGTTGCCCCACAGACCCTTCTCCAGAAGCACTCTGGGAACACCTAAAAACTACCATCCTGTTGATCTCTGAAGAAGTCCTCGGGTTCTCCACAAGGAAGAACAAGGACTGATCTGACGAGAACAATCAAGAGATCCAGGAATTACTAGCGAAAAAGAGATCTGCCTACCAAGCACATCTTGCTCAGCCCTCCTGTCCCGGGAAAAAAGCAATCTTTTGCGCTGCATGTAGCAACCTCCAGCACAAGCTTCGAGACATTCAGAACGATTGGTGGACCAAGCTTGCAGACTGAACCCAGCTGTGTGCAGACACTGGTGATTTAACAGGGTTCTATGAAGCCCTGAAGGCAGTATATGGTCCATCATATCAGGCTCAGAGTCCCTTGCGTAGTGCAGACAGCCAAGTGCTCCTCACAGACAAGGCATCCATACTGAACCGGTGGTCGGAGTATTTTCAGGTTCTCTTCAGTGCCAACCGCGTAGTTCAAGATTCAGCAATCCACCTCACCCCACTTCAACCAATGGAAACAGAGTTGGATGAGATCCCCACCCTAGAAGAGACTGTTAAAGCCATCAAGCAACTGAAAAGTGGCAAGGCAGCGGGAGTTGATGGAATCCCACCAGAGATCTGGAAGCATGGGGGCACAGTACTACATAGCACACTTCACAAAGTACTTGTCACTTGCTGGGAACAAGGCAAACTTCCACAGGACTTTAGCGATGCAATCATCATCACTCTACACAAGAACAAAGGGGAAAAGTCAGACTGCTCCAACTGCCAGGGGATAACCCTGCTCTCCATCACAGGCAAAATCCTTGCCAGAATACTCCTGAACAGACTGGTGCCCACCATTGCAGAAGATCTCCTCCCAGAGAGCCAGTGCGGCTTCAGAGCTAACAGGAGCACCACCGTCATGGTATTTGTTCTCAGGCAGCTCCAAAAGAAATGCAGGGAACAGAACAAGGGTCTATATGTGACTTTTGTCGACCTTACCAAAGCTTTCGATACCGTTAGCAGGAAAGGCCTGTGGCAAACCTTGGAACGTTTAGGATGTCCCCCAAGGTTCCTCAGCATGATCATCCAGCTACATGAAGATCAGCGAGGCCAAGTCAGACACTGCAACGACCTCTCAGAGCCCTTCCCAATAGGCACAGGTGTAAAGCAAGGCTGCGTTCTCGCGCCAACTCTCTTTACGATCTTCTTTAGCATGATACTTCAAAGAGCCGCAGTAGATCTAGATGATGACAATGGTGTCTACATCCGCTATCGCACCAATGGCAGCCTGTTCAACCTGAGGCGACTAAAGGCTCACTCCAAGACAATGGAAAAACTTATCTGAGAGCTACTGTTTGCTGATGATGCTGCACTTGTCTCCCACTCGGTATCAGCTCTGCAGCATATGACGTCCTGCTTTGCAGAGGCTGCCAAGCTATTCGGCCTAGAAGTTAGTCTGAAGAAGACAGAAGTTCTCCACCAGCCTGCACCCCAGGAAGATTATCACCCTCCCTGCATCACTGTGGATGAATCAGTTCTGAAGACAGTCCAGCAGTTCAGCTACCTGGGGTGCATCATCTGATCAGATGCCAAGATCGACAAGGAGATTGACAACAGGCTGGCAAAGGCAAACCGTGCATTTGGCCGACTGCACAAAAGAGTGTGGAGCAACAAGCATCTGAAAAAAGGCACAAAGATCAATGTTTACAAAGCGGTTGTGATGACAACCCTCATCTACGGCTCCGAATTGTGTGTTTTATACCGTCATCACCTGAGACTCCTTGAGCGCTTTCATCAGCGCTGCCTTCGCACCATCCTCAACATCCACTGGAGTGACTTTGTTACCAACACGGAAGTCCTCAAGCGGGCGGAGGTTACAAGCATCGAGGCACTGCTGTTGAAGACACAGCTGCGCTGGGCAGGGCATATTTCTAGGATGGAAAACCACCGCCTTCCCAAGATTGCTCTGTATGGCGAACTTTCCACCGGCCATCAAAATAGAGGGGCACCAAAGAAGAGGTACAAGGACTCCTTGAAGAAATCCCTTGGCACCTGTCGCATCAACCATCACCAGTGGTCTGACCTAGCCTCAGATCGCAAAGCATGGAGGCACACCATCCACCAGGCTGTCTCTTCCTTTGAGAACACACGGATAGCTGGTCTTGAGGACAAAAGGAGATTGAGGAAGAATCGCACTGCTACAGCACCAACCCCAAATCAGACTTTTCGCTGCAGCCACTGTGGCCGGATCTGCCTGTCCCGCATTGGTCTTGTCAGCCACCAGCGAGCCTGCAGCAGACGTGGACTACTGCACCCTTCTTAAATCTTCGTTCGCGAAGTCAAGCCGAGAGAGAGAGAAACTATATATATATATTTATATGGTCCGTTGATCATAAAATGTTTTACCAGACTATAACTTTATACCAGTATCTGTACGTTTTCACTTATCACCTTGCTTATATGTTTGAACCTCGAACTCTCATCATCTATTATTTGTAACGGCTATTCTGTTTCAGACACACAGAGAACTCACACTTTGATTTTTATAGTTATATTCACATGTACCTTTCTACCTCTTCCCCCCTTGATTTACATTTGAAAGTTTCATGTCAGAATTCACTTTCTACCTTAACTCTCTCCACCTATTGTAATCTTTCCTCTTAAAAGGAATCTCCATGTATCTGGAAAAGTAAACTGTGACTCACAAAATTTCATGTTTAAATAAATGTTGTTTTTAAGGTTACACTGGACTTCCGTTTAATTTCAAATAGTAAGCACCCCAGTCTTTATCAGTCATAAAAATGTGCAAGAGAAAAAAAATTACACATTTATAATAATACAGATGGCAAAGCAACAATATGGTAAAAAATCTGCCATGTGCTAGTAAATTAGTCATATGCATACAACCTAATGATCCTATGAATTCAGGTACAACCAGAGCTTTTTTCTGGAAGAAGAGGTGCCAGAACTCTCAAGATGGAAATGAAGGAAAAACACTCATGAACTTTTAAACATTTTTTGAGAACTTTGTTTCCACAGAGAGGTTCTGGAACTCCATTCCACTGCATTCCCTCAGAAAAAAGCTCTGGGTTTAACTGTGATGTAATAGAACAGTACATATGTAAAACTGTCTATTTTTAAAGAAAAAATGTGTTATATTTGCAATTCTTCAAGAGCACATAAAACAACTATTGTTTGGCACTAAGTTATTGGAACTAAGTTATTAAAGACAGTGATGGTAGGAAATATTCAATAACAACCTTGAGTTTATGAAACCTGCACTTTTAAAAAAAGCCTTGTTGCCACGATGTAATATATACTGATGAAATTTTTATATGACAAATCCAAGATAATTGATAAGCACTGTTAAAAAAAAAGATGACATAACTAAATAAAGGGCCCATCATTTATCATCATTGATTACATTATGTACCTGTCTGAAAGAAACTGAGGCTTAATCAATTACTCTGGAGAATGAGCCTTAGACACCTGAATGGATTTCAGCTCCATGTATGACCCTGCTGTACCTTGAAATAGAGAAATCGCCAAATCTCTCAGTAATACAAAGATTTGCTGTACTGTAAGGTAACCCAGCCAGGGGTTGATATTACTCTGGTGATTATATGTCTCAGCACATGTTTTGGGCCAGAGAGGAAAAAAAATATTTTTCAGTATCAGCCTAATCTAGCTATGCACTGATACACTTACCCCCCCCCCCCTTTAGCAGCAGTCCCCTTATTAACCATTACTAAGATATGTAAAATATAAAATAATTCATAAATAAGAGAACAATATATTTTGGGATGAATTTCCTCCAAAGAATCCATTAATAACATTTCTGGTATTTCAGCCGCAATCTCAGAATAAAACAAAGTTAATGGTGCCATGTAAAAACTGATGAGGATCTGTACCATGAACAGTAATTCTGTGAAAGGCAATACAGATCCAAGTTAATTTTTTCTCAATATAATGTGATGTGTGAAAAAGAGCTTAATAAAAACATTTGCTTACAGCAGACATAATTCTGACAAATGGATAAGTTAATGAAACACACGAGCAAAAATAAAATTATTTTCCAAGAGGGTTAAAAATTTTCTTAAAATATTTGACAAAGATATTGCCCACTCATTTTTTTAAAATAGCTAGGAGCAAAGACAATACAGTCAAATGCATTGTAATTGGTTCAGATGTAACAAAAAATAAGATTTGGTATTACATGAACAAGCTAATGTACTCTTTCTTCTCATGTAGTTATTTTGCTTTAGTAGCAAGTCATTACCCAAATGGGTGAACTATGGTTTATGCTATCTCTTCAAGCCAGGACTGCATACAAGCTTCAGTACAGTTTTGGAGAGGAAATACAAACCATTATTTAGACAATTCAGAAACAAAATGAAACTACGGTTTGTAGTAAATGAAATAACTGATTCAAGTATGTAAGGGGAGGCAGAAGACTGGAGCATACAAACACATTCACATCATGAAATTTCATGGTTTGGCAGAATGAGGAATTAAAGCTGATTAAGTCTCAGTCCTCTGCTAACCCTATGCCATTTCAATTTCTATAGTAATTAACTTCTATAGTTAAAACTTTGGTTCTGTTTCCCTGGAGACTTTAGGATGCTTCTGATGATGTGACCTTTCTGGTACAGATAATGCTATACATGTCTTTTTGCCTCACATAACTTTTGGCTTTTGGAATGTTTATATACTATCAAATTGTGGACTCTCTTAGACACCCTAGCTCGTCTTGAGTTTCCTCGACCTTCTTGACCCCAAAAGATAAGGGCTGAGCTTTGATGCGTACATCAGAAATGTATGTCAGATGCTCATCACAGAGTTGATTGACAGTAACATTAGCTCCAATGGATGGAAAAAAGTATTCAGTCTGTGAATTTATAAATTTAATGTGTGAATTTATAAAATAACTGTGCACAATGTTCAAGTATTACATTTTGGAATAATGTTGTATGCATACCAGATTCTGGAGAGCCAGTTTGGAGTAGTGGTGAAGTGTGCGGACTTTTATCTAGGAGAACTGGGTTTGATTCCCCACTCCTCCACTTGCAGCTGCTGGAATGGCCTTGGATCAGCCATAGCTCTCACTGGAATTGTCCTTGAAAGGGCAGCTGCTATGAGAGCTCTCTCAGCCCCACTTACCTCACAGGGTGTCTGTTGTCGGGGAGGAAGATAAAGGAGATTGTAAGCCCCTCTGAGTCTCTGATTCAGAGAGAAGGGCAGGGTATAAATCTGCAGTCTTTCTTCTCTTCTTCTTCTTACATTTTAAAGAATTTACATTTGGAATTGGAGTTAAATGAATAAGAGGTTTTTTTAGAACAACAGTCTCTCTTTCTTGATGCAATTGGGAAACTAGCTTCTCTCCCTTCCCAAATGAACACAATGGAAATGGGAATACATGAAAAGGTTCCTGCACCCCTCATTTCCCCAACATAATGTCTCAATTAAACCGGTATTCAAATAAAGTACTAACAGTGCAGTCCTAAGCAGAATTGCAACCTTCTATATCCAGTGAAGTCAATTGAACATAGGAAACAAGAAGGAATTAGAAGAAAGAACAGAAGAAGGAACAAAGAATGAGTCTCCACTTATTCATTGGTAACAAGAATCATGAAAATGGTACAAAAATCCATTGCCTCTTAATACTGGGAAGATAACAAAATGCTGATTGAAGTATTCCACTGATAGGAATTTTTGGCAATGTTGAAACCAAAAGAAGGCATAAGGAAGTGAAAGGTGTAGGTGAAGAATACAGCATGAAAAGGTAAAGTTGCATGGGTTAATTTATAGTTTATTTAGATATATTTATACCTTGTGGTGGCCCAAAATAGCTTACATCATCAGTAAGAAGCAATCTTAACATGAAGAGTTCGGTTTCTCCTCTCATGCATTCTTCAGTATTTATCGGTACGACTATACCACTTACAAGTAATTATAAAAAGGTAAAGATAGTTCCCTGTGCCAGCACCAGTCGTTTCCAACACTGGGGTGACGTCATATCATGACGTTTGCATGACAGACTTTTTACGAGGTGGTTTGCCATTGCCTTCCCCAGTCATCTACACTTTACCCCCAGCAAGCTGGATACTCATTTTATAGACCTCAGAAAGATGGAAGGCTGAGTCAACCTTGAGCTGGCTACTTGAACCCAGCTTCACCGGGATCTAACTCAAGTCGTGAGCAGAACTTGGACTGCAGTACTGCAGCTTACCACTCTGCTCCACAGGGCTCCTACAAGTAATTATACATGTATTTAATTCCCAACATCATCCCATATGTGCATACTTAAATCAGGAGATTGGGGCCATGAATGGACAAGTCAGATCTTTCTACAAGACCAAAATAAGCAGAACATTCTGAAATCTTTTTTAAAAATACACTGGTGGATTAAAACCCTTTATAATAACAATAAAATAGGAAGATATTGGATTTATACCCCGCTCTTCACTCTGAATCTCAGAGTGGCTTACAATTTCCTTTAACTTCCTCCACCACAACAGACACCCCGTGAGATGGGTGGGGTTGAGAGAGCTCTCCCAGAAGCTGCCCTTTCAAGGACAACTCCTACAAGAGCTAAGGCTAACCCAAGACCATTCCAGCAGCTGCAAGTGGAAGAGTGAGAAATCAAACCTGGTTCTCCCAGATAAGAGTCTGCACACTTAATCACTACACCAAGAAAGCCAACAACAACAAAATAGTCATATAATCAGAGGAAAATTCAGGAAGTCTGTGCTTTCATTAGACTCTGAGGTAGAATTTTTATGGGTAAAGGAATTTTTTCCTCCAAATTTACTTTTCTAGATGTAGCCATTTATTCTTCTTATTCATTTTCTCATCTTAAAAGAAATATTTCTCTTTCATTTCTTTTCATAGAGAAATAAATGTACACTTTTTAACTTCAGCCCTTGCAGATGTTTAATGTTATACAATAAAAGGGGGTGCTCTAGCTGGAGGATAGAAAGGTTTGGGAAGACATTGCCTGACTTTGAGCACTTACAGAATGAAATTCTGAAATTTCATGGTTCCCTTCCTGCCCCTCCTCTCTTCAAATCTCTCCTTGATCAAAACAAAATTATTCATAACTGAATCTAAATTTCTCAAAAAAAATAATAAAAAAGAGATTGGTAGATTTCAGGGAGAAATTGGTAAAGAGGAATTAAGATATTTTCTCTTAACAATGCTGCTTTGAGATTTAACAGTCGCGGAGAACTTCAACAGCTCATATGCCAAATGCTGTAGGAATTCTTCATGTAACAACAGTGTCCACATAGAAAATCAAATCTCCTCTAGTAATACTGTAAAAATAAAAGCTTGGTTCACAGTAGAATGAGAGGAAAACTAGCATGAGCTATGAATTCCTTTGGAAATAAATATAATGTGTGAACAAATATCAAATGGATGCATAAGACTGTTCATGCATGCCTATGCATTTACAAGAACTGAAAAGAACATCTAAAAAGGCAACAGGAACATTGTAACATATTGATAAAGATTAGGTGGTATCAGTTTGCTTCAAACAACTTGTGGCTCAAACAACAGTAATGTCATGTTAGCCAGGGCTCCACTAGCCAGGGCTTTTTTTTGTTTTTTGTTTTTTTGAGGAACTCCTTTGCATTAGGCCACACACCCCTGATGTAGCTAATCCTCCTGGAGCTTACAGTAAACCCTGTACTAAGAGCCCTGTAAACTCTTGGAGGATTGGCTACATCAGGGGATATGGCCTGATATGCAAATAAGTTCCTGCTACCAGCACTACCCAGAAGGAACTGTAAATCTCTGATAGGTATAGAGATTACCCATAAAAATTCGACCTCGGAGGCTAAAGAAAGCACAGACTTCCCATGAAGCGGGAAAGTGAGGATGACTATTACAGAGAATCTAGAGGAAAGAATCTCTCCTTAAATACACACAAATACTCCCACAAAAAGAGTCAAAAACGTTTCCCTTCTAGAAGTACAGAAAAACCAAATCAGCAACCTTAAAGTAGCAGATAATAATCACCTGCCAAAGGCAACATAAAGGTGTGTTGCTGTCTCCTAAATGTCTTTCCTGATTGTTAATTCACTTTTTCAATCTAAGGGCCATCTATTATAATCTTTTCACTTTCAGATCCAAATCTGAACCAGTATGTTTCTTTGACATCATTATGCCTCAGTTTCCCAGCTGTCCAGTTCAAGGCTTTTATAGAAATTTCCCCTCTGTATCTATGTTATGGGACAAAACGTTCATATTGGAACAAAGATGTATACTGAAAAGCTTGTATCATGTGAAATATACATTTCATTTATTTATTTACATTATTTAAATTGCTCCTTTCTAATTGAGCCTCAAGGAAGATTACTCATGTTAGTCAAATATGATCAGTGGGATGGGGCATCCAATAAACAATGCTATCGGGTTTAGATTGTATTGCAGAAATCTGAAAACTAGCAGAAACAAGTCGTAAGCATTTAAACATGACACATTTAATGATGCAGAAATTACACAGTAGGAAATATTTACAACAGAGCATAATAATATAGTCCACAGTTCCTATCCTTTTGCCAAAACATCTTTCTGAATCAGGGCCAGATTAAGACCTTTAGACCTTCCTAAACACTTAAAAGATTATAGTGCCCCCTATATGTAATTTGAAATAAAAAATATTACTAAACCTAAAAATAAAGTTTATTTTTTATAACTATACAAATCTTACATGTACACTGAAATTAAAATAGCTTCTTTCAAGATTTTCTGATTGCAAAATTTTGGGTAAGTTCATCGAAGCTGACTCAACAAACCAACAAACCACATCTGCTGCTGTACACAGTGGGGAAAGTGAATCCAGTCTGTCCTGTCAGACTGTTGTCCTCTGAGGGTTTTTTATTCTTTTCAGCAGAGAAAAAGAGCATTCTGCAGAGCAGTTAGTAATCATCAATATTAGAAACGTACAAAGTGTGATCTCTACAATTTGAAATATAAATTGCATTCTGTCTTTCACTATTGTGTCATGAAGATCAATGTGACTGGATTTCAAATTTCCTCTTTCATTAAACTTTGCAACCATATAACAATGGAACTATTGTAGTTCTTCACAGAGATTCATGTTCAAGTCACTGTGGTAAGAGTCAACCAGCTTTTGGAACCCTGTCAATATTGTTCTTCAGCTAAGCCCATATTATTTAGAAAAGAAAATCTACTTGCTGCTTCTTTGCATACTTCACATCTCTTCGTCATATGAGCTTCAAGTGTCTCAATTATAATAAAGTAGATCAGCAGAATTCATCTTTGCAATTCAGCACTGTTTCTGGCGCACTGACATCATTTGCTTTTTTCTTCATTCACTTATGAGACTGTGCTTCTTCATAGTATCAGGCAAAATATCTTTTAATATGTATTCAGATCTTTCAAAAACATACCTCAAAGTGTATGAGTAGCCTGCTAATGATTGACAAAAATCTGCATGTTTTCAAATCCATGCCCTTTTCTTGGAGAGTTGAAATGGTGCAGTGAAAGTGTTTTACCATTTCATTCCACATGGTCAATATCAATAGAACTCTAGTTCTTGCACCTTGTTTACAATTTTTTTTGCCTCTCATGTTTCTCCATTTAATGATTGGTCTGCAGCTATACTTTCAAATACATCCACAATTGGAGTAGGATTCTAGAATTTCACTTGTTGCCACTACATATACTTCTCAGTGAAGTTTAGAAAGGAATGTCAACATATGATCATTGCCCAAATATGTTTTAAGAACTGCCTATTGATACCAAGACACGGAAAAATGTATTAAGTAATAGGACTGTTGAGAAAAAAAACTTACTGCCACTGGACATCAATCAACAGCACTGTGGCCAACAAGACTGAGAAAATGTGAAGCACACATTATGAATGTGGCATATTCTGTTCTAAAATCTGCATTTAGTGATAACATTGTTTGTGATCAGACAGCAGGCTTGGGGTAGTCTGGCTGTGCCTCTAAATTTGTTCCAGAGGAGTAACCAGACATGCCACCCTTCTTTAAAAAAAAAAAAAAACCACTCTACTTTGCATATGTGCAGAACCACTTATTCACCATGGGCAATTATGCACTTTTGCGCATATCACTAAGAAAAAATGGCTGTCAAGGAATGGAAGCTGCAGGCCTCCCAATGTCTTGAGCATGCTACATGGTGATTAGATGGCCATAAATGCATGGTGAGATTATTTGAGACATAAATACCAGACTTTCTCAGGGATCAAGGAAATCTGGGGTAAGGATGGGGGTCTGAGAACTGGGGAATAGAATGGAGGACAGATATTAATGTCTGGATGTGCATATTAAATCTGGTAGGATGAAGGGACAACATTGGACCAAACAGCCCATCTAACCACAGCAGCATTGTCATAAGATTGAAAAAAAAAGTCAATATATATAACTCAGAAGAATATATTAATAAAGAAAACTATTGCAACACATGAAAGGATCTGGTTGCTCTGTATGATTCTAATTTATATTAGTAGGATACCCCCCTGGTTTAGGTGTGGATAAATAATAAAGAGAGAACGGGAAAATGTGGGAACAGTGCATTGTGAAGTGAAAGGAAGTCCAACAAAGTTCTGATGACTACTTGGGGTCTTTGTTTTTAAATATCAAATTCTTTTTTAAAACAAAACAAAATCTTATTTACTTATTTATTTATTGTGTCCCTGCTTTGCTGCTGCCCTAAGTATACATTTAGCCTGCCTACTGGGTAATCAAACACGGTTCATAACAATACAGACCTATTACCTGTGTAAAGTGTGGGTGCAGCAGCACTCATGGATTCAGTTATTTCCCACATTTCCCCTCTCTCCCTACCCAGCAACCTACTAAGACCTCCAAAATGTGAATGCTGGAGGTAACACCCAGTGATGTGCCAGCTCTTTCAAGGCCCCTCCACGATCAACTGATCTATGGGAAAAGCCACACCGAGGCCAGTGCTATGCCGGCCTTTGGGTGCTCTCCAAACCAGCAAGCTGCTGAAAAAGCGCCCGCCGCCTCCACTGTTTCCTCCCCACTTCCCTCCCCAGGAGAGAGCAGAGGCGGCGGGTGCTTTTTCAGTGCTTGCTGGTCTGGAGAGCATCCGAAGGCCGGCATAGGAGCATTGGCCTTGGTGCAGCTTTTCCCACTGATCAGCTGATTGGTGGGGGGCTTGAAAAAGCCCCAGGAGCCGGTGCTTCACCGGGTGGGTGGGAGGGAGGGAGGCACCACAGAGAGGGGCAGGGCCACCAGAGCAGTGGGGAGATCAGACCTGCAAGAGCAGTGGTGGCAGAGAGTGTGGTGGCCACCAGAGCAGGGGACCCCTTTATCGGAAATTTTATTCCGTGGGCCCCCCCACCTAAAATTTTCTGGCTATGGGCCTGCTGTAGCCTCTTGGATTCTGTAGCTTTTTCTCCCTGACTGTCTCACAATTCTCAGTATCAGCACTTTGGAGCTTCTGGGGAAAATGGGAAGAAGGGGGAAGACAAGACTGTACCAAGAATGTCTTTGTATTTGTACTTGATAGAATATAAACTACTGTTCTAGTGCTTGTCTTTTAAGTTCAAATTGTGTAACTCAAGATTACTTGAATTCTATAAACCTTCTCTGTTTTAGCAGGCCTATAGTGAGTAAACTATTTTTAAAGAGATGTATGGCAACAGTTCTGCTACAATAAGGCTAAACTCTGAAATGTCTTCAGGTATTCATTTCAAACCTTCATTATCTGAGTTAGAAACTTCCTGGCCTCTGTGCACTTAAAAGACCTAAATAAGAGGTCAACAGGACTAAAATTCTTTTCCATGTGTCAAAAGCAAGGTTATCCTTTTTTTTTTTTTTTTTTGCTGAAGGAAAAAAAAGAACCCTTCAAAAGGACTGGCAGCATAACAAATTACAATGTTCACTAGAGAACAGAAAGGAAGAGAGAAAAAAGAAAGAAATACTTTCAAAGCGTAATAATGTTATTCGCTGCTGTTTCTGACATGAAAAGTCAAACTTGCATTATGGGTCTTCTATCTATCGAAATATAATGATTCAGACTTTATAATACCTATTCTGAGAACATTAGATCTCTTCACTACTATCAAACACGTACCAGCAGATTATAGCACTAACAGTGCAATTGCTTCACTTTTGTGCTCTAAAACAGCCTATTCTATCGAACCTGATAACTTCAGCTTTGCCATGCTTTGAAGAATCCTCTCCACTGACAGCCATGAGACAGCTGTTAACTGTCCATCTCTCATACACAGATGTGAGAAGCAGGCTCATTTTAGAAAATCAATCATGTCCAAAGACATCCTTTGTAAGTGAGGCTCATTTCATTTCTGTGTATATACCACAGTTGTAGGACCTCCCCTTCCCCAGATGGCATATATCCAAGAACTCAAAGTTGAACTTGTGGATCTCCTGACAAAAATATGTAATCTTTCATTGAAATCTGCCTCCGTTCCTGAGGACTGGAAGGTAGCAAATGTCACCCCCATCCAGAGGCGTCACTAGGGTGGGTTGCACCCTGGGGTGTAACTGATTCAAGTCACCCCCCCCATTGGGCATCACCCCTTTTGGAGGGCTGCGTCACCCCCTCCGCACACAACCCCCCCCCACTTCACATGGCCCCTCCCTCATCCACCCTCTGGTCACAGACAGCCTCCCTTCCCCCCCCCCCGCAGCTCTCTCTCTCCCTCTCGCTGGCTAACTGGATTTCAGTACCTCTGGAAACCGACCCCTTTAATTCATGGAGGTTTGGGGTCGGGGAAGGGCGTTCCGAGGAGCTCAAAGCACCCCGAGTCCACTTCGCAAACAAGCCGTTTCCCCTCCAGGGCCAGCTGATTGCTGTAATCGGGGGCGCTCTCCGGACCCCACCTGGAGACTGGCAACCGGTCTCGCACTCCGCACACGCGCCTGTTCAGGTCGTCGGAACGCCTGGGATCGGATCGAGCCGGCGACGCTTCGAACGGAAAGTGGGAAGAGGAGGGGGGGTGTTTCAGGGAACTTCCTAAAGCTCCCCTTTGTGGTTTCACTTTTTTGCAAAAGTTGGGAGGTTGCATACATCCGGAGAGGGAGGGGGGAAAGGGAATCCTTGTTTCCCCCTCCCCTCTCGACCTCCCCCCCATCACGAGGCCAAATGCATCCCTTGCAACGTCACGATGAGCAAAAAGCAGAATAGGAAGGGGGGGGGAGAGAAGAGACCTTGCAAAGTTGACCAAAGCAGGAGCCAAGGGGCAGCTTTAAGACCAACCCCATTTTTTTTCTTTCAAACGCAAGCATACGTTCTCCATCGAAACTTGGGTCCGTCTGAAAGGTGCCCCTTGGCTCCTGCTTCATTCAACTGCTTCAGACCAACCCGGCTGCCCCGCTCGGATCTACCTTGCAAAGTTTAGCCGAAGCAAGCCACTCACCTGGGGGGTGGAGAATGCTGATCCCCTTGTAGTAGAGGCAGCAGCGCGGCCCCGGTTTCAGCCCACACAGCAGCAGCGTTCTAGTCCCAGGGCCAGCCCCTTCCTGTTGGGGGGGCCATGGGTCAGTGCCTGGGGCCAATGAGAATGCTCTGGGGGAGGGCTGATGGCCCCCTTGGCCCCGCCCCAGTGACGCTGCTGCCCCCATCTTTAAAAAGGGTTCCAGAGGAGATCCGGGAAATTACAGGCCAGTCAGCCTGACTTCAATACCGGGAAAGTTGGTAGAAACTATTGTTAAGGACAGAATGAGTAGGCACACTGATGAACACAAGTTATTGAGGAAGACTCAGGATGTGTTTTGTAAGGGAAGATCTTGCCTCACTAACCTGTTACAGTTCTTTGAGGGGGTGAACAAGCATGTCGACAAAGGGGACCCAATAGATGTTGTTTATTTTGACTTCCAGAAAGCTTTTGATAAAGTTCCTCATCAAAGGCTCCTTAGTAAGCTCGAGAGTCATGGAGTAAAAAGACCCACCCCACCAGAAGTCCAGGTAAATCTTGGTGCATCTCAAGCCCTCTATTTTTGTAGCTGACTCCCATCCACAACCTTCTTCCAGAACCATGAGCACAAAAATCACTGGAATCTTCAAGGCATGTTTTTCTTTTCCCATTCTATTATCCACCCCAAATTTAACCTTTCATGTCTCTCTCCCCTCTCCCCATCATTTAGCTCCTCCATCTTCCATACTTGGCTGGTCTCCCTTACTGCCAGCTGCTCATTTGCCATTACATCCCCCTCCTTGACAGAAACTACTTCCTTCCTACCCAGTGTTCTGTCCCCATTTATTCCACTGCACCTTCTGATTCCTTTGTGACTATCTCTCACCAGTCTTTTCTCCCCACATGGGTCAGACTAGCCACAAAGGTAGAGAACATTTTAGACTAAAAATAATTGTCACTGGGTATTTAGCTTAGTTATACAACCAAACAACAGGACTGTGCAAACGTGGTTTTACTGGATTGTCGCATATAAATTGCCAGGGTACTATTTTCAGTAATTTGGTCTTAGCTCTCTGTTTTCTGTTCTGTATCTTGGATAGGGACAAAAGGTTGTGTGCTGGAAAAATACTTGTTTCCCCTTCCATCTCTTCTCTCAGCAAACATTTATTGTGCTGAACTGGTACCAGTGTATACAACAGAGTAAGGGATGAATATCCAGAATACCCTTTGCTAGGCAACTACAACACTACTACTAGCCTTCAAACCTTGGTTTCTCTCAGGAAAAAGGGGGGTGGGTAGGGCCCTTTCCAGGGCTGTAATGTCCTTTGATGGAAGACTCATTGGGATCAGGTCTGGCACCAACTATAGGGCAACTTGATACCACATAACTTATATGACTCACCCAGGAATGACTGCTTGCTACTGTTCATTAGCAGCCCCCTAAAAAGCCAGTGTGGTGTAGTGGTTAGAGTTTCAGACTAGGTTCTCAGAGACCCAGGATCAAACAACCACTCTGCTCTGAAAGCTCAGTGGGTGATTCTGGGCCAGTCATGCACTCTCAGCTGAACTTAGCTCACAAGGTTGCTGTGAAGATAAAATGGAAGAAAGAAGAATTATGTAAGCTGGTTTGAGCCCCCATTGTACAAAAAGGTAGGATATAAATGAAGTAAATAAATGTACCCAAAGATTGGGACTAGAGATGGACACAAACTGGGATAATGCAGTTCAGTTCACAGTTCATGGAGGACCCACAAAGCAAACCACAAACAGAACTAAAATGGCTTCATACAAACTAAAGTGGTTTGTGAACTTTGTGATGCAGCAGACCACCCCCCCCCCCCAGTGTGATAGGATCTCCAGCTGACTGTCTTCTACCAGCCAACCACATTTGATGAGGATTGGACTTCAGGAGTCCAAGTTACAGTCCCAGGAAAGTGCCTTTGGGAAAATGTAAGGGACAGTTTCAGGAGTGTATAGAATAGACTTTGTGCAAGCTAGAGGCCCAGGAGTCACCTGCCCTGTTGCGAGTGGCTGTGTTCTTAGGCCTCATTCACCATCTGTGGTCACAGTGATTGCAGAGCATGGCTGACCCCCCTCCTCCCCAGCCCTGCCTGGGCCCAGGAGCCACCTGTTCACCATTCATGGACATGAAGACTGCAGATCCCAGACAACCGCCTTCCTCCCCTGCACTGCCTGGGCCAATGATCTACCTGCATTGTTGTGGATGGCTGCATCCCCAGGCCCCATTCTCCATCCATGGACATGGTGATTGCAGAGCATTGAAGATCTCCCTCCTCCCTGCCCTGCCTTGGCCCAGGAGCCACTCACACTGTGATCACATCCACAGGCCCCATTCACTGCAGACATGGTAACTGCAGAGTGTGGCTGAGCTCTCTCCTCCCCTGCCCTGCCTGGGTCTAGGAGCCACTTGCATTGTTGAAGGTGGCTGCATCCCCAGGCCCCATTCACCATTCATAGACAAGGTGACTGCAAAGCATGGCTGGCCCCTCCCATCTCCTGCCCTGCATGGGACCAGGAGCCATCCATAATGCTGTTATTTATTTGTTTGTTTGTTGTGCTTGGTGACCAGAAACAGGGGCCTCTGATACATGAGAGGATGTGTAACGTACTCGAAGCGGAGACGAGAGTAGGGCAACATAGTTTATTAGGAGCACGTTGCAAGAGAGGGAGAACGCGGGCCGGGCCCCGCTTATATACAATTCCCGGTACAGCCTACTGGGTCGGTCAGGCCAATCCTGACCTGTTGAACTTCCCGCCGCAGCTGTTGATTGGCGGGTGATTCCGCGCCCTGTGCTGGAGGCTTCTGGGACAGCCCAGTAGCCTCCGCGCGGGGCGAATGTTGTTACTGATACACTACAGGATGACAACAACCTCTTCCACCCACTCTCACCCAAAGGACACAGCAGAGAGACAGAAGATCAGAAAAGGAGGGGAGGTGTATAAATGTGGACCTTCAGCTGGAGAGCCCACCAGCTATGCCTCCCACCCAGCATGAATGGAGAAGCTGTGCAGATCAGAGAATAAAAACCCACAGCAAAGCCCCAGGCTGGATGGCACACAGAGTCCTGGCCCAGCAAACACACCACAGCCAAGAGAGTTGATCAAAAAAGGAGAGGGGTATATAAATACACACTCTCTTCAGAGGAACCCAGTAGCAAAGCACCACATCTCAACTAGGGGTGTGCATTCGGTTCGGCCGAACGGAATCAACCGCCGAATCACCCGATTCGGCTGTATACGGAATCGCATACAGCCAATTCCAATTGGGGCCCATTATGCAGGAGCCGAGTATAGCTCCCCGTATACTTCCGTATAAATATTCGGAAGTGTATGGAAGTCAATGCAAAAGGCAGGAAAGGGGCTTCTGCAGCCTCAGGGGAGCTGCTTGCCTCCTTTCCCGCCTTTGGTAGCCTTTTCCTGCCTCTCCCAAAGCCTCCCTGGGATCAGGGGGGGGGAGGGGGAAGAGGAGCCTCAGCAGCCAATCCAAAGCATGCATTTGCAAAATGCATTGCAAATGCATGATTTGAAGGGCTTTTGTGTAGCTGATCCTCCAGCCATCAGCAACAATGCTGTTCTTTTGTCTGGCCAATCACAGAGCAGTGCTATTTTTTGAAACTGCTCTCTGTAGGGCCAGAGATCCATTTTAGGGAGTCTGCCTGGCTGGACTCCTCCATTGCTGCTGTGTTGGTGTGAGATTGTGCTGTGCTGGCCCTTGGCCTCAGGCAGCTGCTGCTGCTCAGCCTTACCAGACTTGCTGGAGTAGAGAAGACGTCTAAAAGCTAAGACAGTCTTGGAGTTCTTGTTTTTATTTTAGTTGGTAAAAGGACTTTTTAAGACTCAGAGTCCGTTTACTTGTCCAGATTTGAGTGGCGGGTACTAGCTTATTTGGGGTTAGGGGGTTCTGCTGGGGTGGGTTTTTTTTTTTTTTTTTGCCAATTTGCCCATATCTTACTTTAGTGAGAGGACTTTTAAAAGTGCAGTGTCTTTTTACTTTTCCTGATTTGGGTGGCTTGGATTTCTTGGGGTTAGGGTGAAGGTTTTTTTGGGGGAGGGGGGAAGGGTTGGTTAAGTTCCTATATTGTTAAAAGTTAAGTTTTTTACTGTTTTAAAAGGATTCTGTGTTTGATTTGTTGCTGCTGTGTTGTGCTGCTGTTGTTCCTTTTCTCTTCTGGTTCTGGTTCTTGTGGGGGGGTGCTGTTTGGCCTAATTTTCATTGTTTAAAAGGCCACTTTTTTAACAGTTGAGTTTCTTGGCCTTCTCCTGTTGTCCCTTTTCCTGGTTCTGGGGGGTTTTTTTGGGGGGGAGACCCAGAACCAGCAGGCTTGTTGTGCTTGGCCAGCTCTCCCCAAGTTGTTTGGGGCAGGGCTGGAGAGCTGGCATTTGTAGATTGTGTGTTCTGTCGCAGGGAAGCTGGCACCTGGGTGAGAAACCCAGAACCAGCAGGCTTATTGTGCTTGGCCAGCTCTCCCCGTTTTGTTTGGGGCAGGGCTGGAGAGCTGGCATCTGGGTTTGCTGCAGCCAGGTCTGCAGAGCAGACCTTGAGCAGATTGTATTTTGTGTGGCAGTGATGTTGGCAACTGGGTTTATATAGGTTCCAGGCCTGCAGGGTTCATAAAGTAGATAGAGGGATGTAGTGCATTTGGGTCCTATAGAGATTATCTGGTGTGAAGTTAGGTTTGGCTTTGGGTGCCCCAGGAATTGGACCCCCTGGTCCAAATTTTTTTTTTTTTGGCCTTGTGGGTTTTGTGTGGGACAGTGCCCTGAAGCTGCACAGCAGTTTGCGGGGCTCTCCTCAAAACCTCCTGCTCCCCAGAGCCACTTTTCCCACAACGATTACAGTGAGGAAGTGGCTCTAATTGGTTTTTTCTTACCATTGGGAGCAGTGTTCCTTTTGGGGTGCCCACAGATGGGTGCAGTCTTTTTGGGCCAGGGGGGTTTCATGCTGGGGAGTCCCCTGAAGCTGCCCTGCAGTTTTGGGGCCTCTCCCTCAAACTCCCCTCTGGCCAGAGCCACCTTCCCCACAGCAATTATAGTGGAGGAAGTGGCTAATTGGGCTTTCCCCATCATTGTTGGCAATGGGCCTTTTGGGGAGCCCAAAGACAGGGACCCCCTGGCCCAATCTTTTTGGGACTTGGGGGTTTTGTAGGGGTGAGTCCCCTGCGGGTCCCCTGCAGTTTTAGGGGCTCTCCCTCAAAGCCCCTGCCCCCCAGTAGCCTCTAATTATGCCCTATGTTGCCATTATTTCAATGGCCCATAGGGTATAATGGTGGAATAGGGGCATCCTCTTTGGGTGCCCCTGAAATGGGATCCCCTGGCCCAATCTTTTTGGGACTTGGGGGGTTTGTAGGGGAGAGTCCCCTGCAGGTCCCCGGCAAATCTGGGGGCTCTCCCTCAAACCCCCTCCCCTCCAGGTGGCTTCAAATATACCCTATTTGCCATTGATTTCAATGGCCCATAGGGTATAATGGGGCCGTATATTCGGAAATAGCCACGCATCTACCGTATATGCAGCTATTCCGACTACGGAATTCAGAAATATATGGGATTCCGTATTTCTTTCCCCCGTATACTTCCGAATTATTTTTTTTTTTGCACATCCCTAATCTCAACATAAGCAGAAAGGCTGGGTGCCATGGCACACACAGAGCAAAGAGCAATCCCCTGCCCAGCAAAGCAAATCAACATTCTCCTATCTCTAACTCCAATCCTTTCTGACTCACTGCAAAACCCAACAAAGGTGGGCTGGGGAGCTTCTTGGGCTTATATGACTTTCAGATCCCATAGAGATGAACGGGAGCTCTGTAATTGGCAGCCAGAAGTTCCAGTCAAGCTTTGGAGGGTCCCTATTGACATTTCCAAGGCTGGAGAGAATTCCACCTTCAGCATTGCCTGGGAGTTTCCTTGATCGATGCTGGATTTTCTGGGAAATGTTACCACTTCACAGACCAACCCAAACTGCCTGAACCACCCCCAAGTTTGGAGAATATTCGGAAGCACATCATTCCAAGAACATCACTTGCCAACCCCCAGACTGACTAAAGATCAGCACAAAGTTTACTGACAGAACCAATCAACAGTGTGACCCCAATGCCCTACCTATACCACTTATCAAATAATGAATATAGGAGAACGTTTACTCTTATGAAGTGGGACGTTCTCCCTTCAGCGGTGGTGGAGGGGAGATACAAAAAGGTGCCATTCCAAGAATGATTATGTCCCTGCTGCAATGATGGTATCGAATCTTTAGTCCATGTCGTATTTGACTGTGAGGCTTATAATGATCATTGCGAAGTACTTCCATTTTCCATGGCCATAACCTTTTCCCAGTAGTCAAAAACTGCAACTCCTTAAGAATCTTCTTGACGATAAGAACACACAAATTAGCAAAATTTGGCTGGCTTGCCACAAGAATACAGAAAACTCTAATAATTCAGTCAGGAAATGGCTAAACACCTTTGCCAACCTGTTTGCTGTAACTGCCATGTTCTGTTATATTTGTAGTTTTACAACAGTATTTTATGCCTTTTTATGTACGATTTTATGGTCATTCAGTTTTAATTTTGTATGATTTTACTGTTTTAAATGCTGGCTTAGGCTGTGAATAAACTATTCTTCATTTACTTTGTGCATTAGTTCATGCCCATCCCTAATAGGGACAGAGAAAAAGTTTGTTGGTGGGTGAGGAGAGAAGGAAGCAGGAAAAGGAGATAAGAAGGAGAAGCAGAAATAGCAGAGTGAAAACTGAGATACCCTCACAACTACTTGTGGGTTTCCACCTTGTTTAAATATAATTCCTATATAATTGTTCTTGAAGATCAAAATAATATACCTTGATTAAGGCTCCTATTTGCATCATTTACAGGCTAATATAACACATACACACAAAAGACAGAGAGAGAATTTGTCTTTGATTTGTTGTTTGTCACTCTCCTTAATTCAGTTCCTTATAGTTGATAGTCCATGGCAGTCATGTTGCCATAACAATCTAGGAACATAGCTAATTTTGATGTACTTTCTATTAATGTGCTTATGATTCCGCAATGGCTGTGATTTCACAATTCCATCAAGAATTAACATATGTATATTTTTAGCTGTAAAAAAATATTTTATGTCTGTGTATACCCTAATCTAGGAGCAGAGTAAAGTGTAGATGACTGGGGAAGGCAATGGCAAACCACCCCAAAAAAGTCTGCCAAGAAAACGTCATGTGACAAAATAGGAATCGATTGCACCTTTAAGACCAACTTAGTTTTATTCAGAATGTAAGCTTTCGTGTGCATGCACACTTCTTCAGACTGAATAGTTCCTCTTCCTTCCCCTCCTAATAAGCTGAGACTTCCATAGGACACAACATTTCATCCTCAAAAAAGAGATGCTACAGTTCTTTTGTGGATATTCTTACCTTGTCTTGCTTGTAAGCCTAAAGCTAATTAAAGATTCCTTGTTTAGACCAGCTGCTTCAATATTGATGACATCATCAACTTCTGGTTCAGTGGCAACTAGCAATAATGGAAACTTCCAAATGCCTCCTGTAATGCACTGAACAACCAGTGTTGCTGGAGTCCTTAAAAATTAAGTTTAAAATATTCATTAACAATGAGAAATATAATGAAATGCAAGTCAAATCAATCAATGTCCATAGTGTGATGTAAGCCTATATTCCTGTAGAACTTTAATGTATTACAGAGGTTGTTGAAATTAAATTGTAAATATTATTTTTAGGCAGTATAGTATATTCCAGAGCTGGCCAAACTGTGCTTCAGGAGCCATGTATGTGCAGCTTTTTCACACATATTCCCCCTTAATTCCACAGCTTTTGTAGGAGCTGTATTTACTAACCTTGGTATCAAGGCAAAGAGAGATGCATAATGATGCAAACAGTAGTCAGGGATTGATATGGTACACATGTGTTTCCTTTTCCCACTGGTGCCAAAAAATAATTCCCTAGCCTTTCCCTACACTGGTTTTATGGAGACTTTTTTTTAAAGTCTCCTTCTAGCATGGTTGTTGCAGTTCTGGCTGGCTTGGCCAGGGCTCCAGCTCACAAAAAGGTCTCTAGCAGAGGAAAGGCACTAGGCAGTCATGCGATCTCAGACCATGTGCTCCATCCTCTTTGCCACCTCCAGCCTCCAATGGGCTTGCAAAGAGGGTAAGAGCCACTGAGCCACCCATGAGCACTCCCTCCTGGGAGAAACTGTGCTGCTCAGCTGCATATGGCTCTTTCTCTCTGGCCGTGTTGGGGGGGAGGGACAAGGTCTCATTGGGCTATGTGAGAACACACATCCATGAAATGCAGCTGATGGCACTTTACTGTTCTGTATCAATATGAGAAAAGTGACTTACTGAATGGGTAACATCTCTTCTGGTGATGTCAGGGGGTGTGGCCTAATATGCAAATGACTTCCTGCATTCAAGAGCTTATGGACTTCTTTTATCCAAGTAGATTTTTCCAATCACATCAATGGAAAGGACAGTCCCAGCTACTTTGCATACAAACTGCCATCCTTTACACTAAATGAAAGTGGATGTTTTTGGAGTAGGTTTGCCAGCCCCCAGGTCCCATCAGGTTTTGCAGACTCCTCCCTGCCACCAGACAGCTAGCCAGTGGGGGAAGCATCACCCAACAGTCATTATGTGCCTTTAAATCTGGGCAGGTTTAAAAGAACCTTGCAAACTGCTTGCATTCTGAACTGTTTGTGTTTCTTTAAATCTCAGCAGGAGGAAACCAAATTTCTCCAGTCTAAAGAAGTTGGTTGAAATACCGCAGACTGTTACATTCAGCAACTTCCATGACTAAATTGCCCCACTGAGATCACAAAAGTGTGTACCTGCAAACTGTGTTTATTTTAGTTGCTTTGTGAGTGTGTTCACTTGTATTTAGTGGAACTGCAGCTGCTGGGGAAATGAAGATTGTATTTGGGGGAACTGGCCTGCTGTATTTTTATTTATTTTAGGGAATGAAAAAGTCTCCAAGCTCCATCCCCAAAAGTCCCCAGATATTTTCTGAGTTGGACCTGGCAACCCTATTTTGTAGCCAGAGAGCTTTGGAGCAAATCAGTACTCCTGCACTCAGGAGTTGCTGGGTTGGTGGCACTTTTATGAAATTATGACAACAGATGTTGCTTTTTAGAAGATTGCTAAGTCCTCACACACCTCATTGGTTTGTTAGGTGCAAACACTGTACTAAAGACCAGGGTTACAATTCCAGTTTTAGGATCCCATTCGTTCTCCACCAGGTTTATTGCTACTGCAGACTGTAGCTGAGATTTCACTCTTTCAGATTCAAACTCCAAGTCATACAAAAATTCATCTGCTGTAAAGAACCCTAAAAAAATATAATGCACATATAGCATTAATATATATATACTATGAAACGTTAAAGCTGATTTTAATATCAGAAAAGATGTTTAAAAGATTTGTATTTTAAAGCTGATTCTGGTAACAGGAAAGCCAATTTATAAGGAGCAGTGAGATCTGAAAACAGTTGCTGAAACACGTCTATCTTAATCTCATGCAAATTTCTTACACATTAATGATTAAAATTTCCCAGGATTCATGACTACACACATATTTCTAAATCATTCAAAAGCCAAAGGCCACTTACTACTTTATACTTTAGTTATGGGACTGATGTACTTTTTATTGTTTTAAAGTTTCATAATTCTATCATATTTTATGCATTACTGTGAGCTGTCTAAACATTGTAAATAAATAAACAAACAATCTCTTTTTTTCTTCTTTCTGCTTCAGTTTTTCTTTTCAGATTACAAAGTAATAAATAAGCATGGTACCCCTTGGATGTATATTATTGTTTCTTCTAGAACTGTCTACACCTTTAAATTCAATAATGCTGTTCTATTTTTATTTAATAATAATTCGTAGTGTTCTAGGAGATCAAAGGGAAATATCACAAGAACAAGTTTAATAATATGAATTCATGATGCTTATACAAGATGATAAAACAGTGGTTATGAATCAAGTATTAATGCCACAATATATGTATCCTGATTAATAGTCAGGGTTTTGTACACTGCAAAAAACTTGATCTCTATGAGCTATTGAATGTTAGCATGTAGTCCTGTGAAGTCTTAGTTGTCCTTATTAATTACACACTACAGGCAGTACAGTGAGCCATATGACAATTAACATGAACACATTTTTTTGCAAAAGGATGAAGCATGAAATGCTGCAGCCACAAAGTATTGTATACATGTCTGGTTTTTTCCTCTTCTCCTCTTAGTAATTTCATTGCAGTATTTCTAGCATGTCAGCCAATGAATAGAAAGGCTGAATGTGTTTCTCCTATACCTGATGCTTTGATGTGAGCAAAAAATGGGTTGCTTACATAACTTTTTAGTAGCTACTTCCTGAAGGAGCTGAACACATTAGTTAGGACTGGCCATCCTGAAATAGTGGATTAAAACTTAACAGTAAATGCAGGGTATTGAGAAGAAATTGCTGTTTTCTGTGGGAAACACAAAATTCTGTGGTTGAGTCCTTGGGTTAAAATATTCAGGATCTAATAATTTAGAACATTCCTGGAATCACAGTCTCATCCTCTCAGTGGTATGCATACCATGTCATTAAGATATGAATACCATTTCTACCTCTTTCAAACTTATCTGTGACTAATTGTGGTGCTGAAGTGGTGCACTCACAGTAGGACAGAGTTGAAGGCTCATAATTATTCCTCAGCACAAAATGTCACCACACAGAGATTCTAACATAAAAATGAACTTAGTAGGGGACAGAAAAGATGACATCATTTAGAGCCTACCACAGAGACAAAATTGCTACTGCTGAGCAGATGTTTCCTTCAGTAATCAAATCCTCCATTACTACACAGAAAACATATATGGTATAGTTCATGCAGTTCAAATACGAAGAAGAGCTGCTGTTGGTAATTGTCTTGTACAATGTGGGCTCATAATTGTGTTGTACAATCTGTCAATAAATTTCTTAAAGTATTATATTTGCTTATGGCACTTGCCTTCCATCACTAATGCTAAATTTCTTTTTTTTTCCTGAGGGCTTTCTGTTTTATTAACCGTACTATGCTCCTGTTAAGCACTCTAAAAGTATTTTAATATATACAGAACCTGAGGAAAAACAATATGTTTTGTAAGTGTCAGATGAAAGGATATAAAATCATCTCTCTTTGCAAGTTCCATAACTGGTTGTGTATCTTCCCAGCAAATCTAATTTAGGGCTGTCCAAAACAAAACAAAAAACATAATTAGATTTTCAACAAGTGCTGTAAAACCTAAAGATAATCACATCATCCTTTTATATGTGAATATGTTAATATTTTAGCATTTGTGTCTAGGAAGCTGCTTGATACACAAGCTGACTACAGCTGTAAGCAAAAAAGGATATGTATCATCACCACATAAATATGTGACTAAAATCAAATGATGAAAGCTCCAGGAACTTGAATGTCCCAGGAGGAATGAAAAGAGGAAATGCTGTAGAAAACACTAGAGGTTATATGTGCTTCATTTGAAAAGCACAAAAAGGTAACAATCTAAAATAGTAAGTACATAGAACACACTTCTCATACTCATAACTAACAATGGCTAAGAACAAGTGTGGTGTAGTGGTAACAAGTGTCATATCAGTATCTGAGAAACACAGATTCGAATCCCAGCTCATGCCACAGTAGCTTGCTGGGTGACCCTTGGCCAGTCATATTCCTTTAGCCTAACCAACCTCATAGGTAGGATAAAATGGAGGAGAGAATGATGTAACCCCTTTGGGTCTCTATTGGGTACACATGAATTAAATAAAGGCTACACCACACACATTGAGATGGTAGCAGAGGTTCCATGATCAGGCACTTCTGTTGAGGGCAGCTGAAACTCACTTCTGGAGCACCCTGAATGCATAACTATATGATATGTTCAACCTGTGCTGAGTCATGAGTTCACAACCAGACTCATAGACAGATGTACATCACGGGAACTTACCTTAAAAAGCACTTGTTTCTTAGAGCCACAAGGGAGCACTGAGAGGGGCAGAGAAGGAGCTTCCAATTTCCATTCCATATTCCCCATTACCTCTCCTGGTGCCTATTGTCCTTCTCTCCGTCTCTTTTACCTTTTTGTAAGAATTCAGATCTGCCAATAACAGTTAGGATTCTTGACTTCCCTCCCCAATGGCAGAGCTTATAAAAATGCAACAGGAGTTTGCCACAATAGTAAATGCTTATGTCGAACTGGATAAAGCTGACATAATGGCAAGGGCAAGATGGGTTCAAATCTTCCTCACAAGTTATTCTTCCATCACTATAGGATTCCTGAAGTCACTGACCCTCTCTTCCCACCTGGATCTTTCATTTCTCTACTTCAGACCTCCTTGAACTATGCTGGGACTGCTGGATCAGGCAATGAATGAAACTTTCTGCTTGTTTCTCTAAATCTCCCCTCTCTCTGATCTCTCCTCTTCTACTCTAAGTGCTGCCCAAGAGAAAATACAGCCCTTGTTCTCCTACCCCCTCCAATATACCACACAGTTGTGACAACACTGAGAGTAGGTCAAGACTGTGGACAAGGAAGGTCTCATTACCATAACTGGGAAGGCTTCTACAAGGGAACATTTGAGTTGCTTGTTGTTGCTCATTTCCCAAATGTTATAGGTCAGGGGTGTCAAACATGTGGCCTGTGCAGAGCTAAAATCTGGTACCTGACCAACTTCCTTCTCCAACTTCCTTTTCCAGGCCTGATACTGCAGCTGCACCATAGCTTGCTTCCACCATCCCCCCAGCTCCTTCAGTGGCTCTTTGCTTCCTTCCTCCTGTCTCCTCCCTCCTCCCTCTCTCTCACACAGAAAGCTTTGTGGATGCTTCCTGCTTTGTGCAGGAGAGATGCAAAGTCTCTCTCTATCTCACACACACACACATCAGGTTTGCTTCCTTCTCCAAGACTGCTGCTCCTCTTTTGGGAAGGAAGGGAGGGGGAGAAAAGAGAGAGAAGGAGGGAGCCAAAACAAAGTTGGAGATCCCTGGCAACTTGAAGACCAACAATATTTTATTCCAGGTACAAGCTTTTGTGTGCAAGCACACTTCTTTGGAAGGAGGGAGGGAGGATTATTTTGAAAAGCAACATTTTCATTGAGGAAATTATTTTGGCTTATCCTGAAAAGTTAAAAAAAGAAAGATTAGATTTCTCTATTCCTGCCTGGATTTATTTTCTATCAAAAATGCCCTGATTAGTAATTAGACCACTTGGATTGGTCCCTACATCTTGGAGAGTGGAGTGATTTCAGATGCCAAATGATAATAGCACACATTGTTAATGAGCTAGGAATACAAGCTCTGAATTCAGTCCAGGAGGATGCATTGGCTTCAGCTTCATTATCAATTGCAATTCAGCAGTCTCTCTTTCTAATCTCCCTTTGAAATTCCTTTGTAAGAGCATTGTTACTCTTAGATTCAGCAACTGAATGTTGTGATTTCTAACGTCAGACATATGTCCATTTATTGTTTGCAACCTGCTGAGCTGAATCCTCCTGGATGGAATTGAGACCTAGGTTACCTGTCTCATTACCAATGCTGGTATTTCCAGACCTACTACAGTTTGTTGTAGTGGTTAAGTGTGTGGACTCTTATCTGGGAGAACCAGGTTTGATTCCCCATTCCTCCATTTGCACCTGCTGGAATGGCTGTGGGTTAGTCATAGTTATCACAGGAGTTGTCCTTGAAAGGGCAGCTGCTGTGAGAGCCCTCTCAGCCCTCACAGGGTGTCTGTTGTGGGGGGAGAAGATATAGGAGATTGTAAGCCACTCTGAGTCTCTGATTCAGAGAGAAGGGTGGGGTATAAATCTACGGTCTTCTTCTCCTCCTCCTCCAATCAAGCGTGTTATTGTTATTCACCTGCTATTGCCATTTGACATCTGAAATCAACTTTATAAAAGATTTCAGGTTTTCACGGCTGGTAACATCATTAGGGTTTGTAGAATCTTTCGGGATCAAGTGCCGTGTTCTACTGGAGAAAGTTTTCCTTCCAGACGTTTCGTTCTCAGCTGCGGAGAACATCCTCAGTGGCGTTGCAGCCGGAGCAGGCGCTCAGACCTTCTTGGCTGCTGTGCATTGAGTGGGGCCAGGGCTGCTGGAGAGCTGCTGGAGAGCCCTGGCCCCACTCAATGCACAGCAGCCAAGAAGGTCTGAGCGCCTGCTCCGACTGCAACGCCACTGAGGATGTTCTCCGCAGCTGAGAACGAAACGTCTGGAAGGAAAACTTTCTCCACTAGAACACGGCACTTGATCCCGAAAGATTCTACAAACCCTAACAACTTTATAAAGTTCATATCTCTGGTACCTCATGTTACATTCTATGGCACACATGGCCCTGCCCAACAAAGTGACATTTATGTCAGATCTCGCCCTCATAACAAATGAGTTTGACATCTCTGTGTTATCTAGTTACTAATAACTCAGGAATCTGCCAAATTAAGTGGCCCACATTTCTGTAGGGGAAGTGATCTGACTTCAGCTTCCCCCCAAAATGTAAACTGCTCTTATTCAAAAGTCCATTTTATCTACTTAGACCTTTGCTGCAATGTAACGCTGAAAATCTTGTCTTGAACAGAGATCATTTAAACACATACACACATGCACACACACAGCAAGCTGCCAAAATGGTACATACTCAACATTGTGTTAGATGTTCTTTCTTCCTCACCAGGTTTTCTAGACATATGCCTTGTTACTAATTGGAAGATAATACTTTGACAGGCTAGACTGACAAATTGTTGGCAAAAGATGGGTATTGATAAAAGACTAAGTCTAATTTAGTTAGTTCAAATGACAAATAATGTGCTATAAATGAAAGCAAAGAGGAACAAAAATGACACCCCAAGTGCAGATGGGGAAAAAATGAATTGGATAAGGAAGGCTAGCCTTGAAGTCATGACATCATGATACCTTTCCTAATAATTAAAAAAAATAGCCTTGGTAAATTCTGAAAATGCTATAATTTGGTAGGACATCTGGAAGATGGTAATATGGCCTTACTGTAAATTCTGACATAATGAGTGCAATTCTAAGCAGGTATACTCAGAAGTAACTCCCCTTTTATTCAATGGGTGTTACTTCAATGTCTGTGATATTATGCAATATATCAGAGTAGAGATCTCTCTGACAGAACAATTCTAAGAAAAGGATGTTGTTAGTTTAACCCATGCTTGAGAGGTATACATCCACTTTATTCTAATGAATTTTTGTAGGAGTGTATTTGAACAAAATAGAAATCTCGCTGACAGAACAACTCTAAGAAAAAGAAGTTATTTTAACCCATGCTTGAGAGGAAACTTTAATGACATAGACATCAGTCTCCATGTTTAATGCTTTTGTTGTTCCCACCCCCCACAGTTGAACCCAGCCTGATAATAACCAGAAACTGAACTTCTATTCTTTTAATCCTTTAAAAACATTTTCACTATTTTGCAAACTAATTCACTGCCCATTCTCTATATATGTAGGACTGTTAAGTTCATTCTATACTATTGTCTGATGAAGTGTATTTGGCACATGAAAGCTCACATCTGGAATAAAACTTTGTTGGTCTTAAAGGTGCCACTGGACTACAATTTTGTAATATCAGTTTGAGACACAGGTCTGTAGCCATGGGGAGGGGGCTGTGGGGAGCCCTACCCCAACTTTCTGTCAGAGTGCCTATACTCAGGGCCCCCAACCTTCCCTCCCTCCCCAGCCACCCTCACTGCTGTTTGAGTGACAGCAAGGGTGACAAATTGGGCCAGAGGAGCGCCCAGGAGCAGCCATTGCTCCTCTGGTGCCATTAAAAGGGCCTGTTGATCAGCTGAGGGGCCACAGGGGAAAAACTAAGAGGGTAAGGCTGCCCCTCCCCAGATGATTTAAATTGTGTGGGAGGGCACCCAAGAGCAGGTGCTGGCCTCCTGTGTGATTTAAAGGCCCTGCTGATCAGCGAGCCCTTTCAAGGGTGTGGGAAGATATTTAGAGAAACTTTTGCTTCTGTGGACCCTCAGGAGTAGGAGGAGAAGGTGGCGGCAGTGGGGGGAGTGCTGTTTAAAATAAGCAGAAGCTGGAAGGATGCCCAGGAGCAGCCATTGGACTCCTGCGGGGTGGGAGGTTGCTAAATGCCCCCGACTTTTGTTCATGTCCCCTGAGGTCAGAAGTCCTGGCTATAGGTCTGCTGAAACATCAGATGGCCATGCAGTGTAGTGAGATGCAAATTGGATAAGAAGGTATATTATCATCTTCCTCTGCAAGGCCCAGTGTTGATCCAGCAGCCAGTGGAACCATTAGTATCCAGGAGCATGTTGACATAGAGCCTGAAACAGGCCCAAAAGTCAGAGCCTAATGAGACATTAGCTGTCAACCACAATACATGACTTCTGACACCACCTTATTCCATGGTCCTGGTATTTTCAATACTACTGAGCTGAACGCTGTATGTGTGTGCTTGTGTAGTGTAGTGTACTGACCCTCTCAGCTGGCTTCTTAAGAAGGCACATTCACTTTCCATATCCAGTTCAGTTTGGCTCTTGCTAGCATCCATTACACTTAAATGAAGTACATATTAAGGATCTGACCTCAATAATCTCCTTCAGTATTTCAGATATTCAATCAAAAACTTCATTTATTCTAACAATTAACAGAGTTATCCTATGGGGTGCTTGTGCCATGGCAGCTGGCCATAGTGTAACTGTGGAGCCACTAGTCCATTCCTCAAAGGGTTTGGTTAGGCAGTAGCCACCAGGAAAATGAATTAGAGCTGGATTTCAGTGACTACAACCACATGAGCATCCCCAGCAACTGCACTGTAGTGTATCTTGTAGTGTATTATGGAGGTGATGTGGCAATGCAGTGAGGTGGTGGGGCCATGATAGAAAGGGCAGGCAGAACCAATAGGGGACACCAGGAATGGGGGCCAAACCAAGTGCCCATCACAGTCCATGGATGGGAAGGGACAGAGCCAGAGATGCTGGCTCCATTTTTGCAGCAGACCCTCACCCCCTTAAAGGGACCAAGTCCCATCATAAGTCTTTCAGCACCTGATGGTGTTGGCAAGGGCCTCAGCACCCACATGAATTCCCCAAGAAGGCCCCAGCCCACACAGGTCCAAGGGTGCCCATACCTCAGAAGGGGAAGGGATGTTATAGGAAATCAGTGGACTTTCAGCAGCCACACCTTCCAGCAAGATATTCCCACTCCAACCTCCACCCACCCCATTGGTGGCAGAACAGGAGGGGGACTGCCAGAGCTGGGTGCTGTGTAGGGGCCCAAAGCACCTCCAACAGGTCTCCCAGCAGTCTCTCAATGCACATCTGTCCCTCCCTGATGTCCCTTGCAACAGTAAGAAGACCCTTCAGGTGCTTAGCAGCCACCATCACAGACATTTCCAACCCTTCCATTCACTGCTGAGCCATGGAGAAGGCTTTCCACCACTCATGGCAGATCTCCAGCTGCTCCCACTCAGTTGCAACTCACATGCAATAGAGGGTGTGGGATCGGCTGAGCTGACCACAGGCCCCATGCCCAGGATCTAGGCAAGGAGCCAAAGTTCCCTGCATCACCTGAAGAACCAGTGGCTGTGTCACGGGGCTCCAGAGGATGCTGCTCTCCTCTGCCCCCCCACCCTCTTCATTTCTTGCCTCCCACAGTCCGCTGCCATCTGAAGACATTGCTCACTGCAGGAAGTCACTCTCATCTGCTGGCCCCTGTGATTATGATAGACATGGGCGCTTATTTGCACATTTTAGCTTGCACTGCCAACCTAAAGGCACATCAAGAAATTGTATTTTACAGTCAAAGTCACATCAGAATATGGGAGACATATTGATTAGGCATCTCTGTGTTAGGATTCATTTTTTCATGTGTAGTTTCAGCTGGATTACTGAAGTCAGCTTCCTAATGTTAAGACAGCAGCCAGCACTCCTGTTCTTGCTGCAGGAACTGCTAGAGGCTAGCAGGAAGTGAGGAGAGGACAAAGGAATGTGCATTCTGGAATCTGCAAGCAAAGTTACATCTTGAACTTGCAAGCCAAAGACTTCTAGATGCATGGATACTTTAAAAGAATTTTAGAATTCTGAAAAATGCAAGAGAGACACTTTCACATCAGCTCAAGTAACCCGAGGGGAGACTTATCCAATCAGATAGAGACAGGTCATTGGGTCAGGCACCTGATGGACCAATTACAACTGTTTTGCATAATTTGGGGTGATGTTATTTTAGGTATAAAATGACTTGTGCTTCCTATATTCCTCAGAGGACTGTTGGTTCCTGAGGGTCTTTATCCCTCTGTACAGTTTCTCTCTTATTAATTGATAAATCAGTTTCCATCTTTTCCACAGGACTCCAAGTGTGCAAAAATTCCATGGTGCCCAGCATCTACAGGATGACTGACCTGGCCACCACAGCTTGCCTCATGGGGTTCATAGCACGGAGGTAGTCCACAACATCAGCTGTGAACATCTGGCAAAAGTGACCTGGGGTTGGAGGACAGAGAGCACAGCATCAACCCACATTGGCACCCATAACAATCTGCTTTGGGACCACCACCCAGCCTCACAGTTACCTCACTAGTCTTGCCCATCATCTCAGCAGCCTAAAAACCTTGGTCCTTCTCATAACTTAATTTAATCTCTTCCTAGTTCAGCACAAAGGAATGGTGCTCTGGGTTATCAGGATCTGAGTCCTGGACTAGTACCCCTCCAGGAGAGATGGGACGTCCACATTGGCAGTAGCCACTTTCTCACTTGGCCCTGTGTTTGTGGCCTGGCTGCCCTGAGCACCAACCATCCCAATGCACCCCTTGGGCATCTCCAATGGTCTCACAATGGCATCACCACTTTGAGAGTCACCTGCAAGGGGAAGGCAGGTGTTAGCAGGGTTTGGGAACTTTGGGGGTGGCAGGTGGAGGGCCCCTTATATGAACATATATATGAACATATGAAGCTGCCCTATGCTGAATCAGACACTCGGTCCATCAAAGTCAGTATTGTCTACTCAGACTGGCAGCAGCTCTCCAGGGTCTCAAGCTGAGGTTTTTCATGCCTACTTGCCTGGACCCTTTTCAGTTGGAGATGCTGGGGATTGAACCTGGGACCTTCTGCTTACCAAGCAGATGCTGTACCGCTGAGCCACCATCCCCTCCCACATTTGTCCCTCTTGCAGGGACAAGGGAGCAGCAGGACCCTCATGCTGTACCATACCTCAGTGCTATGGCCACCCCTACTACGGATGTTATCACTGCCTGCATAGCAGTTTCAGCTCCAGGCAGGCCCTCCATCACAGCCTGCTTATCAAGTACACCCTGGGTCATGAGGGAATGGACTCATTTCTGAGTAGGGCAAAAAGAATCATTCCAGAGCATTAAGGTTGATAGCTCCATTCAGATGGCATGTCTCAGGGCAGAGACCCGCTCTGCTCCCCTGCTGTGCACCAGAAGGCAGGGTGGTGTGCAGTGGCAGAGTTGGTCCTGGTAGTTTCTAAGGCTACACTCATATGCTCCACCTATACAGCAGTGCCCTCTCAGCTTTGTTCAGTTAAGCTGGTAATGACCATCACAGCTACCAGATGTTAGCATGCCCACACCACCCACAAAGCAGAATGTAGAGACAACGTGAGATACCATGGGAAGGCATAAAACCCCTGGTCTCCCTGTTCCCATGATGGACACCAGAAAGAGAGGATGGACACGCAGACAGGGGAGCCTTCCACAGGGACAGGGGGTAGGCAAAGGAATGGCATGAGGTTTGGCTGGGCCACAGGGCCCAAACAGCTTTGACAAAATTGAATTCAGCCCCTTTTCTCTGCAGGGCACAGCCAGCCTGCCATGGTATGGTGCCTCTTTCTACCTCTCCTGCTCTGCTAGGGGTGCATCTCATCCACGTACTGCGAGAGCTGTATGTTTGTGTGGCATGGCACTATAATGACAGAGAAGGTGGTGTGCTCCTCAAAAACTGCACACATCAGGATGCTGCAACTTTCCAATAGCATCTGTCTGGATCACTTCCATCTGGACAGGGCAGCCATCCAAGCAGTGTGCAAGAGCTCAGGTCAACTCTCCAGGGCCAAGCTACTGCCCCATGCACCATCTTTATCCTACAGAAGGTGCTGATCTCCCTCTGGTTCCTGGTCATCAGATCCTTCCAAGAGGTCCCGGCTGAGATCCTGAAGATGTCCCAATCCTCAGCAAGACACTGTCTACACAGCTTCCTGGATGCCATGCTGGGCCACTTATAGGCACATGTGCACTTCCCCTCAGAAAAGACAGAGTTGGCATCCATGTAGGCAGGGTTTGTGATGTCATTTTATCATGGATACCCCCTCCTCCCTTATCTGTTGACACCATATCCCAAATATCCCATTGGATTATGCAGCCTACAACCAGGCTCACTACCAGATATGCATGGTCATCAAGCGCAAATTCAGACAGCTGAAGATGAGCTTCCATTGCCTTCACCATGCAGACCATGGCAGTCACTAAGCTCTTTGCCATCTATGCTATGCTCCACAACATTGCCATCCACCAACAGCTGCTGACACCCCTCACAGGTGCTTGTCAGAGGAGTGATGCAGAATTGGCAGGAGGTAGTGAAGGTGCACTCTCTGTAATTATCTTCATCTATCTTTGGATATAAAATACTTACTGTGTATCATACACACATGCACATGCACATTTGTGCATCGTTTTCAAAGAGGAAATGAAATACAGCTTGTCAAATTATGTTCTCAGTGCTTTGCACTTTTATTTGTTGGTTTGCTTGAAGAATACTAAAAGTACCACTCAGTCTGATTTCTTGACAGGCATTATATTTATCTAGATTCATCCAAGAATAATAGCATTATAATATCAATGAGACACGCATAAAAACTGCTACTTATCTTACTTCTAGTGTCAAAACACCTGATTGCTATAATACTTGGCTGAAAAGCTGTGATATCCCAAATTAATGTCGTACAATATGTGATAGGATATTGTGTTAATAACTATGAATTATTACCCCTACACATGGAACATACATATTGGCAATCAGAATATTTCAAAATGTCATCAATGTACTGTGGAAAATGTACTTTACTCAATTAGATGAAATGATGTTTAGAATAATTTATTTGATACATTTCTAACCATCAGGTCTTTGTTACTCCATTTATTATAAAATAAAGAAGGCTGCATACTTTGATATGAGATGATCCTATCAGCATCAGATAAAGTCAAATGATAATATTTATAGTTCTATAGTCAGAAGAGTTACATAACTTGAATCAGAGAACATAGTCTGGTGTAGTGGTTAAGTGTGCAGACTCTTATCTGGGAGAACCAGGTTTGACTCCCCACTCCTCCACTTGCACCTGCTGGAACGGCCTTGGGTCAGCCATAGCTCTTGTAGGAGTTGTCCTTGAAAGGGCAGCTGCTGCAAGAGCTCTCTCAGCCCCACCCACCTCATAGGGTGTCTGTTGTGGGGAGAGAAGATATAGGAGATTGCAACTGCTCTGAGACTCTGAGATTCAGAGTATAGGGTGGGATATAAATCCAATATCATCATCATATTTTACTTGACTAGACACCATACTGTACAGAAGATACATCAGAAAGAAAATCTAAGG
Source organism: Heteronotia binoei (assembly GCF_032191835.1). NCBI lineage: Eukaryota > Metazoa > Chordata > Lepidosauria > Squamata > Gekkonidae > Heteronotia > Heteronotia binoei. The sequence continues at coordinate 84,768,219 of NC_083225.1, forward strand.
CTTTAATTAAGGAAACTCCTTCAAATAACTTAGTTTGTTTCCCTTTCACTGAAGCATCAGAGACAGCAATAAGTGATGATGGGATATTAAATGTCTGAGCCAAGAAAATTTTCTTTTTAAAAGCTATGTAGAAGGAGCATTGCTCTAGGTCAACTCACATTAACTCCACTGAAAGTGTACAATGCTCCCTTCAGCAGAGTATCTAACAACCCTAGCATTTATATATTTACTAAGTCCACTCATGTCTTTTATTATTTGGCTAATTCAGTTTGACTAATATATTCCGGCGTTCCTGTAAATTATAATCAGAATAGGTAGCATTAATATGCTCTGCACTTGAAGCGTGGAATGGCTGTAGGATGGTTTTAGGTTCTACTGCACCTATAGCATTAGCCAGGGCTTTTTTTGTAGCAGGAACTCCTTTACATATTAGGTCACACACCCCTGATTTAATCAATCCTCCAAGAGTTTATAGGGCTCTTAGTACAGGGCCATCTGTAAGCCCCAGGAGGATTGGCTACATCAGGGAGATGTGGCCTAATATGCAAAAGAGTTCCTGCTAAAAAAAAAGCCCTGGCATTAACCAAGTTCTAAAATGAATTGTTAAGTGCGCTTAATATGGGTGTGGGACTAACATATAACCAAATGAAGAATCTTAGATTTTTTTTTCCTCCTTACCTTCAGTCACTTGAACTTCATCTTGAATGGTGACTGACTTGCTGTTCAAAGGGGTTGCAGAGTCTCTAACTATCTGTGAACCTCTTGCACTAGGAACCACACCAGTCAGCAACACTTCTACTCTTTCTTCTACTCTGCTGCGGGCCTGGCAGCATACAACAGCTGTAGAAGTAAAACAGTAACATAGATTTTCCTTGAAGTTCACTACACTGAACCCTGTGGCTGCTTGAGGGGAAGACATCAATGGTATCAGCAGGGCTTTTTTGTAGCAGGGACTCCTTTGCATATTAGGCTTTACCCCCCTGATGCAGCAATCCTCCAAGAACTTACAGGGCTTTTCTCACAGAGCTTACTGTAAGCTCTTGGAGGACTGGCTACATCAGGGGTGTGTGGCCTAATATACAAAGGAGTTCCTGCTACCAAAAAAAGCCCTGGGTATCAGATATTTCCAGGCCTCTATCTTCCCATGGCAGGCCTTTGTGACCCTATAAAAAGTCATAGAAAGCTGTTGAGAGATTCTAATGAAGAAAATACAATGACAGGCTGCAGTAGCGAGGAAGGCAAATTTGTTCCACCTTGCTCTAGGATTTGACAGAAAAAAACATATTGGAGCATGATCGCCATTAGCATAAAAGCAAGATGAAGACAATTTCAGTAAACTCCACTTCCTCACTGCAATCCCTTTCATGCCCAGTGCCATTTTGTTTATAGGAGCTTCATAAAACTTACCTATAACTGTTCTTTATTAACTGTCTTCTGTGCAGGCACACATGAGGGGACTGCACATGTACAGTCCCGCTGCAGAAATTCATTTTTCAAGCTTGCAGCAGTTTCAAGAAGCCTCAGAGCACTCCCCCTCCTCTCAATCTCGAACTGAGAGAGGGAATGTTCACACCCAAATGGTCACATGGTGGAGACAGGGAAAGCACTCCTTCCTCAGTTCTCCTTTCACTGCTGTGGAGCTAAAGCCCCTGGATGACAATTACAGCCCACAGTGGGGAAGGAGGGAGGGATATGTGCCTGCACAGAGACTTTCAATCAACAACAGTTACAGAGAAGTGCAACCATGTTTTCATCGTCATGTCTACTGTGCAAAAGAGTACTGAGCACGCTTACCACAGAAGGTGCATGTGGGCTGTCATTGAAAAAATGATGCAATACTGCTTTTCCAACCACTGCTTCTTTTCTAGAATCCATGTCAACCAAATAATGCTTGACAAAGGTGGATAGAGACGACCATATCATGGCCCTGCAGTTGTCTCAAATGTTGACCCTGGAAGTCAAGGCAGTCAAAGATGCCTGAGCTTTGGTGGAGTGAGCCTTTAGCAGCAGCGGGCAATCTACTTTGGCTTTTTCAGACGCTACGTGGATCAATGACACCCCCCACCTGGAAATAGTCTGGGAGGAGACTGTCCTTCCCTTATTCTGACCCTTGAAGCATATGAACAGGCTCTTATTCTTCCAAAAAGAGCTTGTATGCTGCAAATAAAATAGTAATACTCTCCTAACATGTACAATGTGTAGAGCTTTCTCAGCTTCTGCCTGGGGTGTGAGAAGGACATGATAAGATAATGCCTTGTGAAATAAGGAATTTGGAAACCACCTTAGGTAAAAATTCTAGACTCAGGGGCCCAGAGAGTCCTTAATTCTACTACTCTTCTAGATGAGTTGATAGAAACCAGGAATGATGTTTTGGCTGTTAAAAATGATGTCACATGATGCTAGTGGTTCAAATAGTTGGGAAAGAACCAAGGAAAAGCTCCATTTAGGCACTGGAGACCTTACAGGAGGGAGCAGACTATTCAAACCTCTAAGAAATTTTATAGAGTGAGTGTGAGAAAAAACAATGTGGGAATCCAGACCTATATGGCATTCTGAGACTACCACTAACTGAACTTTCACTCACAAACTAGACAATCCTTCATCTATAAGGGACAATAAATAGTTTAAAATCTCTGATAATAAGCTCTCATCAGATCTGATTCCCCTGACTTGGGCCCAACAAGACATGTTGCTACTTGGAAATGTATGATTTCCGAGTGGACAGTTTCCTGATTGAGACCAGTACCTCAGCTTCTCTATCTGACCACTGGGCTACTGTAGGATTAGCCAATCAGTTAACTGTAGAGACCTCACACTGTAGTGGCTTAACAGGTCCTTGGTTGGAGGGAACACTCTGAATCTATCCTTGGCTAGGGGCAAGAAGGTTGCAAACCACCCTATCAAGATGTGGGCAGTTTGATTCACCTTTATTTTGGTTACCACCATGGCCTGTAAAGGGAAAGGAGGGAAAGAGTGCTCCATGCCAGTGGAATTGGAAAGTGTCCCCAAATTACTTGGCTTCCCATACTTCCTAGGAACAAAAGAGGGGGGCATTTTTCATTCCTTGCTATGGCAAAGATGTCTATGGCTGGGAACCCCTACACCTTGAAGAACAGGAACTAATATTGATCATTCCAATCATGGTTTTCTACACAGTCTCTACTTAGTGTATCTGCCAGAATATCCCTAAAGAAGGGAATGACCCAGAGGTACTTCAATTGTATAGACCTATTTCACTATTAAATGTGGATTACAAGCTTTTGGCCTCAATAATGACAGAATGGCATAAGAGCTGCATAACAAAAATAATCCATTCTGATCAGACAGGTTTTGTTCCAAAGAGATATATGAAAGACAATATTTGATTTATAATTGACACTATGAAATTTGTCCAAAGCAGAGAGGAAAAAACAGCTTTTATGTTCTTGGCTGTGGAGAAAGCTTTTGATAATTTATCTTGGACTTTCTTGCAAAGAGTGTTAGAGTACTTAAACTGTGGAGAAAGATTTCTTAACTGAATTCAAGGAATTTATATGAAACAGAGCGCTAAAATCCTAATCAATGGCCTTCTAACAGATGGTTTTAAGATTGAAAAAGGCATTAGACAAGGTTGTCCTCCATCAATCCTATTATTTATCTTAGCAAATGGAAGCACATGCTTCAGGTGTCAGACAAGATCAAAATATTAAAGGATTGACTGTTGACAAAGAATTCAACTGAAAAGCTATGCAGATGATGTTGTATTAACAATAACTAATCCACAAAGGGTAATGCATCACATAGAAAGGTTTGGTTCATTCTCTGGATGTAAAATTAACAGAAGAAAAAACTAAAATAATTGCCAAATTTCATACTAAACAGGAAGAAGAAAATATCTAGAAAATTAATGGCTTTGACATTGCAACTAATTTGATTAAATATCTGGGAATAAAAGTGTCAGGGGAAGAGTTTTCCCAAGAAAACTATGAAGTAACATGGAAGAAAATACAAAAAGATCTGGAATGGTGGTCTAAATTAAAATTATCAAAGATTTCAGGTTTTCATGGCTGGTAACATCATTAGGGTTTGTAGAATCTTTCGGGATCAAGTGCTGTGTTCTACTGGAGAAAGTTTTCCTTCCAGACGTTTCGTTCTCAGCTGCGGAGAACATCCTCAGTGGCGTTGCAGCCGGAGCAGGCGCTCAGACCTTTTTGGCTGCTGTGCATTGAGTGGGGCCAGGGCTGCTGGAGAGCTGCTATTTGTAGGCTGGAGGGGGTGTGATGAAAGGGCAATTGGTTTGTGGATGTGCCCATTGTTTGGTGGGGCTTCCTGGAAGGGTAGTGTGGATTCAACTGGCTGTTGAATGTGACCATTGATCTGTGTTAATTGCGGGGAAGGTTGGAAGGGGTTTGAAGATAAGGAAGATGGTTGTTGACTGTGCTGATTGTTCTGTGGGATTTGCTGGTTGTTCTGAGACTTTCTGCAATTTATAGTCTGTAGGGTGTTTTGCAGAGCTGGGTACCAAGATTGGTGGATGAAAATGCCTTCTTCCTTTCTGTTAAAATTGTGCTGGTGTTTGTAAATCTCAATAGCTTCTCTGTTCAGGCGGGTATGATAATGTGAGACCGTAGAAAGGACTTCAGTTCTTTCAAAGTGGATAACGTGGTCTCCTTCTTGAAGTGCATGTTCAGCTACAGCTGATTTTTCTGGCTGAAACAAGCGACAGTGTCTCTTGTGTTCGGTGAGACGGGTGTTGATACTGCGTTGGGTAATGCCAATGTAGACTGCACCACAGGAGCAAGGTATATTGTAGACTCCAGGGGTTGAAAGTGGATCTCTCATATCTTTGGCTGAGCGCAGCATGTGGCAGATCTGTTGTGTGGGCTTGAAGACTGTGTCAACATTATGGTGTTTGAGAATTTTGCCAATGTGGTCGGTGACAGATTTTATGTAGGGCAGGAAGGCTGTACCCACATTTGTGTGTGGCTCGGGATTTGGTGTGGATGGTCTCCTGGGATGGAGGGCTCTTCTAATTTCTTGTTGGGAGTATCCATTGGCCTGCAGTGACTGTTTGAGGTGGTGTAGTTCCTGTTGGAGTTGGCTTGGTTCACAGATGCATGATGCACGGTGAATGAGGGTTTTTACAACTGTACGTTTTTGGCGAGGATGATGATTGGAATTCTTATTTAGATAGCGATCCGTGTGTGTGGGTTACCTGAATACAGTGTGGCCAAGTTTTCCGTCGTCTTTCCTGGTAATGAGAACGTCAAGAAAGGCAAGTCGACCATTGTTTTCTTTCTCCACGGTGAACTGGATACGAGGATGGACTGAATTCAGATGAAGGAGAAAGTTATTCAAAGCAGCTTCTCCATGACTCCAGATGGCACATTCAACAGCCAGTTTCCTTACCACTCCCCTTCCAGGAAGCCCCACCAAACAATGGGCACATCCACAAACCAATTGCCCTTTCATCACACCCCCTCCAGCCTACAAATAGCAGCTCTCCAGCAGCCCTGGCCCCACTCAATGCACAGCAGCCAAGAAGGTCTGAGCGCCTGCTCCAGCTGCAACGCCACTGATGTGGATCTCTGATGGTAGCTTGAGGTGATTTCCAAATTGTATACCTCAACTTCTTTTTTGCTTTTTTTAACAGGTGGCTTGCAGGAGGCCCTTTGACTTGATGGAATAGTGTCTGAGGGCTTGGGCAGCACTGCTGGAACTGATGCCACTAATGGTGTGCAAACCCATTTTGATGTTTTTTTTCTGCCAGTTTCTCTGTAGTGGTGAGTTTTCCCCACAAAGCCACCTTTAACCTGGAGGCTCTATCCTGCTTTACCTTGGACATAAACAGCCTGCATGCCAGGCATGTAGATATATTATGCCCTTCACCCAGACAAAGGAGACACTCAGAGTGCTTGTCATTTTGGGCCATTTTCATGCTACATTGTTGGCAGTTTTTAAATAAGGCCATCTCCCTGGGTCAGAAAAGTACCTGAATAGCTATAAGACAAAGTGTCCTTTATCCATGGCAGTGAATAAAGAACTGAGGGAGGAGCGCTCTCCCCACCTCCATCATGTGACTGTTTGGGCAGGAAGATTCTTAGTCTCAGCTTGAGAAAGAGGGGAAGTGGAGCACTCTGAGCAGTGTTCCCTTTAAGCTTAGTTAGTGTGAGCTAGCTCAAAGTTTTTTAGCCTCTGGCTCACACATTTTTGTCTTTGCTCAGGAAGGATGGCACAAAACAAACTAACTCATGCAGTAGCCAAATTGTTTACTCACAACTTTAATGCCAGTAGCTTACAAAGTAGAATTTTTGCTCACAAGACTACACAGCTTAGAGAGAGTATTGACTCTGAGGCTTCTCAAAAATGCCGATAGCTTGAAAAACAAATCTCTGTGGCTGGTCTGCGCATGCACAGTCCCTCCATGTGGGACTGCACAGTAAACACAATTATGAATATCTACTTATACCTTTTTCAGAGCCTGCAATGGGAAGTAGAAAGTGGGGAAAGATCATGAGTGCCTTCTGCTTAAGCAACCTCAAAAATAAGATAGAAAATAAATAAGGCTAATTTTACATTACCATATATTGTGAACAACATTACCATATATTGTGAACATTACCATATATTGTGAACACTCTAGGGTAGGGATATCAAACTCATTACTGATTTCAGTGTTTCCACAATACTGTATGTACCTATACATATTACTGATTTCAATGTTTCTTGTACATGCATAGCTGTGCGCTGAATTACAACTAACAATATATAAGCAGTAAACTTTTTTTTACTGGTCTGCTGTTAAACTATCAACTAGATAAAGCTGCAGCATTTAACTGCATGAAACCTCCTACGTGGGATGAGGGATGACTATCCCAAAGAACAGAAAGCTTTCCCCCTTCTTATTGCAAATGACCAAAAAGAAAAAAAACTACTCCTATGTGCAAAGACCAGTACATATAATGGGGGAGGGAAGGAGAAGGAGGAGAATGGAAAGAGAGAGAGAGAGAGAGAGACTCAACTTCATTTATAGTATATATAAAAATTCCTCTATTTTAGCCAAATTTAATTGGGATGTAAGTCACATCTGCTTATGGGTAAATTATGGTAATATTCCAAAAAGATTACACCAAGGGCTGCAGAGTTACTTTGCAAGCTTCACAAAGAGCAATGTTTTACATATATACAATAATACATTCAAAGTTTTGGAAAAGTAAGAAAGCATTGTTGACTTATAGCACCTTTTATCTGCTTTGACTGGTTCACCAAACTTTAGTTGGTCCACAATGTGGCAACTAGGCTACTTTCAGAGGCTGGTACAGGGATTTTATCATTATGGTGCTGATTTTATCATCCTGGCACTAATTAGCTGTTTCTGGGCATAAATCAAAACACTTATTCTTACCTTTAAGGATCTAAATGGCTTCAGGCCAGGACAGCCTCTTTCCATACTATCCAGCTTGCCAGCTAAGATCTGCAGCTCGATCCCTGCTCTCTGTGCCCCTGCCTTCAGAACTGAAGAAAGTAGCAACAAAAGAGAGGGCATTTTCTGTGGTGGCTCCTTGCCTTTGGAACACCCTTAGGCTCTCCTGGTGCCTACTTTACATTTCTTTTTAAGGTGCCAAATCAAAATGCATCTTTTAACCCAGGCTTTTAATTAGGGTTTTTTATCTTATCAGCTTTTTAATGGTCTGCTTCTGTTTTACATAGTTTTTATTCTGTTTATGCCCAGGTAAAGGTAGTCCCCTGTGCAAGCACCAGTCATTTCCGACTCTGGAGTGATGTCACATCACAACATTTTCACAGCAAACTTTTTACGGGGTGGTTTGCCATTGCCTTTCTCAGTCATCCACACTTTACCCCAGCAAGCTGAGTACTCATTTTACCAACCTTGGAAGGATGAAAGGCTGAGTTAACCGTGAGCTGGCTATCTGAACCCAGCTTCCACCGGGATCAAACTCAGGTTGTGATCAGAGCTTGGACTGCAGTACTGCAGCTTACTGCTCTGCACCACGGGGCTCCTGCTTATGTCCAACAGCTTGTCTTTAATGGCTTTTTTTAAACATTGTGATTTTAGTCATAATTCATCTTGAGCAGGACTCTGAAGAGGCAGCATAGAAATATCCTAAATAAATAAATGATAGTATAGTACCACTATTCTATTTCCAGTTTGAATTGCAGCCTAAAGAAAATGATCTTTTAGTTGGAATTAGGATTAGTTTTGCATTCTCTTTGCTTTTATGTACCTGGTGCTGATTTATATGGTGGTGCTTCAGGAATTCCACATATTGGGTAAATCCAACGGAGTGCCTTAATTTCTCCACTCTCAGATATCACAGTGCTGCTAAGATATTTAAAAGATGCAAGGATTAATATGATTATTCTGGAAAATGGATACTGACTTAAATAAGTTTTCTAGTGCTCATTTGTGATCTCATAAATCCATTTTACAACCCCTTCAGTAGAACCGATTTGCCATGAGGCACTCACTTTTTGGATGAATCAAATAAAATCTGTTCAAATAGTTGAAGAAGCAAAGGTATCTAAGGCATTCTCAACCACCTGGTTCTTACTGTTCATTGTGTGCCTTCTTGCTTATCTCATTTACTGATTTCCTTTATGTTATGTATTGTGAACACAAGCTCTTCTAAAACCCTATGAAGAGTTACTGAATGGTATTACTAAGGTTGGCCAACAACACTCAGCTCTATGAAAGACAGCTGACTGTGTGTGCCTTGGTCAGAAAAATGAATATTCTTTGCATTTTTATTTGTACTGACTAAACAAGTAAAAAAACAAGGCAGAAGGCAATGGAATGATCCATTATCAATTTTATATGCCCAGTGATACATTTTGAAATAAAAATATTTACCTGCTCAATTTTGAGTTTAATTCAAAGAGATCTTCAAGAGACCAATTTTCATCAATAAATTTTTCAACATTAATAACTAGTACAGCTTCATACAGTTTCATACTCTGAGGTGCAAACAGTACAGGAATATCCAGTTTGCTTTTTGGAGGCAAAGAGATTCCTAAATAACAACAACAAATAGCAATCCATTAAAACACTGTGCAACAGCTAGCTACTATCCTGGTAGTACATTTCATCACCATATATAAAGAAAGAATACTGAAACTAACATACTGCTAAATCACAACCAAATGATCACTTTTCATTTCTCTGAAACCAACATAGCAATAGCACTGTGTTCAAAACTTGAGACAGTTTAATCTAAGTACTGTTCACCTTGGTTGACCTCTCTTACCTCCTACACATGCAAGACAAATGTAAATGCCAACGTTATGTTCTATGGCAATTTTTTAAAACATATTTGAGATACAGCAGGTTAAGAAACAATTTTCCTGGAATAGTCAAATATTGGTGACCCCCCAGTAGAAGGCGAATAGTGTTTTTCACTGCTGAGAATAAAGATGATTAGGGCATTTTTAAGCTGTCATTTTTATAAGTAACTAACACTGCAATCCTAAGGAGAGTTACTCCAGTCTAAGACTATTCATTTAAATTCATTTTAAATGGAGTAACTCTCCTTAGGATTGCACTGTGAATGTCCTTATTTCTCTGAAAGTTAAACGAATTGTATGGTATTCTAGTGTATTTCTTCTTTGGAATAGCAGATTACAATAATAGTAATGTAATGCAATATCTTAGAATGGTATATTGGAATACATTCCTCTGGTCTAACAGAGGAGACAAAATATGCACTACAAATCACCCCCCCCCCCCTCAAAGAAAAAGATACCATCAGTTACTCCACACTTGAGAGGAGATGGATGGAGCATGACAGCAGGATCAAATAATTGCTCTGAGCACTCCATAATTAAGGGGAAAAATCCTTCTTTAAACATTTAAATATCTATTGCCAAGTCTGACATCTTTATTTGCCTCACTGTTTCCCCCTGGAATTAAATCTAAACAATGATGATCTTATAAATGTAGCTTGTTATTCCTGTTTGCATCTGTTAAAACATTGCATTATATTGTATGCTTGTTGCCTTATATGTATAGACTGGTAAGTTTCATTTCGGTTTGTCTGAGGAAGTGTGCCTGCACATGAAAGCTCACGCCTTGAATAAAACTTTGTCTTAAAGCTGCCACTGAACTCAAACTTTGTTCTACTTCTTCAGACCAACATGGTTACCCACCTGGAATAATTCAAGTTTTTGTATAGAAATACTCTTGGGAGAAACCACGTATGATACAGCATCAGGATCAAAAAATGAGTGAGAATACACTTCAAGAAATACAGTTACTCAGGGCAATGTTTAATAATGCAGTGTATGAGCTTATATTAATATCAACATGCCACTCTATTCAATATTTACTCGAAAGGCTAATTGTTTAATTTTATTTTCATTGTTATAATCAACCTGGTCACCATTTGTTTGCAATGTATACACAACTTCTAAGCATTTTTTAAAAACTTTAGCTATGCTCAGTTGCACCAACAGAAGATAAATTTTATGCCAAAAATTTTAGACAGGATGCTATTTTATGAAAGGACTACAGCTAGTTCTTTACTGCAGTTTTCATGGTTTACTTTAAGCTTTTAAGTTTAGGAAAGGTTTAGCCACAGCTATGCAACTTAGATTTTTTAAAAATTGAGATCATGGAAATAGTAGGGTTTAAACTGGGTATAAAGGAAGAAAGCAAGCCAATATGGACTGGAATAGAATTCCAGTAAGACAATTTGTCATGTTCTGTTTTGAGACCCCCGAGATAGACACTGTGAATCATTATTAGCCTGACAAAGGCCATTGCTAAATTCTAGAAACTGAGACCTGAGGACAAATAGAGGGAGGTGCACAGCTGGAATCAGAAAAGAATCCATGAAGAAGTGAGCCTATTTTGGGCTCTGTCTTCTTCTAATTATGCTTTCTTTTGCAGTAGGTCATCTCCAGACGAGAAAGAATGTAAACATATATCAGTTGTCCCTGTGCTATTGACTATAAGTTAGTTTCCCTTTCCCAGGCCCAAGGCTTGTTAGTAGAATGGCCTCTTTCCCACTCAAAGGCCCAGGGCCTTGAGGTAAATTTTCCCATTGGGCCTACATTTCTCAGATACCTTCTAAACCTAGTAGGCTTCCCAACCCTCCCGCCCTGGCGGGGGACCCCCGAATTTTCAGCCTCCTCCCCCGCTCTTAAAAAAATCTGGGGGCGGGGGGAGAGAGAACATACCTGCAGGCATCATGTTGTTTTACAGCTTGGGAACGGTTTTTAAGGCTGCACAGGAAACAGAAACGGCCCTTTAAGGCTGAACAGGAAACAGGAACGGCCCCTCCCTTTCTTTTCCTGTGCAGCCTTACTTTCGTTTTCACAGCCAGCAAATTCTGCTGGAAGAAGACCAAGTATCGTAAGTATTTGTGTGTGTGTGAGAGAGAGAGGGAGGGGGCAGGGAGGGGGGATTCCCTGGTATGGAGGCCCTCCCCCTCTTTAGAAAGCGTGGGGGGGAGGGAAATGTCTACTAGGCACTCTATTATTTCCTATGGAGAACGATTCCCATAGATAATAATAGGGAATTGATCCATGGGTATTGGGGGCTCTGGGGGGGGCTATTTTTTGAGGTAGAGGCACCAGATTTTTAGTATAGCAGCTAGTGCCTCTCCCCAAAATACCCCCCAAGTTTCAAAAATATTGGACCAGAGGGTCCAATTCCATGAGCCCCAAAAGATGGTGCCCCTATCCTTAATTATTTCCTATGGAAGAAAGGCATTTAAAAAGGCGTGCTGTCCCTATAAATGTGATGGCCAGAACTCCCTTGGAGTTCAATTATGCTTGTCACATCCTTGTTCCTGGCTCCACCCCCAATGTCTCCTGGCTCCACCCCCAAAGTCCCCAGATTTTTCTTTAATTGGACTTGGCAACCCTAAAACCTAGGCCTGCAGAAAATGGAAGGGAAAGGTAAGCCAATTGTCACAGAAAAAGGAGGGCCTTGGAGAATGTTAATATAAGGCCTCACTCAAGGAGTTGTGCTGTTCTTTCCCATTGATTTTAGTAGGGTCTTTCAGTGGGCCAATCCTCACTTGGTTACCCGTCACCAGCTCTCAGTGGAGTCAGAGATAGGAATAAGTGGCAAATTTACTGTTCTTCACTTTTGAGGAGATAAATAAAACATAACCAAGCCTTTCCTATTGAAGACTGCACAAATCGTGCCTGCATAAAGAATATTTCATCCAAGCATCCTGACTAAACACACTGGTGGGGAAAACAGAAGGATGGGTTCCCTTTGACCAGCCAAAAAGGTTATGCTGTGGACTGTGGGACTTCCACATGTAAAAGCCATGTGTATTGAGGTCTACAATAAGAAGAAATGGCCAATGAAAAGGCTGTCTAGATGCAACCCACTGTTATGTATGTAAGAGAAGACTTTGGATATTCCCGCCGGGCTCATTGGAGCCAGGCAGACTGAGCTTGGGGACTTGGGAACCAATCACACATGTTTTTGCCACACATGGCCTCCCAGACATGTTGGTATCTGATAATGGGACGGCCTTCACCTCGGTCGAGTTCCAGGATTTCTGTGGCCAGAATTTAATAAAACACATAAGGTCAGCCCCTTTCCACCCAGCCACAAACGGCCAAGCGGAAAGAATGGTGCGGGCTACGAAAGAAACGCTCCGCTGCAACATATATAGGGAGTGGGAAGCGCACCTTGCTGAGTGCCTCCTAGTGCAACATTCCACCCCCAGTACAGTCACCAGCCGCAGTCCAGCAGAGTTTCTCATGGGCCGGTGGCTGACAACCCTCCTGGATCGCATACACCCGGACCCCATGCCCGACCTGCAAGAGGTACCAGAGGCGGTCTGGGGGTTTGACACAGGGGACTTGGTGTTTGCCAGAAACTTTGGGGGGAGGGCCAGCATGGATACCAGCACAAGTATCCCATTTACTAGGGGCTGTCATGTACGATTTATTTATTTATTTATTTATTTATTTATTTATTTATATCCCACCCTTCCCAACAAGTGGCTCAGGGTGGCTCACAACACGAAGTTTCACATAAATAGAATTTAAGCATAAAAACAGTTAAAATAATTAATACATTTAAAATTTTAAGACATTTAAACCATTTAAAACATTAGGGACAGCAGACATCTAGTATAACTACACTTGGTTTCTTGTACCAGCTAGTCATAAGCCAGTCGGAAGAGGGTTGTCTTACAGGCCCTGTGGAACTGGGCAAGATCCCGCAGGGCCCTCACCTCTTCTGGCAGCTGGTTCCACCAGGAGGGGGCCGTAACAGAAAAGGCCCGGTCCCTGGTAGATTTTAAGCGGGCTTCATTTGGCCCAGGGATAACTAGGAGATTTTGAGTGCCCGATCTCAGTACTCTCTGGGGAACATGTGGGGAGAGACGGTCCTTCAGGTAGGCAGGTCCTAGGCCATATAGGGCTTTAAAGGTAATAACCAGCATCTTGTACCGGACTCGGTAAGCTATTGGCAGCCAGTGCAGATCCCGGAGCCCTGGCTGGATGTGCTCCCTTCTTGGGAGTCCTAACAGCAGCCGGGCCACGGCATTCTGCACTAGCTGCAGCTTTCGGGTTTGGCACAAAGGCAGCCCCATGTAGAGAGCATTGCAATGGTCCAACCTCGAGGTGACCGTGGCATGGATCACTGTTGCTAGATCGTCGCGCTCCAGGAAGGGGGCCAACTGCCTTGCCCGCCTAAGATGAAAAAATGCGGACTTGGCAGTGGCTGCTATCTGAGCCTCCATCGTTAAGGAGGACTCCAATAGTACCCCCAGGCTTTTGACCCTGTCCGCCGCTATCAGTGGCGCACCTTCAAAAGCTGGTAGGGGGATTTCCCTCCTCGGACCCCGATGACCCGAGCAAAGGACCTCTGTCTTCACCGGATTTAGCTTCAGCCCGCTCAGTCTGAGCCACCCAGCCACTTCCTGTAGTGCCCGGTCTAGATTTTCTGGGGCGGAGACCGGTCGGCCGTCCATAAGTAGATAGAGCTGGGTGTCATCAGCATACTGGTGACAGCCCAGCCCATACCTTTGGGCAATCTGGGCAAGGGGATGCATATAGATGTTAAATAACATCGGGGAGAGAACCGCCCCCTGAGGCACTCCACAATCAAGCGTGTGCCTCCGGGATAGCTCACCCCCAATCGCGACCCTTTGTCCCCGACCTTCGAGGAAAGAGGAAAGCCACTGTAAAGCTAACCCCTGAATCCCCGCATCGGCGAGGCGGCAGGTCAGTAACCGATGGTCGACCGTGTTGAACGCAGCTGACAGGTCCAACAACATCAGCACCGCCGAGCCGCCCCGATCCAGATGCCATTGAAAGTCATCCACCAGGGCGACCAACACCGTCTCCGTCCCATGACCCGGGTGAAAGCTGGACTGGAGTGGGTCGAGGACGGAAGCGTCCTCCAGGAAAGTCTGTAACTGCATCGCCACTGCCCTCTCGATAAGCTTGCCCAAAAAGGGCAAGTTTGAGACCGGCCGGTAATCGCCAATTGGGCCGGGTCTAAGGTTGGTTTTTTCAAGAGGGGGCGGACCACTGCCTCTTTGAGCGGCGTTGGGAAATGCCCTTCCTTCAGGGATCTATTTATGATATCCCGTACAGGATATCTAAGCTCCCTCTGGCAAGATTTAATAAGCCAGGAGAGGCAAGGGTCCAAATTACAGGTTGTTGGGCGTGCAGATAAGAGAATCCTGTCAACTTCCTCCAGGCTGAGAGGACCGAAGCCATCCAGAACACGATCTGAAGACAGGTCCGGAGCCTCGGTTTCACTAACTACCTCAAATATGGCCGGGGGGTCGGGGCGAAGTGACGCGATCTTGTCCGCAAAATTTTTTGCAAAAGCCTCACAGCCAATCTCCAATTCAATAGAATTTGGTCTGCCTTGTGGCAGTGTCGTAAGATTCCGAATTATATCAAATAATTGTGCCGGGTGCAAAGTTGCGGACGCAATCTTAGTCGCAAAGTATGTTTTCTTTGCGGCTTTGATTGCCATCTCATAGGATTTCAAACTCTCTCTATAGGATGTTCGAATCGCTTCGTCTCGAGTACGCTGCCATTGTCTCTCTAGTCGTCTGAGTCCACGTTTTTGTTGCCACAACCCTTGGTTAAACCAAGGTGACGGCTTCAAACGGGGATGCAGAGGGCACCTAGGTGCGACCTCCTCAATGGCCCTAGAGAGTCCATCATTCCAGGACTCTATCAGGTCATCCAGGGAGTCGCCAGTGGGCCAGGAATCCCGTAGAGCCATTAGGAACCGTTCCGGGTCCATCAGGCTCCGCGGGCGAGCTAAAATACGCTCTCCGCCTAAACAGGCTTGGGGTGACACATCCACACGAGCCTTGAGGGCATAGTGATCCGACCATGGCACTGCTATAGTAGCAATATCATCCACTAAAACTCCCACCACGAAGACCAGGTCTAACATGTGTCCCGCCTGATGAGTGGGCGTTGTAACAACCTGGGAGAGTCCCAGTGTTGCCATGGATGACACTAGGTCCAACGCCTGACTGGAAGCCGCGCCGTCGGCATGGACGTTGAAGTCACCCAAGACCAATAGCCAAGGGTACTCCAACGCCCAGCCCGCTGCAGCCTCCATCAGGGATGGTAAGGCGCTAGCCAGTGCGTTAGGCGGTCGGTACACCAGCCAGATCGCCAACCCCTCCCCAACGTCCCACATCAGGCCGGCACATTTCACGCCTGGAATCTCTGGGGCCGGGAGAGCCCTGAAGGAGTAAGTCTCTCGTATGAGCAATGCCACTCCTCCCCCCCGCCCGCTAGTCCGGGACTGGTGAAAGACCGAGTATCCTGGGTGGGTCATCTGGGAGAGAGCCACAGTCTCCCCATCCTGCACCCAGGTCCCCATCCTGCACCCAGATGACATCTCAGAGGAGGAATTCACAATAAGGTGGCACGTTGACCAATTATGCGTGCAAGAGGCACCTGGGGGGAAGGACGAGGATGAGAATGCAACCACCTCAGCATCTAATCTAGGCAAAACAACCCCTGAGCCGGAGGAAATGGAAGAGCCCGCAGCTACACCAGCACCAGTGGAACAGACAGGACCACCCTCAGTGCCAGAGACCACGGAGGACCCCGTCCAGCAGACAGAATCCTGCTCGGCACCAGGACCTCTGCCAGGAACACCTGGCACAGAAACCATGTGGCCACCAGCTCCAGGGCTCAGGCGGTTGATGTGAAGGCAACGCAAGCCCGCGTACCTTAAAGACTATGTTCACTAGGGCTTGCAAACTAATGGGAGAGGGATGTTATGTATGTGGACACAAGAGAAGACTTTGGCTATTTCTGCCGGGCTCATTGGAGCTAGACGGACTGAGCTTGGGGGCTTGGGAACAAAGGGCTGCAAATCCCATTCAAATCCCTGCAGCCCTAGACCAATCACAAGCCCCCACCAGTTTGAATGACCCAATGATGTGCTAGTGTGGGAATCCAGAGATGTATATAAATTGGGCCAGTAGGCCCCATCCTCAGTCTTGTAATGTAGCCTATCCTATATCATGTCTATTAAAGAGCTTGTTATCACTTACTCTGAGACTCTGCCATGCATAGAAACCACAATATTACACCCACCATGTGCACCCTAGAGAAATGAGGCCAGGAGGCCACAGAGTGTAATTTGTCAGAATGGGCAAAGCTCTGGGTTGAACTAAGGGTGGTTCAAAGTCATACCATAATCTTTCTTTCTTTGTAATCATAATGCCAATTTTCACCATTTTTGATTTAACGGGGGCTGATTTTTATAAAAGGAGAGAGTCTGCCTAATGACAGCACTATTGCAAAATATAAATAAATGGTAGAAAATTATTTCACATGAAATGTCAGTCTAGGAACACTGGCTGAACACTGTGCTTTAACTAGCCTGTTTCAGGAGAGATATTTATTGTACACACATGGGCTCTTTTGAAACCTACAGATTAGTTTATACAATAAAAAAATAACAAAACAGTTTATAATTTGACAATGTGGTACTAGGTCAGTTCTATTTATGAGGGGAATTGCCGTTGAACATCCATGTAGAAATGTATTTATTTGGTTGAATTCAAGTAATGAATTAACCACTAAATCACAGCACTTCTTAGTAATTGGACATTCAATCCTTGCAGGACTCGGCCATCAAACTCCAAGGCAGAAACTCAGATTTATTTATTTGTTCCAGGTTCCAAGTGAAAATTCTATATTTCCCAACCAATAAATAGTCAATGTTTTAATTAAAATTTTTATTTAAAAATTAATTAATTTTAATTAAACTTTTAAAATTACAACTTTTATTTAAAAATAATCTAATAACTCTAGATATGATTATCTACTGGCTGGCTATGATTATGATTGATTGGCTACGTTGATGGTGTCATCAGGAAAGATTTGTATTTCTGGACGATGGCTTATGATTTCGAGATGGTGGTCTTCTATCAGGAGATGGTTTGCACCTTACGGCAGTAGGAAAAAGGGTGTTTGGTAACAGCCTTGCTAACCTAATTAGGAGGGCTTTAAACTAAATTGTATGGGGGAGCAAGACAATGATTCCAAGCCTCGTATGATGCCAGAAACTGGGGATAAGAACACTAAAGATTTGCTGTGAGTGGCGCATACACTAGGTAATATTAACTTGCAGGTATGTACAGAAACTAAACCCTCAGGATGCATAAAACATGGTTTCTGATGTCTCTACACTAATGCACAGAGTATGGGAAAAAAACAGGAGGAACTGGAAGTCCTAATACAGGAAGGGGACTATGACATAGCAGGCCTTACAGAAACTTGGTGGGATAACACTCACAATTGGAATATTAGGATTCAGGACTACAACTCATTTAAAAGAGACAGACAAATGAGAAAGAGCAGAGGAAAAGCAGTATATGTGAAGGAGGTATATACTTGTGAGGAAATATGTGAGTCTGAGCATGACAACTCAGTTGAGAGTCTCTGGCTAAAAATAAAAGCAGTAAGAAACAACAGTGATATTATGGTGGGGGTCTGCTACAGACCACCAAGCCAAGCAGAGGACTTGGATGAGATACTCCTACAACAGATTGCAAAGTTCTCCAAGAGAAGAGACACAGTGGTCATAGGAGATTTCAACTACCTGGACATCTGTTAGAAGTCCAACTCTGCTAAAATGAAAGGTCAAATAGATTCCTGACTTGTCTTGCTGACAACTTCCTTTTCCAGAAAATGAAGAAGGAAACACCATTCTTGTGAATGGTTCCTCATCCTTGTTGACAAGGGGATCTAGTATCTTGGACTTGATTCTCACAAACAAGGAAAAATTGATTGATGAAGTGAAATAGTGGGCACCCTGGGCTATGTGAATTTGGAATTTACAGTCTTAGGGAAAGGAACAGCTGTACATAGTCAGATGTATAGGTTGGACTTCAGAAAGGCAAACTTCAACAAACCTAGAACTATGCTGGCTAAAATCCCATGGTCAGAAATACTAAGGAAGAAGGGGGTTCAAGAGGGGTAGAAGTTTCTTAAAAGCAAGATACTGAAAGCACAATCACAGATGATTCTTATAAGAAGAAAAAATGGAAGAAGCCTAAAGAAGCCAAGGTGGTTCTATAAACAGCTCTCTAAAGTCTTGAGAAATAATAAAGACTCCTTAAGAAATTGGAAGGAGGACCTTATAACCAAGGATGAATATAAACAAATCACCAGTGCTTGAAGAGAAAAAGTTAGGAAAGCTAAAGCTCAGTATGAGCTTAGGCTGGCCAAAGATGCTAAAAACAAAAGGGTTCTTTTCTTATGTTCAGAGTAAGAAAAAGAGCAAGGACACGGTGGGCCCATTGTGAGGGCAGGAAAGTGAAATTGTAACAGGTAATGAAGAGAGGGCAGAACTGCTCAATTCCTACTTTTCCTCAGTCTTCTCTTCTGAGGGAAATAGTGCTCATAATGAAGGTATGGAGTTCCAACCTAGGATCTGCAGAGGGGTAGTGCATAAACACCTAGTTTCTTTAAATAAAACCAAGTCCTCAGGGCCAGATGAACTGCATCCAAGAGTACTAAAAGAGCTTGCAGATGTAATTTCTGAGCCTCTGGCCATTATTTTTGAGAATTCTTGAAGAACAGGTTTGGTGCCAGAAGATTGGAGGTGGGCAAATGTTGTCCCCATCTTCAAGGAGGAGAAAAGGAGGATCCGGGTAACTACCAACCTGTCAGCTTGACATCTATACCTGGAAAAGTTTTAGAGCAAATCATCAAACAGTCAGTCCTGGAACATTTAGAAAGGACGGCTGTGATTACTAAGAGCCAGCGTGGGTTTCTCAAGAACAAGTCATGTCAGATTAACCTGATCTCTTTTTTTGAGAAAGTGACTACCTTGCTGGATCGGGGGCATGCTGTAGACATCGTCTATCTTGATTTCAGTAAGGCTTTTGATAAGGTTCTGCTTGTTGACAAGTTGGTAAAATGTGGTTTGGATCCTGCTACTGTTAGGTGGATCTGTAACTGATTGACAGATCGCACCCAAAGAATGCTTGTGAATGGTTCCTCATCCTCTTGGGAGAAGAGTGATAAGTGGAGTGCCTCAAGGATCTGTTCTGGAGCCTGTTTTGTTCAACATCTTTGTCAATGATTTGAATAGAATAGAGACAATGATTATTAAATTTGCAGATGATACTAAATTGGGAGGGGTTACAAATACAATAGAAATACAATCCAGGATGATCTTGACAGGCTGGAGAACTAGGCTAAAACCAATAAAATGAATGTTAACAGGGATAAATGCAAAATTCTGCAATTAGGTAGAGGGAAGCAACAAAGAGGGAAGTGATGGGGAGGGGCAGGCAAAGAGGGAAGCGGACGAAGGGGGAAGCAACAGGGAGGAGGCGGGGTGGGTGGCAGATGAAGAGGGAAGCGATAAAGAGGTTAGCGACGGAAGGATGGGTGGATGAAGAGAAGAGTGAACGAAGAGGGAAGCAATGGGGAGAAGGTGGGGTGGGCAACCTGTAGAAGAGGGGAAGGGGCAGGCAGAGGAAGAGACAAACTAGCTATTTGTCTAGGGCATGGGGAGGGAGGGAGTGCCATATTCAGCACCCCCACCTTGCTAGCACTCTAGGCAAATGCCTAGTTTGCCTAGTGGACAGCCCGGGAGGCCCTGCATACACTGAACATGAGTCAGCAGTGCGATGTGGTGGCTAAAAAGGCAAATGCAATTTTGGGCTGTAACAACAGAAGAATAGTGTCCAGATCATATGAAGTGATGGTATCGTTTTACTCTGCTCTGGTAAAAGTAATGGGTTGAAATTAAATCAAAAGAGTTTCTGGCTCAGTATTAGGAAGAACTTCCTGACAGGTGATGGGCTCTCCTTCCTTGGAAGTTTTTAAACAGAGGCTAAATGGCCATCTGACAGCAATGAGGATCCTTTGAATTTAAGGGCAGGTATTTGTGAGTTTCCTGCATTGTGCAGGGGGTTGACTAGATGACCCTGGAGGTCCCTTCCAACTCTATGATTCTATGATTATTAGGCATGTGAAAAAAATGGTATTTTTCAGATTTGGTTTATTGGACTAGAAAAAAAAAACAGTAAATACTGCTTTCCTGAAATATCAACACTGGTATGGTATTAGTATTCAGGTAAAATTCAAGAAACCTAACTTTTTTGGGCTCTGTTATACCCTATGGGGGCATTGAAGTCAAAGGCAAATAATCCCTAGAGTATATTCAGTAGTCTGGAGCCTCTCCTCAAAAGAACCCCCAAATTTCAAAAAGATTGAACTAGGAGGTCCAATTCTATGGACACCCAAAGAGGATGCCCCCATCCTCCATTGTTTCCAGTGGGGAAAAATAGCAGTGAATACAAGCCCTGCAGAATCTCTGCAGTAAAGTAAAGTGTGTGTTGGAGGTGGGGAGGACCTTTGGAAGGCCAGCAACAGAATCAGTACAATGTGCCCAGCAGAACCAGTGTCATTGTGGCAATGCCAAAACCCAACAAGAGGAATATGGTCAATCCATAGAACCTCTGGATTAGAAACTGAGGGGGACATTTCCGCCCTCTGAATTTTAAAAATGTGCTCCCCCCTTCTCTTTTGAAGGGCAGGAAGCTAGGTCAATTACCTGCCATGGATCTGGGATAAGGGTCAATGAGATGAACCAGAGCACCACCTCCCTTCCCCAGGCAGAAGATAGAGGTCATTGGGTTAGGAACTGTAAATTTAGAAAACTTTTTAAAAATGCTGTAAGCCAAACTCTTCCTTGTCTTTTCCAGGTGGGCAGGATCTCATCCAGAGTCCAGGAGATTCTCAGGCAGCAGTAGTCAGGCTCAGAGCAGCAGCACCAGCAGCAGCTAAAGCAATAAGCCAGCCAGGCAGCCACACAGTCTCTCCAAGCCAAAAACCTCTCTCATCCAGCAAGATAATTAGTGGCCTTTTGAAACCAAGTTGCAAGCAATTGCAAATGCAATTTGCAGACCAACACAATGCCATTTGCAAAAGCAAAAGCATTGCACAGATTGGCTCAAAGCTTCCCCAAAAGGAGCTTTAGCTAATGGCCCTGCATATTCCTTCTGTTGCCATGGAAATTGAAGCAAATGGTGGGAAAGAGACCAAATAAGGAGAGTAAGTGTAGGCCATTTAACTTTATAACCACTATTAGATAATCCCAAATAAAGCCAGATTCTGTCCTGCTTGATTTGGGGATTTTCTAATTGGCTACACAAATAGCTTCTCTAAAGAGCATTTGGCCTCAGAAATATTAGGTAAATGCTGGCAAGGCATTTATTCTGAGGGGGTTTTTTGTCTCAGGGAATCAAAATGCAGACCCTTAATTATTACATAAAACATTGTTAAATAGATACAAAGAACACTGGCATACTCCATAGGAATTAATCTCATATAAGCATACATCATTAGGGATGGACAAACTACAGTTTTGTAGTTCAGTTTGGTTGTGACTGAACAACAGACCAACTCACAAATGTATATGAACCGAGAGGTTGGTTTGTGAACCAATCTGGTTTGTATGGGTTCATGACTCCTGATTTCTGCTCCCCACCGCTTTTTGTAGCATTTGTGGCTCCCCACAGACCTCCAAGAACTGCCTTAAAAGTTAATGGAAATTCATGGCTGGGCTGCAGTTTGTGAACTTCAGTTCGCGAACTGTGAACCAGCCAAAATTCCATCACAAACAACGGTTTGTGAGCTGCTTCATGTCCATCCCAACTCGTCATTCCTATTCTACCTAAATTGATTTTAAGAAGAAAGAAGTTATCTAACCCAGACCTTTGCCAAAAAGGAGGAAAAGCAAATTTCGTTGAATTCCAAATCTGACAGATTCACAGGTGGGTTATAGGTTGTGGCCAGTTTATATAGATACAATTATATAGGCCAGCACATGATTCTACTGAACCTACTGAATCATGCTTATCTAAAGACATATGATGCTCCAAGAAGCATACTCTAGCAGACATTGTAAACATTATGGGATTTTTTCTGGGCATCAAACCAACTATGTGGCATTGTTCTTTGTGCTGAGAGTTATGGCAGGAGATCAGTCTTTCATAATTCATTATAATGCTGAACAATACATTGGTCTGCTTGTTCAAGGCTGAAGGAAGAGACTGTAATTTCTACAGGAAACCTGAAAAATCTACAAGCAAGATGCAGTCAAACATAGCTATAAACTCCATATATTAATTGCACTTGATTAACACTACATTCCACTTCAACGGAACAGTGTAAAACATGGTCTGACTGTAAATTATGAGTTCAGAAGTAGGGCATGATCCATCTGAATGCCTGCCCACACAAGTGTAATTCAAGCTAGGAATAAACTATTTTGTTGACTCAGTTTTGCTAAATTTACATACCTGATTTTGTTTGCCCCAGATATGTGGCTGTCTATAGCCCCCTACACACATCATGCATATATGCTTTGAATCAATGTACACTGAAAGGGAAGAAATGTGATCCCTGGTTTATGACCATGTGTAGCTGTTACACTTGCAATCAGGAATAAATAGGTTCTTTTTTTTGTTTTTTTCTCTTAGTTTGGGAACCTATGACAGTTAGTTATCAAGCATCTTTCTGTTCGCTTATAGCATTTAACTTCAGTAGAAATTATATGTCCACATAGTTAGTTGAAGTAAAATTTGAATTGCTGTTCTGTGAACACCTACCACCTATTGATTTCAGCGAGGTTTCATTGATATTTACTGTCAATTAGGTGTGAACAGGATTGCATTCTTAAAATCTAATCCTAATGTTCTCAGAAATAAATCCTATCTATTTAAATAGGATTAACTTCTAAACAAGTATGCATAATGTTGCAGCCTTAACTTCTCAACAGCACACGCTAATATCAAGTCTAAGAGTTTATGTGTAAAGATGTGCATTCAAGTAAACCAAGCAGAAACTATACCTGAAAAATATATTTGGCTCCCCGTAAATGTATCTGGGATTTTTCAGGAGAGAGAGAGAGAGTTGAAATATCCCAGAAATATTCAGGATTAACTGGGAATATTAACAGCTAGTGTTTGCAGACTGCCAGGATTTTTCTTCTTCTTCGCCCTGCCCCTGTTGCTGTGTCTCCTGGAGCTTGGCATTGGTTTCCAGACAGCTTTAGGTAAGATTCTGTTACTTTCAAGTTGTTGTTGTTTTGAGTTTGCTGGAATTTGTTTGTGTCAGGTTCACAGATTGTTTTTTGTGAGGCTCCTCATAATTTTATTTATTTATTTATTTATTTATATTTAGACTTATATCCCGCCCTTCCCACCAAAGTGGCTCAGGGCGGCTATATAAGAACATAAGAGAAGCCATGTTGGATCAGGCCAATGGCCCATCCAGTCCAACACTGTGTCACACAGTGGCCAATATACATGCACACACACACACACACACACACACACACACACTGTGGCTAATAGCCACTGATGGACCTCTGCTCCATATTTTTATCCAATCCCCTCTTGAAGCTGGCTATGCTTGTAGCCGCCACCACCTCCTGTGGCAGTGAATTCCACAAGTTAATCATCCTTTGAGTGAAGAAGTACTTTCTTTTATCCATTTTAACCTGACTGCTCAGCAATTTCATCGAATGCCCACGAGTTCTTGTATTGTGAGAAAGGGAGAAAAGGATTTCTTTCTCTACTTTCTCCATCCCATGCATTATCTTGTAAACCTCTATCATGTCACATTGCAGGCGATGTTTCTTCAAGCTAAAGAGCCCCAAACGTTTCAACCTTTCTTCATAGAGAAAGTGTTCCAACCCTTTAATCATTCTAATTGCCCTTTTCTGGACTTTCTCCAAAGCTATGATATCCTTTTTGAGGTGCGGTGACCAGAACGGCACACCCAAATGAGACCGCACCATCGATTTATACAGGGGCATTATGATACTGGCTGATTTGTTTTCAATTCCCTTCCCAATAATTCCCAGCATGGCTTGAGCCTTTTTTATTGCAATCGCACACTGTCTTGACATTTTCAGTGAGTTATCTACCACGACCCCAAGATCTCTCTCTTGGTCAGTCTCTGCCAGTTCACACCCCATCAACTTGTATTTGTAGCTGGGATTCTTGGCCCCAATGTGCATTACTTTGCACTTGGACACATTGAACCTCATCTGCCACGTTGTCGCCCACACACCCAGCCTCAACAGATCCCTTTGGAGTGCCTCACAATCCTCTCTGGTTCTCACCACCCTGAACAATTTAGTGTCATCTGCAAACTTGGCCACTTCACTGCTCACTCCCAACTCCAAATCATTTATGAACAAGTTAAAAAGCATGGGAACCAGTACCGAGACCTGCGGCACCCCACTGCTTACCGTCCTCCAGGGAAATTAGTAGGTTCAGCTGTTTCACCGGGTTGAAGTTCTGGTGACACTGGCAGGAGATGAGTGGTCTGGGGATTCCAGTACTCCTGGGGAGGGGAAGGTATGACGGTGGGAACAGGCAGAACTATAAAGGAAGGAGGCCGAGACATAACAAGGCTCGGCCCCCTTCCAGCCTGCGTCCCATCCTGACGGTGACAGGTAGTGGAGCCAGGTTAAAATACTCACCTCCGTCACTGGTGTTATGCAACGCCAGGCCCATTAATAATAAAATCTTTACCCTTCGGGAGTTCCTGTCTGAACGGGATATGGACCTGGCATGCGTGACCGAGATCTGGGTGTGTGACGGGGAGACTGTAGCTCTCTCCCAGATGGCACCCCCAGGATACTCGGTCTTTCACTAGTCACGGACTAGCGGGCGGGGGCGGAGGGGTGGCTCTATTCATACGAGAGGCTTACTCCTTCCGGGCCCTCCCGGCCCCGGAGATTGAGGGTATTGAATGTGCCGGTCTGGCGTGGGACGTTGGGGAGGGGTTGGCGATCTGGCTGGTGTACCAACTGCCTAACGCACCAGCTAGCGCCTTACCGTCCCTACTGGAGGCCGCAGCAGGCTGGGCATTGGAGCATCCGAGGCTCCTGATCCTCGGTGACTTCAATGTCCACGCCGATGACACGACCTCCAGTCAGGCGATGGACCTGGTGTCATCCATGGCGACACTAGGACTCTCCCAAATTGTTACAACACCCACTCACCAGGCGGGGCACATGTTAGACTTGATCTTCGCGGTGGGAGTTTTAGTAGACAATGTTACTGCTGAAGCAGTGCCATGGTCGAAGCACTATGCCCTCAAGGCTCATGTGGATGTCCCATCCCAAGCCCGTTTAGGCAGCAAGCAAATTTTCGCTCGCCCGCAGAGTCAGATGGATCCGGAACGGTTCCTGACGGCTCTACGGGATCCCTGGCTCCCTGGCAATTCCTTAGATGACTTGGTAGAGTCTTGGAATGACAGGTTCTCCAGGGCCATCGATGAGATCGCACCTAGGCGTCCTCTGCGCCCCCGCCAAAAGTTGGCACCCTGGTATAACCAGGAGTTGCGGCAATTAAAGCGTAGACTCAGACGGCTAGAGAGGCAATGGCGGCACACTCAAGACGAAGCAGTTAGAACATCTTATAGAGAAGTAATGAAGTCCTATGAGATGGCAGTCAAGGCCACAAAGAAAACATACTTTGCAGCTAAGATTGCATGTGCAATTTCGCGCCTGGCACAACTGTTCAATACAATTCAGACCCTTATAACTCTGCCACAAGGCAGACCGAATTCTAAAGAATTGGAGATTGGCTGTGAGGCTTTTGCGTACTTTTTTGCAGATAAGGTCGCATCGCTCCGCCACGACTTTCCCGCCATATTGGAGACAGTATGGGAACCTGAGGCTCCGTGCCTGTCTTCAGAGTGTGTCCTGGATGGTTTCAGCGCTCTCAGTCTGGAGGAAGTTGACAGGATTCTCGCATCTGCTTGCCCTACAATTTGTAATCTGGACTCCTGCCCCTCCTAGCTTATTAAAGCTTGCCAGAGGGAGCTTAGATATCCTGTACGGGATATCATAAACAGATCCCTGATGGAAGGGCATTTTCCAGCACCTCTGAAAGAGGCTGTGGTCCGCCCTCTACTGAAGAAACCAACTTTAGACCCGGCCGAATTGACACACTATCGGCCGGTTTCGAATTTAGCCTTTTTGGGTAAACTCATTGAGAGGGCAGTGGCGTTACAGTTGCAGAGTTTTCTGGAGGATGCTTCCGTTCACGACCCCCATCAGTCCGGTTTCCGTCCGGGCCATGGGACAGAGACGGTGCTGGTCGCTCTGATGGATGACCTCCAGCGGTATCTGGATCTCGGCGGCTCGGCGATGCTGGTGTTGTTGGACCTATCGGCGGCGTTCGATACGGTCGACCACCGGCTGCTGACTTGCCGTCTCGCTGACGTGGGGATTCAGGGGTTGGCCTTACAGTGGCTCTCCTCGTTCCTTGATGGTCGGGGACAAAGTGTTGCAATTGGGGGTGAGCTGTCCCAGAGGCACACGCTGGATTGTGGGGTGCCTCAGGGGGCAGTTCTTTCCCCAATGTTATTTAACATTTACATGCGCCCCCTTGCCCAGATTGCCCGGAGGCATGGGCTGGGTTGCCACCAGTACGCTGATGACACCCAGCTCTATCTACTCATGGATGGCCGGCCCGACTGTGTCCCAGAAAACCTGGACTGGGCATTACAAGCCGTGGCTAGATGGCTCAGGCTGAGTAGGCTGAAACTAAATCCAACGAAGACAGAGGTCCTTTGCTTGGGTCGCCGTGGTCTGGGGGGGGGGGAAATTCCCCTTCCAGCCCTTGACGGTGTGCCATTGACAATGGCGCACAGGGTCAGGAGCTTGGGGGTACTACTTGAGCCTGCCTTAACTATGGAGGCCCAGGTAGCAGCCACTGCTAAGTCCGCATTTTTTCATCTTAGGCGGGCGAGGCAGTTGGCTCCCTTCCTGGAGCGGGATGATCTAGCAACAGTGACCCATGCAACGGTCACCTCAAGGTTGGATTACTGTAATGCCCTCTACATGGGGCTGCCCCTGTGTCGAACCCGGAAGTTGCAGCTAGTGCAGAACGCCGCCGCTCGGCTGCTACTAGGGCTCCCTAGATGGGAGCACATTCAGCCAGGCCTTCGGGGACTGCACTGGCTGCCAATAATATACCGAGTCCGATACAAGGTGCTGGTTATTACCTTTAAAGCCCTATATGGTCTAGGACCTGCCTACCTTAGGGACCGTCTCTTCCCATATGTTCCCCAGAGAGTACTGCGTTCTGGCTCCCAAAATCTGCTCGTAATCCCCGGGCCAAAGAAGGCCCGGTTGAAGTCAACCAGGGAC
The DNA here is from genome assembly GCF_032191835.1 of Heteronotia binoei. NCBI lineage: Eukaryota > Metazoa > Chordata > Lepidosauria > Squamata > Gekkonidae > Heteronotia > Heteronotia binoei. Next base: position 84,795,880 of record NC_083225.1, read on the forward strand.
AGGGCCTTCTCAATAACAGCCCCTTGCTGGTGGAACCAGTTACCGGAGGAGGTCAGGGCCCTGAGGGATATTGGACAATTCCACAGGGCCTGTAAGACAGTCCTCTTCCGGTTGGCCTATAACTGACTGGCACCAAAACCACCAAAACTACCAAAATACTGAAGTAAGTTGATAGATAGCGTAGTGCTGGATTGATGTACTGATTTTTAATGTATTTTAATGTTTTAATCTCTTAATTATATAAATTGTTATTGTATTTAAAATTTGAATTTTATTGTTAGAATCTCTGTGTTGTAAGCCGCTCTGAGCCCGCTTCGGTGGGGTAGGGCGGGATATAAATCAAATAAAATGAAATGAATGAAATGAAATGAAAATGCGAAGATTGCCCATTTATACTCACTCTCTGCTTCCTATTAATCAGCCAGTTTTGGATCCACAAGAGGACCTGTCCTTTTACTCCATGACTCTCGAGCTTTCTAAGGAGCCTTTGATGAGGAACTTTATCAAAAGCTTTCTGGAAGTCAAGGTAAACAACATCTATTGGGTCTCCTTTGTCCACATGTTTGTTCATCCCCTCAAAGAAATGTAACAGGTTAGTGAGGCAAGATCTTCCCTTACAGAACCCATCCTGAGTATTCCTCAATAACCCGTGTTCATCAATGTGCCTACTCATTCTGTCTTTGATTATAGTTTCTACCAACTTTCCTGGTATTGAAGTCACACTGACTGGCCTGTAATTTCCCGGATCTCCTCTGGAACTCTTTTTAAAGATGGGGGTGACATTTGCTACCTTCCAGTCCTCAGGAACGGAGGCAGATTTCAATGAAAGATTACAGATTTTTGTCAGGAGATCCACAAGTTCAACTTTGAGTTCTTTCAGAACTCTTGGATGTATGCCATCCGGACCTGGTGACTTTTTAGTTTTTAATTCATCTATCAGTTGTAGGACCTCCTCTCTTGTCACCTCAATCTGACTCAGGTCTTTCAACAACCCTTCCAAAATTAGTGGTTCTGGAGCGGGCAAACACTTTTCATCTTCCACAGTGAAGACGGAGGCAAAAAATGCATTCAGCTTCTCAGCCATTTCCCTATCCTCCTTCAGTAATCCTTTTACCCCTTGGTCATCCAAGGGCCCCACTGCCTCCCTGGCTGGTTTCCTGCTTCTAATATATTTGAAGAAATTTTTATTGTTGGTCTTTATTTTTTTTGCAATATGCTCCTCATAGTCCCTTTTTGCCTGCCTGATCACAGTCTTGCATTTGATTTGCCGCAGCCTGTGTTCCCTTTTATTAATCTCATTTGGACTCACAGTTTAGTTTGTAATCCTCACAGTTTAGTTTCAAATTCTCAGGTATTACATAGTTTCAGATTCTCATGTTTTACATTGTTTGTGTTTACCTGCAGCTTTAATAGCTTGGGGAAGATTCTCAGGTTTTACATTTTTCACATTTTTTTTCCTCTATAGGAAACTGTGGAGGACTGCAGGGACACATTGCTCATTGTTCAGGGGTGAACAATTAACTTTAAATTTGGGAGTTATTTAAAGAACAGACACCAGCAGCTTCCCTGAAATTTTTATGCCAGTACCTTTAGAAACATCCCCCAGCCCCGCCCAAACCAACATTTCTTTTATGCACTTCAAAGGCTCTAGTGATTAAAACACAGGGCATTTGAAACATAACCAAATGTTGCCTCCTCTAGTTGGCATTGGCAATTTTCACCACAACATTGCATGCAACTGAGAGAGTGAGGTGCAACCAAAGAAATATAGATCTGCAATAACCAGAAGCAAAAATCTTTTTTTAAAAAGGCAAATTGTTTCATATTGGCAACATGCAAGAGGCCAGTCTAGAGCACACCTGAAACAATAACCCACCAAAAATTTCCAGATAACCTGCAGACCTGAGATTATGTTTCCATCACTAGTTCAGAAGGTAGTAAAAAGTAATTATACAGTATATGCCATTCCCTTCCTTTATAAATCTTGCCTGTCTTGTGCTCTGAATTAGGCGTAGGAAGTAACCACATGTTTTTATTCATTCATATTCTGACCTCAGGTGCAATCCCAGAAGGGAGAGTGTGAAAAGTCTCAAAGAAAGCACAATAATCTACTTCATAATACCAGTTTCATAACCCAAAAAATAATATTTACCAGAGACAGCACTTTTGCAATCTGGGGGGAAGGTGTTTTTGTTTGTTTGTTTACAATCGTGTGTTTTGCCATTTCACAAGTTTCATAAAAATGTGTACCCTTCCAATACAGAGTTTGTAGCCTTTAATTCATTAGAAGCTGGAATGTTAAAGCTTTTAAAAAAATTAAAGAAATAAACTAAGCAGTTGCTGCTTAGATTAGAATATATGGATTGAAAACTGATTTCAGTAATTAAATCTTTAGTTACAATGCAGTTTATTCTGTTGTGAAATGAAATCTGTTTAAAGCATAGTTCTTAGTAATATATTGCTGCTGAAATAAAAAGCTGCAGTAGTGTATTCTAACAAATATTCATTTCAATCACCATGAAAGTGTACTTACAAATAATGCTATCACATATATGAGAAATGCCATGATTTAAGCACATTTAACTAGATAGAAGTAAGCTCTAATGGAACCAATGGGGCTTGTTTTTAGGAAAATGCGTTTAAGGTTGATGTGTAAAGTTGGTTTTAAAGAACACAGTGCTGGCAATATAACTCTAGAAATAAGAATAAACAAAAATTACATTTTTAGTACTAGACAATTTAGCACTAGACAATTTGTTATGCACACACATTTTAAAAATAAAGAATAGCAAGATTTCTGCCAGAGATTTAAACAGCTTACCTCTCTGATAAATTATTGTAGCTTGGTTTACACTTCTACAGTTTACTCAACATATTTATACTACAAATATATCAGTACATGTCAATAGATTGTAAGTAGATAGATTTGTCTCATGGACAAATGTTTTGTGTATTTGCATACCTTAGAGTTAAATATTCATAAAATCGCTTGAATTATATAGTGCATTCAAATTCCTATACTGGAATTTGTACAGTATTTGTTATAGTGAGATAAGTTATGGAATAGTAAGCACCAATCAATGAAGGTAGCCAAAGTTTGGGAGGGAGTAAAAACAGACTAAAATAGACAACTAAGATAAGCAAGAGTAACTTGTAAAAATGTAGGATTGCCATGTTCCAACTGAGGGCAGGAGATCTCCAGCCCCCAGAGGGCTTGCCCACTGGCACTCCAGTGGCCAATGGGAGAAAGAAAAATAATCACAATCGGCAACAGCATCATGTCACTTCTGGGAAAACCCAGCACTGATGTTACACCTCTCTAGGAATCTGCAGAAATTCTATGGTAAGACCATAGCTTTTGGGGGGAGATTCCTAGAAGACTGACATCATTTCCAAGTAAAACTTGGAAGTGACTCAGTTCTCTCTTGGAATTAATGAAAAGCCTATCATTCTGCCATTCTGGTGATTCCTTGAGGGGCATGATGTTACTGAATGCTGCCCCCATGTCCTTACCTCCTATTCTTCTAATGGTTGTCAGGCTGGGCCTGGCAATCTTAGAAAATTGGTAGCCATATTTTAGCTCCCCCCAATACATCTACTGTACATTACTGATGTACTGACATCAAAATTTTCTGCATATTAATATTAATAACAACAACAATAGTCTTTTCTCCTTTGCCTTCTGATATATTTTATTCATATTTGCTTGCAGGATAGCTTGGGTCCTCTTCTGTCTAACAGAATTCCTACACTTCAGTTTATGCCTTAACTTGGCAAATTTGTGCATATTGGAAAACTGCTATGAAATTACTAGCAGAAAATTGATGCCAAACTAGATGGAGAATACTACCTAATCCATTTGAAGGAATGTGAAGGCAGTAAAGAAAACTACCACATTGCATCAGGAAACCCCTGTATTTGCTCTACATAACTATCTTATTATCAAATTAGAATCAGGCATATAGCTTGCTATGTGGTATTTGTTTAGGATGTTTTTCTTCAATGAATGACAAGTAGACTGTCAACATAAAAACTATCCAAAGAATGGACCAGACAAACAACTATGGTATTGTATTATAAAGCAGCTTTGAGATATTTTATTAGCAAAAAATAAATAAAAATAAAAATTCACTATATAGCATCATTCTTTTGTAATCAGGGGGCAGATCAGACTTCAAAAGGCAGACCAGCATTGCCACAAACCTGCAGGACCAGGAACGTTGTTATATTTTATGCTATGGAAAAACTCCCTTTCCTCAGCCTAAAGGTGAAGCAGCAATGCAATTTGGCCTTTGTAATAAGCAGAATAAGGCAGAGGAATATGGAAATTAAATCAGTGGGCATCCTACTAATGCTGGTCCTCTAGTGTGTGTAGTGGTTAAGATCTGGAAAGCCCTGGGTTCAAATCCTCACTTGTGCAATAATGAAAGCTTGCTGGATGACCTTGGCCAGTCATACTCTCTCAGTCTAAACAACCTCAGAGGATTGTTGTGAGGATAAAATGGAGCAGAGAGGAATGATACAAGCCACTTAGGGTCTCCATTGGGGAGAAAGGCAGGGTATACATTAATTAAATAAATAAAATAAATCATCCACAAATTTTCTTTTGCATGAATTTGCTCCTCTCTGGTACATTTAACAACCAATCCCATTCCATGTTAGTGAGGTAGTAGCATGACAATTTTTCCACAAGTATTTATATAACAAAGCAATGCACAAGATTAAAAGACAAGAACAGTGCAAGGCTTCCAATTGATCCAAGCAGAATTAAATCAATTGATTCTGCTGTTACTGTGCAGATTATTAAAATTTATGATAGCACAAGTCATCTGCTCTATAGCATTATGATTTAATGTACATCATAGATATTGCTAATGAATAGGAATCTGCTTGAATAGACTATAACTCTTTTCATGTTAAAATTTATTCAGAAAAACAATATATAAAATATGTCAACTTTTTGTGCTTAAAATAAAAAGAGGACCACTATAGCACTTAACAAATAAAATTAAAATGTCTTCTTAAGCTTATAGAACAAGGTATTCAGATTCTTGAAGTAATATCCAAATTCTTGTCCACATCACATTAAAAATATCAGCCAGTGATCTATTGCACTACTAAGCAAAGTTAAATGATGTTTTAAGCGAAGCACTAAGTTTAAAGTTTGAGTCCAGTGGTACCTTTAAAACTAACAAAGTTTCACTCAAGGTATAAGTGTTTGTGTGAATGCTTATCTTATATATATAAAACGCAAAGCATGTTGGCACTTTCTGGCTCTCCCATTGGCTGTGGTGTGCATTCCATTAGCCATTGCCTTTTCAACCACCACTCAAGTTCCTTTGTGTTCCATGGATTGAGTCTACTCCTCTCTCCTGCCTGCTGTCGCCTACCCACTCTCTGACAGACAGGGAATGAAGGTAGTAATGTGACTAGGCAGCAAGGTCTGGCCCTGCCAGGAGCATTTCCTCAGAGGCCATGGCAGCTACCTCTTTCCTGTCACTTACTCCCTCCCCTCAGCCTGGCTTCAGGACAGATGAGGACTGGCCCACTGGGCTGTTGTTAGACAATCAAGCTTGGTTCTGTCAGTAAAGAGAGAGGTATCAGCTGAATATAATGCCATCGAATCCAAACTCCAAAACAGTTATTTTCTCCAAGGGGCGGGTGGGGGGGGAGAGATCTGTTGTCTGGAGATCAGTTGTAATGCCAGGAGATCATCAGGCTCCACCTAGAGGTTTGCTACCCTAGGCCTACTGTTCAGTAGCAGCCCTTCTATGACAGCCAGTGTGACATAGGAGTTAGCGCTTCAGAGCAGGGTCTGCCAGACCTAGTTCTTGCTGTGGAATTTGACTAGGTGATTTTGGACCAGGCATGACTTTCAGCCTAACCTACCTAACAGGGTTGTTGTGCAGATCAAAAAGAGGCGAGAATGATGTAAGCTGGTTTGGTCCTCACTGTGGAGAAAGACTGTTTTTTCCTAGGTGGAGGCTGCAAGAGGAGATGGAAAGCTGAAAGCTAAAGTCAGAGGGGCAGATAAAAATAGGCTGATAGTTGGCTGAGGAGATAGGGTTGCCAACTCCAGGTTGGGAAATTCCTGGAGATTTGAGGAGTGGAGCCTGGAGAGGGTAGGGTTTGAGGAGGAGTGAGACCTCAGACAGGTACAATGCCATAAACTCCATCCTTCAAACCAGCCATTTCTTCCTGTGGAACTATTTTTGCCAATCTCCAAGTGAGAAGGCAAAAAAAATCAAAGGTTTCTGTGTACCAGCCTCAATAAAGAAACAAACCTTTAGAAAATCATAGTGTAATAAAGTAGAAAATTAAGCCTAATATAATATGAAATAAAGCTACATATTAACTTTGGAAATTAAGCGACAAATAATGGAAAAAAAACCACATCAAACTCATCACAAAAAAAGGAGCTTCACATAGTGAGAAAAACCACCTTTTTATACAGTCCATACAAGTCCAATAAAGAATGCAAATCCAAAATTTCCAGTCCATTAATAATAGTATGAATCTTCCAATGAAATTTCCAAATGCACTGAAGCATAAAATTTCCACACAGCTATGCACAGGAGATATTTAGTGGACAGGATAGTACTCCATTGTCCCCATTTCACAATTGCTTCTTCTCTAGCTGAATCTTTCACATTCAAGACATGGCAAGAAAGCTTCAAAGAACTGAAGTGCAACAGATAAAATCTGTCAAGATTTGAGGGGTGGAGCCTAGTGAGGGTGCGGTTTGAGGAGTGAGGCCTCAGACAGGTACAATGCCATAAACTCCATCCTCCAAACCAACCATTTCTTCCTGGGGAACTATTTTTGCCAATCTCCAGATGCGGGCTGGAGATCACTCAGAATTATAACTGTTCTCCAGATCGCCAAGATCAGCTCCCCTGGAGAAAATAATGACATAACTGGAAACAGAAGTTTTGAATCAGATGCATTGATCTGAATTTGAAACATATGTACTGTGTTTCCGTGAAGCAGCATCAGTGCAAGAAAAGGCTGTAACTGTATTGTAACAGAAGGAGGGTTCCTTCTAGAGTAGAGACAAGAGGAATGGGCTTGAGGCATTAGCCCATCAGAACATTTTTTGAAAGCTGACCTCTTGTAGCAGACCTCTTGAGAATGATACAGGAGAAGGAAATGCATGGTTGGATATAATGAATGTTTCTTGCACTGCACTTAATAGAATCTATATACAAACTAGAGTGTGAAAGTGTAAATTATTTTCCAGGGATTTATGACATTGCTTTCTCTATTTACACCAGAACCTGTTGTATAGTACTGTCCCCTGGAGAAAATGTCTGCTTAGCAGTGTGGACTATGTCTCATTATACTCTGCTGAGGTTGCTTCCCTCTGGCTTTGGTCCCCACTGTGGATAAAGACTGTCCTTTCCCTAGGTAGAAGCTGCAGGGAGGGGGGAGATGGAAAGCTGAAGTCAGATCAATTCCCCTACAGAAAACTGCCAGCTGTGGTTGGTATAGATGCTAGCCCAGTTACAATCAGAAAATATTGTGAACCTACCGACTTTGTCTGCTGACCACTGTGTAACTCAAACCAATAGATAATGGACTAACACTGTCATAGTGACACAGCGGCTGGCCTTGTGGTGTAGCCGCAGCACAGGATTGCTCTGTCCATTATGGATAGTTTCAGACTGATTCTGCCCATGGAAGTTGCCAGGGTTCTCAGGAATCTGAGAGTCACCACATGCTCTGGACCCATGCCATCCTGGGTAAAGGTATCAAAGCCATTAGCGGAAATTATTAAGTCCTTTCTATTTGAAGGGACTCTCTCTAGACCTCTGAAGAATTAGATCTCAGACCAAGTTGTCAGAATGATACTTCTCCCTAACCATATTCTAGCCTTGGCTGCAGACAATCTGCAGTGGGGAGAAGAAAAGGAGGTTAAGCTAGGCTTTTGATTACCCCCCTCCATTTACTGGATCTCAGCAACACTGGAATGCAGCAAACTTTCCAGGCTGGGAGATCTAAAGAACCCAACCTCCAGAGGATCCTTGAAATCAGCAGAGAGTCTGCTCCTGATCCCCACTCCCCACAGGCCATTTTCAACTAACAGTTTCTGTGTGAACCATACTTCATCTAACTTGAGGACTGAAACTCTGTTAAGTAAACAGAAATTCCACAACTGTGATATATAAACAAAGTAAAATGGTTATATGTGTATATTCTTGTTAAATGGCATTTTCAAAGATTCTCTATTATCTTGTAGAAATACATCATAAAAACCATTCAGCTACTTACCTTGTGTTTGTTTGAGTGGAAGCCAGAAAACAGACTCCTTATTGATGGAATGGTGAAGGGCAGAATCACTGGGAGGATGTGTGACATGCTCCTGTTCTAATGAGGAAAAAAAGGAAATTTTTCTTACACTTCAATGTCATATTCAAGGAAAGGAATTCACTAGAGGTTGAAATGTGATCAAAGACTGTTCTGCTGTAAGAACTGATGAATGCTCTTCAAAGTATACTTTGAAATAGGAGATGACAGTTTTTAAGGTGTCTCTGAATATTAATTGCTGTCCTTTGCATGCCAAAAATGACTGTATATACACTCATGGAATCCTATTAAAATTCTATGGAATAAAATAGAGACTATCATTTTCCCCAAACTAAAGAAATGCTCATTCTGTAAGGAGATTTAAAGCAAACTAATAAACTTCAACATTTTATACAATTTCATTCTGCATTCTGGAGATTTATGATGCAAGTCCTGATACAACAAAATACTAGGTTTTGGATTTAGTGAGATGCTGACTGTATTCCATGGCAAGAAGACATATAAGAATAAACCATATAATCTCTCACATAGTTACAATTATATTTCATTTTGCAACATTGAGATGACCAGCAAGTGGAAGGTGATATTTTTGTGCTGATGCTTTGAAATTCCTGCAGATTAAGATGCTTATCAGGAAATACTTTGTTGACTGAAACAAGTGGCCATTATTACTGAAAACTAAGTACCATTGTGATTGCTTTGAAAATTATTGCTGAAATAAAACATAGCCTTCAAAATCCACATTTGAATATAGCTATTACTAGATTTCCTTGTTGAAATGTGCCAGTTCCAGAACTGGCATATATTTTCAGGACTGGAATTGACCTTTGAACTTTAACAGTCATGATAAAACATCTACTTGTCAGTCATTCTGTTTTCTAAAGGCTGTATTATGCATACCAATAAAAAGGGTAACGTTAGGGTTTAATAAAATATTTTAAGCTAGGAGTAAGGCTTGTTGTGAAGAAAAACACAACGGGCTCTAGATCGAGGGTCTGGGCAGATGTCCGCCACCCTTGCTGTCTTCCCACCCACCCAAGTGATGGCATTGACTCCCCCCCTCTCAAGGGAAGCTAATTTCTGCCCTCTAGAGAACAGCTGTAATTCTGAGTGATCTCCAGTCATTCCCCAGGAGGAAATGGCATTGTACATGTCTGAGGTCCTATCTCTCCTCAAACCCCACCCTCTCCAGGCCCTATTTCTTAAATCTTCAGGAATTTTCTAACCTGGAGTTGGCAATCCTATCTCCTTCCCTTTATCTCCCCTCTAACTTCAGGCTTAAGAACATAAGAGAAGCCATGTTAGATCAGGCCAATGGCCCATCTAGTCCAACACTCTGTGTCACACAGTGGCTTCCATCACCTTCCCCTTCCCTGCAGCTTCTACATTGGAAAATGACCATCTTTCTTCTCAGTGTGTGTGGGGGGGGGGACCAAAGCAATGTACTTCATTCTCCTATCCCCCCTTTGATCTGAACAATAACCCTGTGAGGCAGGTTAGGCTGGAACTGTGACAGGTCCAAAATCACCCAGTCAGCTTCCACAGCAAGAACCTGGGTCTGGCAGATCCTGCTCTGAAGCCTTAACCTTAAGCCTTCTCTTATTTGATTGTTCAATACATCTAAAGATAAAATAAAAAGTAGAGGGGACAGTGGACAGCCTTGTCTTGTACCTTTTTGAATGTTGATTACATCTGTTAGTTCACTGTCACCCTAGCCTTTTGAAAGGAGTATATTGCTTCTACCGCTTTCAAAAAGTTTTCATCACACTCCATACCTTTCAGTTGCTGTAACATAAAATGCCAACGAAAATTATCAAAAGCCTTCTCAGCATCTAGACAAATTAAAGCCAGTTGCTTCTCTGGATGATTCTCATAATATTCCAAAATATTACAAACAGTTCTAACATCATCTTTCAAACATCTTTTAGGAAGGAATCCTGTCTGATCATAGTGTATTATAGGTTGTAAAACTTTCTTCAAAAGTTGTGCCAATATTGCAACAAAATTTTTGAAATCCACACTTAAAACAGAAATTGGACAATAATTTTTAATGTATTTCAAGTCATCTTCTTTCGGAATCAAGGATATTGTAGCTTCTTGCCATGAAACTGGAATTTGGCGCTCCTTTTGAATCTTTTCAATAAGACGTTTAAATGGTAAAAGTAAAGACTCTTCATAAGCTTTATAAAATTCTGCAGGTAATCCAACTGATTCTGGAGATTTACCATTCTTTGGAGATGTCATTGCCTCTCCAAGTTCCCTTATTGTTATTGGTTCATTCAGAATTTTTTGTTGTTGTTCTGTAAATTTGCTAAGATTATTTTGATTAACATATTCTTCTAAGCCTATTTTATGAGCTTGCTTGTCTCCATACAGTTTTTATAAAATTGTTCCACAATTTGACGTATTTCTTGTTTTTGAGTTTTCTCTTTGTTATTCTCATCTCTCAATATCGTAATTATTCTTTTGGCCTTTTCTTTGCTCATCCTATAAGCCAACCACCTTCCAGGTTTATTAGCATGTTCAAAATTTTTTTGTCTAGCTTACCTTAGTTTAATCGCCACCTCTTCCATGAGAATTAAATTCAATTTATGTTGTATTCCTTTCACCTTTTTTTTGGAGTTCATATTTTATTGGTTGTTTTTTAAGATTCTTCTCAGCTTCTCCAGCTTGTGACATTAAATTTGGAAATTTTCAGTTCTTTCTTTCTTTTTTTTAATATTATATCTGATTGCAATACCCCTATAAAAGGCTTTAACAGTGTCCCAAACTACTTGCATCTTTACCTCTTGTGTTATGTTCTGTTTAAAAAAAGATTCCATTTCTGCTTTGGATTCTTTAAGAAAGTCTTTATCTTTCAAAATTGAAGTATTTAACTTCCAAGATCTTCTCATCCATGGGCCTTTTAGCTTTATCATTACAGGGCAGTTTGACCCTTGTTTGGATTTCTGTATCCACTAAACCTTTGATCAAACTTGCAGAAAGCCAACACATATCGATTCTTGACCAAGTTTGATGACTAGCTGAGTAGTAAGTAAAATCTTTGGAGTTAGGATATCTTGTTCTCCATACGTCCACCAAGTCCATTTCTTCTGCTAATTTCCAAAAACTTGTTGGTAGCTGAAGAGCTTTACTTTTCATCTGTTTGTACATTTTTTTATCCAGTAGCCTATCAGAAACAGCATTGAAATCTCCTATTAAACAATATTCTACATACTCTAGATTTGATAATTTAAGACGCAAATCTTGAAAAAATTTCTCTTGATGATCATTTGGAGCATAAATGTTTGCTAGTAATTTTTTTTTATTATCTACTGTGATCTCCACTAATAGAATTCTTTCATCTTCAGAAGCAAATTGCAATTGTGGATTAAATTTATCCTTAATATATATCGCCACTCCCCTTTTCTTCTTGTACATATCCGTTGCTGTGAATAAATTACCAAGTTTTTTATTGGTTGATAATGGTGTTGATCTTTAGTTAAGATATGTGTTTCTTGTAAGCAAATTATGTCCATTTCCATTTTTGCCAAATATCTAAATGTCTTTCTCCTTTTGGCAGGAGAATTAAGTCCATTCACATTAATTGAAATTATTGATGCCATTATGGGTTTTGCTTATCATTATCTTTCTTATCTTTTTCTGAACGTTGCCTTGTATGGTATCTTCGTGGTTCATTTGGGTCTTCTTTACCAGAACTTTCTTCCTCCTCCTCTATATCCTTTTTTTCTTTACCTTCCTTTTTGTTCATTCTTTCCAGAAAGTTCTGGGCTTTGAAAATGGAGTTAATCCTATATCTGTTCTCCTGGTACGTAAAAAAAAGACCCTCCTGCATTAGTCACATGTAGGGTATTTCTCTTCCTTTAAAGAAATGTTAATGCTTGATATTCTCTCCTCCTTTGTCTCACAGGCCACGGAACCTCTCTTAGAATCTTCACCATATTTCTAGCTATTATCATAGGTCTATCTCTTACTTGTTTCAAAATGTCATCTTTAGTCTTCTTTCTTGTAAGTCTCAAATGTACTTCACTAGGTAGTTTATTTCATCTGGTATAACTCTATGGCACCCGCCTAACTTGGTCAAACTCTTCTTCCATCCTCTGAGGAGTCACCTGTAAGATTTCAGCCAAGGCTTCACTTAATACTTTCTGTAGATCTTCATTTTTCTGTTCTAGTACATTTTGAAACCTCAACATGTAGGTGGCTTTGTCTACTTCTAGCTGCAGAAGTCTAGAGTCTTGTAAGCGCTGTTCTTTTCCCAAATGTTCCACCTTTTGGATGTTCTCCGTCACCTGACCCTCTAATACTTTTTAAGGCTTTATTGGTCTCAGCTATTTGTCTACTATTCTTCAAAAGCTCTTGTTTAATCTCTGCCATCTGTTCACCAATATTGTCTACTTTACTTTTCAGCCGTGTTATAGCAGCCATTAAAGTAGTTTGCAATTCTTTCATATCTCCTTGCATAGTTGTAAATTTCCCTGGCCTGGGTAGAGTGCTGGGCGAAAGAAATGGTGGCTTGCCTTCTTCGGTCTCTTTTTTTTTTTGACAGGTTCTTTGGGCACAGTCCCAGCTTTAGTTTCCATTCTTCTTGAATTAAGTACACTCACAGCCACAAGTTCAAGAAAGCCTCTTCAACTTTTTGTTTTAAAAACTCTATGTTCCTGTTTACAACCGATAGGCTAATCTCCTCCAAACACTGCCCTTATTATGAAATAGCTCTAAAAAGAAAACAACCTTCTAGCTTCTATCAACGATTTGTGGTAGCCAGAAACAATGTTAAGAATAACAGTAAACACAACTTTTCAGTTCTCCACACTAGATAGGCAATGGACAAAATACTCCAGTTCACTCCAAAAACAGGAATTCACTGTCCAGTGTCTTCCATCAAAGTTGATTCAGATGCAGTTCATTTTACCACCACAACGTTCAGATAATTCCAAAGTTCAGCAGCTGCAAAGTATCAATTTGTAATCCAGGGCTAAATGCCCTATTTGTAATCCCAAAATGAGACCCAAAATTAAACCATAAACCAATATTCCAAACCAAGGGTAGAGAAATCCAGCAAACCCAAAACCAAGGAAAAAATAATAAAAAATGGTAAAAATAGGAAAAAATAGGGGGAAAATCCCTTATTTAGTGATACACAAACAAATAAAAAATGGAAGCTGCATAAAAAGAAAAATCCAAACCTCAAAATATTTAAACCATGTCCCCCAAAAAAATCCAACCACAGATGAACAAAAGGCAAGAAAAGGGGAAAAAAACAGCTTAAAAGGTTATATCCAAATCATCCACCAAAATAGCTAAAAATCCACCAAAATAGCTAAAAGTTTGTAAAGAAAGTCTTCTTACAGCCAAAGATCCTACAACGGCTTATGTCAATATCAGGTACCCACCAGCTTTTAAGAATTCACAGCCATGTAAACTTGACAGCAGGTATCTTTCCCCAAATCCAAAGCATTTTTTCTCCCCCAGAGGGGTTTAAAGTAGCTCAGTTATATTCAACCATCAAGTCTTATAAAGATACAAGTTGATGTATTCTCATGCAGGTATTTTCAACAATCAGGTTATGCAGAAACTTTTGCAAGCCTTGAAAAAGAATAAGGGAGAGTTCCCCCACACCATTCTCAGTCTTTTGCCTCACTTAAAATCTGCTTCACTCCTGATTCTCCTTCTCCTGCTTCTCAATGATATTACCCATCCAGAAAATAGTATAAAAAAAAAGACACTTTCAGTAGAGAGAGCAATGTCACTTGTCTTGAAGTCACAAAACTTGAAGATCCAGAATGTAGAGTGAATGTAGGGAAAAAAAGAAGCCGGTGGCTGATCCTCTTGCCATTTAAAATGGCGCTCAGGGTGATGAGGCTAGAGAAAAAATGGGATCGGGGAGCAGCCATCTCCGCCTACATCCCCGATCCACCATCCAGATTTCCCTGCCTTCTGGGACCCTTCCTGGGCCCCAGAGTCGAGTCATCCTTCGGGGCGACCCCTCCTCACAACGATTTAAAAGCGGCTCGGGACGCAATTGTCCAAGCCATTTTCAATGCCGTGTCGCCGAAACCGGAAGTGATTTCTGAATATATGCATTCTCCAACTCACCTGGATCTCTGAATATTTGTGACCTAACTCATGTGTACAAGGCACTGTACAAAGACACAGACATATTCTTATCTAGTCTTTTCATAGTGTGTTGCTCTTGAATTACTGCTAGTAAAAGTTTTACGTTCTATAGTATTTTTTAAAAAAAAAATCATACCCCAAGAACCCTTATTTTTAGAGAAATTATAAGCATTTTCCTGAGAATTCCTGATGTAACAGACAATCTGTTAAAATCAAATAAAAATATCCATTGTGTCTTGAAATTACTTTTGCAATATAAGAACCTAACAACTCTGCTGGATCAGACCAGTGGTCCATCTAGTCCAGCATCCTGTCTCACACAGTGGCCAGCTGGTTCCCCCAGAGGGCCAACAACAGGGTGCAGAGGCCGAGGTCTTCCTCTGATGCTGCCACTTGGCACTGGTATTCAGAGGCTTACTACATTTGAATGTGAAGCTCCCCTTTAGTCACAACAGCTAGTAGCCACTGATAGATCTATCCTCCATTAATCTATTAAATCCCTTTTCAAAACTGTCTATGCCTGCACTGCATCCTGTAGGAAATACAAATAAACACTATGATATACATTAACACATTTAGTGAAACTTTCTACAATAATCATATAAAGCTTTCATCACATTATAGAGAAATACATACTTATATTACAAAGAGAACTCCATCCTCATGATGTAACAAGAGGCTAATAACTTTGAAGAACATACATATACTCCTGAAGAAGACTTGATGAAATGAGCTTACATCCAGGTGCTCATTGTGACCAACTGTATCAGTCATTTATGATGCCTAGGAATCTCATTTCTACAGCACAACTCAAGCATATGTTTACCCAGTCAATGTGAGAGTAGTTGAAGTCGCCTAGTATCACAATATTATCTGCTTTAGTCACATTCTTTATTTTCTTCTCAATCTCAAAATCAGCCTCTAGGGTTTGATCGGGGGGTGGGGGGCAGTAGTATACCACCATTTCAAGTAACCTTTAAGGCCCAGTATTTCCACCCATATGACTTCTGCTGGCAAGTTTATTCCCCTAATGTTGTCTAACATCTGATTCTATGCACTCTGCTGGCAACACCTCCCCCAACCTCTTCCTCCCAGTTCTGCCCATGGAGTTTATATGCAGGGATGATTGTATCCCATAAATGTCGCCCCATTCTGCCATGTTCTGAGATATCCACTATATCTAAATTTTCATTTAGCACCAAGCACTCCAGCTCCCCCATCTTGGCTCAGAGACTTCTACCATTGGAATATATATCTATCTGTAACATGTTTCCCTCTCCAGTAACCCTCACCTCTCTTGGCCTCATTGTCACCACGTATGGCCCTCCTATGTCACCCTACCTTTACGCCCAAGTTCTATTATTAGCTCTGTCAATATAGTGTTCACACCATTGTCCTATTGAACTAAATTGTCCTGAACTGGAGGTTCTCTAGCCCTTGTCAGCTTTTCCCTTGGGTTTAGCTTATAAACTGCTCTGCTGCCTGTTTGATATTAATTTCCAGCAGCCTGGTTCCCTTTTGCTTCAAATGAAGCTCATTTCTTTTGTACAGGTTTGGTTCATCTCAGAAAGTTCCCCAGTGCCTAACAAATATAAACCCTTCTGCCCAGCACCATTTTCTCAGCCATGCAATGAAACTCCTGATCTGTGTTGGCTTAGCTAGCCTAGCGTGCGGAATCAGTAGCAATTCTGAGAATGCTATCTTTGAGGTATCGATCTTTACCTTACTGCTTAATAACCTAAATTTTTCCTCTAGGACTACACAATAACACTTCCCAATGTCATTGGTGCCAACATGCACAATGACTGCTGACTATCAGCACTATCAATATAGCTAGACCAGGGGTGGCGAACTCATTTGTTATGAGGGCTGGATCTGACATAAATGAGACCTTCTAGGGACAGGCTGTGGCAGGTCGGGCTGGGCCATTGTGTACCTATTTAAGATTAGGTAGCAGAGATATACACTTTTTAAAGGACACAGACAAACATGACTAAAGATTTTTTAAAAAAAACCTTAAAATAAAACATGCTTAAAACATTAGCACTTGCTGGTCTTAAAGGTACTTTCTTTGTATTTCTCCCATGGGATCCCATGGGCAAAGGAAGCTCTGGCTCTTTCCCTCCCTACCCAGGGGACTAGGAGGAGGAGGAGGAGCCTCAAGCAATGGAGAAAATCAAGGTTTTGCTCTGTAGCTCCTGTTGAGCAAGCCTTGTAAGCTGAGATGCAGAAGGAAGCAAGAGAGAGGGAGTAGGAAGGAGACAAGAGCCAGTTGCTTGGAGGTCTGATAGGAGCCCTCCGGGGGCCTGACTTGGCCCCCGGGCTGCATGTTTTACACCCCTGATCTAGACAGTGCATGATGCCCAATACCTTCACACCAGCTAGACACAAATTGCCATGCAGTTAAAACACCTATCACAGACCCCCCTCTATATTCCTAATAATTGAACCACTCACTACCAACCTCCTCCCAACCCTAGAGGGATCTTCTTGGTACAAGAGGATATTGGCCTGTCATCCAAGAAAAGGGTCCCTTCTAAGGGATCACATCCCTCCTTCTCAGACTAATACTTTTGACCTTGAGGCTCTGAATCTCAACAACGGCAGAAGAGTTATCAGCACAGGGATGGGACTGTTTTGGTAAGTCCCTGAAGGTCTTTTCCCAAAGCTCTCTCTCTGCCATAGCTTCTTCAGGTCAGTAACTCTAGCCTCAAGGGAATGAACCTTCCTCCTGAGAGCCAAGAGCTCTGTGCATTGAGTAAACACCCATGATTTCTGCCAGTGGATAGATAATCATACATGTGGCCAGGGCTTTGGTTTTTTTGAGCAAAAATGCAGTTCCAGCTGGCTTGGTATCAGGGGGTGTGGCCTAATATGCAAATGAGGTCATCCTGGGCTTTTTCTTTTTTAAAAAAGGCCCTGCATGTGGCATATCCTGAAAAACACTGGATAGTCCCCACTTGCCTGCTGGCTTTCTACCTTCATAACTGGTTTAGCCATTTAAAGGCGTTTTAGAGTGAAATAGGGTATGGATTTGCATAACAAGAAATATGTCAGCTGTTTAAGACAAGAACTATGCTGATTTAGGCTTCATGTTATAACAATGTACCAGCATATCTTGTCCAAGTAAAAACTAAATAAGAAAATTATGGTTACAGCTCTGCTTAAGATCAATATTTTAATTAATTCATTCAACTGTAGGTGAAAATAATTTGCTATTAATTAAGATATGCATTGGATTAACTGGCCTGTGATATTTCTAATGCCATATAACTGTAGGAAAACAGAAATTTATATTAGATTGCTATGAATTCATGTTTAGTTCCATTAAATTTTTCATCTAAATTAAGGTTTGCCCAGGGAAGCGAAAGAGCAGTCAGAAAACATTTTGAAACTGACATTTAAGCAAAATGGCAATTTCACCATGGAAATGAGGTAAGTTACTATGTGTTCAACTTTGTCTTGTAAACACTGTTAGCTGTAGTAATCCAAAGGATGAAGCAACTATTGTGCTGTGACAGCGAACAACCTCAGCTAAATGTCACTTCAAATATTGTTATAGAGGTAAGTTTAATGTTTAAGATACATACAAGAGTAGATAAAATCAGATTTCCAAAGAAAAGGCAATTACCATTCTCATTCTCAACTGATTAGTAATTGCACAGAGACATTAATCATTTAGTTCAGCACAGCTTTTTATTCATATGCATAAATTCTAGTTGTACTTTTTAATGTATTTTCTCTCAGTGACGTATTGCTACTATGTACATCTAGATTTATACAAATAAATATATTTAAATGTTAGTGTATGAATGAATTTACAATTTCTAAATGGTATGTGGGCTACAAATCATAGAGGCAGTCTGTCAAAAGTTATAGTAAGTAGAATGTATGGATCATGTATTTTCAGTCACTGGAAGCCAGATATTGGCATTATTGCATTGATATTATTGCATATCTGTTAACTATATATATCAGAGGAAATCCAAGACAATATAATTTTAACAACTTTTGTGATAGGATCACTTTTTCCATATGAAAGCTTTCCAAGGTATCTAACAACAGAATGTTCTGGATGCCCACAATAAGCATATTTCTTTGAAATGTCAAAATCATGCTACTTGATCATATCATGAAATAATTTCAATATAGCTAAAAAAAGAAGGAAGACATTCCTTCTTTGGATTGGATTTCAACCAGAGAACACAGAATCAACTAAAACCTTTGCAAACCCCACATTACTAGCCAGGATGAAAGAGGATATTATAACAAAAGGAAAAAACTGTATACAAGTAATAACTGTTGATATAAGTCTTGGCTTGCTACTCTATATTTTGAAACAAACAATTTATTATCAATATTATTGACAAAAAAAAACACTACATACTAGCTGCCAGATTTTAACAACATTGGCAAAATTACAATAGAGGGTTGATGTTACAGCAACAGCAGCAGCAATGGATTGCCTAGGTAACTATCCATTTCATTCACCTTCTTCAGGCTGCAGTACACTAGGTAAAGCCTTGAATTCAATGATGGAATACCCAGTATTCCCTTCAGATTTATATTTAGACACTCTCCAGCTTTTACAATTGTTGTATAGACAGTTGCAGTTGGAGCCTCAGAGATCAACAGACTTCCATTAGGGGTTACCCTTTGTCAGATTCAAAATGCCTCTGTGCTTCTCTTCCTTAACAAAACAATGAGTGAAGGGAAAAGGTACAGCAATATCTGTCACAGAGAACCCAGTCACTGCAACATGCCTGCACTAGAAACAAGACAAAGGACTCAGGTAGGAAATATCTGTCTTAAAATATCATAGAGGCATGAGATCATAGAAAGTCATGTGGTCACTAGCCTTTGGGGAGAGAGGATGACTTAGGTTTGGCATGCAGAATGTCCCCAGTTCAGTCCCTAGATCTCCAGTTTTAGGTAATATGACAGATATAAGAGAACTCACACTTGCATATTTACTGTTTTGACAAGCTAACACCCATAACTTCTCAGGGAAAGATGTTTTCTGTTAAGTGCGCTAAACTTGGCAAATGAAATTTGTATATACTAGACAGTACACAGTATAATATATGTGAGATATTGAGCTACTGGCATAAGGCATTCAATACAGATATATACGGTTCAAGACATTTATTCACTATGCCATTCTTCAAGGGCCAAACAAATATAATTTTTGCCAGGAAAGGGCCAGTATGATAGCTGGGGCAAGATATAAACTAGGCATTTCCTTCTTAAGCCTTTTTACCTCTATTCATCTCTAGAGAGACAAAATTTCCAGAAATTTTGAAGCAATGGGAAATTCTTTCCCCCCATTTTGTTCAGAGAAAAACAGAAATTCTGTGAAAACTATACACAATACTTACTTTCCTATAACGCCTGAACTCATACTGCTTTTAAAACACAAATGCCACATTTATAAGTTAGACTGCTTCCACACACAGATGTAAAAATGCATCCCCACTCCAGATGCAGAGTCCACACCTACAAACTTCACCCAGTCTCCCTTTTCCAGCTAAGCAGAGGCACAAACTGCAGTGCAGGGCAGCTGTGAACAACAACAAAAATTGGTAAAGGACTACAGGGGAGGGACACAGAGCTAAGCTCCACTATAGCTTTAACCCATCCCCAGACAGGAGAATCTACAGGGCCCACCAGGAAATCTAGGAGACAGAAACAGTTACATTGGTGTGCAACATGACAAAATGATGTCACTTCTGGTTTTGTGTTGGAGGTGATGAAATGTGTTGCACAGATGCCAGCAAACCCTCTCCAATATTTTCTCCACTAGTCTGAGAAGTGGCAGAATTCCACTGACCTGCCACTCCCCAGCTGTGAGCCTTCCCTGAAGGTCTTCTTTTCAACTGATTAATGGAAGTTTTCTTTTGAGCACACTCAAAGAGGAAAGCCCTGGGAGAACCACAATGGAAAGAGCATGGCATTGTATGGATGCCCCCTTTAAAACTTCAAGCATGCTGCTAAATCCATCTGTAGAAATAGTCTTAGTTAACTTATATGTACACTATTGGATACATTTATGAAATAGAAAGTTATAATGCTTGGTTTTCTACAGAATTTCAAATATACCCAAGTACCTGAGAAGAAACTGCAAACTACTGCACCCTATGCTACCTTTGCATATGTATCTTAACATTTGTCATCTGGGAGGTAGGACAAAATAAAAGTTCAAGTAAGAAAAATGTTGCAGTCAAAAGTATACTATTTGGGCAGAAATAATGGCATACATTCACATTAGGACTACACAAAAATTTGCATATCAAATTAAATTTCGTAATGCTGAAAACACTGAATTCTAATAGTATCATCAAACACATATTAAATGTTGCCAGAATTATTCACATTTAGGCAATGCACATATCCTTGAAAATATGCTGCATACGTCTATAAGTTTTATTAAAATATTGTCATACTGATTGTCTTGCATAAGTGTTCGTGATATGTATTCTGAATGGCTGAAAGCTTATGCTGAAAACCATTTCACTAATTCCCTGGGACGGAGACTGTGCTGGTCGCTCTCACAGATGACCTCAGAAGGCATCTGGATCAAGGCGGGTCAGCACTGCTGTTGCTCTTAGATCTATCAGCAGCATTAGACACGGTTGATTATGACCTAATGACCCACCACCTTGCCGATATTGGAGTTCAGGCGGTAATCTTATAGTGGTTTTCCTCCTTTTCCCATGGTCGGGGGAAAAGGGTGGCACTTGATGAGCAGACCACCCTGTGGCATCCTCTTGAATGTGGTGTGCCTCAGGGAGCTATTCTCTCGGTCATGATGTTTAACACCTATATGCACCCCTTGCCCAGATTGTTTGAGGTTTTGGGTTGGGTTGTCACCAGTATGCAGATGACACCCAGCTCTATCTGTTGATGGACGGCCATTCAGACTCCACCCTAGATCATCTGACCAGGGCCTTAGAAACTGTGGCTGGATGGT
This sequence comes from Heteronotia binoei, assembly GCF_032191835.1. Lineage (NCBI taxonomy): Eukaryota > Metazoa > Chordata > Lepidosauria > Squamata > Gekkonidae > Heteronotia > Heteronotia binoei. Next base: position 84,817,277 of record NC_083225.1, read on the forward strand.
TACAGTTAAACTAAAATGGAGGTCCTGTACTTGAGCCACGGGGGGTTAGAGTCAGGCATCCAGCTCCCAACCTTGGATGGGCATCTCTTGTGCTGGTCCAGAAGGTGAAGAGCCTGGGAGTGATACTGGATGCCTCACTTTCCATGGAGGCCCAGATCACAACATTTGCTCGATCTGCCTTTTACTATCTTTGGCAGATTAGACAACTAGCACCCTTCCTGTACTCCCAGGATTTAGCTACAGCGATCCATGCGATGGTCACTTCCAGGTTGGACTACTGTAACTCACTCTATGCAGGCTTGCCCTTGAGGCTGACCTGGAAACTCCAGCTGGTGCAAAATGCAGCAGCACGGCTCGTAATTGCATTGCCTTTATGGGCAAGCATTTGGCCAGTGCTGCACCAATTGCACTGGCTACCAATAGAGCACTGGATCCACTTCAAGGTTTTGGTCTTAACATTTAAAGCCTTACACAGCCTGGGACCAACATACCTGTGGGACTGCCTCTTCCCATATGCACCCCAGAGATCACTGCATTCTGCTTTGCAGCATCACCTGACTGTCCCTGGCCTGAAGGACGTTCAATTTGCCTCAACCAGGGCCAGGGCTTTTTTGGCCTTGGCCCTGGTCTGGTGGAATCAGCTCCCTGTGGAGATCTGGGCCCTACCTGAATTAATGCCATTTATTAGGGCCTGCAAGATGGAGCTATTCCGCCGAGCCTTTGGTTGAGGCAGTGGATGTCCTTATTTCCATCTGCTTGGCCTCCATTACCTGTCATGATGTTATCTCATTTAAATCTTATCTTAATCTATTATTCCATCTCTGGGCCTACTGTTGTATTGATATATATAATGTGCCCAATTGGAAACTGCTTTCTGTGACATATATGTTGTTTGTTTTATTGTATCCTATGGTTTTAGCTAGTAGTTTTTAATTGTTTTAACTTTTGTTGCTATCTGCCCTGAGCCCACTCATGGGAAAGGGTGGAATACAAATTAACATAAGAACATAAGAGAAGCCATGTTAGATCAGGTCAATGGCGCATCCAGTCCAACACTCTGTGTCACACAGTGGCCAAAAAATTTTATATTATATATATATATATATATATATATATATATATATATATATATATATATATATATATATATATATATATATATATATATTCACACACACACACACACACTGTGGCTAATAGCCACTGATGGACCTCTGCTCCATATTTTTATCTAAACCCCTCTTGAAGGTGGCTATGCTTGTGGCCGCCACCACCTCCTGTGGCAGTGAATTCCACATGTTAATCACCCTTTGGGTGAAGAAGTACTTCCTTTTATCCGTTTTAACCTGTCTGCTCAGCAATTTCATCGAATGCCCACGAGTTCTTGTATTGTGAGAAAGGGAGAAAAGTACATCTTTCTCTACTTTCTCCATCCCATGCATTATCTTGTAAACCTCTATCATGTCACCCCGCTGAATGAATGATGAGTGAATGAATGAATGAATCAGCAAATATTTTCTAGGAGGTTTTCTTCAGCGTTCTTCCAAATTTCCCAGTTTTTCCATTAGAAAAACTGAAAACAACAAAAAAAAATTTCCTGGCTTCCCTATACCTATTTACTCTGGCATAAGATCTGTGGACAGCTACTCTTTAGACTCCTGTCTCTTCAATTTAGAAACAGGTCCAATTTATTAACACACCTTTCAGCAGACTGTAATCTAGTTGTGGATATTTAAGGACAAACTACTAGATATTACAGAATCCTATGATACTTCCTCCCCCATTTTCTAAGTTAATCCTTAAAATATGAGGCTTACTGACTCATCACCAATGGTTTGCATGTTGTTGGTGTTAGGATAGTCAGGTCTCTTGAAGTTGATGGTGGGGGGATGTTCTGGGAGCTGGAAGTGTCCTTGTACAGGGGAGTCGAACTCATTTGTTATGAGGGCTGGATCTGACATAAATGAGACCTTCCAGGGACAGGCTGTGGCAGGTCGGGCTGGGCCATTGTGTACCTATTTAAGATTAGGTAGCAGAGATATACACTTTTTAAAGAACACAGACAAACATGACTAAAGATTTTTTTTTTAAATAAAAACTTAAAATAAAACATGCTTAAAACATTAGCACTTGGTGGTCTTAAAGGTGCTTTCTGTGCATTTCTCCCATGGGATCCAGGGAACTGGGCAAAGGAAGCGCTAGCTCTTTCCCTCCCTCCCCAGAGGACTAGGAGGAGGAGCCTCAACCAATGGAGAAAATCAAGGTTTTGCTCTGTAGCTCCTGTTGAGCAAGCCTTGCAAAGCAAGCTGAGATGCAGAAGGAAGCAAGAGAGAGGGAGTAGGAAGCAGACAAGAGCCAGTTGCTTGGGAGCCTGATAGGAGCCCTCTGGGGGCCTGATTCGGCCCCTGGGCCACATGTTTTACACTCCTGTGTATAACATCTCAGCATCACCGGCCTAAATCACCGGTGTTGAAGCGGTGTTGTAAGAATAGCGGTGTTGTAAGAATAAAACAAAAGGAGAACAATACAAACCACTTTGGGTTCCTTTATGGGAGAAAGTCAGGGTATAAGTGAAGTAAATATGTAGATAAGTAAAACGGTCCACAAAGTTTAAATCGTACATCAATATCCATCTCATAAACACTAAGGTACCAGACAGAGTAACCAGAATAATTTCTGTAAATATTTTATTAAATCGTTCTGCAAAATTTTGTCCATTTAAGCATCTCACTGTCTTAAATTTCCGTGAGCTGTGTACATTATTTCTTTGGGAACTATACTGCAGACAAACTTTTTACCTAGACTAATTCCGGGAAACAGTTATAAATAAGCATATTACAAGTAATACTTCAATACCTTCGTACATCTAAATATGCCATCTGGAACAGTGTTTATATTTAGAAATTACTCTGTTTGCTCCTTAAAAAAGTTTTGCTGCCGTGTAAATCAGAAGACACACTGACTTGAATGCTAAGGTAGTGCAAAAATATGCCATTTCCTAAAGGAAGCAGAATGAAATAGTAACACATCTCTATTGAAAATGGGGTCATAAACCTGCATGCTATAAAGAATTCCTACTGGTAATTTCCTAACCACATTCATGATTTAAATTTATTTATTTATTTGATTTATAGACTGCCTTCATGTATTTGTATTCAAAACCTACAAATAAAAGTCCTAAATAAAACAAGTGGATGGAGCCTTAAAATCCAATGTTCAAAGGATGGTGGGGGAAGGGAAGCTTTAAATGTATCTTTTAAGAGAGAGAAGCATGTTATCCAATCAAGCCCCCTGGCAGAAACACATGCAGAAAACTCTTGCCATATAAACTGAGAATGCATTCTGGAGCACATGCACACACAAACACTTCTGTTGCTGTGCATTGCAAGGAAAAGTGATATGAATGGGCAAGCTATCTTTCAGGAAAACTTATCAGCCATCACTGATGTTCTAATGGGAGAAACTAAAGAATTCCAGGGATGCTCAGAACACACCAGTTATTTATTTGCAATTTTATAAACTGAGCAGATGCTATGTAGGTATAGAATCAGACCTCAGATTCAGCAGGAGTTCACAGGAACATAGCTCCTGAACCTTTCTGAGGATTCCCCCTCTTCCTTCCCTCTTCTACCTTGTCCATTGAATAATAGATGCGGCTGCATAACAATCCCTGGATTAAAAGAGTGGGCAGCCAGCCAGACACCAGGGGCTTTGCTACACCTCCAGCAGCCCTCATTAACCCCTGGAGAAGCCTGCACCACCCTTTCTCCATTTATGTGATTTTGGATGGCAGGTGGCTTGCTGGCCTTTGACCGAGGGGCGGGGGGTGGCCCAGGAGAGCCCCAGGCAAGCAAGGCCTGCTTGGGCTGGCTGGATCTCTAGCAGACCAAGCAGGCCTCGGTTGCCTGGGGCTCTCCTTTCATGCATCAGGTTGCTTTTAGCTGGGGGGGCGGCATATGCTAATGAGGGACGGGGGACGGTGGCTCAGGGGAGGGACGGTGGCTCAGTGATAGAGCATCTGCTTGGTAAGCAGAAGGTCCCAGGTTCAATCCCTGGCATCTCCAAAAAAGGGTCCAGGCAAATAGGTGTGAAAAACCTCAGCTTGAGACCCTGGAGAGCTGCTGCCAGTCTGAGAAGACAATACTGACTTTGATGGACCAAGGGTCTGGTTCGGTATAAGGCAGCTTCATATGTTCATATGTTCAATGAGTTATGTGAATGAGCTCCACCACCTATTTTTCTACAAAATAACCCCTGTATAGAATCTTAGCAACACCAGGTCCTCCCCAGAAACCCTTTTAGTGGCTCTGCAAGACAACTTCAGGTTATTTATTTCTGTTTTCATACACTGTTCAGGTAATTTATTCAAATATTTACACAAAATGTTTGATGTTGTACTGCAATAAAGCATGGTAATACAGAGAAAATATGTATGCACAGGAAAAGCATGGCAAGGGTGATCAGTAGCTGAAAGTGAGAGACAGTTACTATGACAAACAAACAAAGGGAAACCATTAGAGCAGGGATCACCAACCACCGGGCTGTGGAGCGAGGCAGAGATGCCACTCCGCCCCCACCCACCCTGGATCTGGGCAGATAAAAGAGGCAGCATGGCCTCATGCTGAGGCAGGGAGGCAGCCTTGGAGTGAGGCAGAGCAGCCCTGCTACCCCTTCTGCCAGCCCGGGACCGGGGTGGATGAAAGAGGCAGTGTGGCTTCACTCTGGAGAGCCAGTTTGGTGTAGCGGTTAAGCGTGCGGACTCTTATCTGGGAAAACCGGGTTTAATTCCCCACTCCTCCACTTGCAGCTGCTGGAATGGCCTTGGATTAGCTATAGCTCTCGCAGAGCTGTCCTTGAAAGGGCAGCTGCTGTGAGAGCTCTCTCAGCCCCACCCACCTCACAGGGTGTCTGTTGTGGGAGAAGAAGATACAGGAGATTGTAAGCTGCTCTGAGTCTCTGATTCAGAGAAAAGGACAGGGTAAAAATCTGCAGTCTTCTTCTTCTTCTCTTTCATTCATCCACCAGAGACCCGGGCCAGCAGAAGTGGCAGGAGTGCTCCAACCTTACCCTATCCCTCATTTATAGACCCCCCCCCACCAGTCCGTGGAAATATTGTCTTCCAAGAAACTGTTCCCTGGTGCCAAAAATGTTGGGAGCCACTTCTTTAGAGGAGCCAGTTGATACAACTGGACCTGCTCCACCCTACCAGTTAATAAGGTTTCATAGCTTGTATGCCTGGTCTCATTGCAGTTGCATTCTTTAGCCAGAGCCGGCTAATGAATAGTGATGAACAGGCTGAACCCCCATCTCATATATCACAGGTTGCCGAGCTGAAGACACACTGATGGCTTGAGTTCACCACCTCCAATTATCTATGAAAAAACCTATTGGGTTGTTTTAGGGACTTAGAAGGTCAATAAGAGTTTCCAGCTCCCTGGAAGGCACGAGGGAACACATGCCCCAGTCTTTTGTTTTTAAAAGGGCCAATCACATGATGTCACTTCTAAGGAAAACTCAGCAAAGTCATAATATCTCTCTCATAATCAGTGATTTCTAAACAGGACTGATATTTCTGGATTCTCCCCAGAGGTACCATTATTCTATTCCCTACAATCATCCCCTAATGTCCCCTCCTCCAGTGTTCTGATATAGGATTGCCAGCCTCCAGGTTGGGCCATGAGATCTGCTTTTACAACTGATCTTCAGGTTGCAGAGATCAGCTCCCCTGGAGAAAATGGCTGCTTTGAAGGGTGGACTCTGTGGCATTGTACCACACTGAAGCCTCCCCAAACCCCACCCTCTCCCAGATCCACCCCCAAAGTTTCCAGGAATTTTCCAACACAGACCTGGCATCCCTAGACGGTTACTGACCCCCCCTAATACTGACCTCAGAGGCAAGCCATTTTTGAATACAAGAGGTGTTTTAATAAAAACAACCAAAGACAGTACAAATTTACAAGTGGTATCTTATGTCCTTTCTGTGTCTGGGAGCTCCTGAAAGCAACAAACATAGCCAAGAGTCTTGTATCACAGGTCCACTCTGTGGTCTGACCTACAGTGAAGTTTTCTTGGCCTTCTTCTGCCCACCTTTCAAGCTAATTTAGCCTGAGTCAAGTTTGCCAGGCCAAATAATTAGTAACACCTGGTGCTCATACACCCCTCTGTCAGGAGGCTGAGAATAACCACTAATAGACAGCCCTGCTAACAGCTGTATGCCATAGGAAAACATTCCAAGGGCCAGAACAACAGCTACTTGACAACATCATCTCTATGCCTTCCTGAGATTCTTGCACATTTCTGTTGTTTCTTTCCTGTAAGCCTTTTCTTCATGCAGACACATAACAGACCATTAGGTATCTATTATTTTGAATTTAGTACTATACAATGATAAAAGAAAATTAACATACCTGTTAAAATCACATCTACCAGTACATCTTTAAAAGTAGGATTTCTGAAGGTTATTATGATCGAAGAATGATAACCCAGGCAAGCGCTTACATTCGCTGGTTCTTGGAGCTTAGGAATCAGACCAACACCAGACAAGAAAAACACCCACTCTTCAAGCTGAAGAATAAAAAGAGCTCACATTTTAAATTGCAGTCACTTCCTCCCCCCACCCACCCATCATTAGATTTGTAGAACAATGCTAAACAGAGTTGGATTCTAAGTTCTCTGAAGCTGATTGACTGAGAAGGTGTAATTGTGCTTAGCACTATAGTGTCACAGGTGAAATGAAAGCATGGTGGCCCCAGTCAAGTAGCTTTGGTTCAAATACTGGAGCCCAATTCACATTCAGATACAAGAATGGGCCATCGCTGAAAAACACTCTACATTCACAATCCTATCAAAATTTTTGAATTGCTTTGGATTATGACCACTTTATGCAGTTGTCCATTCAAAGACCACTTAAGACAATGATGATGAACATAAGTAGCTGGTTCATTCAGCTGGATTATACTGTTCCCATGATGGAGGAGTATACTGGCCATGCAGAGGCCTGGTTTGTACAATTCTTAGACCTCAGGGGAAAAAACTACATGAATCAGGTGTCATATCTATGTCATATGTTACATTTCCCCAGAACTCTAGATCTAATGATCTTCTGTTTTAATTTCATTTCTTATTCCATAGACATAACGTAATAACAGAACTTCTAAATTTATCAGCACTATACAATTGTATATTTGTTCAAAGGAAGAACTTCAGTTGGTTAACAACAACAAAAAAACACCTTTTAAGTTTGCCAGCAGTGTGGATAAGAGACAACCAAAAGATAAACACAAATAGGATATAAAACAGGAAGCTTAGCTCTGCCATAGCTTCCATTCACTTCATTAAAGTTTGTGTGGGAACGACAGGTAGATAATAACCTAATTCTGATATAGTATATACATTTTAAATGACTCTCATTCCTTTGGTAAGAAGCCAATGAATAAAGCATTAGAGGAATACAACCCAGCTAGCTTATTGACTAGACCTACTTAAGTTTACTGCATTTCAGCATTATTCGAAGCAAGATATTAAACAGGAAAGTTTAAAAGAATCTATGCAAAGAATACTGGACAAGATCTAATAGATCCTGCTCACCTGTAACAGTGTTCAGTATTATTAGTCTCAGTCCATTATGTATAGATGTTGTAGGTTTACTAGGAGAACTGGCTAAAATAAGGTATATTAACATCTTCAGTTACCATTATATTTAACTTGGCATTTCAGTTGTGCTGTCCCAACAAAGTTAATTTCAGTGATCAAAAACAAGAGTAAAGTGATTATGGACTGAGCTCAAATTCTTACTGCAGACAGTTCTTTGCATAGCTTTAAACTAGAAACAAATGAAGCAGATAATAACCCACAGTGGTTTCTCTCAATTCGATGATGAGGCACAATCAGAAACAGTTAAGGCTTGTCTTATAAGTGCTGTCATTAGTTGATTTTAGATTAGTCAGCTACTCAGCTATAAATGGCTTAAAGTGCCAGTTCAGAAGCATTTAATCAGTGAAATCAAGGGAAGAAAATCAATGCCATTTTTAAGGATAAAAGTAGGCCACATTTTATACATTGTAAAAAAGCTCTGAAGGCCTTTGTCCCTCTCCCTCCTAACCCAAAACTGGGCCTTGGATTGTCAGAAATAATAAGACAATGCTAGGTAAAAATACATTCATCTAACTCTGCAGAAATTAGGATTCCAGAGATTTTGCTTCAAAATTCTGACATTAAAATTTGCTCCAACTAGGCTTCCCACCCACCCCCACCCTGGCGGGGGACGCCCGAATTTGCAGCCTCCTCCCCTGCTCTCCAAAAATCTGGAAATGGGGGGTGGGGGTGGGAAACGGTGCCAATTTTAGTGCCACTCTTCCCCACTGAGTTTTCCAATTAGATTCTGTGAGGGCAATCAGCAGTCAGCGAGTAAACGAGTGGGCCAGCAGCGGGAGTGGGGTCCCAATGCCTGTGTTTTGCTTTGCCGTGGGGGGGGGAGGTTGGGCTCGAGCCCTTTGGCGCCACCAGCTGGGATCTGCCTGCCTGCTCCCTGGCCAGGCGAGGGGAACAAGGGAGCTAGTAACTTTGCAAGCGGCGGGGGTGGGGTTGCCAGTACCCATGCTTTGCTTTGTTTTTAGGGGAAGAAGCCCTTTGCCACCCAGCAGCTTAGCTGGGGGAACTGATCCAGGGCCACGCTCTGTGTGCGGGGGTAGGGGGCATGCCAATGCCTGGGCCGCCAGCCTGCGTGGAAAGCTGCCTCTTAACTCTGCCTGGTAGGGAGGAGAAGGTGAGAGGAGCTGGCCGGAGGCAGCTTGTCCAGGTCTAACCCTGGCAACGACAACTCCAGAGAATGGTCCAGGAAGAGGTAGAGCGCGGGTGGGAGAGAGAAAGAACAGACTCCTATTTGTATGCATGTTCTCTCTTTCATTTTTGTTGCCTTAGCTAGCCCAACAAACTAGCCGTTAGGAGAGCCTTGCAATTCCCCCCACCCTATGACGCTGGCCCTCCTCCGTTTCAGCTACTGTGATCACATTTTTAGAAGTATTTATTAAGTGGCACCACTGCACCAGGCAACAAACCTCCCTTGCTTCCAAAGTCACAGCCTTTGATCTAGTCTGCTTATCATTTTTCTCTCCTCCCCGAGCGAGGACGGTGGTGGAGCTGGGGAGGGAATGCAAAGTGTTCGTTTTCACAGAATGCAAGCTTTTATTGCTGTAATAAGAAATGTAAATGCCCCATGGGGAAAAAACCCCCATTTTTCTTAAGAGTCTGGTCTGGGGGTTATCCTGATTTAGTTTTGTGCCCTGTAGCCAACTCCAAACGTCAAGGGTGATCGTCTCTGTGCTGGCTATTCGGTAGACTTGGAGCTTTGTGACTAGTTGCAGTTCTTTATTGCGCCTTTGTTTAAATGGTAATGGCAAGGAAAAAGGAAAGGTCCCCTGTGCAAGCACAAGTCGTTTCCGACTCTGGGGTGACGTTGCTTTCCTCCTCCTCGCCCTCCCGCTTTTCTCTCCTCCCTCCCTCCCTCCCGCAGGGGCCAGTGCTGCCTGCTTGGGCGTGAGAGAACCTCTGCCTTCCCTGCCTCCCGTGCCGTGCTGTCCCTCCCCGACCCCCCATCGTCGACGAGCGAGTGAGCGAAGGAGCGGAGCGAGGCATGTGCCAGGAGCAGCGGCGGCCCAGGGTTGGGGGGCTTGTGGTGACCGGTGGCTGCGGCGCTGAGGCCAGGCGAGGCTGAGGGGAAGGTGCCCCTATCCATTATTTCCTAGGGAGGGAAGGGATTTAAAAGATGTGCAGTCCCTTTAAATGTGATGGCCAGAACTCCCTTGAAGTTCAATTATGTTTGTCACACCCTTGTTCCTGGCTCCGCCTCCAATGACTCCTGGCTCCACCCCCAAAGTATCCTGGCTCCAACCCCCAGCTTCCTTAGGTCTTTATGCTTTTTGTGGCAAAATGCCCAATTATCTATCAGACCTAACCACTCCAAGTCATCGCAGGGCATTTATGTTGGCCAGACTAAACGCGTTTCCCTCCAAAGTTTTACAAGGGAGATATCAGCGAGTCCCTTTAGCCGACAGACTTTGCTCCTGTGGAGCGAATACCCCTGACTCAATCCAGCATATATTGCTTGATTGTTCTTTTTACCATAACCTCCGTAAAGATTTATTTGGCAAGCTTTCTTTTTCTCCAGATTTGTCTATTCTGCCACCCTGTTATTATTTATTGAGTGATACTGAGGGGGTGGTTAGTGAGGCTGTGGCAAAATTTCTGGCTGACATCCTTAAATTTAATTCTGACCATGTTTGAATGTATCTGTAAGCTCGGTTTTATTTTGATTTTATCTCCAATGTTTAAATTTTTATATTCTGTGTATTTTTATCTGAACCTATTATGCCATTAAAGGTTTGGTATGGTATGGTATGGAATTGGACTTGGCAACCCTAGCTCCAACAAGCTAAAAACCTCAAATTCTGTGCCTTATTATGAAAGAAATTGCTGCGAGTCATTATTTGTTTCATCTGTTTCCAGCTTGCAGATGCATAAAGAGGTGTCTGAAATAGATTTCCCAGTCTGTTGGAGGGTACAATGGAGGATTAAGTTTCAAGAGTGGCAAACTGGGGCAGCACAGCATCCTAAATAGCAGCCTGAATGCCCCCACCCTATCAGGCCTCTCCAGATTCCCTGATAGGCTCCAGCTTCCTGCACTCACTGCTGGCCCACCCCCTCCACCCAGCAAGAGCCGCCCTTACTTTTTCCATGCTCTCTCATCCCTGCAGTGCTGCAAACAGGACCCATGGTGATTCTAGCCCCTGGCTTCTACAATCCTGAAAATCAGGGATCCTAGGAAAAATGTTCCCATGCTATCCAATTTGAGAAAAAACAACAACAAAAGACACACATTCAAAACCAGCCCTGCATTTGATGCAGAATTAAACATTAAAAACTAAATCTGTGACACACAAAGTACTAATTTTAAGAATAAATGGTTTTTACACCCTGCTTTTCTCTCTTGAAGAGTCTCAAAGCCGCTTATATTTGCATTCCATTTTTGTCCCCACAACAGGCATCTTGTGAAGTAGGAGGCACTAATTTTAAAAGTGTTTTTATTTTTTTTTCTACAGTAGAGAACACAATTGCACAATTCTACAACAAAGAAACAAAAAAGAGAGGGATCCTCTTCAACAGCATTCTTTTGTATGTCAAAAGCTAAACAAATTTAATAGGTATATACCCAAGGGTCATTTTGTAGAAAAATCTTTCCAGGAACTCATTAGCATAAGTTATTTGCATATGCCAGATCTCCTGACATCACTGAAAGTGTGTCAGAAGGCAACACCCACCACTCAGGCTACACCTCCAAATCTCCAGGTGTTTCCCAACTCAGAGCTGGCAATCTGGAGAAAAATTGCCTGAGCTACAGAAAGCATCTCACTCTTCAAAAAGTCCTCAATATCTCAGTACCGTGAAAGAGCACTGTGCATCCGACAGAAAACAGCAAGAAAAGACTTCCATCAAAACTACATCCCACAGCAAAAATCCAACTTTTACTTTCCTGAATTTTTGAACCATGTCTCTTGCAATGTAAGCAGAAGGTGCCCACCCCTCCCCCTCCTCCACATCACCCCCACTGATGCCTGCTCTTTGTAAGGCAAGCCCCAGGCTGCTTGCTCTGCCCTGCCTTGGTGCATTTGCTTTTGATGGAGCAGCCTACTTCTCCTTCTCCTCCCAAGGCAAGTGCACCAAGGCAGAACAGAGCAAGCAGCCCAGGGCTTGCCTTGCAATGTAAGCAGAAGGTGCCCACTCCTCTCCCCCTCTTTCACACTGATGCCCACTCTTTGCAAGAAGTCCAGGAACCCCTCCCCCCCCCAACTTACCGAGCAGTAGCCAATCCAGCCTGGTGGCCAGGCAGGCAGAAACTCCAAGTGTGGCCTCAAACTCGGCCCCTTTTAGGGCCGAGGGGGGTGGGGCCAGATTTCAAATGAGTCGGCCAACACTGTAGCCTGTCTGCAACAGAAGCAGAGCTAGAGAGACAGAGCACTATGTGTGTGTCCTTATAAGTAAAAAATTAAATACTTTGTTTCTTCTCTCCCGGCACATCGATCCTGTGCATTCCCACTGGAAATGAGCTTTGCTGTATATACACTGAATTTTCAGTAAAACAGGAATTTCATCACATAGAGACGTTTGGAAGGGCTTTCTTTTTATATATATTTTATTTCTTTTCTGCAACAGGCTGATTTGCTTTTCCTGGGATATCCAGATTGCAGATGTTCAAATTTATGTACTTTAACAAAAATATTCTGCATATCTGTTGTAAAAATGTAACTTCAAAAAATATAAACACTCAATGTGGTTTGATCTTGAGTTGCCTTATTACCTGATTGGCTGAGTTCTACACAGGATCTTGGTATTCTGCCCTGTGCCTGTTTGTCTCATTAGCTGTACTGAATCCCCAGCTTTTCAGATTTTTTGTAAAGTTCCTAGGCCCTTCAGATCTGAAGAGAGTAGGCAAAATGTGTAAATTTGCTGTATTTTTATCTCTCCCCTCCCCTCCCCAGCTACTGCAATAAAGGTTGCCTTTAAAGAGAAGCTTTAGAATGGGAGACCTCCAGTCGTTCTGTCTGTACGTCCTGAGAGGAGCCAGCATAATCTGACTCATCTTGTATTGACATGGGATATAAATGGTAAGCTTTATTCTTGCATTAGGTTCCAAATTTGGTGAATATATTTTTACATGTAGTCTTTTCTTGATATAGAAATACAACTTATACCCAAGTTTGAATATCCAAGGAAGCTTACCTGTGAAACAGCCGGTTCCAGCCTGTGGCCCCATTATTGGAACTGGAATTGTTCGGGTTCTACTTTCACTTCCACTGGCATATGCAGAAGGGTGACAGCCCCCATCATAAATTTATAAATTGCACAATGGACTTAACTGTTCTACTCATGAATGTTTGATTTCTGCTATCAGTGGAACTTTGGTGAGTCATGCATTGGAATTAAATAAGTATCAGTGCGGCACTGCACATTGTGAATGATATAGGGGAGGGACAGTTGCTCAGTGGTAGAGCATCTGCTTGGTAAGCAGAAGGTCCCAGGTTCAATCCCTGGCATTTCCAACTAAAAAGGATCCAGGCAAGTAGGCGTGGAAAACCTCAGCTTGAGACTCTGGAGAGCTGTGCCAGGCTGAGAAGACAATACTGACTTTAATGGACTGAGGATCTGATTCAGTATAAAGCAGCTTCATATGTTCATATATTTTTGTACTTTGCTATTGATCTTTAGAAAATTGTCTTGTTATTCATTCTAGTGTATTTAAATGTCAGTAATTTCAGCCTTATATGTGAATGCTGGCATGCATTTTGAGTTTCCTTTGCTGTGGATTCACTTGTTCTGTGGTTCTTGCTCACTTCTTGTGTGAAGAAACACAAAAGAAGGGGCAAAATCTGATTGTTTGGTGCGGTGGTATTTGATTATTGGTGCCAGTATGATGAATTCTTAATTTTACTTTTAGAACTGCATGTGTGGTTTTGGCATCATCCAGAGGGCTTCAGTTCCTGTTGATCTTTAATACTTTGGGATAGTGACAGTTTTGGACCAGTTTCAGCCAGTGTTAACTTAGCACCCCAGCCATCCCAGTATAACGAAGATGAGTGTTCCAAAGAAGAGCAAAACCTACCACTTTCATGATGAATGGGAAGTGGACTACTTCACCATGGTGAAAGACAAGTGTTGTTGTCTACTTTGTAATGTTGCTGTATCCTTGCCCAAAAAGGGTAATCTGGAGCGTTATTACAAGGCTCTGCATAGCAATAAGTTTGATGCTGATTTTCTACCCAAAAGCAAAATTCGTAAACTGAAGCTCAAAGAACTTAAATCTAAATTGACTGCACAGCAACAGTTGATGACGAAGTCAAGGTCACATTCAGTCAATGCAACCATGGCATCCTCAAGATCAGCAACCTGATCACAAAGAAATGCAAACCTTTCAATGAAGGAGAATTTGGAAAAAATTGTTTTCTTGAAGCAGCAGACAATCTTTTTGAAGGATTTAAGAATAAGAAAGAGGTCGTAGCTGCTGTTCAAGATGTACAATTGTCAAGAAACACCGTCATGCGGTGAATAGAAAAGATGTGTGGAGACACAGCTGAACAACTGTTGGCGGATGTTTCAGTTTGTGTTGCTTTCTCACTCCAACTGGATGAATCTAAAGACATAAGAGACATAGTCCAGTTATTAGTCTTTATCCGGATGGTTTTTGAAGACTTCAGTGTTAAAGAACTACTTGGAATGATTTCTTTAAAAGAGAGAACTACCGGTCAGGAAATATTCAGCTCTTTCCATTCTTTTGTGACAAAGTGTAATCTTTCATTGCATAAACTTGTTTCCATCACTACTGATGGAACAAGAGCAATGACAGGTGAGGTTAACAGTTTCATAGGCCTCTGTAGACAGCATGACAACTTTCCAGATTTCCTTTCTTGCCACTGCATCATTCATCAGCAAGTTTTGGCAAGCAAGAGACTCAATACAAAAACTGTCATGGACATCACTTTCAAAACTGTAAATTCAATTCATGGAAGATCACTTCAAAGATGGCTTTTCAATCTTATTCTTGATGAAGGGGCAGCAGAAATCATTTTGCACACAGATGTAAGGTGGCTAAGTAGGCACAACTTTCTGCAAAGATTTTGTGATTTGCTGAATGAAATAAGAAGGTTTTTGAAGGAGGGGGGAGATGACAAAGCAGAGTTGGAAGATCAGTGGTTATGTGATCTGGCATTTCTTGCTGACTTTACAGGCGAACTAAGTGATATGAACATTGAACTACAAGGTAAAAACAAATGCATTGGCAAGATGATGAGTACAGTTTCATCTTACAAGAGCAAATTTGAGCTAATGATGACTGACCTTGCAAGCAACACTTTTGATCATTTTCCTAAAACGCAGGACTATCTGGGACAATATCCAAATTTTGTTTTTCAGAACAAGAAGTGTGTGACAGAAATCTGCTTTGTTATCCAGAAATTCGAAAAAAGATTCTGTAACTTCCAAAGAATTGAAAAAGTTGTGGAGTACTTGACATACCCATTCGAAGCAGATATGGACATTAAGGCAACTGCAGCTGCTATCAGTAAAAATTACTCATTGAACAAGGCATCTCTTGAAAACAAAATAGTAACCCTTAAAAATGACATTTTTCTCAAGATTCGTGCTGAGCAAGAATCGTTTTGGAAGCTAGTGCCTAGAGACAAATTTCCCAACTTGAGAAGATGCAGTGAAGCTGTACACTCCTGTTTGGGTTCAACTTATTTGTGTGAATCTGCGTTTTCCCATCTGAAAATGACAAATAATATACAGCGTTCCAACATGACAGATGAACATCTCCAGGATTCCCTGAGACTGGCCGTCACGCAGTATTCACCCAACTTCAAAAAGCTGGTGGATGAAATGCAGGCTCAGACATCTCACTAATTAGCAAGAGCAAAGTTTTAAAGATTGCGCAAGATCACCCTGGATCAAAACTTCACCTACATTTAACACAAATTACTCAATAAAAGTTAAAGACAGTTATTAAGACAGTTAAAAAAAAGTTATAACAATAACAATTTAAGAAAAACTGTTCGCAGTTCTTTCTGGATCTTCATCTCTGTTTTGTTTTTGCTTATTTTGCTTACCAGTTCATGACAGAAGGTGCATTGTAAATGGGGGGTGGGGGTGGAATCCAACTTTGGTGGGTTAAAATCTAATTAGAAACTAATCTGAAACTTAATTTTCATGGTGGTAGATCACCAGCACTTTTGTCCGAAAAAAATAGATCACGACCTGTTCGAAGTTGGACATGCCTGACATAGTGTGTATGTGACATTAAATTGGGATCAGTGAAAAAGGCTTTTTTGGCTGAAATGTATATGGTCCAGTTTCATTAGATTATGGTTCCACAGTTCCATTAAAATTATACTGCTGTATTGTTTGTAATGTGTACTGCAGGCTAGGGGTGGGAACAGAACCCAAAAATCGAGGCTTGTGAAGGTTCATTGTTCATGGGCTTCGTGAATCATGTACCTCCACAGACTTTCGCCTTTAACTGAGCAGGTCATGGTTCCTTATGTTTGTGAAGGCATTCATAAAGTCCTCCCTTAACTTGCTGAGTTGTGCTACCACACCAGCTTGCCAGGTTTGATTCCCCACTCCTCCACTTGCACCTGTTGGAATGGCCTTGCATTAGCCATAGCTCTCGTATGAGTTGTCCTTGAAAGGGCAGCTTCTGGGAGAGCTCTCTCAGTCCCACCCACCTCACAGGGTGTCTGTTGTGGGGGAAGGAGATAAAGGAGATTGTAAGCTGCTCTGAGACTCTGATTCAGAGAGAAATGCGGGGTATAAATCTGCGGTCTTCTTCTTCTCAGCAAGCAAAGAGAAGGCATTTTAAATGCCCTCCCTTCACTTGCTGAGTTATGCACATGCTGCCATGGCAGCACATCTCAGCAAGTGAAGGAAGGGCATTTGTATGCTTTCCCTTCACTCCCTGAGTTGTGCTGCTATGGTACAACCCATGGAGTGAAGGGAAGGTATTTTAAATGCCTTCCCTTCATTTGTTGAGTCATGAATGTGCCACCACAGTGACACGCCTCAGCAAGTGAAGGGAGGACATTCTGAATGCCTTCCCTTCACTCGAGTCAAGCCGCTGCAGTATGACTCAGAGACTGAAGGGAAGACATTTTAAATGCTCTCTCTTCACTTGCTAAATTTTGTGCATGCCACCACTGTGGCATGTCTCAATGAGTGAAGGGAAGGCAATCCCTGTTGCCTTGGCAAACCTCTGCACTAGAGTGCCTGGCTCACAGACTGCTCCCATAGATCGCATGGCAGTCCATAGGCGGTCCATGAGAGATGTGATTGCATGGACTGAGATCACAGAGCATGAACCAGGACCCAGTCCATGATGAAATCTGGTCCTTGAGCTGGTCCATGCCCATTCCTACTGCACAATGTATGATCTGTATGACCTAAAGGTCTGTTTTGTTTTTAATGAACAATTTAAATGCACCTTTTAGGTATACACTTTTTTGAGTGATCAGTTGCTTTGTATACATTTTGAATACACTGCTACTGTTTTGATTCTTGTGTGATGTGACTCAATTTTTTCTTGAGAGATCTGCTCTCTGTGTGTTTTGATTCCCCTGTGCTATGGATACTGTTGCTGTAGGGCTGCTAGATCCCTCATGGCAACCAGCAAGGGATGGGTGGACCTACCTGGAGAAAGATGAAAGCCCAGACCTCATGGCAGCTCTGCATTGGAAGTGACATCATCATATCAGCGATGCCTAGGTGACACTCTGGTTTTTGGGCAAAAACTCTGTGGTAGAGCCAGTGTTATCATAGAGTTTTGCCCAAATACCAGAGCACTACATGGACATCATTGGTGTGATGATGTCACTCCCTGTGTGACACCAGAAACAATGCCTGGACCTTTCCTCTGTCTGCCAGCTGATTGACGGCTGGGGGCAGGGCCTGGCAGCAGGGAACCCCATCTCCACCATTGCTTTAGAAGAAAACCTGAGCAAATAACTGCATGAACAAAGAGGCTGGATGAAGACTTTTCAAAAAATTATCTTGCCTCAGCCTTTTTGCAGTAGTTAGGAAAGAACCAGTAGAGAACACAACAATTGCATATTTAGCAGTTTTCATGTTAGGCAAATTATATTACCCAGGTTTAGGAGTCTTACACATGGAAACCCAGTCTGATACCCAAAGCAATCTGATAAGGAAAGCCTAAGATTCAATTGCAAAATCATTGTGAGAATTTACACAATGACTGTATTTTCATGACAATTATCACTATTCTATAATAGCTTGACATCAATTCTTCAAGAACTGCAGCAGAGATGTTAAAAGTTTCAGAGGATGCAGGGATGAAAAGAGCAAAGCAAAGTCACAAAGGTTACATGAAAAAAGTCAAAAAGGCTGGGCGTGGGGGGGGGGTTGGCCACAGCAAACGAAAGAATGAGATATTGATTAAAGGTTTGGCTGCAGATAAAAACTTGGAGATTTGTCACTATTAGACGGGAGAGGTACAGAATAACAAAAATGGAGTGCCAGGTCTCACATTTGGACTTGAAAGGCTTACATTAATTATTTACTTATTTTATTTCTTTGGTATTTCATGCAGAATTAAACTTTTAGTTTATTGACAAGAGTTTTATGAGCTATCATGGTTTCAGACAGAATAATAGCACCTTCTCCTACTGAACTGTACTTGGGTACATGCCATATATTCAGATACTGATTTTTCTTGTTGTGGTTTTTTTCTCTCTCATTGAATTAAGGGAGAATCTAAACAGTATACCTTGCAAAACACATTAGCACTCCACACTGGATTTTACAGAGGCAGCATCAACAGAATTAATAAATGTACTAAATTCAAGTAATCTGATTGACTAATTAGCAGAAATCCTACATTTTACCCATTATTCAACTGAAGTGTTTTAAAAATAAGAATCCATTAGGTAATCACACACTCTAACAACAATAAGGAAACTTGTATGCATTTTGGAAAGCAAAATTTCATTCAAGCATGACATAGATGCTGAAATTATACCATTACAATCATAATATTTGCTTTTCTTTTTTTAGCCCACAGTTGCAATTTGTGGAAAGGCACCAGGTGAAGAAAATGAATTATCTTTGTTTAGTCATTTCCTTTTTAGTGATATATGTGATAAGATATATCCAGAGGACAATCGTATTTGTAATAGTATGGAATTTGAAATATGTTCCTGAATGTTAAGCAATCTGTTATCATTAATAACAACATAGTTATTCCCTGAATATTAACAGACAATATTTATAGCTTGCACAACATTGAACAAGAACTGATGAGTTAAAAAAAAACTCATCTTCCCAAGTGATTGTGTATGAGTGATCTAATTTCACAATTCCCATGCAATTTTAATGAGGTTCACATGACCCACGGGCTTATTTGGTTCACCAGAACTTTTATCAGCCAATGTAACCCATGATGTTATTAAACTCAGGGCCAGTATTCAGGAGAGAAGATGAGGGCTCTTGTCTCTCCCCCCCCCCCAAAAAAGTCTTGGGACATAAAATATAATCCACAAACCCCACAATGCATCGATATATATATATTTAACCAGGTCATTAATCTGTGCGGTAATTACATAATAATTTCTATGTGAGCAATAACACAGAAATTTCTGTGTAAGAAAATTGTAATTTCTATGTAAGAAAATATTTCATTATAATTCAGCATCCATACCTGTGGGCACATGAAAGAGATTTTTGCAGTGTGGCATGCTCTTCCCAGTGTAGAAGGACAAAATTGAACTGGTACTTTGGTAGTGGAACAAGGAGCTACAATCACCTGCAAAAACATTGGGGGAAAAGCAAAAGAAAACAAAATCAATTTTTTTCCCAAACCAGTTCTTTTCTTTTCCCTCATATCGACACTGCTGATGTTTATGTGATTAATGTGTTCCACTGTATGCCTTCTCTCCTCTCAGCATGCAAGATCTGCTAAAGCTGATAAAGTGCATTGCAGTAAACAGTGCTTAGTGGCAGTCACAGCACACTTGTCCCCCAGAAACTAAAAACACCATGTTACAAGCCACAAAGAAGAAAGTGGAGGTTGTTTGAAAGCATGAAAGGAATAGAACTTCAAGTTGTGTATTGCCACTTTATCATTTTTCCCACGCAGAAAAGTCTTATATGCCTACTCAATTAAAAAGCAACAAACCAGTTTTTAAGAAGCACCATGCATTTGCTTCTCTAAATTTCTTCCCATCATTACATACATTCATATGGGCTCAGAGAAATTACCATGCTGTGACTTACACTAAAATAACAGTATTTTGATTCACAGTTGCATTGGAAAAGTAAAGTGGCCAACTATATGATAAGATAAAGCTGTTTGAAGATTCTAAGCAGGAAACCAATATCCAAATTCCAGAAGACTATTAACACACTTGCAACTTAATGCCAAACAATTCCACAAGCATATCTACCTAAAACACTTGTGTAATGTCCCTGGTATTCATGACTGATGTCATGTGTTGTGATTGTGAAGAAGTGCTAAAGAAATTTGCTGAGATTAGGATATATTATCCTAAATGCTTTGATCAAGACTCTTTAAACAATAAGTGAGAGCTATTATATTTTAGAAATTATGGAGAGAATACAACACAGCAGACATAAACTGACCAATTTTTTTCCAAAATATGATTGTTGACAGTCATCTCTTATTTTAGTAGTCTGACCAATAATATATTCCAGCAGGTAACCTCTATTAGGGCCAAAAGCTAATAATTCTCCCCACCAAAAAAAAAATACAGTAAAGGAGAAAGACACACTTAACATGGATACTGAAATTTTTATAGATGATGATGATGATGATGATGAAGATAGATAGATAGATAGATAGATAGATAGATAGATAGATAGATAGATAGATAGATAGATAGATAGATAGATAGATAGATAGATAGAGACACATGTACACACACACACATCCCCAGCCACACTTCATTATACCCTATTTTGCAATTTACTTTAATGGCCCTTAAGGTATAATGGGGCTGTACATTCGGGATAGCCGGATATATCCTGAATCAGATTCAGCTATCAAATCTGCTATTAGGAGATATTCCCGCCCCCCAATTTTTAAACCCCAAATACTCCTTAATCTGAATTTCCTGGATTTTTTTTTGTTTGCACATTCCTAAACTGAACAATCACAGCAAGGAACAGAATATCACACCCCAAAGTCCAACAGGTAAAGTTCAAAAATGTGATCCGATCACTCTTCTCTTTTCTCAGACAGACATCCTCAGTTTTAGCAGTAAAAAAATAAGGTTCCACTTGAGGACACCAGTCCAAGGACAACTCTCAAATATGTAGTTAATCAATTCCCAGACACGCAGCTAAATGAGCACCTCCAGAACATTCAGACCCTGTTTTTGTTTAAAGCTTCATATTCAATACAAGGTGCTTCTTTGGATCCAAAATTTCCAATTCTTTACACTTCCCAGTAGGTTCTAAGCTTATGTGTGGGTGGTGCTCATTTAGCTGTGTGTCTGAGAATTGATTAACTGCATATTTGAGAATCTCTAGATGGGGGCAGGGAATCCCCCAGTTTGGAGTCCCTCACCCTGTTTCAGGGCTATCAGCAAAAGAAGGGGAATGGCCACTGGGCACTCCATTACACCCTATGGAGACCAGTCCCCAAAAGGTATAATGGAAAATTTATCTGTGGGTAGCTGGGGCTCTGTGGGAGCAGTTTGTTGAGGTAGAGGCAATCATTTTTCAGCATAGTTTCTGATGCCTCTTCTCAAAAAACTCTCCAAGTTTAAAAAAGATTGGCCCAATGGGTCCAATTCTATGAGCCACAAAAAAGTGCCCCCATTCTCCATTATTTCCAATGGAGGGAGTACATTTAAAAGGTATGCATTCTCTTCAAAAGCAATTGGCAGAATTCACTTCTGAGTTCAACTGCACTTCTTCTCTCACCTCTCCCAGAGACTCCTTCCCCTCTCCTGATAAGTCCCCACTGACTCCTGATAAGTCCCCACTGGCTAGTCTGTCTCAACTGACAACCCTAGTCTGAATACCCATATTTCCTAAAGAATTTCAACAATTTGTTGTACTCATTTCTTTCTTAGAAATGAGATGGCAAAAGCACATCTATTCAGATGTACAGTGTTATTGCTGTATCCAAAATTGCTGAAACATTTTCCCCTTTTATACATTTGCTTTATAATTAATTTCTTACCTTTTGAAGGTATATGAAAAACCCTTCTATGTCAGCTTCCTTTATTCCTCACAGCATGTTCATAAATTTAAGCATGCACAGTCCTGAGTTTCTCAGTGTTCTGTTTCCTCTGTTTAAAAAATTAGCAACATGGCAACCTCTGATAACTGTGTTGGAAACTGCTTTGAAGCTAAGGTATATGGGATGTTTGTCTGCTGGAGTGACTATAGTGTCTTTACTCTTTCTAGAACTTCCAGTATCAATTACCAGAAACTCTATGAGATGGGTTTGGCTGGATTACTACCCTTATGGTGATGTCAGAGGGTGTGGCCTAATATGCTAATGAGTTTCTGGAGAACTTTTTCTACCGAAAAAAAAAAGCCCTGGCCATAGCCAAAGCCAGGAAAAAAAAGTTTTAAGAAATGATTGCAATCAACTATATTTTCTTTTTAAGACTATGACTTGATTTGGATATATTTATTAATTGGTTTGATGATGTTATGGCTTCAGGGTTTTCTTGCAATATGTAGTATATACTTAGGTCATTCCCTCAACCTTTTAGGCCCTGATCTGATTTTATCCCTGGCTTGTCCAGGCTCAGTCTCTAAACTGGTACAATACTGGAAATCCACATCAGAAAACAGAGCTCCAGACCAGCAGAAACTGAGTTATTTTTCCATGCATTAACTGCCCACTATATCTTATTATAAAGTAATAATACCCCCCCCAATTTTTTACTGGTGCTGAGCATTTAAAAATCCAATAGTCTTTAAAGACAGATTAAAACAATGCACTGTAATAGCTACCACTGAAAAAGTATTCTAGCCATACAGCAAACATAGCATGATAACAGGCACTAAATATGCGTTATCAGAAGAACTTAAGGTTTAATGTACAAATGTTACTGGAACTGTCAGACAGCCAGTGACATAACCCAATATTAACAGGTTTACAACCAGTGTTGTCTTGCTATCTGCACAGTTTCATCTAGAAATCCTGCTGACATAGCTAAGCTTTAGGCTGTGCAAGAAATATTACAGAACTGTGCCTAATAAATATACTTGGACCCAGTGATAGGTCAGACAGGAGCTATTTTAAATTGCTTTGCTCAATCTTAGGCTAGCTAAACTCTTGGGCAAGCTAAATTCAATTAGCGTAAAACAGGATGTGTGAAGAGCCCCATGGCGCAGAGTGGTAAAGCTGCAGTACTGCAGTCCTAAGCTCTGCTCATGACCTGAGTTCGATCCTGGAGGAAGCTGGGTTCAGATAGCTGACTTGAGGTTGATTCAGCCTTCCATCCTTCCGAGGTCGGTAAAATGAGTACCCAGCTTGCTGTGGGGAAAGCGTAGATGACTGGGGAAGGCAATGGCAAACCACCCTGTGAAGAAATGCCTTGCCTCAGCTGGCTTGTAAAAAGGTCTGTCTGTGAGCTCAGAGACAAGTAGGAAGGGTGGGGGGGGGGAGGTAGCCCCTGGCATTACAACAGCATCTGGGCTACCTCTTAAGAGATTCTAATAACAGCTACTTGAAGAGGCAATGGACATTCTTTTCCTCTAGGCAGGAAACAGAGTGGAGAGGGCACTGGGCTAGACCAGCCCCAGAGATTATCTCCAGGAATGAGCTGCAGATTTCCCAGAACGCATGGGGGGTTTCCCAGAATGCCTACCAGAAGGAGGCTTCCTGGGGGACAACAGGAAAAGAAGCCTAAACCTGGGCGGACCAGGTAACAAGGAGTGGAGAGTGATATAAAATGGGTGGAGTCAGAGGATTAGTAAAAGTGCTTGCTCTGACGAGCAGGGGTCTCTTCTCTCTAGAAGCAGGGACTGGAAGAGATGAGACTACTACTCTCCAGCCAGTAGTCAGCAACCATATTTGACCATGTGGCTGGGTCTGGATGGATGCAAGAAGCCTGAAGCATGAAGTATCCTTAGAACCCTTTTTGTAACTTACTAACTTAGATGTGCCTTCTCTGCTTAAACATCTGCTGGGCAAGTGTTTAAACCAGGGACAGAAGGATGCGTTTCAAACCAACTTTTATTTGATCTTCTGGTTGCTGATTGTGTGCTGTGCTAAAATTATGCTTGTAATTTTTCACTTTTTAAAAATAAACCTTTTTTTTATATTGAAGGCTGGTAGTAAAGCTCTGTACCACATAGTTCCCCAACCGCCTTAGACCACGCTACTGTGAGAGGGGCGTCCCAGGAAGGGGGAAGGCATGCAGTTGGCAAGGGTGCCAGTCCTCCAGGGGCCTCCCAAAGAAGGACATTGGCCTCTGTAATAACCAGGTGCTGGGAAGCAGAGGACCTCGAGGCCAGGCCTCAACACTGGAAAGGGGGATTGGGAGTCCTGTTCGTCTCAGTCAGGAACCCCTAAAATGAGCAGGTGGTAGCAGCATGCCCTGGTGGCAGGAGGAAGAATAGCTCCCTCCAGGAATTGGCAACTCAAGAGGGAGCTGACGGGACTGGGTCTGAAGATCGAATCGGGCCGGTTCCATCACACACCCCATAAAAAATCTGCCGTGAAAACACTGTGAAAGCAATGTCACCTCAGAGTCAGAAACAACTGGCGCTTGCACAGGGTACTACCTTTACCTTAAAAAAACAAACAAAACAGGATGTGGTAGAGAGGGCAAAATCTTTCTGGACGCAGCTGATTAAGCAAAGGTGGTCTTTAGAAATAAGATAAGTTGTTTTGCAAAGCTCAGGAGACATAGGAGTATTCCAAATAAGGGCAAAAGAAATGTATGCTTGGCAAATATACTATATAAAGGAAGTTTAAGTGTTGTAAGCAATAGACATCTGTGCATGCCCAAATGTTTATTTCAAATTATAAAAAGCTAATCCTATTACTTGGGTAGAGTCCTTGGATTCCTGCTGCCAGGGTCCCCCTTTATTGCAATAAAGCTTTGTCTGCTTCTGAGATCTCACAGGTAGTGTTCATCATTGGGTGCTGGCACACCAGGCTAAGGGCCTCCACAGCTAACACCATAACTTCTTTAGTTTTTGTCTACTCCCAGAACACATTTCAGAGATTTTTTTTTGTTGCCACCAGAAGGTTGTGAATTGGAGATGTGCTTCCCAGTAACCTGCAACCCAGGCTGATTCTACATTCATGCTTGGGTCTGATTTTCTGAGCACTGAAATCGCCTTCTAGAAATCTGGAGTATATTTTTTCATCTACACTCAAAATTTTGTTCCTGGACTTCCCCTTCACATTTGCTTGCTTTACAGGAGGCGGGGAGGGAGGCAGGTTTAATTCCTTTGTCCTTTCTTGAGAAATGAGTTTATTGCCCTGTTTCCCAGGAAAGATATCATCTTTATGGTTCTGTGGAATGTGCTTCCTGAAAAACCCTCATTCAAAAGTAGTCTTGGAAAGTCAGGGGCAACTCCATGCTGAAAACGGTGTCAGAGCCAATTCAGGAATTTAAATGTAAATGACAATCAAAACACTGGAGCAAGACAGAAGTCAAGACACATTGTAATGTAGATGATCACTTTTGAAAGCGCAGCATTACTAGATCTTTTGCCCAGTGTGAAATCAGCCCCAGACACTGTATTTCTGTTACAGGAAACTTTTCAATTTAAGGATCATTTCTCCACCACCCCAGCACTCTAAGCTACCATGCATACAGGGAAAGCTTTGGAAATCTCACTAATAGTGATTGCTACTCAGGCAAGCATTTCTCTGCCCTATTTTTGCATTTTGATAAGTGTGATCCAAGCAGGCTTTTTAATGGGTGAGGACACCAACTGCAAAACACCAATTTAGAAAAACTATGTGCTATAGAGATCTGTATTCTCTCCTATTGATAGTACTGAAAGCCACTATGAGGTCCAGGAGACTCAGTAATATTCCAACTACCTTGTTTCTTGCAATCTAATTTACTAGGACATCCAAACAATACTAAAATGGGATCTGAAACCCACGATGAAATGAGTCTACCTTTCATCTCAAAAGTTTAGAGTTATACCAGTACCAGCCACTAAAGCACTTTGCCTCCAAACAGATATTAATAACCATTCTGTTACTGTTTATATCATATGGGTACAAAGAGGGCTACTTCAAGATAAGTTGGGGGTACAAAGAGGGCTACTTCAAGATAAGTTGGGGGGGCGGGGTGGGGGGGCTCCCTCTAGGTATCCTACCCCCCAGGGAAAGTGTATGCGCAATACATAGCCTCTCCTCTCCCGGTGTAGTGAACGCTGCGTGGTCACTGTCTGGCTATGCCTGGCAGATGGTCACTGCAATGGCCTCTCCTGCATTACTGCATCCGTAGCAACACCTTCTCGCTGGTCCCCCCCGTTTTTCACAGAGTTTGCTACGTCATGGTGCGACCGAATTGTCCGGCGGTATAACTGGATGGGCAGGCTGGGCCCACCAACCTCGCCAGCCTAAGAGAAGGAAAACTCTAACATCAAACCCAGGCAGATAGAGCTCGTTAATGTAACACGTACCACCTGGAGGACTCGCTGCCGGCGTCCCAGCTTACTGGGCCATTGCATATGACCCCCAGGTGAAAGGGTGGAGCCAGTACCGCGCACACTGCACTTCACCTAAAAAATTCCTCTGCGCAGGCCTGAAGGGCATATCCACATCCACAACCCACAATGCATTAAGTCCTGCAGCGATGGGTAAGGGGCGAAACGGCAGGTGGAAGGTGCCACTGGAAGCCGCAGTCCCGATCCTGCATGTAGGCGGTTCAGGGTATTGGTTGCCTGATGCTAACCCGGAGACGAAAGCATTTTTCGGCAGCACCCTGAACGACCAAGCAGCCTTATCTAGGGACAGCACTGCTTGCTCCACATGGAGAGGGGCCTAGAAAAGGTGGCCTAAACAAAGCTCGTCTTCCCCACCCCAGTTGGCTAGCCGCGGTCAACGGGCATCCTTACTTGCGGTCAAAAAATAACAACAAAGAAAAGGCATGCACCTGCCTCACAAAGTGTGCAAAGACTAAAGCTTGCGTGTTGGAACATCAGAACCATGCTTGACACAGTAGACAGTGGTCGCCCTGAACGACGCTCTGCTCTAGTTGCCCACGAACTTCTCAGGTTGAATATCGACATAGCAGCGCTCAGTGAGGTCCGTTTCCCTGAGGAAGGTAGTCTTCAAGAACACAGTGCTGGCTATACCCTCTACTGGTCAGATAAGTCAAAGGCTGAGAGCCGCCTTTCTGGCGTTGGCTTCATGGTCAGGAACTCCATTGCCTCCAAACTCGAAAACCTGCCAACAGGTCACTCAGATCGCATCATGTCCATGCGCCTCCCACTTCAAAACAAGCAGCATGCAACACTCTTCAGTGTGTATGCCCCAACCCTTCAAGCAGATCCTGCAGAAAAGTTCTATGCTGATCTACACAACCTCGTACGGAAGACCCCTACAGAGGACAAGGTGATCATCCTTGGCGACTTCAATGCCAGAGTAGGTAAAGACTAGGAAGCCTGGAAAGGAGTACTTGGCAAACACGGCATTGGCAACTGCAATGATAACGGGTGCCTCCTGCTAGAATTCTGCACGGAGCACCAGCTCACCATCACCAACACTATCTTCCAGCAGAAGAACAGTCTGAAGACAACCTGGATGCACCCACGGTCCAAGCACTGGCACCTTATCGACTACATTCTGGTGCGCTAGAGAGACCTTCGAGATGCCTTACACACCCGAGTAATGCCCAGTGCAGAATGTCATACGGATCATCGTCTTGTACGCTGCAATCTCCGTCTTCACTTTAAACCCACACCCAGGAGAGGAGGTATCCCTCGGAGGAAGTTTCAGGTTGGCAGTCTCCAGTCAGCCGAAGTTAAAGCTGCCTTCCAGGCAAAACTCCAGTCAAGAATTGAGGACCCCAGTTGCCCCACAGACCCTTCTCCAGAAGCACTCTGGGAACACCTAAAAACTACCGTCCTGCAGATCTCTGAAGAAGTCCTCGGGTTCTCCACAAGGAAGAAAAGGACTGGTTTGATGAGAACAATCAAGAGATCCAAGATTTACTGGCGAAAAAGAGATCTGCCTACCAAGCACATCTTGCTCAGCCCTCCTGTCCTGGGAAAAAAGCAACCTTTCGCGCTGCATGTAGCAACCTCCAGCGCAAGCTTCGAGACATTCAGAACGATTGGTGGACCAAGCTTGCAGAGAGAACCCAGCTGTGTGCAGACACTGGTGATTTAAGAGGGTTCTATGAAGCCCTGAAGGCAGTATATGGTCCATCATATCAGGCTCAGAGTCCCTTGCGTGGTGCAGACGGCCAAGTGCTCCTCACAGACAAGGCATCCATACTGAACCGGTGGTCGGAGTATTTTCAGGTTCTCTTCAGTGCCAACCGCGTAGTTCAAGATTCAGCAATCCACCTCACCCCACATCAACCAGTGAAAACAGAGTTGGATGAGATCCCCACCCTAGAAGAGACTGTTAAAGCCATCAAGCAACTGAAAAGTGGCAAGGCAGCAGGAGTTGATGGAATTCCACCAGAGATCTGGAAGCATGGGGGCACAGTACTACATAGCTCACTTCACAAAGTACTTGTCACCTGCTGGGAACAAGGCAAATTACCACAGGACTTTCGCGATGCAATCATCATCACCCTATACAAGAACAAAGGGGAAAAGTCAGACTGCTCCAACTACCGGGGGATAACCCTGCTCTCCATCGCAGGCAAAATCCTTGCCAGAATACTCCTGAACAGACTGGTGCCCACCATTGCAGAAGAACTCCTCCCAGAGAGCCAGTGCGGCTTCAGAGCTAACAGGAGCACCACCGACATGGTATTTGTTCTCAGGCAGCTCCAAGAGAAATGCAGGGAACAGAACAAGGCTCTGTATGTGACTTTTGTCGACCTTACCAAAGCTTTCGATACTGTTAGCAGGAAAGGCCTGTGGCAAATCTTGGAACGTTTAGGATGTCCCCCAAGGTTCCTCAGCATGATCATCCAGCTACACGAAGACCAGCGAGGCCAAGTCAGACACTGTAACGACCTCTCGGAGCCCTTCCCAATAGGCACAGGTGTAAAGCAAGGCTGCGTTCTCGCGCCAACTCTCTTTACGATCTTCTTTAGCATGATGCTTCAAAGAGCCGCAGTAGATCTAGATGATGATGATGGTGTCTACATCCGCTATCGCACCGATGGCAGCCTGTTCAACCTGAGGCGACTAAAGGCCCACTCCAAGACAATGGAAAAACTCATCCGAGAGCTACTGTTTGCTGATGATGCTGCACTCGTCTCCCACTCGGTATCAGCTCTGCAGCATATGACGTCCTGCTTTGCAGAGGCTGCCAAGCTATTCGGCCTAGAAGTTAGTCTGAAGAAGACAGAAGTTCTCCACCAGCCTGCACCCCAGGAAGATTATCACCCTCCCTGCATCACTGTGGGTGAATCAGTTCTGAAGACAGTCCAGCAGTTCAGCTACCTGGGGTGCATCCTCTCCTCAGATGCCAAGATCGACAAGGAGATTGACAACAGGCTGGCAAAGGCAAACCGTGCATTTGGCCGACTGCACAAAAGAGTGTGGAGCAACAAGCATCTGAAAAAAGGCACAAAGATCAATGTTTACAAAGCGGTTGTGATGACAACCCTCATCTACGGCTCCGAATCGTGGGTTTTATACCGTCATCACCTGCGACTCCTCGAGCGCTTTCATCAGCGCTGCCTTCGCACCATCCTCAACATCCACTGGAGTGACTTTGTGACCAACACTGAAGTCCTCAAGCGGGCGGAGGTTACCAGCATTGAGGCACTGCTGCTGAAGACGCAGCTGCGCTGGGCAGGGCATATTTCTAGGATGGAAAACCACCGCCTTCCCAAGATTGCCCTGTATGGCGAACTCTCCACCGGCCATCGAAATAGAGGGGCACCAAAGAAGAGGTACAAGGACTCCTTGAAGAAATCCCTTGGCACCTGTCGCATCAACCATCACCAGTGGTCTGACCTAGCCTCAGATCGCAAAGCATGGAGGCACACCATCCACCAGGCTGTCTCTTCCTTTGAGAACGCACGCATAGCTGGTCTTGAGGACAAAAGGAGATTGAGGAAGAATCGCACTGCTACAGCACCAACCCTAAATCAGACTTTTCCCTGCAGCCACTGTGGCCGGACCTGCCTGTCCCGCATTGGTCTTGTCAGCCACCAGCGAGCCTGCAGCAGACGTGGACTATTGCACCCTTCTTAAATCTTCGTTCGCGAAGCCAAGCCGACAGAGAGAGAGAGAAACATATGCATCCTTCAATGCAGCTGAAATACTACTCTTTTTCAGTGGAGCATTTACTACGTAATTAGCCCAAACTAGGGTTGCCAGATCCCTGGTAGAGGTTGGGGTCTCCTGCCACCAGGCCCTGCCCCTGCCACTTGATCATCTGGAGGGGGGGCGTACCTGGAAAAAGAGACAGGCCCAGTCTGTCAGGCTCTGTAACTCTATCATACTGAAATTATAAAATACTAACCAAATGGACTTTTCTATACTAACCCCTAGCCTTTTTAATATTGTAGTCACCATGCATATCAAAGGGGACGTTTGAAGTGTTAACTTTGTTTAGGTTGTAAAGGGAGCACAGGAATGTGACCGTTAATAGATACCGCCGCTGGCCAGCATTTTCCCAGAGGCTGGGAGATAAGCAGAAGCTCTCGTGTGAAAGTTTGCACCTTCACTCCCTGTTGTTTTGAGAATAATGTCGTTGTTCAGATATTGCTTTGATGTAGATTCCATAAGACCCAGAAACACCCCTGCCAAGGTATTAGTCTCAACTTCTGTTTCAAACTATGAGTTTCCAATAAAGTACTACATTGTCTCAAATGAATACAGCCTTGAGTCTCCATCGCCTGACATTTTGAGATTAATCATCTTTAAAAAGCAGTTTATCCGAACCGGCCACTTTGAAGTCGAATGGCTGAAAAAGTTCCGGATAACGGAGAACCTCCAGGGGAACTGAAAACTCCCCCATGGCACATCCTTTGACATAGGCGAGCTGCGGGAATCGAATCCCCGTCCTACATCCAAACCCTATTCATCAGCCCACAGCAGCGGAAGCCGAGGATATCCACCGCCCTGATGGTCGCAGCCCCAGCCCGACACGAGACCCTCCTCACCAGACCTGAGACGGGAGAGCCAGGAGAGGAAGTCGATGCGTCCCGAGTGCGCCTACCCGACCCGGAGGACGAGGATGAAGGAGCCAGGGCCCCGGGGAAAGAAGATGAAGCTACCCACCTAGAAGAAAAAATCTTGGGGAAGGTGAAAACCCAGATGAAAGGGCTGGCGAGGGACCTCCGAAGCGAGATCCAGAGCAACACCCAGGTATCGCCCGGGAGGTGGGGAGGCAGATCGACCGCATGTAGTCGCTATGGAAGATGGAACGCCGGCAACCCTGAGGATCGGGACCACCCGCACCACCACAACCTCAGAATCCAGGCAGAGGTGGAGGAGCCCTGGCACCGCTGGCACCCCCTCCCAGAGGTCCCGCACCTCAAGAACCAGGAAAACCCTGGTTACTGAAGGAGGAAAGGGAAATGGCTGAGAAGCTGAATGCATTTTTTGCCTCCGTCTTCACTGTGGAAGATGAGAACTTTTTGCCTGCCCCAGAACCACTAATTTTGGAAGGGGTGTTGAAAGACCTGAGTCAGACTGAGGTGACAAAAGAGGAGGTCCTACAACTGATAGACAAATTAAAAACTAATAAGTCACTGGGTCCAGATGGCATACATCCAAGAGTTCTGAAAGAACTCAAAGTTGAACTTGTGAATCTTCTGACAAAAATCTGTAATCTTTCATTGAAATCTACCTCCGTTCCTGAGGACTGGAAGGTAGCAAATGTCACCCCCATCTTTAAAAAGGGTTCCAGAGTAGATCCAGGAAATTACAGGCCAGTCAGTCTGACTTCAATACCGGGAAAGTTGGTAGAAACCATTATCAAGGACAGAATGAGTAGGCACATTGATGAACACGGGTTATTGAGGAAGACTCAGCATGGGTTCTGTAAGGGAAGATCTTGCCTCACTAAACTGTTACATTTCTTTGAGGGGGTGAACAAACATGTGGACAAAGGAGACGCAATAGATGTTGTTTACCTTGACTTCCAGAAAGCTTTTGATAAAGTTCCTCATCAAAGGCTCCTTAGAAAGCTTGAGAGTCATGGAGTAAAAGGACAGGTCCTCTTGTGGATCAAAAACTGGCTGAGTAATAGGAAGCTGAGCGTGAGTATAAATGGGCAGTCTTCGCAGTGGAGGACGGTAAGCAGTGGAGTGCCGCAAGGCTCGGTACTGGGTCCCATGCTCTTTAACTTGTTCATAAATGATTTAGAGTTGGGAGTGAGCAGTGAAGTGGCCAAGTTTGCGGATGACACTAAATTTTTCAGGGTAGTGAGAACCAAAGAGGATTGTGAGGAACTCCAAAGGGACCTGTTGAGGCTGGGTGAGTGGGCGTCAACGTGGCAGATGCAGTTCAGTGTGGCCAAGTGCAAAGTAATGCACATTGGGGCCAAGAATCCCAGCTACAAATACAAGTTGATGGGGTGTGAACTGGCAGAGACTGACCAAGAGAAAGATCTTGGGGTCATGGTAGATAACTCACTGAAAATGTCAAGACAGTGTGCGTTTGCAATAAAAAAGGCCAACGCCATGCTGGGAATTATTAGGCAGGGAATTGAAAACAAATCAGCCAGTATCATAATGCTCCTGTATAAATCGATGGTGCGGTCTCATTTGGAGTACTGTTTGCAGTTCTGGTTGCCGCACCTCAAAAAGGATATTATAGCATTGGAGAAAGTCCAGAAAAGGGCAACTAGAATGATTAAAGGGCTGGAAGACTTTCCCTATGAAGAAAGGTTGAAACGCTTGGGACACTTTAGCTTGGAGAAACATCGACTGTGGGGTGACATGATAGAGGTTTACAAGATAATGCATGGGATGGAGAAAGCAGAGAAAGAGGTACTTTTCTCCCTTTCTCACAATACAAGAACTCGTGGGCATTCGATGAAATTGCTGAGCAGACAGGTTAAAACGGATAAAAGGAAGTACTTCTTCACCCAAAGGGTGATTAACATGTGGAATTCACTGCCACAGGAAGTGGTGGCGGCTACAAGCATGGCCACCTTCAAGAGGGGTTTAGATAAAAATATGGAGCTTTTAGCCACAGTGTGTGTGTGTGTACGTATATATATATATATATATATATATATATATATATATATATATATATATATATATATATATATATATATATATATTGGCCACTGTGTGACACAGAGTGTTGGACTGGATGGGCCACTGGCCTGATCCAACATGGCTTCTCTTATGTTCTTATGTTCTAACCCCGTGAGCTCGACCTCAAGTTCGACAGGGACCCAGAAGAAGTAGAGTACTTCACCATCCAGGCTACCAGCTACATACACTACTGGGGGGTGGGCAATTTCCCAGATGAACTGAGCTGGGTGGATTATTTGGGATCGAAACTCATGGGAGAGGCCCGAAGATGGTATGTGAGTTTATACGAATCGAGAGCCCCGGAACTGGGGAGTGTGCATGCCTTTCTGCAAGCCATGCTGCGCCAATACGAGGATCCCCTCCGAGAGGCTCGGGCCCTCAACGCACTGAAAGACCTGAAGCGAGGACCCCGCACGGTGAGAGAGTACACGGTGGAATTACAGACCCACTGCGCCCGCGTGAGAGGATGGAATGAAGTGATGAAGATCGAGGCCTACCAGAGTGGCCTCAAATCCGCCGTCCTGGATCAGGCCCTCCACCAGGCATGACCAAACACCCTGGTGGGGTGGGTGCAACTGGCGGGTGAAGTGGAAACCAACATGGATAGGGTGGCCCTGCAATGACAGCGAGAAGGGAACCGAGGGGGGCATGAGGCTCGGTCAGGGGCAAAGACTGAGTCCAAAAAACCAACATCCCCGAGCAGCTCTGCAAAAGGGTCCACCACCCGCAGATGCTATCGATGTGGCGACCCGAGGCTCCTGGTCGGGGAATGCCCTGAGAAACCTCGAGCCCCCCCCCCCCTCTGCACCAAAGACAACAGGTCCCAAGGCAAAGAAGACACTGGGGGACCAAAGGAGCCCAGTCGGGGCAACACCGCACTATCGGCGGTGCTTGACGATGATTTTACCAGGGGGAACGAGTCGGAGGATGAAGCTGAGTCGTCGGGAAACAAGCACAACCTGCCCTAAGCGGTGCCAAAAGGCAGGTCGACGCCACACCGGCACCACTGCGGGTGAGAATATCGGGAAAACTATTCTTAGTCCCTTTAACTTTGTTAAATCCAAATTCCAAGCGTTTTATGCACACCCGAGTGCTAATCGACTCCAGATGTACTAGAGAAATCATCACCCCAAGACTAGTCGAAGCACTAGGGTTAGCCAGAACACCCCTACCCCACCCGTTGCAATTCGAACAGATGGACAGGACAGTAATGAGGGGGAACCATGCGTAAAAGAAACCCAATTCTTCCCGGTAGGAATCAAAGAACACTGGGACATGGAAGTGTTTTTAATTGCCCCTTCCTCGTCCTTTGACGTAGTAGTGGGGGTAGGGTGGCTGACGAGGCACCAGCAAACATCCAGTGGGCAGAGCAAACTATAGACTTTGACAGCAAAAAGTGCACTCATCACCACTGGTCAGTAGAATGGGGCCCCTCGCCTCCCCCTCAAAATGAGAGACTATGCTTAGCCATAGAAGAGGTATGGTCCATCCCGAAAGAATACCTAGATTTACGTAAAGTGTTTAGCGAGAAGAAAGCGAACGAACTCCCTCCGCACAGAAGCACAGACTGTGCTATTGAACTCATCCCGGGGCAAGAACTACCCAAGGCAAAACTGTACTCGATGGGATGGGCAGAAAAAGCAGAGCTGAGAAAATTCTTGGACAAAATCTTAAACTGGGGGTTCATTCGACCAGCCACAGCACCGCATGCGGCCCCAGTGTTATTCAGAAAGAAGAAGGATGGGGGGCTTAGACTTTGCACAGATTTTCGTGGGATAAACGCCCTAGCTATGTCAAACGCTTACCCCATCCCACTAATCAAAGACTTATTAAGCACAGTATCAGAGGGGTGCATCTTTACAAAATTAGACCTGAGGGACACTTACTTCCGAGTCAGGATTAAGGAAGGAGACGAATGGAAGATGGCGTTCAACACCCCCTTGGAACAATTTGAGTACCTAGTAATGCCGTTTGGACTACAGGGGGCCTCGGGAGTTTTTATGAATTTCATTAACAAAGTACTGAGAGAGTACCTGTACAAAGGGGTGGTGGTGTACCTGGATGACATCATTGTCTATTCAAAAGATCTACCCTCCCACATAAAGTTGGTGAGGAGAGTGCTCAACACCCTACTTGAGCACAGACTCTATGCTAAATTGTCATAGTGTGAATTTCATCAGAAAGAGCTAGACTACTTGGGGTTCAGAGTGTCGGGAAAAGGCTTAGCAATGGACCCAGTGAAAATACAAGCAGTGCTAGACTGGAAACCCCCGAGAACACGTAGACAGCTACAATCTTTCCTCAGATTCGCAAATTTTTACCGGGGGTTCATAGAGGGATTTGCTAAAGTGATGTTGCCACT
Organism: Heteronotia binoei; assembly: GCF_032191835.1. NCBI lineage: Eukaryota > Metazoa > Chordata > Lepidosauria > Squamata > Gekkonidae > Heteronotia > Heteronotia binoei. Next base: position 84,852,560 of record NC_083225.1, read on the forward strand.
AACAGACTTGTTAAAGACTAAGGGGCGGGGACCCAAGGTGAAAAAACCAAGCGCAAAACTAGCGTGGTCCCACGAGTGCCAGAAAGCGTTTGAAAAATTAAAACAACTGTTCACCAGTGAGCCAATCTTAGCGCACCCCAATGAACTGAAGCCTTTCGTGGTGTAATGTGACGCTTCCGATGTAGCCGTTGGAGCAATATTGATGCAAAAAGACTCAGAGGGCACTCACTCAATGCACAGCAGCCAAGAAGGTCAGAGCGCCTGCTCCGGCTGCAACGCCACTGAGGATGTTCTCCGCAGCTGAGAACGAAACGTCTGGAAGGAAAACTTTCTCCAGTAGAACACGGCACTTGAGCCCGAAAGATTCTACCAACCCTAATGATGTTACCAGCTGTGAAAACCTGAAATCTTTGATAACTCAGAGGGCAGATTGAAACCCTGCGCCTATATATCCAAAAAAATGTCCAATGAACAACGTAATTGGTCAGTTTGGGACAAAGAAGCATTCGCAGTGACATTCGCCCTAAAAACCTGGTGGTCCTGGCTGGAAGGAGCCAGGGTAACATTTGAAATATGGACAGATCACAAAAACCTAGAAGCGCTCACAGCGCGCCGAAAATTAACCGCCAAACAGATTAGGTGGGCGGGGTTTTCGCCAACTTTGATTTTACATTGTGACACATACCGGGCTCAAAGAACTTTTTAGCCGACGCCCTCTCCTGGCTGCCACAACACGAAAGCCAGCGGGAGGAGACAATAGATTCACTCACCCCACCTTCTAACATTGCTGGAGGCATGACCACTCGGTCAGGGAAAAAGACCGGGAAGCCAGAGCCGTGGGGGGGGGGAATAAATTAATCACAGAAACAGAGCATGAAGGGGAGGAGCGGCCGGAAGGACTGGTGAAGGACTGGAGAAGGAGGATTTTGGTATCAGGAAGGGAAACTACGTCCCCAAAAGCCTCCACCAGGAAGTACTGCAGCACTGCCATAGCAGCAAATTGGCCGGGCATTTTGGCTACATGAAAACGCTACATCTAGTGAGCCGACAGTTCTGGTGCCCACAAATGAAAAAGGATATTTCAGAATTTGTAGCGTTGTGCCCCACCTGCATAATGGCAAAAAGGAGGGGAGGGAAGACCTCAGGTTTACTCCGTCCTACCCCTACAGCAGGACGGCCATGGTCAGTGGTATCTATGGACATTATAGTCGAACTACCGGCCTCACAGGGACGGACAGTAATTCTAGTGGTGGTGGACACGTTTTCAAAACAAGCCCACTTCATACCGTGCAAGCAACTCCCTACAGCTAAAAATCTAGCGAGGCTGTTCTTCCAACACATTGTGAAACTACATTCATTCCCAGATAAGGTCATTAGTGACCGCAGCCAGCAGTTCGTTGCCAACTTCTGGCGGGAGTTTTGTAAATTGACAGGGATCGAGCAGGGACTGAGTTTCGCCTACCACCCGCAAACGGACGGACAGACGGAACGGATGAACTTTCTTCTCGAAGAATACCTAAGGTGTTTTATTAACTATCAACAAGACAATTGGGTGGAACTATTACCGTTTGCAGAATATGGCTACAACAATAGCCTGCATAGTTCAAGAAAGACCACTCCTTTCCAAATTGTGAATGGATATGTATGTAAGTAAGTAAGTAAAATTTTATTTGTATCCCGCCCTCCCCCACCAAAGCAGGCTCAGGGCGGCTAACAGCATTCGTAAATAAACAATACAGTAAATAAAAACATTAAATTAACATATTAAAACCAATCACTACTTAATTAAAACATTACTAAACATATGAAGGGAAGCCGTTTCCTAATCTACCAGTGACTAACACCACCAGTTTCCCCACATCATGTCAGCAATGGTGGGAATCACTGGCCAAAGGGTGGGAATTAATTCAAGAAAATCTAGAAGCAGCCAAAAAGGATTACAAGGCACAATTCGACAAAAAACACTCGCCCGAGTGGGACTTCAAGGTGGGGGATACTGTATTCCTCTCAACTAAAAATCTACCTCTACCACAGTCATCCAGAAAGCTAGCCTACATGTATTTGGGACCATTCAAAATAAAAAGAATAATAAATGCAGTGACTGTTGAATTAGAATTACCAAAAATGTTTAGTAAAATTCATCCTGTTTTCCATTGCAGTCTTCTGAAAAAAGATCCTGGAGCTACGTCCTACGATGCCCACCCCTATTCAAGTGAGGGGGCAGAGTCATCATGAAGTGCAAGGGATACTGGATGCCAAACTCAAGTGGGGAATATTACATTTCCTAGTCCGATGGAAATATTCCCCCCCCCCTCTTGCGATGAGTGGGTCAAGTCAACTGATCTAAGGGCACCTCTTCTTTTGAAAAAGTTTTACCTACTGCACCCAGACAAACCCCAAGCGCGAGCTTAGGGGGGGCAGTATGTCAGGCTCTGTAACTCCATCATACTGAAATTATAAAATACTAACCAAATGGACTTTTCTATACTAACCCCTAGCCTTTGTAATATTGTAGTCACCATGCATATCAAAGGGGACATTTGAAGTGTTAACTTTGTTTAGGTTGTAAAGGGAGCAGAGGAATGTGACCGTTAATAGATACCGCCGCTGGCCAGCATCTTCCCAGAGGCTGGGAGATAAGCAGAAGCTCTTGTGTGAAAGTTTGCACCTTCACTCCCTGTTGTTTTGAGAATAATGTCTTTGTTCAGATATTGCTTTGATGTAGATTCCATAAGACCCAGAAATTCGGGTGATCTCCCTGCCAAGGTATTAGTCTCAACTTCTGTTTCAAGCTATGAGTTTCCAAAAAAGTATTACATTGTCTCAAATGAATACAGCCTTGAGTCTCCATCGCCTGACACAGTCCTCATCACCAGCATTGCAGAGGAAGTGACATCACTGCATCAGTGACATCCAGGCAACACTTTGTTTTTTGGGTAAGAACTCTATGGTAGAAGCCAATTTTCTCTGCCATCCAGAGAATATTACCATAGAGTTTTCTCTGCCAATTTTACCATAAAGGTTTTTGCCCAAATACCAGAGTGTCACCTGGACATTGCCAGTGTGATATCACTTCCTGTGTGACACTGGTGGCAAGGCCTAGACCTTTCTCTTTCTCCAAGTAAGGGCCCCCCCCATTCCCTGTCATTTGCCACGAGGGACCTGTTGAGCGGTCAAAGCTCTTCAACAGATGTAAGAAGCCAGGGTGGCCAATGATCAAGCATGGAAGTAGAAGGCTGTAAATCTCAAAACAATAGGTTCACAGCCTTAGACCAGAATAATGGAAAGTCATCCAAGCAACTGTAGTACAACTGTGCTCTAAGAATAGGGTTGCCAGGTCTGTATTGGAAAATACCTGGAGACTTTGGGGATAGATCCTGGACAGGGTGGGGTTTGGGGAGGTGAGGGGCCTCAGCCTGGTAGAATACCACAGAATCCACTCTTCAAAGCAGCCATTTTCCCCAGGAGAGCTGATCTCTGCCAGCTGGAGATCAGTTGTAAATTCAGGTGATCTCCAGGCCCCACTTGGAGGCTGGCAACCCTCAGAACTTCTTGAGACTGAGCTACAGAAATAGTGGTGTCTAAGTCATTAGAGACATGAGTTATTTTAGCAGAAAAACATCTTGCAAATATGCCACTGTGAGTCACCAAATTAGCCAAGTTTGTTTAATTGGGTACTGATGTAGTCTCTACACTGCACAGAAAAGCTCAGCTGGATGGCAGAGAAACAAAATACTTAGCTCCCACAATCACTGAGTAGGCACAAAGGTGTTTAAATAAGGGGGTAGGTCACTCATAGCCCATTGTCGTAGATATCAGGGGCTGCTGAAGCAGCTTAGATCCATTCCGTAGGTCTGGTTTTGTACAATGTTCAGCAAATTTCTACAGGGTGAGGAGAGAGCTCTAATCATATTATTTGCCAGGCCTACTTCTCTGATATAAGCATAGCCAAGGAGGCAAGAGTGTTGTGTTCCTTGCCAAGCTCACAGAGCTTCAAAGCAGCTTAGGGTTTTTGTGTGGTTTTTTTTGGTCTTTCTAAAGCCACTAAGGTAGAGTATTACATGGCTTTTTGGAATCAGCCTGCAAACATGAGGTCAAGGCAGGTCTACATGCCATGGTGGGAGTTCTGTGAACAGAATCTCAGTTTTTCATTTTCCCAAATGAAAGGGCCCAAGTCTGATTAGAAGTATGGTACAAGGAGAAGAGATATTGAAGAACAAAATCTGCTGAGAGCTCTTACAAATATCCCAGTATCAAGTACAGTTGCATTTACCATATTGCTTAATCAGACCCTAATTGTCTCATTGTGTGGAGATGAAGGAGGGAGGAGACAACTAAACCATGCCAAAATGCTTTAAAACAAGTAAGCAAGCAAATAGTGGTCTCTATAGTGAAGCCAGTTCAAGATGAAAATAATTATTTTTATTTCCCCCAAAAAAGAATAATATTCCTTTCACACACACACTCTCTCTCACACACACACAACATTAAATGAATGTTAAAAGGGTGGGTGTCATGAGATTTCAATTGGTATCTGAGATTTTCTACACTTTGAAGGTTCCCTTGAAGCAAAAGGTGGCAGCTGGCTGATTACTGAAAATGTTCAAAGCAATAGCACTTGAAGAAAGAGGCAGAAGAGGTAATGTTTGAAATTCACATGCCCAGTGTTAAAGACTAACACATTTGGGAATGAACACTTTTATAAAGTAAATTTAGGTAATTTATTTTTAATGTGCCTTTACGGATAATACGCCATGAATTGTGGTGGCATTTAAGCATCTGGTAATGAATTAGAACCGCTAAAAGCAGAAGGGTATATTAAACTGCTTGGACAGTCTGCATGCAGGCTACAGGAGTCAAAATTCATTATCATTAAGTCTAATAAATTTCTCGGTTAATAATCTGACTGTAATATGTACAGACCTGTTAGAGCTCTTACAAAAATCATTCTAAAACAAGCTAATTATATAATATATCAAGATCATAGTGCTATGAAAGCAAATACTAATTTGAGAAATGGTTAGTAATGCATCCTCTGTTTTATAGTGAAATTTTAATATAGTTTTCATTCAGTACACTGTCTGGGGTTGCATGATGTGTCTCCAAGTGTAGGGGGAGTAAGGAGGATCTGCCTGCCAATAATGACCCTTGTTTCCCATGCTGGAGGACAGCAGCAGCAGCTGAGAGGAGCATGGCTCTGAACAAACACAGTTCTCTGTGTGATTCTGCCAATGGCACTTCAGTCAAATGAAGGGCAGGCATCTCTTTCTGCAGCTGGCAGTGGCCATGGGTGGGCTAGGAGAGCAGCCAAATACTCTCTGGGCTTCTCATGGAGGTTAATTCCCTAGCAAAAGGTTGGAAGTGCTCACTGTGTGGGTCCACAATCAGAGTTACTCCCATAAGAGCCCTTGTTATTGGTTGAGGAGGCTGGATATTAACATACTCTCCTGTTTATTCTGAGGCCATCAAGGAGCAACAAACAAAAGTGACGCTCTGTAGGGTGTGTTGGGATCCTATGTCCAAGACCTCCACCTCTCACACAGACTTAATCATGAATATAGTTTCTTGCAATGTGACAGTAAAATATTAATGCAAGACAAAAAATGTTTGTTGTTGTTCCGGTGCACAGTCGAATTCGACTCTTTGCAACCCCATGGACAAAGTCACGCCAGGTCCTCCTGTCTTCCACCATCCTCCAAAGTCTGCTCAAATTTGTGTTTGTTACATCAGTAACTTTGACCAATGTTATATTACATTCAACCTGTTGGCTAACAAAAAAACCCCAATGTGGTGTAGTGGTTGAAGGGTCAGACAAGGATCTGAGAGACCCAGGTTCATATCAACACTCTGTCATGGAAGTTTAATGTGTGACCTTGGGGCAGCCCCACACACAAAGTCTAACTTACCTCACAGAGTTGGTGTGCTATTAAATAGAGGAAAGGAGAAAGATGTAAGTACCATTTCAATGGCAGCAGAAATCTTACATTTCTAGTACAGACCTCTTCTAGCCCTCTTACAGGCCCATAGCTATGAGGGGGCCTGTGGGGACACAGCCCCCCTGACTGCTAGGCAGGGCCCCCTGACTTGGGGCCCCTAACCAGTCTCCAGTGCCTCGGCTGCATCCTTCTCCATTCTGCCGTCATCATACAGCGTTGCTTCTGCTTGCTTGGGGGCTGGAAGAATTCTCTGACCCCTCAGCAAGCAGAAACAACGGGGCACTTTCGGAGCCTAGGATTGAAAGTTAAGCTCTGTGTTGCTTCTGCTTGCTTAGGGGCTGGAAGAAATCTCTGACCCCTCAGCAAGCAGAAACAACGGAGCATAAGAACATAAGAACAGCCATGTTGGATCAGGCCAACGGCCCATCCAGTCCAACACTCTGTGTCACACAGTGGCAAAAAATTTTATATATACACACACACTGTGGCTAATAGCCACTGATGGACCTGTGCTCCATATTTTTATCTAAACCCCTCTTGAAGGTGGCTATACTTGTGGCCGCCACCACCTCCTGTGGCAGTGAATTCCACATGTTAATTCCCTTTGGGTGAAGAAATACTTCCTTTTATCCGTTTTAACCTGTCTGCTCAGCAATTTCATCGAATGCCCACGAGTTCTTGTATTGTGAGAAAGGGAGAAAAGTACTTCTTTCTCTACTTTCTCCATCCCATGCATTATCTTGTAAACCTCTATCATGTCACCCCACAGTCGACGTTTCTCCAAGCTAAAGAGCCCCAAGCGTTTCAACCTTTCTTCATAGGGAAAGTGCTCCTATGAGCACTTTTGGAGCCCAGGACTGAAAGTTAAGCTCCACATTGTTTCTGCTTGCTTAGGGGCTGGAAGAAATCTCTGACCCCTCAGCAAGCAGAAACAAGGGGGCACTTTCAGCGCCCAGGACTGAAAGTTAAGCTCCACCTTGTTTCTGCTTGCTTATGGGCTGGAAGAATTCTCTGACCCCTCAGCAAGCAGAAACAACAGGGCACTTTCGGAGCCCAGGACTGAAAGTTAAGCTCTGTGTTGCTTCTGCTTGCTTAGGGGCTGGAAGAAATCTTTGACCCCTCAGCAAGCAGAAACAACGGGGCACTTTCAGCACCCAGGACTGAAAGTTAAGCTCCGTGTTGCTTCTGCTTGCTTAGGGGCTGGAAGAAATCTGACCCCTCAGCAAGCAGAAACAAGGGGGCACTTTCAGAGCCCAGGACTGAAAGTTAAGCTCCACCTTGTTTCTGCTTGCTTAGGGGCTGGAAGAAATCGCTGACCCCTCAGCAAGCAGAAACAACGGGGCACTTTCAGCGCCCAGGACTGAAAGTTAAGCTCTGTGTTGCTTCTGCTTGCTTAGGGGCTGGAAGAAATCTCTGATCCCTCAGCAAGCAGAAACAACGGGGCACTTTCAGCGCCCAGGACTGAAAGTTAAGCTCCGTGTTGCTTCTGCTTGCTTAGGGGTTGGAAGAAATCTCTGACCCCTCAGCAAGCAGAAACAATGGGCACTTTCAGCGCCCAGGACTGAAAGTTAAGCTCCACGTTGGGCTGACGTTGGGCTAGAGGGCACCTGCAAGAAGAGGCGATTCTGGCCCTCAAGTGGGGCGACGGGGGTAGGGAGCAGATAGCTCCATTGCAGGCTTTCTCTGCCAGACAGGGCAGGGTAGGGTAGGCTGGCGCACACAAGTGGAGGTCCCGGCTGCAGTCCGGGGCTGGGGATCAGTGGAGAGGTGATGTTTGCCTGCAGGGGTTTTCTGGTCTGGTCTTACTGGCCACCTGAGCGAGGGTGGGAGCTGCGCTTGTGCAGCCTCGGCTCACCCTCCGACAGGAAGAAATCCGAATTAGAGGTCTTGTAGCCCCAGAAGTCAGTTGCGACTTGGTGGCACCTTCCACCCCCCACCCCCACCCCGTCTCGCCAGGCTTGCCTAGCTGGATCATGCTACAGGTAAGGGCAGGAGACTGTGTGGCACATATCTAAACCTCTGAGTGGCTGCCCACCAGAGCTACTGGAAGAGGGGTGGAAAGGGATCACCTTTGGGCAGCTGTGGGAAGGGGGGAGGCTGTATGGCAGCGAGCTGGCACTTTCCTCCTCAGCGGTGGTAGGAGAGAAGACCATGGAGGTTGGGGCCACTATGTGCCCCCTGAAAAAAAATCAGGGCCTCCTAATTCTTCAAATCCTGGTTATGGGGCTGCCCTCTTACCAGAGGTCTTTTGTAATTGAGTATGCAACTGAATCTGAGTCTTCTAATTTTCATTTGAACTACTTAAAATTTCATTTACAATGCTGTCTACATTTTAATTGGAGGTATTTTAGACATTTTAGATTTTGTATAACTGAATTTAATAGCTGAATGTGGTTTTACAATATTAGGCATGTCATTGCTCTTAATTTTTTTTCTTTCTTATTATAATTGTAATGGCCAATGGCCATATGCAATACAATAAACTAACTACTTTAAATTTCACAATCGTACAACTTCAAGATGAGTAAATAAGACAGAGTACTCATTTACTTTATTAAGTACTGTGGCTCTAAAGTATATTAAACACCACATTATAAAATAGGCAATATCTGTCTGCTTTCTGTTACTAATCATTTCACAGATCAGTATTTGTTGAGCTTCATAATCTTGATTCATTACATTATTTACTATAGATAGATTTTGGAAGAACTCTAGCAGGTTCATCCATATTATGGTTGGATCATTAGCCTAGCAATGGATTAGAATAAATTATCATGAATTTTTACTTCTATAGATTACAGTCAGACAGTCCAGGATGTAAAAAAAAAATTATCTGCCCACTTTCAGCTTTTCCAGTTCATTATTAGATGGTTATATGTTGTCATTATTTATGGTAAAATATTGTGGAAACAAACATTCTAGAATAAATCACCTATATTACATTTTTCCAACCCAGTTGTATTAAAAAGCTGATGGACTTCAAAATGGTATCCTTATCTTCTGCACAAGTTGAATCCCATTGCTATGGCAACAAGAGACCCAAGATAGAGTTTTAATACATCATATTTTGAATGACAAACAGATAAGATCTTTGGTGATAAAACTCCATTCTACAGTCATGATTGGAATTTTTTTTATTCAGGATTTCGTCTGTACTGTTATTATTAGTGGACATTTTCTACTGGGGGAATCTTAAACAAATATTTTATGATTATGCTTGGTTTCCAAAGGGGAAGACAATAAATGGGCAGCATTTGTGGGAAAATGTAGTAACTGGACTACAGCAGACACAACAGAAAGCAGGGTAAACAGCTAAAGATTCTCTTTGACAGGGGTCGTTTTGTAGAAAAATAGGGGGCGGAGCTCATTAGCATATGCTGCCCCCCCACCAGTCAAAAGCAACCCAATGCAAGAAAGGAGAGCCCCAGGTGAGCAAGGCCTGCTTGGGCTGGCTAGAGATCCAGCCAGCCCAAACAGGCCTCGCTTGCCTGGGGCTCTCCTGGGCCACCCTCCCCAGTCAAAATGCCAGCATGTCACCCGCCACCCAAAATCACATACGGAGTGGAGAAAGGGCAGTGTGGGCTTCTCCAGGGATTAACGAGGGCTGCTTGGGGCATGGCAAAGCCCTGGTGGCTGGCTAGATGCCTGCTCTTTTAATCGAGGGATTGTAATCCAGCCGCACTTACTATTAGGTGGGGACAAGGTAGGTGGGGAGGAAGAGGGGGGGCCATCAGAAAGTTTCAGGAGCTGTGCTCCTGTGAGCTCCTGCTGAATCTGAGGCCTGCTCTTTGACAACATTCATTCAGAATGATTGCAGAAATTCATTCTACCCAGTATTATATGTAAGATTTTTTTGCAGAACCAATACCTCCCTACAAATATTGAGTAGACGCCAGCTCTTCTGTGCAGGAATGCACCATTTGTGGAACATCCACATGAGAAACATCAAAAGCCATGGGAACTTAAAAGAAGCTACATAATTGGTCATACCTACATACCACAGTCATAAAGATACAGTATGAACAACTGATTTCCCTAGTTCTTTCTCAAATGTCTCTAAATGCCTGGGCTGCTATCTAGTCATGTGGCTTTACTTCACAGCATAGAATTTGCCTCAGCGTGGGATGCTCTATCTTGTACAGACCCCTTCCAATGACTGTCCCCCAAATCAAAGAATAGCTTTGGATACTGTGAGCCTACAGCAGGAACAGCCTGTGTACAAGATTTGACTGAGGGAGGGGCACATTATGCTTACCTTCCAGAAATACTTCTGCAGTCATCAGTCAAGGTAGAACTATACCTATGCTCATCCTAGAAGAGGATGCAGATGTCAGTGCTACTGCTTACTTTAGCTCTGGAATAATTTCCTGTGCCCCACAATCACACCCAGGGGTGGATTGTATCGATTTTGGTCAAGGTAATACTACATACTTGTCCTAAAACAAGCTTGTCCAACTTGTGGCCCAAGGATGTCTTTGAATGCAGCCCCAGAACAAGCTCATAAACTTTCTTAAAACAGCACCTGGAACTGTGTGCTGCAGCAGCAGCAGATCCTGGGACTGAGGCTACATCTGGTTGCTTTTTCCTCCTGCTTGCTTTCCCCCCCAACCACCAGAGAGGGCACCAGAGCTGACTCAGAGCATGTGTGTGTGTGAGTGGCCTTTGCTCCTGGCCACTCTCCAGCTCTTCTTTCTTCCTGCTATGGCCCCTCTGGATCTCCCATCCAGGACAAAGAGCCCTCGGCTGTTCTCTGGAGGTAGCAGGGGTGGCTGTGGGCCACTCTCTGGGAAAGTTGGGGAATAGCAGAGCTAGCCTCCCAAGCTCCTAGGCAGGCTTGTAGGGTGGGGTGAGAGTTTTCCCTGTCGGGAGGGCTGCTGGCTCCTCTCTGTGAAGGTTGGAGGTGGGGTGTGTGCGGTGCAGCTGGACTTCTTGTCCCCAAAGTGGAGATGTTCCACTGCCTTGGGTGGATTCTGTTGCATTCCCCCTCCATCTCTTCACTGTGGGAGTTCCAGAATCCCCTTACCCTTCTCTGTAGCTGGGACTGGAAAAGAGACACACAGAACAGGTGGTTCCCCCTCCCCCTGAGCTTGGAGGGGGTCACTGGTTGGTCTTACGGAAGTTGTTGAGGAGGTCACTATAGTTGTCTGGGCTTGTGGTGGGGCTTGCTGCAGTCTGGCCTGGTTCTTGTTTGCTTCTGGCAGACACCATATTGGCACATTTTCTAATGTTATGCTTGCTTTTTTTTTCTTTTATTGTTGGTGTGGGTGACTGAGTTAGCCTGATGGTCTGCTGCTGGCTGCTGCCTACCCCAGGCTAGACCTTTCCCAGTCCTACTCCTGGCTTAGTGCACTGCGTGGCCTGGTTCCTGTTTCAGCTCTGGGCCTTCTGCAGCAGGACTTGGAAACAGAAAGGATATTATGGCCCTGTGTTTCTGGGAGGGATGGAATGATTTTTTTACTGATCCCTTCCCCTTCTCTTATATGTGGTGGCAGGTATCACGAAAATTATGCATGCACCTTTTAAAGCTCATTATCAGCTATCATTAGTGTTTATGTATTTTATGTGCGACCCAAGACAATTTTTCTTCTTCCAATGTGGCCCAGGGAAGCCAAAAGGTTGCACCCCTGTCCTAAAATGTGGCTGAGTGATAACTATCTGTGAAGGAAAATTCCTCATTAACAGTGTTTCTGAAGTTTATCATTTCTTCTCTATTCACTGCAATACAGCATTACCCGAAAGCTACACGATACTGCCCTTTCAGATTCAAAAGTTTTCAAACTGCATGCTTTCTTTCCAGAGTAATGCTCTACTAAGATTCCTTCTCTCTTTTCTCATTTCTATGCTGTTCTCAGGCTTCTGCCATGACTATTCAAAACAACAGCCTAATGCATACTTTACCGACATCAGGTTACCAAATTCTGTCTTGACTGCCCTTAACTGTTTCTACAGCTTCAGGAATCACTCTGCTCTCTGTTATAATCTCTACTTAAGTGTACAGATTATACTATTTTCTTGCCTTTAATACCTGACCCCATTGAGACCAACATTATCCATGGCACTTACAACTTTTTGTGTAACATCACACCACATCAATATGTAATAAACTGCAATTTTCTCTAACATCTAGAATTCCAGCAGTATTAAAATTACTACAGGTCACTGTCTCATATGAATATAAAATTATTCCACTGTGCCTTCTCTTTTAGTGTGTGATGGTTCGCTGTTTATGACTTTTATTAGAAAAGCAGTACTTGAGATGTATTCTACCATAGAACTTACAAAATTTGGGGAGTCTATGTCCAAAGAATAATGGGCTGAATTATTGTTCACAACTTTCAGTTCCAGACTTTCATAGGTAGGATTGACCAAAGGAATGTATTGACGGACCCACCTGTAACAAGGCAAAAAAATCAGACTAAATTAATAAAAAGCACTACATTGATTTTGGTATTAATATTCAACTCACTTTTCCTTATTTAAAAATTAAGAGAATTTAAGGATACGTTTTCACTATGATCTTTTGAGACCTTAGACCTTCATTAGCAGTAATTCTCAGATTGTTACCATGTCTTTTCCATAGTTGCTGTCTGAAATCTTTTAATCTGAGTCATCAGGGACTAAACACTGCATACACTCTTAGCACAGAGCTGCTCTCAAGCTCTGTCTGTATCAAACATATCAGTGTTTAAATACTAGTAATAGGCAGGGCTTTTTTTGGTAGGAAAAAACCAGCAGGAACTCATTTGCATATTAGGCCATACCCCCTGACACCGAGTCAGCCGGAACTGCCACCAAGCCAGCCAGAACTGTGTTCCTGTAAGTTCCTGCTCAAAAAAAGCCCTGGCACAGGCAATGATTAAAATTCATACCACAATATAAAAATACTATAATTAATAATCAATGGCTATAGCTTTGTTATTCCTGAACTGAAGCCTGGGATATTTATGATCAATTTAGCTCTCTTTCCAAGACTAAACATGGTATAGATCATTTCAGCTATGCATCAGTTACAGAGCTGTTAAACAGAAATATTTGATAGCAGGGAAAGGATTATGCACATATATTTCCCCATATACAGCTATAGCCCATAAATGCTGCAAAGTTCGCCCTCAGTAAAATTGGACAAAAATTAATGACAACCAAACCATAAATGATGATACTTGTATTCCCCTTTAACACAAGTAACTGCCAAGAGCAACATGTAATTAAGTAACTCCTCCAAAAGCATTTGATTTACTTCCATAAAACTGTAATTCCTCTTAATCATCTTGCAACCTTGAGCACTCAAACCATGTATGTATGTATGACCTTGTATGCATCCCATTTGAAAACAGGCTCTCCAACCCCTACTCACTCACTCATTTTTGTCCCATTTCATTTTGAACAACCTTTGAATTTATGGTTAAACCATCATTATTAATCTTTGGGTTTAAATATAAATTATATCTTTTTAAAAAGCCCAATGAATGATAAAACTGAAGGAATATTTTATAAGCATCAGCAATCTGTACTTGTTTCTTAATTTGCTACTATTTTTGAAAATGTGAGGACAAAAGGAAATATTCAGGAAAAATGTTCTCTGATAAAAAGATTCCAGTTTTCAGAATGTTGGTTTTGTTTTGTTAGGCTATAATTTGCATAGTAATTTTAATTAATGAGAAAAGTCACTATAAATCATGTGCTGATGCTATCACAAGGGCACTAAAAGTAAATGTAATACAGATTGGGGAGGGGGAAGGTTAATTAAGGAACATTGTCTCTGTGGAAATGCTTCCTACTGGATCTCAGAGCATCCTCACAGCCAGGACTCTTTTCTGAAATACAGTATCCCCAGACAAGGAGAGCAGGAAGAAACAATTAGCTCCTATTCTCTTCATTGTACCACCAGGGCTTTTTTTTGAGCAGGAACAAAAAGGAACGCAGTTAACATAAGAACATAAGAGAAGCCATGTTAGATCAGGCCAATGGCCCATCCAGTCCAACACTCTGTGTCACACAGTGGCCAAAAAAAAATTATATATACACACACACACACACACACTGTGGCTAATAGCCACTGATGGACCTCTGCTCCATATTTTTATCTAACCCCCTCTTGAAGGTGGCCATGCTTGTGGCCGCCACCACCTCCTGTGGCAGTGAATTCCACATGTTAATCACCCTTTAGGTGAAGAAGTACTTCCTTTTATCTGTTTTAACCTGTCTGCTCAGCAATTTCATCGAATGCCCACAAGTTCTTGTATTGTGAGAAAGGGAGAAAAGTACTTCTTTCTCTACTTTCTCCATCCCATGCATTATCTTGTGAACTTCTATCATGTTACCCTGCAGTCGACATTTCTCCAAGCTAAAGAGCCCCAAACTTTTCAACCTTTCTTCATAGGGAAAGTGTTCCAGCCCTTTAATCATTCTAGTTGCCCTTTTCTGGACTTTCTCCAATGCTATAATATCCTTTTTGAGGTGCGGTGACCAGAACTGCACACAGTACTCCAAATGAGACCGCACCATCGATTTATACAGGGGCATTATGATACTGGCTGATTTGTTTTCAATTCCCTTCCTAATAATTCCCAGCATGGCGTTGGCCTTTTTTATTGCAAACGCACACTGTCTTGACATTTTCAGTGAGTCATCTTCTATGACCCCAAGATCTCTCTCTTGGTCAGTCTCTGCTTGGTGTTGGGGGTGCGGCCTAATATGCTAATGAGGTTCTGCTGGGCTTTTTCTAACAACATGTTACGTCATTTCTGCTTTTCAATCTTATAACTAACTGAAAAGCTCATAAAATGTAAGAAGTCACAATAGTCATCATACAAACAGGACTTCTCTCAGGGTTGAAGATAATGACAGCATTAACAAAGCACTAGTGATTCTTTGTCCTTGTGGAGGAATGATTAAAAGTACAAGACACACAATTCCCCAATCTATATTCCTTCAACTGATTTCTTTTATATCAATAATTTTTTGTAAAACCCAGATGATGGGCAACACAGGAAGAGGGTTCGTGGAAAAAAATAACCTGAAGGAGATAGAAAATCATGAGCTGTTCTGAGCCTCTGCTGCTCAGCAATAGGTTCCAGGATCTCCCCACAGTAATTTAGTCTGAACCACTGGAACAAGGGCTACTTCCCCAGCCTCTGTGAAGCTTGAAGAAAGTTTCTCAGGATCCTGTGGATAAGAAGCCTGGAGATTCTGCTCCCCAGTATAGGGAGAGGAAAGTGGTGGTGATTATAGACTCCTTGCTCAGAAGGGTGGAGCCCAAAGTGTGCCGACCGGACTTGTCATCCCAAGAGGTCTGCTGTCTGCCGGGTGCACGCATCCAGGATGTGATAGAAAGGATTGGAAGACTTATCAAGCCCACAGATTACTATCCTTTCTTGCTGATCCACGTGGGAACGAATGATACTGCCCATCATAGCCCTGAACTTATTAGAAAAGACTATGTGGCTCTAGGTCAGAAGGTGAAGGAGCTGGAAGCACAGGTTATATTCTCGTCAGTTCTTCCTGTTGAAGGCCATGGCTTAGGACGAGAAAGAAGAATACTTCAAATAAAGGACTGGCTACATCGATGGTGTCATCAGGAAAGATTCAGATTTCTGGACCATAGCTTATGCTTTTGAGATGGTGGTCTTCTATCGGAAGATGGTTTGCACCTTATGGCAGTAGGAAAAGGGGTATTTGTAGGCTTCCCAACCCTCCCGCCCTGGCGGGGGACCCCAGTATTTCCACCCTCTTCCCCCGCTCCCCAAAAAACCGAAAGCGGGGGGAGGGGGGGAAATGGCGCCGGGGAGCATGGCGAGCCGCCCAATCCTGGAGCCGGCGAGGCCGCTGTGCCATGCCACTGCCGCCCCCTCCCCGCCCACCGCAGCTGCTCCTCCGAGATGGGCCCAGGCTGAGCCCATCTCGGAGGAGCAGCCAAGAGCAGTGCAGGCAAAACCAGAGAAGAGGAGGGCGAGGCAGGCCAGGAGCATGGCGAGCCACAAATCTGGGCCCTTCTATACCTGGAAAAGTTTTAGAACAAATAGTCACGCAGTCCTGGAACATTTAGAAAGGATGGCTGTGATTACTAAGAGCCAGCATGGGTTTCTCAAGAACAAGTCATGTCATACTAACCTGATCTCTTTTTTTGAGAAAGTGATTACCTTGCTGGATTGGGGGAATGCTGTAGACATCGTTTATCTTAATTTCAGTAAGGCTTTTGATAAGGTTCCACATACTATCGTTGACAAGTTGGTAAAATGTGGTTTGGATCCTGTTACTATTAGGTGGATCTATAACTGGTTGACAGATCGCACCCAGAGTCCTTGTGAATGGTTCCTCATCCTCTTGGAGAGGAGTGACAAGTGGAGTGCCTCAAGGATCTGTCCTGGGACCTGTTTTGTTCAACATTTTTATAAATGATTTGGATGAAGGAATAGAGGGAATGCTTATTAAATTTGCAGATGATACTATATTGGGAGGGGTTGCAAACACAGAAGATGACAGAAACAGGATATAGGATGGGGGAGACTTGTCTTAGCAGTAGTATGTGCGAAAAGGATCTAAGTGTCTTAGTGGATCATATGCTGAACATGAGTCAACAGTCTGATGTGGTGGCTAAAGAGGCAAATGCCATTTTGGGCTGTATCAACAGAAGTATAGTGTCCAGATCACATGAAGTAATGGTATCACTTTACTCTGCTTTGGTAGGACCTCACCTGGAGTATTGAGTTCAGTTTTGGGCACCACATTTTAAGGATATAGACAAGCTGGAACGGGTTCAGAGGAGGGTGACAAAGATGGTGAGGGGTCTGGAGACCAAGTCCTATGAAGAAAGGTTGAAGGAGCTGGGCATGTTTAGCCTGGAGATGGCTGAGAGGTGATATGATCACCATCTTCAAGTACTTGAAGGGCTGTCATATAGAGGATGGTGTAGAATTGTTTTCTGTAGCCCCAGAAGGTAGGACCAGAACCAATGGGTTGGAATTAAATCATTAGAAAGAACTTCCTGACCGTTAGAGCAGTTCCTCAGTGGAACAGGTTTCCTCAGGAGGTGGTGGGCTCTCCTTCCTTGGAAGGTTTTTAAACAGAGGTTAGATGGCCATCTGAGAGCAATGAAGATCCTGTGAATTTAGGGGGAGGTTTTTGTGAGTTTCCTGCATTGTGCAGGGGGTTGGACTAGATGACCTTGGAGGTCCCTTCCAACTCTATGATTCTCTAAATCCAACTCTAAATCCAGTGAAGACAGAGGTCCTTTGCTTGGGTCGTCGGGGTCCGGGGAGGGAAATCCCCTTCCAGCTTTTGAGGGTGCGCCGCTGATGGCGGCGGACAGGGTCAAAAGCCTGGGGGTACTATTGGAGCCCTCCTTAACGATGGAGGCTCAGATAGCGGCCACTGCCAAGTCCGCTTTTTTTCATCTTAGGCGGGCAAGGCAGTTGGCCCCCTTCCTGGAGCGCGACAATCTAGCAACAGTGATCCACGCCACGGTCACCTCGAGGTTGGACTACTGCAATGCTCTCTACATGGGGCTGCCTTTGTGCCGAACCCGAAAGCTACAGCTAGTGCAGAATGCCGCGGCCCGGCTGTTGTTAGGACTCCCAAGAAGGGAGCACATCCGGCCAGGGCTCTGGGATCTGCACTGGCTGCCAATAGCTTACCGAGTCCGGTACAAGGTGCTGGTTATTACCTTTAAAGCCCTATATGGCCTAGGACCTGCCTACCTGAAGGACCGTCTCTCCCCACATGTGCCCCAGAGAGTACTGAGATCGGGAACTCGAAATCTCCTAGTTATCCCCAGGCCAAAAGTAGCCCGATTAAAATCTACCAGGGACCGGGCCTTTTCTGTTGCGGCCCCCTCCTGGTGGAACCAGCTGCCGGAGGAGGTGAGGGCCCTGCGGGACCTTGCCCAGTTCCACAGGGCCTGTAAGACAACCCTCTTCCGGCTGGCCTATGACTAGCTGGTACAGGAAACCAGGTGTAGTTATATTAGAGGTCGCTGTCCCTAATGTTTTAAATGGTTTAAATGTCTTACAATTTTAAATATTTTATAATTTTAAATGTATTAATTAATTTTAACTGTTTTGTGCTTAAATGTTACTATGTGAAATCTTGTGCTGTGAGCCACCCTGAGCCACTTGTTGGGAAGGGCGGGAAATAAATAAATAAATAAATAAATAAATAAATAAATAAATAAATAAATAAATAAATAAATAAATGATTCTATGAACTTTCATTCATGTCAGTGAAGTGTTTAATGACATGCCAACTAGAACTGCTAAAAAGGAATAGAGATTGAGCATCAGGAAGTCTGCCACAGTAACAAACTGCTACCTTTGCCATCTGAAACTTCTATTCCTCACATCAATGCCAAGAGTCTGGTTATTAAGGGATCAGTCCTGGTCAGTGTACTGTTTTAAACAGACATAACTGCAAAGTCAACCCTACTGCCTGCTCAGAGTTAGGTGACAGGACTAACCAATCTACAATGCAATTGCAGAGTATGCCCTCCATTTTCTCCAGACAAACTGATCTCTGTCATCTGGAAATCATTTGACATTCCAGGAGATCCCCAAGCCCCATCTGGAGGCTGGCAACCCTAGGGAATGTAGACTACAACTTTTGTATTAACCAAAACATTGCAACACAGTGAATGCTAAGCAATTGAATTCCCCAGACCTCTACATCAAGATAGCTTTTAAGTACAAAGGGAAGGAAGGGGGACATATTTTAGTGCACTTTGGAAGAGATCCAAGTTTGCCAATTGTAGCTTACTTAAAATGGAAACCAGCAGGTATTGAAGATTTAAATTCGACTACATGGCAATCAGTGTAAGCCAGATTTCAGGAAGTCCCAGAGGCTCCCAAGAATAGGATGAAACAGCAAAAACAGTGTCAACTTTAAAAAATGTAAAAGCTAGCTGTTTGTGAGAACCCACTACATCCTATAATACAGGGGTGGCCAACTATAGCTCTCCAGATGTTTTTTGCCTACAATTCCCATCAGCCCCAGCCAGCATGGCCAATGGCTGGGGCTGATGGAGTTGTAGGCAAAAAACATCTGGAAAGCTATAGTTGGCCACCCCTGCTATAATATAATGGAGAGAGACAGGTGATCATAGATTGTATGAGAATATCTGGGAGAAATTACAGCAAAAATTTCAACAATACTTACTTTCCAAGTTCACACTCTACTTCAGGCAGTGTTCTTGGCAGAGGTTTCTTAGCAGTTAGTCTCAGTGCATACCAAAACTCTCCTGTCTTCTCTGACACAAATATAACACTAAAATGAAAATATAAACAATATTCAGCTAAGAGAACTTCGTATATTTTGCAGTAACAATGGATATTGTGCAGTAGTGTGAAGGCCAAAAAAGCAAGACAATAATGGAGATCAACAAATTTCATTGCACAATCAGCACTACTGATTTCCTTATATCCAGTTACAAGTGGAGTTTTACAGGTTGCACTGCTCTGATAATACCTGTACAAGATTTAAATTAACTTCAGAGTGACATTCACAGAAGCCATATTCATAAAAATAAAGAACCAAACTCAATTTAGTGATTTATTACTTCACTTGAAAATGTCTGTAATTTTAAGTACATAGTATTACAATACGTAATATCTGGGTTCTGCAAAAGGAGTTTCATATTGTGTAGATCCAAATACTTACTGATACCTCTTCTACAAGTTTTCATCTGAATATACTTAGATAATTAGCACAGTCCCTTTTTTGTTTTGGTAGAAATTTTTAAATGCTGCAGTTAGAATACAAAAGATTTACAAAAACCCGGTAGAAATTTCAATGCTTATAATTTGAAAAGCTGTAACAACTGATTTATCATCTCTCTATAGTTTCAAAAACACTTTACAATGCACCACTAGAGCCTGCTGTTCAATAAAAGGTAAATAATAAAGCCTTTTTAGGCTTACAGCATACCTTGATAACAGTAATTGCAGCTTAGAAACAATGGAAAGACATAGCACTAACTATTTTATTTGCTATTTTAATAGAAGGAAAAACTGAATTATATGTTTGATAGACAGTAAACAGTTACTGGTGTAACCTGGTCCGAGAACCTTACGTGACAGGGGATTCTTCAGTCCAGAGAGTCTCAGATTTCATTATCAGCCTAAGGAAATGGTTTCTTTGCCTTCTACATCCACTCATGACTTATGTTCATAATGATAAGCAGAAACCCTTTTGGGGGGTTATCAGCATCAAGTCTCTGGACTCAACCCTTTTGGTCCTGCTTGTTCTAAGGTAACAATCTCTGAGGAACCCAGGACGGTTTAATATAAGTACAAGCTGTCTTTGTTACTGTTCCTGAGGCCCTGGCGTGATTGCTATTTTAGGGTTGCCAGCTTCCAAGTGGTAACCAATTACACAAAAGTAGACAGTGGTCAGATTACTGACAAAAATTATTTTCCAATATAATTTGTAAATATAATTAGAAATGTTCAAAATCCATAAAAAGATCATACAAAAGTTCAAGCCAATGATATGTAATCAATTCCTGTTTGTTGATATAATAAAATTATCCAGTCCAATAAAGTGCTTGTGTTGAATTTCTTCTTAAATATATAATCGGTGTAGAATCCAGAATCTTATATGAGCACTCCGAAATTGCCTTCTACATCGATTGCTATATGGTCGGCGCATTTCAGTTAGACCTTCCTTATGGAGGATTGAAAAATTGATCAAAAATTTTATAAGTTCCAAACCACTCCAATTTCTGTGCTTGTTGTGAGATGTTAATGTACTTCCACAAGGAAGATCTAACTGAGAGACGCTGACCTGCTAGCAAGTGATGTAGGAGGCAGTTTCAAATCCAAGTATAGGAAAAGGATACAATTACAAACAAATGGGGTTCAGATGCAAGAATTCTGTTTCTTGTCTTTTCCCCAAAAAACATTTTGCAGATTTTTGTTCATCTCAGTCTTGAAAGTTATTTTGCCCACCTATATGATCTCTGCTACTGATTTTGTTATTGTATTTGAAGGTTTTTCCTGGTTTGTTCTCCTGGGACTGAGTTGTTTATAAAGTATTGGTTTTAATGTACATATTTAACTATTTCATTTTTGCAGTTGTTTATATTAACTGTTTATTCTCCCCATCCCTCACAGAAGCCATGGTGGTGGCAGCAGCTCTCACAGTGGATCTTCCAAATACAGAGATCAATTCCCCCTTAGGGTTGTCAGCTCCAAATTCCTGGAGATTTGGGAGTAGAGACTTGGGATAGTGAGGTTTGGGGAGGGAAGCAACCTCAGCAGGGTATAATGCCCTAGACTTCACCCTCCAAAATAGCCATTTTCTCCAGTGGAATGATTCTCTGACAACTGGAGAGGAGCTGTAATTCTGGATGATCTCCAGCTCTCACCTGCAGGTTGGCAGTGCTGGTTACCATGAAGAAAATGGTTGTTTTGGAAGGTGGAATCTATGGTACTATACCTATCTGAGGCCCCTCCCATCCTCAAACTGAAAACTTCCCGAGTGTTACCCTTCAAATCTCCAGGAATTTCCAAATTTGGAGTTGGCAATCCTGTCTCCGTCTCACCCTGCAGCCAACCTACCTCTATCTGTCCCCCTATCTTCAGCTTTCCTTCTCCTCCCTCTGCCCGGAGCCTCTACCTAGGAAAACTAGTCTTTCTCCACAGTGGAGACCAAAGCAGCTTACATAATTCTCCTCTCCTTGTTATCTCTACATCAACCCTGTGAGGTAGGTTAGGCTGAAAGTATGTGACTGGTCCAAAATCAACCAGTCAGCTGTCACAGCAAAATGGGGATCTGAACCTAGTTCTTGCAGACCCTACTCTGAAACTCTAACTGCTACGCTACACTGGCTTTCAGAGGGTGGCTGCTGTTGAACATTAGCAGAAACCAAAAGCTCACAGACAACTGCTGCAAAAATATGTGTACATATATTCTCACATAATTTTAAAGTGCTTAAATAGAAATATAAATGTGTTATATTTATATTTAAGCACTTTAAAATTTAGTGAAAATATATATATACACATATTTTTGCATAAGTTGTTTATGAGCTTTTGGTTTTGGTTTCTGGTTTGCATGGCTTCCTCCTTGTTTGTTGAACAGTAGCAAGCAACCAGGCTAGTTAAGGCATCCAAGTCAGGTGGTACCAAGTCACCCAGAGGGTGCTGCCAGGCCTAGAGTTACCAATCCCCGGGTGGGACCTGGAAATCCCCAGATTTAAAAGTGAACTCCAGACAACAGAGATCTGCCCCCTTGGATAAAATGACTTCTTTGGAAGGTGGAATGTGTGACATTATATCTGGCTAAAGCCTTTCCACTCCCCAAACCCTGCCCTCCACCACAAAATCTTCAGGAATTTCCCAACCTGGAGCTGGCAATCCTTGTCAGGCCTGGCCTCAAGGATTCCTCCCTCAAAGGCTGAAATTGAGCTAGAAAAGGCTCTGCCCCTCCCCTTGCTTTTTACAGACAGAACTAGGCTTGGAATATTGTGGTTGCCTAGCAACAGCCATTGAAATATTCAGGTTTTTAAAAAAGCTACAGGCACTCCTTTTAAAAAAATATTATTTTCACTTTTAAAAAACTTCCCATTGCGTTGTTTTGTTTTTTAAGATTTCACCTTTTTGTGCACATCTGAGGCACTTTTCAGGTTCTCAGCTAATTACTCTCAGCATTCCACAATTAAGAAGGGTACATCTGCCCATCTCCTATTTTGAAATATTTATTTCCTACACTATGTTTCCCATCTGGAGTTAAACCCCAAACAAATGGTAACCATATAAATAAAGCTTGCTATTCCTTTTTGGTCCTTGAATCTGTTA
Source organism: Heteronotia binoei (assembly GCF_032191835.1). Lineage (NCBI taxonomy): Eukaryota > Metazoa > Chordata > Lepidosauria > Squamata > Gekkonidae > Heteronotia > Heteronotia binoei. The sequence continues at coordinate 84,875,283 of NC_083225.1, forward strand.
AACATCTTCAGTAATCGGGCCTTCTCCATTGCAGCCACACTGCTGTGGAATCAACTCCCGGAGGAGGTACGGGCCCTGCGATGTTTAGACCAATTCCGCAGGGCCTGTAAGTCCTACCTCTTCAAAATAGCCTTCACCTAATACCAAGTCAAGAAAGTCTCGCTGGACATGTTTTAGCCACTGAATTTTATTAAAGACCTAAGTTATAGCACCACAATGTTAATTTTAATGTAAGTTGTTAATGATTTAATGATGATTTTATAATTGTAATTACTATGTATGGTTTTATTGTATTTTATATTCGTATGCTGTGAGCCGCCCTGAGCCTGCCCTGGCGGGGAGGGCGGGATACAAATAAAAAGTATTATTATTATTATTAACATATCCACTGGGCTGTTTCAGGTTGGGAATACAGTATGGCGGTGGTAGTCTTAACCTCTTCCCCCATTTCTTGTGCCATTGTTCTGATTTAAATCGGGCTCATGAGCACTTACTATTAAAGGAAATGGGGCCGGAGGAGGCGGCGACGCGGAAGATGGCGGACGCTTGAAGCGGCGGCTCCCGGCTCACAGTCCCTTCCCACTTCTCCCGCTCCCGTTCCCAACTATTTCCTTCACCTGGCATGGGCAAACGAACTGCAGGGAACACCAAGGCAGCCAAGAAAACTCCCGCGAAAGCCGCTCCGACGCAGCAGGTACTAAACTTTCTTCCAACGAGCCCCGGGCCCTTACCTCTCTCTGAAATGGCGTCCAGCCCTTCCCCCGGCCCCGCTCAGGAAGAGGGCTCTTTATTAACGACCCAAACATTTCAAGCGGCGATTTTACACTTGGAGGACTCAATAGGGGTCACAATAGGGGAGAAGATCAGCAAAGCTATTACCCCCTTGCAATTAGAACTTAAAAAAATTAATGAAACGCTTTCAGCAGTCACTCAAACTGCAGACTCAGCACTGGAAATGGCTACGGTGGCCCACGAGGCTGTACAAGCCCTGCAAAGCTCAGACCTATGGCTCCATGAGAAGGTGCTTTACCTGGATAACAGATTAAGGGCTGCTAACCTGAAATTTAGAGGCCTGCCAGAACAGGCGGAAGAGAACCAGGAGGTAAAAATCTTCATTGCCTCATGGCTTGCTTCAGCCCTCCACCTCCAAGATGGAGTCGCCCCTCTCATTGATTCTGCCTACCGTCTGGGGGCATTACAGCCCAAGTCAAAAGACTTTTCAAGAGACAGACTTGCCACGGTTCCAGACTCCAGGACCAGAACCCTGATTTTACAGAGAGCCCGATCTGAAGAGGGTCTACTCTACAAGGGCAAAAAGATCCTGGTTCTAGCTGATCTTTCACCAGAAACCCTGCAGCATAGGAAAGAAATGAAGCCGATTCTAAATTCACTATTTGAACACAAAATACGCTTCCGCTGGGCTTCTCCTATCCAGATACTGGTTGTTCACCAGGGCCTTCGGCTAACAGCTTCTGATTTCACCTCCGGCTGTGATCTCCTTAAACAACTAAACATTGACTCTCCATCTCTTGACTCAAGTGGGGCTACTTCATCTCGTTCAACCAACCCACCGTTTTCTTTCAAGCCAAGAAGACGACGCTGACTTCTTCATGGACGTTCAGTTCACCTCCTGTTACTTCCATCTCCTGCTACTGAACAGTTGTATTTGCACTACCCATGCCATCTTGTTCTGGTTTAAGGGAGCGGGGTTTTTCTTTCCTCTTATTATGTCACATTGTTAAGGGAACAGCCGGGATGTTCCTTCTTTTTGCTCCCTCCATATTAGATTGTATATTTCTTATATACTGAGTAAAGTTGCATTGTTTCCTGGTTGGAAACAATGAACAGTTTAGTAAGATTTATGTTGTTAATATTGTTGATTTGTTTTTTCAAGGGGAAAAGGTACCTTTTACTGGTGTCTATTTATGGCCCTTTTCAGACGGTGCTTTTTGACCAGCACTGGTACGTTCTGGTATACTCTGGCCATGACCCTCGAACTCAGTGGATCCCTTTAGCGGTGTTTGGGTTTTTGGAAATTTTTACATTTATACTGAAAAGTGGTTTGTGTTTGTTCAATTTGGTTCAGACAAATATGGTTGTTGTTGTGAACCTAGACTTTTGCAGTCAGGTCACCAATCCGGGTACTCCCACCCCAATGTTCTCTCTTTGTTTATTCTGTGTTGTGAGAACAAGGGAAATCTGGTCATTGTTACCTGTTTCTTCTACTTCTTCTCATCATTGTTATACAGAGCCCCAGTCCGGGTTCTACAGGCGTTATATGGATCCTAACAATGTTTTTTTCTACTTTAATGTATCTAAATTATGTCTGACTTAAAGTTAATTTCTCTCAACTGCAGAGGCCTTAACAACATTATTAAAGGAAATAATGCTGGGAGCTCCATTTCTGGAACTCCCACTGTCATGACTGGCTTGGAATTTAGTGAAAAGCACTGTTAGGTCAACTGAAATTGCTTCTATAAGCAACTATAACTTACCTTCCTTTTGAGCTGCCAGTACAAGCTGGAGAGTACTTTACTCCATAGCATACTGTTTCTTTTGGTTGAAGAATGAGATTTTTTTCACCACTAAGTTCAGCAACATCTATTAGAACATCTAACACCAGAATATCATTTGTGGGATTAGTTATTGGAATTTCAATAACAGTAGTATCCTAGAAATAAATTAAAAAAAAATGTGTTGGAACCAAAAACATCAAGAAAATAGTGCTTATTCAAAACAGACTCCAAGTGGTTTACATTCATATTTGTACATAAGAACATAAGAGAAGCCATATTGGATCAGTCCAACACTTAGTGTCAAACAATGGCCAAAAAACCCAGGTACCATCAGGAGGTTCATCAGTGGGGCAGGACACTAGAAGTCCTCCCACTGTTGCCCCCCAAGCACCATGAATACAGAGCATCACTGCCCCAGAGAGTTCCATCAATACCATGTGGCTAATAGCCACTGATGGATCTCTGCTCCATACGGTTATCCAATCCCCTCTTGAAGCTGTCTATGCTTGTAGCTGCCACCACCTCCTGTGGCAGTGAATTCCATGTGTTAATTACCCTTTGGGTGAAGAAGTACTTCCTTTTATTCATTCTAACCCGACTGCTCAACAATTTCGAGTGTCTATGAGTTCTTGTATTGTGAGAAAGGGGGGGGGGAGTACTTTTTCTCTATCTTCTCTATCCCATGCATAATCTTGTAAACCTCTATCATGTCATTTCTTAGTCAACATTTCTCCAAGCTAAAGAGTCTGAAGCACTTTAACCTTTCTTCACAGGAAAAGTTTTCCAACCCTTTAATCATTCTACTTGCCCTTTTCTGCACTTTTTCCAATGCTCCAATATCTTTTTTGAGGTGTTGTGACCAGAATTTGTCAGATTTATATTGAGCAGATAATGGCAATGGAGATAGTACAGCCTTAAAATTCACATAAGTAATACCTGTGAGTTTTGGAAGAATAACAATACCACACTAAAAACAACAACTGACATTTATTCTACATATTCTAAGAGAATTTGATCCAAGCAGAACTATCCTAAATGAAAGCTTCTGAGTTAAGTAATTCTGTATTTGCTTATTACAGAAGTAGGCAGAAGGTCACTCAGAAGTTATCACGCCCCCCCCCCCCCAAGCAATTTAAAGTGACTTCTCAGTGGTGCTTTAATAACTTTTGTATTCTTTTCTTTAAAGCTAACACATCAGCTTCTATACTGTTTTATAAGAAGGAGAAACAGGTGCACGCATACACACACCTTTGCTCTGGATGGGAAAACAATATCAGCAATGCAAACAACTCTTCCACTGAGCCACAACCCTATGCTAGTGATAGGCCTGAATATCTAGGTTGCCTTTTGCCTAAAATTGGTACCGCTGAAGAGTGTTCCTCTTTTCTAATCATGTTGTTCAGACAAATATGGCTGGAATTTAGAAAGGAGTTCAGGCAAGAATTCAAGAAAAAAAAGTTGGCTGTGTTTGCGCTTTGCCTAGCTCACTCACTTAACCTAATAGGCATTCTTGTTTCTTCAGTCTGTCCAGAAGCACTGCATCTATTTGGAATTGTGCAGAAAGTGGGGTTTTTTGTATCATCTACAATATGCTGGGAAATTACAGAAAAGTACTTTAAAGGGAACCAGCCTGCAAAGTCAGAGGCTGTGAGTGCCCTTTAAAAAAAAAACTTGGGTAAAGCAGCTGAAGAAAGTAAAGGTGGAGATTTTCCTCCTGAAACTTAATTCGGTGCAGGGAGCGTTTTACATTCAATAATGAATTTTAGATTTATTCTGAATCTGGTAATATGGAACAGTATTTTGAGAGAGATTAATTGGGCAAATACAGAAATCCAGAAGAGTGACATCATACTGAACAGATCAGTTTCCTTGATAGAAGGCTTGATCACTACTTTATGGTGACTGTAAAATTCTGGCTTTGAAGGCCGGCTTCAAGATGCAACAGATATCACCACTATAATATCTGTGGAGGCAGCATTACCAGAGAGGAGAAGATTCAAGAAAAAGAAGATGGCAGATGAACTTGCAAGTGACAAGTCCTGTACATTTTCAGCAGAAGAACAATTCAGGCATGAGACAAACATGGTTTTTGACAGAATACTAACAGATTTGCATATAAGAAATGAAAATAACAAAAGACTAAAAACAGATTTTTCTTTTCTTGGTGGTGAAAATTAATGAAATGAGTAGCACAGACTTAATGGTGGCTGCAGAACATCTGGCAAAAAAAATATTCAGAGGTCTTAAATACTGACAAATTTAAATGTGAACTTGAAACATTCAGAGATCAAACTCATTTAAAAAAAAATAAAAATAAAAATGAGCTGCCTAGATTTTATCATCTGTTATTTACATAACTGATTTACAGGATGCATTTCCTAATTTGTGTATAGCATTAAGAATGTACACTACTCTACCAACAACTTCAGCATCCTGTGAGAGAAGTTTTAGCAAATGAAGCTTATAAAAATCTATCTCAGGTCAGCAATGTACTAGGAGCCTTTATCAAGCCTGGCTATATTGCAGCAATGATGCAGTGTGAAGTTTTGCAGGGGAAAAAAGCAAGGAAAGTTCGCTTTTAGTTGAAGGGGAGATTATGGTTTATATTCAATATATATGTTACTACTAATGCTTAATTTTATTCAAGAAAGAAATGCTCTTACATGCTGTGTTATTTTATCTGTATTTTCTCCTAAGGACATGATGCCCTAGCAGGAGAGTTTACTTATATCTCTGCTTTGCAACTGCTATGGATTCTTTTGGGTGTCAAAAACTTGCCTTGCCTAACCAATAAATATTATCATTTTTTAGAATAAAGAATTTGAATCTATTTTCTTTATTTGGGTAGTGGGCTTCTTTTGTTGGTGTTTAAATTTCTCTCATCATAATGAGTTCCCTACCACATTTGACTTACTGCAATATTGACAGCTTGAGCTTGCAATAGCTCTTGTTTTAGGAGAGCCCACCCTTCACTTGCTCCTCCTCCTTCCAGGGTTTTGGGGGTTTTTGGCCATGGAATGACCCTCATCATGCCTCTCAGTTCCTTGAAATCTGACTTTCTAATATCTAACAGGCATGTCCAAAGCCTTTTTTGTAGCAAAAGCCCAGCAGGAACTCATTTGCATATTAGGCCACACCCCTGACATCACCATTGTTTTGCATAGAGCTTTTTAGCAGAAAAGGCCTAGCAAGACTTATTTGCATATCAGGCCACACCCCCTGACACCTAGCTAGCCGAAACTGCATTCCTGTACGTTCAGCTGAATCGAATACATTCCCAAATACCCCGATTCAACAGTACTCGGCGCCGTATACTACCAAATCAGGCTTGGCCCCATTATACAGCAGCTGAATACCGCCGAATCAGTTATTTAAAAGGTGGGAAAGGAGGTTTTGCAGCCTCAGGAAAGCTGCTTGCTTCCTTTCCTGACCTTTGAAGGCTTTTCCCACCTCTCCCATAGCCTCCCTGGGATCAGGAAGGGAGAGGGAGAGGAGTCCCTGCAGCCAATCAAAGGCACGCATTTGCAAAACAGGGATAAATGTAAAGTTTAACAGGAATACATGTAAAGTTCTGCATTTAGGTAGGAAAAATCCAATGCATAGTTATAGGATGGGGAAGACTTACCTTGGCAGTAGTCCGAGCAGAAAGGATCTAGGGGTCTTAGTGGACCATATGCTGAACATGAGTCAACAATGTGATAAAGTAGCTAAAAAGGCAAATGCAATTTTGGGCTTAAATGATTTAGAGTTGGGAAGTGAAGTGGCCAAGTTTGCGGATGACACTAAATTGTTCAGGGTGGTGAGAACCAGAGAGGATTGTGAGGAACTCCAAAGGGATCTGTTGAGGCTGGGTGAGTGGGCGTCAACGTGGCAGATGCGGTTCAATGTGGCCAAGTGCAAAGTAATGCACATTGGGGCCAAGAATCCCAGCTACAAATACAAGTTGATGGGGTGTGAACTGGCAGAGACTGACCAAGAGAGAGATCTTGGGATCGTGGTAGATAACTCACTGAAAATGTCAAGACAGTGTGCGTTTGCAATAAAAAAAGCCAACGCCATGCGGGGAATTATTAGGAAGGGAATTGAAAACAAATCAGCCAGTATCATAATGCCCCTGTATAAATCGATGGTGCGGTCTCATTTGGAGTACTGTGTGCAGTTCTGGTCACCGCACCTCAAAAAGGATATTATAGCATTGGATAAAGTCCAGAAAAGGGCAACTAGAATGATTAAAGGGCTGGAGCACTTTCCCTATGAAGAAAGGTTGAAACGCTTGGGACTCTTTAGCTTGGAGAAACGTCGACTGCGGGGTGACATGATAGAGGTTTACAAGATAATGCATGCGATGGAGAAAGTAGAGAAAGAAGTACTTTTCTCCCTTTCTCACAATACAAGAACTCGTGGGCATTCGATGAAATTGCTGAGCAGACAGGTTAAAATGGATAAAAGGGATCGCCCCTGTATTGTAAGCCTCCTCGATCACTCTCTTGAAGGGTAACAATAATAGATCTTCAAATGTTCTGAAAAATTCAATCGGTAACCCATCCGGGCCTGGGGTCTTATTACTTTTTTGAGTTTTAATTTACACAGCACAGAGTTGAAAACTTTGGCATTTGCAGATGATTTGGTATTTATTTTGGAACAACCGGTTTCCTCGATACTTCTTTTAAAATGGATAAAAGGAAGTACTTCTTCACCCAAAGGCTGATTAACATGTGGAATTCACTGCCACAGGAGGTGGTGGCGGCCACAAGTATAGCCACCTTCAAGAGGGGTTTAGATAAAAATATGGAGCACAGGTCCATCAGTGGCTATTAGCCACAGTGTGTGTATATATATAAAATTTTTTGCCACTGTGTGACACAGAGTGTTGGACTGGATGGGCCGTTGGCCTGATCCAACATGGCTTCTCTTATGTTCTTATGGGCTGTTTCAACAGAAGTAGTGTCCAGATCAAGTGAAGTAATGGTATTGTTTTGCTCTGCTCTGATAAGACCTCACCTGGAGTATTGTGTTCAGTTTTCGGCATCACATTTTAAGAAGGATATAGACAATCTGGAAAGGGTCCAGAAGAAAGATGGTAGGGAATGTGCAGCAATGCTCCCTCTAAATTGTGGAGTATTTTGAGCAAAAAATTCTTCTTTGTGAGCTAAAGTTGTGAGCGAGTGATTTGGCTACTGTATAATTAGTTTGCTCTGGGGCCATTTTTCCTGAGCCAAGACAAAAATGTGTGAGCCAGAATCTAAAAAACTGTGAGCTAGCTCACACTAACTCAACTTCGAGGGAACACTGTTCAGGAGACCAAGTATTATGAAGAAAGGTTGAAGGAAATGGGTATGTTTAGCTTGGAGAGGCAGCAACTGAGAGGTGATATGATCACCATCTTCAAGTACTAGAAGGCCTGTCATATAGCGGATGGTGCAGAACTGTTCTGTTGCCCCAGATAGGACCAGAATCAACAGGTTCAAATTAAATCAGAAGAGTTTCCAGCTCAACATTAGGAAGAACTTCCTGACAGTTAGAGTGGTTCCTCACTGGAACAGGCTTCCTCATGAGATGGTGGACTCTTTTTCCTTGGAGACTAGATGGCCATCTGACAGCAATGCTAATTCTGTGAATCAGGCAGATTGTGAGAAGGAAAGCAGGAAGGGATGCATCAGTGCTTAGTTCTCATTGCTCTTTCTTACATGCCCAAGGAAATGCTGATTTGAGGTCAGTCAGCAGTTTTTTTCCTGAAGGTTTTTGCCATCTTTTGGACATGGAGCAGGGGTCACTGGGAATATGTGGGTAGAGGTATTTGTGAATTTCCTGGATTGTGCAGGTCCCTTCCAACTCTATGATTCTATCAAAGACAGTCAGGGCCTTTCCCCAAAGAGCCACTTTGAATCAGAATGCTCAATTAGTTCAATCCTTCAGCATTAAGTATTGGCAGTGGCAACAAGATCCCACATTGTGGGACTTCACAATGCACAAAAGACAAAGTGAATGCTTGTTGGTGTCAGTCCTACCCCTGGTTCTTTAATAAACAGTCCATTTGGTTTCAAAATGGTTGTGTTTATTAAGACATTCAGGTAAGGTATAGACTCAACTGGGGGGTTGAGTCAGATCTGCCCCTAGCAGATGAACTATAGACTTTATAGTATGCAAAAGAACACAAAAGCAAGAGCATGCCCACACCGCTCTTCCCATGGTCCAGTATGTTCCCACAGTCTCTTTCCAGGTGCGAGCATCTTAGAAAACAGGGAAGCATACCATTCCTCCTGTCCAAGGCTTCTCCTGTAACTACTCCAAAATAATTACTGCGAGCAAGCTGGCCAGCCATTACTCCCCTCCAGTTCCCAGATGAAAGGAGACCAAAACATTTACAGTAAAAATAAGCAGAGCATTAATCCATGATGGCAAGGGATCTTGACAGTTGATGAGAGTCATTTGAACATATGACCATATGAAGCTGCCTTATACTGCATCAGACCATTAGTCCATCAAAGTCAGCATTGTCTAATCAGACTGGCAGCGGCTCTCCAGGGTCTCAAGCTGAGGTTTTTCATGCCCATTTGCCTGGACCTTTTTAGTTGGAGATGCCGGGGATTGAACCTGGGACCTTCTGCTTCCCAAGCAGATGCTCTTCCACTGAGCCACTGTTCCTCCCCACACTGGGCACATTCTTTGAACAAAGAACATTAATCTATCAAGGACTAGAGGGAGACAGCCAGAAATGTCTTCTCCAGACAGCTGCAAAGAAGGAATTGAGGGAAAATGGTGGCTCTTCCCTTGGTATGCTGATTTCAGTGGGAAATGTTATGTCTCATCTTGAGAGAAAGGGGTACCTTTTCAGTCAGAGCTAGAAAGTTCTTTCTCCGTGGCCAGCCTGCAAATTTGCAGTCCAAATGTGGGACTACACAGAACAATGAAGATGAACTGACAGTTATGATTATGACTTTGTGCCAGTTTTCTGTTAAAAAATTTAAAAGGGTGTTTCATGAAACCCTGGTGATTCTTACATCTTCTAATTAATAACAAATTGTTTTGATTTTGTTCTTTGCAATTATTCTCTCTAATTATTATTTCTGGCTATGACAACATGTTTAGTAACTAGTTGGTATAATTATATGTACCAATGCCACCACATGGTCTCTCCTGCCATCTATTTGGTACCTATAAAAGATCCCCAGAGGCCCTACAGCCTGTTCCTTTTTGTAGTCTAACTTACTCATTTGCGTGGGCTGCCTATGGACAAGAATTGCCTATGGTTAAGAATTGCTTTCTCTGGTTTGCATCTTATACTGTGTAGTCTCTAGGTGGCTCAATTAATGCCTTTTCATTTATGCCTTATCAATACACAAGCCAAAGCTTTTACTTCTTCTGCTTTGGATTTAACAAAGGAGCTAATGCTGAAATGTTTGTTTAGTTTTGTATTATATTTTTTAATCCAAAGAAGATATATCCAAATACAGACTTAATATGAAGATCTGCAGCTCATGTATATAGAAGCATCTTTTTTGGCATATGGGAACAGCCACACCTGTGTCTCAATATGTGCCTCAAGAAGTAGAAGCAAAGATGTTCAATACATCTCTGTATGTGAAATATATCTGTACGAAAATTCAACATAGAGACCACACTTCTCCTTTTCAAAAATTAAGCACATTCAAATGCACCCAGTTATTGTGTTTACTTTTTCATGCACCACAAGCTCACTGACTATTCATATTTCAACAACACATTTCAAAAACTGCATACTCTTTTAGACATTTTCAGAACTGCATATAAAAAGAAGGTATTATGTTTGTTTTGCCACTTTCCCTAAACAGACATACTATTTTCTTTGGCTGTCAAGTGATACTAATAGGTTACATACTAAAACAACCACCTTTTTTGTTCTAGCCGCAAATTTGACTGTTGGGCAGCCTATATAAACGCTGATTATATTTTTAAGTGCATTAATGGCTTAAACGTACAGAAATAAAACTATTACTGGAAATTTTTATTTCAAAGTACACTATTAATTAATGTATTTGTTTTGTGTTATCTAACAGAAATATGTGTTTTTGACAAAAGCAAGTCATCACTGTTGGGGGGCAGTAAGAAATCAACGCAGTGTTTTAGAGAATCGTTTTCTAACATACCTTTGAAAAATACCATCTCATTTTGCAGGAATTCTGTTTTACAAATGATGGTTTCTCAAATCCAAACAATGGAAAATTCACAATGAATTCTGAGTTGCGAATAAAACCAGATCATTTGATATCATTCTCATCAACAATTTTTCTTTATCAGATTGTCCACTCTTTTTTGAAGAAACACCCTCAGTACTGATGTCTCTGCAGTTTACTCTAATAAGGCCTTTACTTCAAGTGAGTCTCCTGTGCCTGAGACTATCTTCACACTACAAAATTTTCTATAATTCGGCAAACCATTAAGAGCAGAAACACTGCAAGAACAGCTATAAGTGGAGAACATTAAGAGCTAACAGATTGTGTATAAAATATGTGTCTTTCTATTTTTGTGCTTTAACAAATTAACGTGGCCCCCACCTGCAGATAGCTAAATCCATGGAGTGGGATCACATGGAGGCTAAACAGATTTTTGCAGAAAATTTTGCAGATTTTTGCAGAAAATCTGAAAGCAACATTTCAGAATATATAGGGGGTTTAAATCCCCCCAACTGCATTGTCTGCACACATACAGGCTACGCTCTTACCAATTTGGTGTAGTGGTTAAGAGCGGTAGACTCTAATCTGGAGAACCGAGTTGGATTCCCCATTCTTCCACATAAAGCCAGCTTGGTGACTTTTGGTCAGTCACAGCACTCTGAGAGCTCTCTCAGCCTCACCTACCTCACAGGGTATCTGTTCTGGGGAGAGGGAGGGAAAGTGATTGTAAGCCATCCCAAGACTCCTTTGGGTAGTGAAGGGTGGGGTATAAAACCAACTCTTCTTCTACCTGCTCAGAATGGAGCCACCACAGCCCAGAAGGCTGGCAACCACACCAGCCCACCTGTGGTAGCTGAGGATACCTGGGAGTCTAGGCCCAACTGCAATTGTGGACAAAGGAGACCCGATAGATGTTGTTTACCTTGACTTCCAGAAAGCTTTTGATAAAGTTCCTCATCAAAGGCTCCTTAGAAAGCTTGAGAGTCATGGAGTAAAAGGACAGGTCCTCTTGTGGATCAAAAACTGGCTGAGTAATAGGAAGCAGAGAGTGAGTATAAATGGGCAGTCTTCGCAGTGGAGGACGGTAAGCAGTGGGGTGCCGCAGGGCTCGGTACTGGGTCCCATCCTCTTTAACTTGTTCATAAATGATTTAGAGTTGGGAGTGAGCAGTGAAGTGGCCAAATTTGCGGATGACACTAAATTGTTCAGGGTGGTGAGAACCAGAGAGGATTGTGAGGAACTCCAAAGGGATCTGTTGAGGCTGGGTGAGTGGGCGTCAACGTGGCAGATGCAGTTCAATGTGGCCAAGTGCAAAGTAATGCACATTGGGGCCAAGAATCCCAGCTACAAATACAAGTTGATGGGGTGTGAACTGGCAGAGACAGACCAAGAGAGAGATCTTGGGGTCATGGTAGATAATTCACTGAAAATGTCAAGACAGTGTGCGTTTGCAATAAAAAAGGCCAACGCCATGCTGGGAATTATTAGGAAGGGAATTGAAAACAAATCAGCCAGTATCATAATGCCTCTGTATAAATCGATGGTGCGGTCTCATTTGGAGTACTGTGTGCAGTTCTGGTCGCCGCACCTCAAAAAGGATATTATAGCATTGGAGAAAGTTCAGAAAAGGGCAACTAAAATGATTAAAGGGCTAGAACACCTTCCCTATGAAGAAAGGTTGAAACGCTTAGGGCTCTTTAGCTTGGAGAAACGTCGACTGAGGGGTGACATGATGGAAGTTTACAAGATAATGCATGGGATGGAGAAAGTAGAGAAAGAAGTACTTTTCTCCCTTTCTCACAATACAAGAACTCGTGGGCATTCGATGAAATTGCTGAGCAGACAGGTTAAAACGGATAAAAGGAAGTACTTCTTCACCCAAAGGGTGATTAACATGTGGAATTCACTGCCACAGGAGGTGGTGGCGTCCACAAGCATAGCCACCTTCAAGAAGGGGTTAGATAAAAATCTGGAGCAGAGGTCCATCAGTGGCTATTAGCCACAGTGTGTGTGTGTGTACATATATATATATATATATATATATATATATATATATATATATATATATATATATATATATATATATATATATATATATATATATATATATATATATATATATATATATTTGGCCGCTGTGTGACACAGAATGTTGGACTGGATGGGCCATTGGCCTGATCTAACATGGCTTCTCTTATGTTCTTATGTTCTTAATCTTTGACAGCCACACTGGGCCTCGACACGATAGAGGAGGATACCCAGGAATTGCTGTGGCCTGGCTGCGGTGGTGGAGGACTCCAGCAGCTGCTACAGCCCAATTGTGGTGGTGAAGGACGACTAGCAGCCACACTGGTCCAGCTGCAGCAGAGAACGCCAGAGGAATCCATCAGATTCCTGGCTATTACAAAATCCTTTCGTGCAGACGTTTAAAAGTGTGTACAATGTACATGTATAAAGAGAGTGGGATTGCACCTGAAGGCTTATCCTTCACATTCATGTAGATACATGAAGCTGTCTTCTACTGAGTCAGACCATGAGTTCATCAAGGTCAGTACTGCCTACTTTGCCTGGCAATGGCTCTCCAAGATTTGGGGGGGAGGGGGGCAGTTTTTCACACCACCTACCACCTGAACCTTTTTAGGCTGGAGAGGCAAGGGATTGAACCTGGGACCTTCCATACATAAAGCAAGGGTTCTACCATCAAGTTAGGGCCCCTTCCCAGCCAAAAGTCTGCAGTAAGTATAAACCACTGTATAAACCACTGTATGAAACATTCACACAGTATCTGTAGCAAACCTATATTGATAGATGTGTACGTGAGTACAGCTAACTGAGAATGGACTTCAGCTGAATGTGCAGATGCTGGGAATGGAGCCAAAATCAATGATCCCACTACCCTCTCTGTGCATACAATGTGTACACTCCTTAACATCTATATCGGACTACTACAGACATGGTCAGCCTTCTTTACAATAATTTACATAGCATTTGCAAAGGTGGAGAAAGAGGAGACAGCAGCTAGAGGGAAAAAGAGGCACCTGGGGGAGAAAAGGGTTGTATTTCTTTGTTGCTGCTTTTTTTTCCTTTTCATTCTGCTCAGTCACTCCTTGATGTCAGCAAACAGCTGAGGAGACTTTTGCAGCAGTGCTCTCCCCTCCATCCCTCCCATCAGCTGATCAGAGGCCACATTGGTTGGCAGCTTGGAGCAAAAAGCCCTTTACACTCAATGCTTCAGGAAGCTCAGAATTTACAATATTTCAGCTGAGGTTGCCAATCAAGCTGTCAAGTCATTTTTTTTGTCAGTTACCTGACTTCATTCCATTGTCAGAGAAAAA